>NC_137131.1:31657194-32274694 GCF_949319135.1 Squalius cephalus
ATTTCATATCACGTTCATCAGAGTTCGCCACCAGGAATTGTTTTGGAAAGACATATTTTCAATGTAGCGTTGAATAATAATACAAAACCTGCTTTCCAACCCATTGAACAAACTTAATGGCTAACATTTTTGTGAAAAAATAAATATTGTGTCTGTCTACCCTGACTAAGGCCCATTAAGCTTTGAGGGATGCAGCCCAATAAAGCATAATCCACTCTTAGCAGCAGCATCTTCCTACCAATGTCCTATAACACAATCAATACACGACAAGGCTCATTCTAAATCTGCCCTCCTCATTAATTCTGGTAGTGCCCATGCAGTTTCCAAAGGCAGATGAAATTCTTTCCATCACAGCATGCAGAAGTAAGTCAGCGGGCCAAGATTCTCTGCCAAGCTGCCGGACTAGGCGGTCATGAGCTCTTTTTTTTTTTTTTTTTACAAATTACTATTTACACATTAAATTTGATATGCCTGTTTCTTGTTTTTGTCTGAAACTTCCTACTGAATGTTTTAAATTCTAGTGTTTTGACAGTGCCAGTAATATAATGCAACTGTAATATATTTTGACAAAGTTCTTTGTGAAATAACCATTCACTGGACTTAGTCTTGTTTAGGGCATAGCTGTGGTGATAGGTGAGTCATCTAAACACAAGAAGCTCTAAAGTTTGGTTGTGAGGAAGTTGTTGCCATACTAGCCAGCCATGAGTCCAATGAGATTGTGGTGAATACGGACAACATCTGTCAAGCTAGTTTGTAACGGCTACAGAGAAACTCTTGAATAGGATGACAGTGAGGGGAGACACCAGAGCAAAGATTGGAGACCTCTTTAAGCAAGCTCTGAAGTCAGGAACCTTTTCAGCCTTCTGTGTTGTTAAGCATTTTTTGAGCCCTCTGAGTTGGAGGTTAGGAATTATAGAATACATATGCCAGCGTATCAGGTGCCTTGGAGTGTATTGAATTGCTTAGGTGGTGTATAGAAGCAGCTATAGGCACTCAGAAGACCCCGTGGCACAAGATGGTGATATTCATGACAATGCAAGTTTTATAAAGCAGTGGATTTGTCCAAACATTAGATCAAGATAGTATGAAGTTCCCTTTCAGTCGTTCACGTTCGTCGTAGTCGACGTGATGACTGATTGGGATCATGCTTAGGGAGCCTGTCATTTTCGAGTATTGATAAAACGAGCCAATGCACACATTGGCGTGCGAGCTTTGCATCCATGCTCCACCCAGCAGCGTGGGTATAAATACGGAAGTGGATGCACGCACCACTTGTATTTCGCTTCGGAGCCGATCGGTCTTCATTACGGTGTCTCTGAAGAGTGTTGATTCATTCAAGGAGCGAGTGTGTCGGTGCTTCTTCTGGAAGTCTCTCCCAGTGCTGATGGTTCTACAGTGTGAGTGTAGCGGTGGTCGCGAGCCTTCTGAGCTCTCAACTGCTGTTTTAACAGCATTCCTTTTTGTGTTTGTTTGTCTGACGGTTGAGGGCGAAGAAAGTGAGTGCTTCACTGGTACAGACTGCACCATCCCTGTCAGTGTTGCCGCGATCATTCCCCTGTGTGCTCCGGCACTGGTGAGAGTTTTTCATTTCCTGAAAGAGCAACATGGGTGTGTTTGCGTCTTTTTCAAGATGTCATTCCACCTGTGCGTTTCTGGATGCGGTCGTTCCCTGTCCCTCTATGACGGTCACATTAGTTGCATCACGTGTTTGGGATTACAGCATGCTGAAGCAGCTTTTGTGGATAGTTCATCTTCTCATTGCGGTGTTCAGAACGAGACTCACCTTCATCTGCGAAGGAGGAGTCCCCATTACTACGCCTCATTACTCACTCCTCTATCACACCGCAGCCGGTGGAGCCTCCCGTTGAGCGCGCTGGTCCCTCTGTAATGGACCGACCAGCCATTTCATTCGGGGCCCCTCCAGATGACAGGATTCCGATTGCAGCATCGGAGGGTGAGCTGGCCTCTGGAGATGATGACTCGGCTGCGTTATCTCCCTCTGGGAGTGTAACATTGCCCAAGCCAGATCCAGAAATGTCAGCTATGCTGAAACGGGCCGCCGAGGCTGTCAGGTTTGTGTAGAATCCTCCACCATGTCCCGAACGGTTGGATGATTGGTTTCTTGGGGCGGGCCGCGCTGGTTCTCGGCCCGCCGCCCCAGTGCCTTTCTTTCCCGAAGTGCATGGAGAGCTTACCAGGTCGTGGACGGCACCTTTCTCTGCCAGAAACTGCTTGAGTAGCTCCTCCCCCCTCACTACCCTTGACGGAGGAGCGGTGAAGGGTTACGAGGCTCTCCCTCCAGTGGAGCGATATGTCGCGACACACCTGTGTCCGGCGGACGCTGCCTTTTGGACAGGGGATCTTCATCTCCCCTCTAATGCCTGTGAGTTCTTGTCCGTTCTTACGGGCAGAGCTTAGAAAGCCTGTGGGCACGCCGCTTCCTCTTTGCATGCCATGGCGTTGCTACATGTCTACTAGACCAAGGCACTCATGGACATGCACGAGGGTAGCCCAGACCGTGCGCTCATAGGTGAGCTCCGCACCGCAACCGACCTTGCCCTCCGGGGCACTAGCGTTGCGGCTTGCGCGATCGGTCTGGCGATATCCACCCTAGTGATCCAGGAGCGCCATCTCTCGCTCAACCTGGTTGATATGAAGGACGCAGACAAGGTTCGGATTCTGGACTCCCCCATTTCCCAGGATGGGCTGTTCGGCGACGCAGTGGAGATCTGCGCCTAACAGTTCTCTGTCGCCCAGGTGCCGACAGAGGCAAACCGGCACATCCTGCCCCAGCGGCCAGCTGCTGCCTCCCCGCCGCCGGTGGCAGATCCTCCACCTGCTTGTCACCGAGGGCGTCCCCCTGCCACCACTTCTGCTCCTGCTGGGCCTCCGCAGCAGCCTCTAACCAGGCCTCAGCGTAGAGCCAGCCGCAGGCAGCATAAGACCAAGTGTCCCTGATACGGGCCACCCAGGGATGGGGGGACAAGCTCTTCAGATGGTTACCGTTCCGCCGAATTCGTTCCCCGAATTGTCAAAGAAAGAGCAAATTCTTCTGTTCCTGGGTCCCAAGAGGGTCAGACTGGCAGTGTGTGACCCTGTAAAGCCTTGCACCCCTCAGTCCCCTCGTGTGTCGCCAGCCGGCAGCTGCGTGCGGTTCAAGGACCTGATTACGCCTTCTCACGCACCCCCTACCGACCCGTGGAGACAAGCAGGTGTTGCATCACACACTCAGACCCCGCTTCGGGCCGCCCCCAGGTCTTCCAAGCCAGGTCCCTGTCCTCCACCTCGCTGACCCACACTGGGTTCGTCTGTGGTACCCCTGGTTCCCTGGCCCGGTTTGTAGAAGCCTGGAAAGTGCTTCCCAACAGGTCCGGTCGGCTCCTCCATACCATCAGACTCAGCTGTATGATTTAGTTCGGCCGGTGTCAGCACAAGTTCAGCGCTGTTCGCTACACTCCGGTGTTGAACGAATGTGCACCTGTCATGCATGCGGACATCGCAGTCCAACTGGCGAAGGGTGTGATTGCCCCCTTGTACCCAAGAAAGGTGGTGGGTTACCGTTCCGCCGAATTCGTTCCCCGAATTGTCAAAGAAAGAGCAAATTCTTCTGTTCCTGGGTCCCAAGAGGGTCAGACTGGCAGTGTGTGACCCTGTAAAGCCTTGCACCCCTCAGTCCCCTCGTGTGTCGCCAGCCGGCAGCTGCGTGCGGTTCAAGGACCTGATTACGCCTTCTCACGCACCCCCTACCGACCCGTGGAGACAAGCAGGTGTTGCATCACACACTCAGACCCCGCTTCGGGCCGCCCCCAGGTCTTCCAAGCCAGGTCCCTGTCCTCCACCTCGCTGACCCACACTGGGTTCGTCTGTGGTACCCCTGGTTCCCTGGCCCGGTTTGTAGAAGCCTGGAAAGTGCTTCCCAACAGGTCCGGTCGGCTCCTCCATACCATCAGACTCAGCTGTATGATTTAGTTCGGCCGGTGTCAGCACAAGTTCAGCGCTGTTCGCTACACTCCGGTGTTGAACGAATGTGCACCTGTCATGCATGCGGACATCGCAGTCCAACTGGCGAAGGGTGTGATTGCCCCCTTGTACCCAAGAAAGGTGGTGGGTTACGGCCAATCTTGGACCTGCGACTCTTGAATCGGGCCCTTTAGCTTCCGTTCAAGTGGCTAACACAGAGACGCATTTTTGAATGCTCTGTCCCCGAGACTGGTCTGCAGCGTTCGACCTGAAGGACGCGTACTTCAGATCTCTATCCTTCCGCAACGCAGGCTATGTCTGTGTTTTTGCGTTCGAGGGTTCGAAGTCAGTACAAAGTCCTACCCTTTGAGTGCTCCACAGCCAGTAGGGTCTTTGGGTCAACTGGGAAAAGAGTAAACTCACCCACGGGCTGAGGATCTCTTTTTCCAGCATGGAGATGGACTCGGTCCAACACGTCTCTCAAGGGGAACGTGTCTGGTCGGTGCTTTACAGAAGCGAGAAAGGGTCCCACTGAAACTTTTCAGAGGCTCCTGGGGCATATGGCAGACGCAGCTGCAATAGAACGGCTTCCTCCATATGAAGACCGCTTCAGCACTGGCTTCACGGCCGAGTCCCGAAGTGGCCGTGGCAGAGCGGCACGCTTTGTGTGACAATCCGTGCCGCCAAACCCTCAGCCCGTGATCAGACCTTTTGCTTCTCCAGGCCAGCTGCCACTAGAACAAGTGTCCACCAACATCGGCTGAGGGGCCATGTACAACGGGCATGCAGTATCGGGGGTCTGGTGGGCCTCCGACTGCATTGGCATCAACTGCCTCGAGTTGCTAGCAGTACACCTTGCTTTGAGACGCCGCAAAAATGCCGCTGCTCAGCAAGCATGTACCGTTACGGTACGCTTCCCTCGCATGTCGCAACTCGCTCGCCACCTCCTCCTATGAAGTCAGAAGCTTCTGAGAACCACTTAATTTTCTAGCCTGCTCAAGCGTGCTGCCGATGAGGCCTCACAACAGCCTGTGGCCCAGGGAGAGTGGAGACTCCATCCCCAGGCGTTCCAGCTGTTCTGGGACCACTTCGGGGCCGCACAGTTACATCTGTTTGCCTCTCCGGACTCGTCCCATTGCCAGTTGTTTATTCCCTGACCAAGCGGAGAACCCTCGGCACGGAGACACAGGCACACAGCTGGCCCCGGGGCCGCCGCAATGATGCATCTCCCCAGTGAGCCTTCTTGCACAGCACTGTGTTAAGTCAGGGAGGAGAAGGAGCAGGTCTTGCTAGTTGCCCCTTATTGGCCCAATTGGACCTAGTTTCCTCGAACTTATGCTCCTCTTGACAGCCCTCCCTGACCCATTCCTCTGAGACATTCTCAGGGACGGAGCACTGTTGGCACCCGCGTCCAGACCTCTGGAAACTCCATGTCTGGTCCCGAAAGGACAGTGATCTACCACAAACAGGTCGTAGATACCATCACTTCTGCGAGAGCACCCTCTACCATGCTTGCTTACGCCCTGAAGTGGAACCTATTCGTTGAATGGTGTTCTTCTCTTCCGAGAAGACCCCCCGAAGGTGTTCGATCACTCCATGCTTTCTTTCCTGCAAGATGGGTTGGAGCGACGGCTGTCTCTCTCCATCTTTAAAGTGTATGTTGCTCTATTTGCGCAAATCACGATGCAGTGGATGGAAATCCGAGGGAAAGCATGACTTGATCGTCAGGTTCCTGAGGGGAGCGAGGAGACTGAATCCACCTCGTGCCCACTCTATACCCTCTTGGGACTTATCTCTGGTGCTACCGCACTGCAGAGACCTCTCTTTGAGCCCTGCAGGCAGCTGAGTTAAAAGTCCTGTCTTTAAAAACAGTTCTCCTGCTTGCTTGCATTTTCGGTCGACAAATCGTGCCTGGAATTTGGGCCTGCTAACTCTCACGTTATCCTGAGACCCCGGCCTGGATATGTGCCCAAGGTTCCTACCTCTCCTCTTAAAAGGGACCAGGTGGTGAACCTGCAAGCGCTGCCCTGGAAGAGGTAGACCCAGCCCTGGCTTTTCTCTGTCCCGTCCGCTCCTGCGGTTAACGTGGACAGAACGCAAAGCCTCAGGTCCAGCTCTTTGTCTGTTACGGAGACCAGCAGAGGGGAAAGGCTGTCTTCAAGCAGAGTTTGGACCACTGAGAAAAACAAAAAGATAGTGGATGCCATCGTCTTGGCGTATCAATCCCAAGACGCACCATGCCCCCCTGGGTTGCGAGCCCACTCCTCTAAAATGAGAGTGTAGCTTCTCTCTGGGCGTTGGCACACGGTGCCTCGCTGACAGATGTTTGTAGAGCTGCGGGTTGGGCGACACCAAACATGTTCGCTAGAAAAATAGCCTATGTGTCAAGCCGGTTGTTTCCCGTGTGCTCCCTTCACATGAAGCCAATTACACTGTAAGCCCGGTTCGAAGTGTTGGCTTGCTGCACCATTCCCCTCCTGTGGACCGGATATGTGCGCCATTCTTGCTCCAGTAGAGTTCCTTTTAGCCGAACCGTTGAGTTCCTCCGTCCGATGCCAGGCCTAGCACTCGTATGCACTGGTGGAACCTGTGCTAGGCTGGGCCCATATGTTGTGATCCCTACGGCGATCCCCCTCTGCCGTCATTGACCAGTGTGTCTGTTATAGGCTGGAGCCACCTCAGTGACATCCCATATGTTGTACTGCCCGGTAACGTCCAGTCCATATGTGTATCCTTCACATGTATGTGGCTTCTGCAGCGTATTCCTTTCCAACGAAAGGGCACACTTTCCCAGTGTTAATAAGTCTGACTGAGTGGGTCTTGAGGAACAGCAGTGACTTCCCTGGCCTAAGCCCTGTCCTATCTCCGCCTCAATAATGCGGGGGGATCAGGAGGCTTTTGTCTAGGCACTGGAAGGTGTCAGCACTAGTGGCGTTTTAATAGGGATCCCAGTTGAACGTTAGCGACTGAAAGGGAACGTCTCAGTTACGTATGTAACCCTCATACCCTGAAAGAGGGAATGGAGATGTAGTCCCATAGCCACTATTGCTGGACCACCGCTGACTCCGGTCTCCGCTCGGCTCCTCAGCGAAAAACAAGTGGTGCGTGCATCCACTTCCGTATTTATACCCGCGCTGCGGGGTGGAGCTAGGATGCAAAGCTCGCACACCAATGTGTACACTGGCTCGTTTTATCAATACTCGAAGATGACAGGCTCCCTAAGCGTGATTCCAATCAGTCGACACGTCGACTACGTCTCCGTTCCCTCCTTCAGGGAACGAGGGTTACATACGTAACCGAGACGATAGCTGCTGTCAGAGGAAAGGTGCTTATTAACCTGTTAAGCTTCACCAGTACGTCGGCGCACTGAAGCGTTTTTTATTTATTTAATTCAAAATTACTATCAGATTTAATGTTATACCTTGACAAACTATACATCATTAAAAAGATATAAGACTCAAGTTTCAGTATTTGACCACTATTGTATTCTGAGAAACTCATAGTGACAGTTATGTCTTAATTTGTGTCAGGAGTTATGAAATGAAAAAATGAGTCGATACCTTTAATATGAATTATGACCGTCAGCCGCTTTCATTCATAAAAAACTCCCGTGCTGTCGTCATGACAATACACAAAACAACGTCCCTCAGGGCTTTAGCTCAAAAATGTGCAGATTTGGAGAAATATTGATAGATTCTTTTAGATTCACATCATATTTCTATAGACAGGAATAATATTTATTGAATTTATACCCAAATGCGTCAATGTAATCTTTATGAGCGTTTGGTATTCTAATTCACAGTGTTTTCAATTCATACCAATAGCCTGAGGGCGCTATATGCACAGTAATATAGTCCATATATGGCACATGAAGAAGAGCCATGATCATGTGACATTCCAGGAAGCCTCGAACACACACACAGCTAACAGAGATCGGCTGTAATCATGCAGATAAAAGATGTTTTGAAGACAATAAACATGATTGCAATGATATCTGATTTGCCTGTGTTCTTCAAGCCATGCCAGGTATTTTTATAATAATAGATTATATTTATAATGTAATGCTAATCTATATAGACTTCATCATTGTGCATAATACTATCAAATAATATATTTTCTGTCTGATTTTTTTATCTGAAGCTAAATTAGATCACAGAAGATTATTTAAAACATTCGGCTTGAGTTATAAAGTACGTTTTGAGCATAAATATGGTTTTAATCTCATATATTGTCGTGTATTGATGGTGTGCTAAGCTAACATGCTAGCTAGCCCTAACTGTTAGTCACATGACATGGTCTTGAAAAACATTTAACTAAATACAGAGTTTTGGGCTTATTATCTTCAGATTTTAAACATAAAATGTTTAGACATGTGGCTTTAGCTGTAGTGCATTTCTAGATTGCTCCAGTGCCAATTTCAATTTTATTTTCATGAGGATGTTTCATAAAAAATAATTTCTAATAACTTTACAAAACTTTGAAGCTATTTATAACAATTTTTGTCATTACGACAATAATTAATTCTACATTTACAATAAACTGCCAGGTGTCAGCTTTCAAACGAGATCATACTTGTGCTTTTAGTACAAAGGGTTCATGAACTGTATCTGTTTTAGTTTGGGTATGTCATTTCTGGGGATTTTTCAAAAGTGGCGTTGCAGCTTAACAGGTTAAGGCAGGCAACAAAGATCAAACTCCCTACACTGTGATAGTATTAACCTTGAACTCCATCTGAATTTTTTTCCATGTGTTTTTACATCTTACATCTTCACATTCTTCACTACTTCATCTGAGATACCCTTTTTACGTTGTGAATTTTAAGATGTGGTTACACTCTACATTGTCAAAAAATGCATGTTCATCAAAACATTTTGGACACTGGATGCCTCAATAAGGGGTCTTCATTAGTGCCAACTGTGAGACAAGGGCTTCTTTAACCATCTGGTGGTCTTTGGTCATTTTAAGCCCAAAATTTGTAATTTTTAAAATTTCAACTAATGGTACAAAACTTGAAAAAAATAAATAAAATACAAATAAATTGTGGCCATGATTAGAAAAGAATAAATGGTCTTTAAAAAAATAATTACACTTGTGATTTTTGCGGTCGAAAAAACTAAACAAAACAAAACATTATTTTGGGTAAAATATACAAATCAACCACAATGAAGTAGACTTAGATAATTCAGCAAAACTCAGCAAAAAGAAATGTCCTTTCACTTTCAACTGCTTTTATTTCCAACAAATGTCTAAACTTATGCAAAAGTTTGTATAAACCAAAAAAAGATTCAACAACTGAGACATAACTTACTGAACAACTTTAAAAGACATTTGACGAACAGAAATGGAACTAGTTGGAACTACAGGGACTCAAAATACAATGTGCTGAAAAAGGGATGTTTCTTTTTTTTTCTTTTTTTGAGTTATATGCAATACAGGCATCTAGTGGTTAAACCACGGTCTCACATATGATTTTCTTTACTTCTCCCACCAGATGGCACCAATTTGCCTTCCATGCTTTGGATTTAACATACCTTTGCTTTTACACTGTAATAATTGAAAATATATTTTTTTGTTCTAATATTTGTAATATTTTATATAGAAATACATTGTGCATAGAGGTGAATAATGTCTTGACATATAAAAAATTATAGTACATCCATTTCATTGCAAAAACAACAACAAAATTAAAGCTGCAAGCAGCATTTATCGGGGTTCAAGCAGTTAAGGCCTTTAAGGCCTTTAAGCACACAAGCATCAAAAGACATTACGTTTTATTTAGCAAGCATTTAACAACTGCCATCATAGATGAAAAAGTCAATTTACAGCCAATACAGGCAGTTTACCATAGGAAATATATGGTTTTAAAGCGTTTTTACAGTTATAGCACCTTTTTGCCTGAGTCTTCTTATAGTCTTGCCTGATCGCCATCACTTTTATTAGTAGTACTCAAAGTGTGCCCATATATATGTCAAATTTGTTGTAAATATGTAATTTTGATAAGGAGTTTAGACAATTATATTCAGTGGCGTAACGAGCCAACAACGGGCCCTTAAATAGGATTATCAAGGCAGGCCCCTTGATGACGCAATTGATGACATTGATGACGCAATGTCCGCGAGTAGGCTACCATGAATAGGGCAGGATATGATCATACACAGCATATAAGAGATGAGATGACTAACAAAATCAGGAGGAGCTTACGCTCACCAAAAACAAAACAAAAAAAACAAAACAAAAAAACACTGGTGACAGTGCACCATAACACATTGTTAGGCCTAGGTCCAAATACATAAAAAAGATGCTCTCTTACATTAAAGCAGGATTTTCCGGGCTTTCCTATGTGCAACTGCAAAGTTGTCGATTAGATCAGGATTGTGCGCACGGGCATTCTCAATTGACCCTTCGCAAGGAGTTTGATTGACAGGCGATCTGACTAATCATAATATGCCATTTTGTCCCACAAAGCAGTCAGGAGAGTTAGTAGATTAACTTTGGAGGATTTAAATTTGAAAAACAAAGTGTACTGACGTCTTAGCACTTTAAAACAACATTCCTTTTATGTTCATTCATGTTTATTTTAATGCTATAAATTAACTAGAAGGAAGAGATGATCGGTTCACGAGCAGCTTTAACTGAGCCTTGAGTCTACAGCGATCTGTCAGACACATTAAAGAGTCACAAAACGGTATTTATTGTTTAAATGTCTCTAAAAAATGACTACATTTGAAATGTGAGACTTTTGGCGCTTTTCCATTACCAGTACCAGCTCAACTCAACTTGACTCGACTCGACTCGACTCGGGTCGCTTTTCGCTCCGTTTTCCATTGCAGATAGTACCTCCACAATAGTACCTGGTCGTCATAGCGACGCCGCAGGAAACTGCCGTGACTTAATCTTCTACGCGAGATACATCCGCTGCCACACACAATGGACAATGGAGGAAATCGAGTGTATGCTGTTTTTGGATGTTTTTGTTTTTGCTGTTTTTTATTCAGGATACTCCGTCTGGCGCGTGCATGATGACGCAGTGAATAGTGACGATTCTCTCTGACCAATCACCAGTCTGCCGTGTTTTCACATCACATTTTAGTATCGCCTCAGCTCGCTTAGAACCTCGCCGGAGGTGGTACGAAAAAAAGTACCTGGAAGCAGGTACAGGTACAACTTTTACACAGTGGAAAACCAAACAAAGCCGAGTCGAGTCGAGCCGAGCCGAGGCGAGCTGGTACTGTGTAGTGGAAAAGCGCCATTTGTTTCATATCAAAAGTACTTGTCTGTCAGCGCGCAGTCTCCTCTCTGATCCGCAATGTATTTTTCACTGCGTGAGAACTTGGTGTGGTGTGAGAGTGGCGTCGCTTGTCAGACATAGCAACAGTAACTAAAGTGGGCGGGTCTTTGCGAATGGTCATTGACAGTATGGACGGGGATTCGCCAGTCCCAATTCAAAACAAATTTCATGACAATCCATCATTGTTTGTTTCAAACATGTGAGAGTATCAAAATGATCCATGGGTGAAATTGATTGGATTTAATTAATTTTTTTTGTCAGTTCCTATCATAAATTTAACATTTTGGCGTTATTGTTTAGCTATTTACCTATGTTTTCAAATTTCCTTTGTTTTTTTGTTGTTGTCTCGATCGGACTAACGGCTTTGAAGATAAACACAATTTTTTAAAGCTCTAAATGACACTTACAAAAACCATAAGGCGAAACCTGGCATGTTTGGTATTGTTGGACTCGGCAAGGATTCAGGAGTCTTAGGAGGTCACTCCTGTGAAAAAACACTGGCTTGAAACTTCTAAGGCTCCTTCAAGGCATTGTGCCAATGACATATACTGAGTTTTTTTAGATACACCAATGTTCTCATAGACTATCATGGCACCCTGGACAAAGACACTGCGTGCCAATTTTCAGTAGACTAACAGTTGGGTGCACTTATAGCTATTTCCATGATTTTTTTCACTGTTATAGCACCACCAAGTGGCCAATTGTCACGATTTTTTTCATGTCAACTCAGATTGAGCTTATGACCATGTGTCCCAAGTTTAGCGAAAATATCTCTTTCCGCTCACAAGTTATAACCATTTTATAGTGCCACCAAGTGGCCAATTGTCATGATTTTTTTTTTCACGTGACCTCAGAATGAGCTCATGAACATGTGTCCCAAGTTTTGCGAAAATATCTCTTTCCGTTCACAAGTTATAACCGTTTTATAGTGCCACCAAGTGGCCAATTGTTGCGATTTTTTTCAAGTGATCTCAGGTTGAGCTCAGGAAGATGTATCCCAAGTTTAGCAAAAAAATCTCTTTCCATTCACAATTTATAACCGTTTTAGTAAAAGTGGCCCTGGTGCCATCAAATATTTTGGTTCCCCTTATCGACCGTTAATTGAAATTTTTAATTTTTTGGATGATTATTGATTGTCAGACTCCAGAGAATATTCTTGCAGTAGTTTGGTTCCGATCGGGCCAAAAACCTAGGAGAAGTTTGCAAAAATAGGTTTTTCAAAAAAATGCAATTTACTCGAAATTGGCGCCTGAAGGGCGAGCAAATCGGAGATAGCCATTTTGTCCGCCTTGAGCCAAGGATTCCAACGATATAAGACACTTGATACTGGGACAAACGGTCTAAGAGTTTTGAACTTTTGGTTGCTGTAGCGCCACCTATGGGCCAATCGAGGTCATACTCTGATAGGTTGTCCCCAAATTGAGGCCTACCATCTGGCCAGGTTTCAAGTCTCTAGGCCTTACGGTTTGTCCTGCGCGATGCGTTTTACAAATCCTTACAATTACAATAGGGTTTCAGCATTTCATGCTTGAACCCCTAATAAGATTGAAGGCTTTTTGCCAGTTATAGCGCCACCTATGGTCCGATCTCCATGAAACTCTGCATGCTTCCTCACCATGTTCTGACACATATGCTCATCAATTTGTGTGAAGTTCTGAGTTTTCCTTTGGGATTTATAGGCTTTTGAGTGTATTTTGCCACGCCCCTTTTCTAAATGACCCTGTTACAGCCACCCAAATGCCAAAGTTCAACTTTTTTTTGATAATTATTGATCTAGAGAGTCCAGAGAATTGTCCTAGACTGGTTTGGTTATGATCGGGCGAAAAACCAGGGACTAGTTCGCAAAAGTAGGTTTTGGACAAAATTCGACATAGCAGAAAATTTTCCCTGCCTACATCCAAATCGGATGTCATCGATAGCCATTTTGTCCGCCTTGAGCCAAGGATTCCAACGATATAAGACACTTGATCCTGGGACAAACGGTCTAAGAGTTATGAGCGATTTTGAACTTTTGGTTGCTGTAGCGCCACCTATGGGCCAATCAGGGTCATACTCTGATAGGTTGTCCCCAAATTGAGGCCTACCATCTGGCCAGGTTTCAAGTCTCTAGGCCTTACGGTTTGTACTGCGCGATGCGTTTTACAAATCCTTACAATTACAATAGGGTTTCAGCATTTCATGCTTGAACCCCTAAAAAAGGTCCCCTGCCAAGGACCACATGTGTGATCCCTAAGTGAGGAATACCATTTTTTTTAATGCCTTTACCTGAGGTGTAAAAAGCTGTATGTTCAGTGTGAAAGTGTATCTTGCATCCAAAATATGATCTCTCTCAGAGCATCCTGCACCCCTGCTCAAACTTCTTTCCCACATCTATACATACCTCTATGTAACTATGTGAAACCTATCAGGCACACACAACAAGTACACTCTGGAAGAAGTCTTCATACCCTCACAAACTTCAAGATGAAGCTGGATTAATCGACCATTTTATAAAAAAAAATGATGCAAATGAAACGGGCACAAAACCAGCCAGCCAATCAACACACACATATTTGCACCCTGCAGCTGACACGCACCTGCCCAAGGTCCTCTAATGTCTGATCCTGAAACCACATCAGAGGGGTAAACAGAGATATACATGCAGACAAGTAACACACATAAGAGTGAATGGACAATATCCATCTTATCTTCCCACCCAAAGTTATGTGCACTTACCTCCGGCAAAGTCTGAATACTCAGTATGTGGTTGTAAGTGAGAAACCCTGGGTTAATGGGGTGTCACACACACTGATTAAAAATGACAGAGAGAAAATTTAGAGGCAGGTGTTTATAATGCCACCCGCATTATAAACACCTGCCTCTAAATTTTCTATCTGATTTACAGAAGTGAAGCTTGTGAAGAAAAAAAAAAAAAAAAAAAAAAAAACAAGCGCAATGCACAAACATAAAGTAAACCGAATAGGGATGTGGTTCATAGAGTACTTCAAACTTTAAATGTGTGAGATATGTATTTGGCATAGAATATATGTTCATGGAGAGCCTTAGTGAGCAAAAAAAAAAAAAAAAGAGAAAAATAGATTCTGAAATATCAGCTATTGAGACACTGGCGATCAAATCAATAAAAATGGCCTAAATTGTTCATGACATTTAATTATAACGTCATATTATATCCTTATTCATTCTAAATATTTAATTGCAATTAAATTCAACAAACTTTTTTGCAATGACAAAAGTAAATTTTGCATTGCCAACACATTAAAACGAGTTGAACAAGCAATATAAGAGGAGAAATACAGTATAAGTTTACAAATGAACTAATGAACTGAATAATTAGTTCAACATTATCTACATTCTAGGGCTGGGAATCGATAAAAAATAAATAAAAAAAAACTAATTAATTGCACAATTTGCTGTAATTAATTGCAATTAATTGCATTTTCCCCAAGCTTGTAATCATCAATATTTAAACTTAGAATCACCTAATTAAATTAAACAACACAGGAAAAAAATAGCCCTATTAAAATAATATTAAACATCAATATAGCAATATATTATTATTTTTCAATAATCAATCAACAATCAATTTAACAGATTTTTTTATTTATTTATTTTTTTTACTAATTATCAAAATAAAATATAGTCCCACAAAGCTATTATTACCAAAGCATGTGATCAGAGCAGGTAATTTTACCATTGTTGCCGAGCATGGCTATACCAGCTCAGCAGACAGAAGTCTACTACTGAGAAATTTCACGTTATATGAGCGGACTTCCAGTGCGTGATCAGTACATGATTGTAGCGTTTGGGCCGTTAACGACAGAGCAGAACATGCAGCGCAAACACGGAGGAACATTGAGCAGAGAGCGCAGCGCGCCGACACACACACACACAGAACGGAGATCGCAGCGCACACAAGGAACGGAAACGACCCGCTCATGAAAGCTGCGCAAGAATGAAACATGATCGCCGAACACGGAGGGGCGAGACGGCATATGTTCTGCCTTTTCAATCATGTTTTCAATAGCAGCCGCAACAGGAAATCATTAAAACGAGGCAAAAAAAAGTGCTGCGTTAATTGCGTTATTTTTTTTTTACGCGTTAAACATCTCAAATTAATCGCAAAGATTAACGCGTTAATTCCCCCAGCCCTACTACATTCATATGCAATGGGGGGGGGGGGGGGGGGGGGGGGGGTTTGGGGTGTGAGTATCTTCATCAAATGTTAATTAGGTGTTCTTGGTTGTGGTTGTCTCTCAGGAGTTCCTCAGGAATCCACAAATCTTGTGGCTATATTTACATATTGTGCTTTTTGCTGAGAATAAAGGTACATTTTCAGTTGGAATGCAATTATTATATTGGGGAAATATTTTGTTAATTTTGAGATAATAGTGGTTTCTGATGGTTTCATATTTTGGGCATACCTCTCTGTTTCCATCACTCCCGGATCTGCAGTGGATGACCCATGTCTGTCTGCGCTGGCCTGCCTCAATAATCAGACTGTGCTTGCTGAGTCTGCACATCGTCAACGCTTTCCTAAATTTCACATCAGTCACTGTGCTCAGGTAGTTCGTCACAGTGTACTCTCAATTTAGCGCCAAATAGCATTCCAGGTGAATGTGTTAGTCCCTAAGATCTGGAATGTTTCTGAAAAATCATAACTTTAGTGTTTTGGAGGTTTAGTGGGTGACAGGAGAACCAGGTCATCTGCATAGAGGAGGCACTTTATTTCACAGAATTTTTCCGGGTCAATTACGTATTACGTATTAAAAACGTAATAAAAACGTATTAGATATAATCCTTCATGCCAGATTGAAACTAATGCTTTATAGTCTACAAAACAAGCGTCTTTTGTTTTGCTGTACATATTTATCAATTAGTGTCTGTAGTGTGAAAATGTAGTCAGAGGTGTGACATTTTGGGAGGAAACCAAGTTGACATTTACTCAAGGTATTGCGCTTCATTAGGAAGTCTAAATGTCTTGTGTAAAATGCTGCAGAAAACCTTTCCCAGGTTACTGTTCATACATATGCCTCGGTAGTAGTTGGGGTCCAATTTGTCTTCATTCTTGAAAGTGGGGCTAAGGCCCTGATACCAGATCTACAAACAAACAAACAAAACTACACAGAACAGCACTGAAAAAATTTACTGAAGTCGCGCTGTGTGTTTCAGCATCTCCTTCAGGATGCTGTCAACACCACAGGCTTTCTTGTGCTCGAGGACTTGCCATTTATCTTCCAATTCTTTCATTGTTATGGGAAAATCTAAGGGGTTTTGATTTGCTTTAATTGATCTTTCCAAATGTTCTATTTTTATTATTATTACTATTATTTTATATATTTTTTTTTTCAAACTGGTCCTGTTGAAATTGAGCTTGACTGAGCTTTCTGGTTGGATACATTTCTCAGAGCCTAACAGTCTAAATCAAACCATCTGCCAGAGTCCAATTTCAGAGTCAATTTCTCAAATCACTTTTTTGTTCTGTTTTGTAAAATATGTCATTTAGAGCTTTCACTGCTTGACTGATGCAGAATATGCACTTGGAATAAATGTATAGAGAGTGTGAGAATGTGTAGAGATTGTACAGTATTTCTGTACATTCAATGGCATTGGTATAATTAGCGATATGGTTTTCTGTCCATTTGAATTATATTATTTTTTTCATTGTCCTGACTAAGTTGGTTGATGTTTCAGACTGTTTTATATAGAGGGTGATCTGACTGTGGTCTGAGAAAGGTTTTAAAGGCTTGACAGTAAGTAATGAATTGGTTACACCGGTTCTAGAATTGAACCTGTCCATGTCCCAGTAGCGGGACACTTTGCTTGCTTTTGTATTGCCTTTTTTCCCCTATCAAATATTTTAGTAATCATCATAGCTTAAACACTTAACCCTCTGGGGTCGGCAAACGCGCCCGCACGTTTTGCTGGATTTTCTTCACATTGTAGCACAATAAACTTAAATTACTCCGTCATTTATGGTCATACAGAAAAAATAAATATAAAAAAAGAATCTGTGATATTTCTACTTTTGTATGTGTCCACTTACAATCAAATCAAAACATTGTGCTTTTGTAAAATAAAGAAAATAAACAGGGTGTGCTTTCTGCCTCCCCGTCGCGGTGAACTTTTTTTTTCTTGAGCACGTCTATAAACTGGAACAAAACTCAGCGAATACTTGTCACACATTTATGAGCCATATACCTTTATAATCATTTAAGTGTGTACTTTTAAATGATTGGATTCAAACTGAAAACAAATATTCTCTGTTTAAGTAATTTGTATAAAACCAACAAGATGTCCAGTATCTCAAACGCTTGCTCATTATTTTTAATTTGACCACGCCCACGCGCGCTAAAGAGATTCATATGCAAATCACCACATGGAACGCGAACGCGCTCGTTACCTCAAAAACAAAGCACGAAAAAACTTCACAAGTCTCTGCTTTTCGTCGAGTTTGAAAGACGCGCCGTGAGCTTTCATTGGATTTACCTCAGAAGAAGAACGTGATTTGAAGACAAGAAAGATGTAAGGTAAGAAATTCTTACTTATTAGTTTATGTTATTGTTGCATAAACTTCACATTGCAGTTGTACTGTTGCTAGATATATGGTGAATATTATAATATTTAGACCCGTGTTTACTGTTACTGTGTTTGTGGATATCTGCTCAAACGGAGATATGTATATGGTAACCATAATGTTTCATATTTTGGAGCGCGCCGTGCGTTTGAATGTTTCATATTTTGGAGCGCGATCGCGTTTGAAAAGCAAAACGCACCAAACATTAGGTTTCGTGTTTTTACTATTATCTCATTTCATATCATCATAACGAATGGAAACATTTGAAGTAACATATGATAATCAATATATTTTTCTCTAGCGTAGTTGTTACTGAAATCTTTTGGAAGATTTATAGGCTGCTATAGGTTATTATTATTATTTTATGCAGCACTGCGCATAGCCTATGCCTACAAGGAACAACAAACCTGGTGTTCATTATATTATATATTGTTGGAAACATTTGTGTGTGTGTGTGTGTGTGTATTCTGTGAATTTTAAAAAGCAATTTTAACCAAATCTAGGGCCTATAGTTTCTCTTGATATCATTATGTTCACTTTTTTTTTTTTCAGGGCCCAGATGCCACTGAGTCCTGCTGACTTCAACATTCACATGAGTCTCTGTATATGAACATGGTAAAGTGAAAATCAAACACCTTGGAAATTAAAGGTATGTACAATGTTTTTAGGAATGGCACATTTTTGTCATTTGTTGTGTATCTTTGGATTATGTTGTGTTGTAAATAAATCCAAACAATCAAAAAGCCATTCTTTTTAAAATCTCCTCATTCTTTGTGCAAGGTTGCTCAGAATGACTGGGTCTGATAGCTCCTAATAGGGCCGTTAGGGGAGTGTCTTTGTCTTTCTCAGGTGTGAAAGCCATGCATATTAATGATGTGATCACGTCTCCCCGCATAAAGCTTTCTCACACAAAACATGTCTTACAAATCTAAAATCAATATATTGTCTTATCTGAATGAGCAGTCAGGGTGATTTTCACATAGTTTTGGAGCAAATATTCTAGGCTACGTGATACAATTTTCAAAAGTCTTGTGAAGAAAAAATCAGTATGGGTTTCATGGCCTTATTTCAGTGACAATTTTTTTTTTTTGTATTCTCACAAACCACACATAAATGTCATTATCTCAAAACTACAAACTTTACATACATGCTGCTGATATATTATTGTAGCAGAGTTTGTGCTAAATACAGTGTAATCAGACTTTAGCCATGAAATGTCACAAGTAACAGAAATAAGCACAAATGTCAGAGCATGTCAGAACACCTCCAGGGCCAGAAAACCCCAGAGGGTTAAAATTCATCCTGTGAAAATGAATTATGTTATGAAATTGGACTTTCCTTTACCATAGATATGGTACTTTAAACCCTTTTTAGAGGGCTCAAATTATTTTCTAACAATTTTAGAGTCCACAATTTTTCTTAAAATATATATTTTGTATAAAATAAAAAGTTTAGTTTACAGTAAACATAAACTTCTATAACTTTTATACATTCATTTTTTGATGCTGCTTTCACTTTTGTAAATAGACCAACCTTAAGTCTGTATTCAGAAGCATCCATAAATTACAACCATTTAAATTCAGAACTATGCTCGAAAAAGGGGGGTGACAGTTAACATATCACCATAACATATCAGTTAACATGAATAGAACACTCAAAAATGTAATGAATAGATAATCCAAAAGAACAGCATTTATTTGCTGAATAAATGTTATAATTTCTTCTTATAAAATAAAATAAAATAAAATAAAATAAAATAATATTATTTAGCCCAAACTTTTCAAAGTAGCGCAGTTTACACAAAAATATCAGCATGATTTCTGAAGGATCATGTGAAACTGACTGTATACTGGAGTAATGGCTGCTGAAAATTCACAGGAAAAAATATATTTTAAAATAGAATAAAATAGAACAGCCTATGTACATCTACAGTAATTCTCAATACTAATACCCTAACCACAACTAAGGGAGTTTAGCTCCTAAAGCACATGCTGGTGGGATTTTCATCTGTAAACACTTAAACAGGAAAAAAATAAAAAAATAAAAAATAAAAAATAACAAGAAAAGAAATCACTGCCATCATCTGGCAAAACAATGAATTACAAGAAAACTGATATTAATATATTCTAATCATGTTTCCACTGCAACAAAATATCTGACAGATACATAAAAACAACAGCTATAACATACTGGCAGATCAGCTCTAGATAACCAGCTAAACAGATCTGAGGGTCAAATAATTTTACTCTGTTTAATTACTTTTAATAAATTATAACAAGGTATTTCACACTAAACTTTTGCTGTGTCTCTCAGTAGTTTTTAGTTTCAGCAGTGAGTAGTAGTTCTAAGGGCTCTAATCATTTATTGATGGTATTTACCAACCTGCTCATTCTAGCCACTAAATAATTATTAAATTCTCATCCTTCATGTTTAGTTAACAAAATCGTATTATTAGCAATTAGAACTGTTGTTTCACATGACATAAACAAAATGTCTTCTGTTTCACCTAACATAAACAAAATTATTTTTTCAATTGTGTCCAAAATATTTTTCCTAAAGAACAAAAAACAAAGAGAAATTTGTTTGCACATAAGGATAATAAAAGAGTCACCTCAAACTTCTGTCGGAGCTCAGTATCCTCATCATCTTCATCTGGAATGGGCACGTTGTAGAACTCTCCCTCCTCCTGATTTAACATTTTGTACCTGCATCCCAGGTAAAGAGAATAGTACAAGTTATGAATGTTTATTTATGATATTCATCAAAGCAATATCATGTTTTCCACAGCAAAATAATATTTAAAAAATAATACCAAATAATATCACATCATTTCAGAACACTAATTCTAGACAAAAATAACTTGCACAGTAATAAAAAGTCTGCCATTTTGTTTTTACTTGCACTCATGTTGTTCCAGACCTTTTCCCCAAAATATACTGTATATGCCGTTATATAACAGCATAAAGTAATATGATTACTTTTTAAAGAAATTTGTTCAAATGACAAAAAAAAAAAAAAAAAAAAAAGTTTTAATTAAAAAGTAGTCCATATAATAGACTATACAGTTGTAATCAGAATGATTGAAACCCCATTGCAAATCCGGTTTATTTGCTAAATTCACAGACTTTCAGCTGTTTGCAATAAACAAATCAAACGAAAGTAACTGAAATAGCTCAACACAACAAATGTTTCAAGTGGTGTCCCCAAATTCAGCTGAAAATGCAACTTTTAATGACTGCTGCAGTCTCAAAATTATTCAACCCCCTGAATAGAATCACAACAGCAAAAATCTGCAAAACCGGTGTTGTCTCAAGCACACCTGATGCAACCAATCAAATGCTTCATTAGTTTCACCAGGTGTGTTTAAAGGGTTAGTTATTCCAAAAATTCAAATTCTGTCAGTAATTACTCACCCTCATGTTGTTCCAACCCCGTAAGACTTTCGTTCATCTTTGGAACACAAATTAATATATTTTTGATTAAATCTGAGAGTTGTCTCACTCCTCCATAGGCTTCTATGGGATTGAAACTTTCTGGCCAAGAAAAGTTAGTAAAGACACCGTTAAAATAGTCCAAGTGACTACAGTGGCCCAACCATAAGTTTATCAAGCGACGAGAATACTTTTTGTGTGCAAAAACAAATAAAAATAACAACTTTATTCAACTATTCATTTTCTTCAAATAGTTGAATAGTTGAATAAAGTCGTTATTTTTGTGGGGTTTTTTGCGCACAAAAAGTATTCTCGTCGCTTGATTAACTTATGGTTGAGCCACTGTAGTCACTTGGACTATTTTAACAATGTCTTTACTAACTTTTCTGGGCCGGCAAGTTTCAAACCCATAGAGGCCTATGGAGGACTGATCCAGCTCTCAGATTTAATCAAAAATATCTTAATTTGTGTTCTGAAGATGAACGAAAGTCGTATGGGGTTGGAACAACATGAGGGTGAGTAATTACTGACAGAATTCTCATTTTTGGGTGAAATAACCCTTTAAGCTAGAACACATGATATATCTAAACTGGCCAGGGGTGCGTTTCCCGTACAACTATATAGCTCGCTGCTTAACTACCATAGTACGATGCATCGTTGGAGAAATCAACTAGCTAGTCACGACTGTTTCCCGAAACCGTATGTCGCAAAGTATCGTTCAGCCACGTTGGTTTATGATGTCTCGCACATGGACTAATAACTTATTTTAATTAATCTGTTTGAGATCGAATTAACGCTAGATTTTGTCATATAAGTTACAGACATGGCATCTGAAGACCATTTCTAGTTTTTCTCAGTTATTTTGCTTTATTACCAGACTCAATATTTGGCTCGATCTTACATAGTAGAGCACGTTCGCACATGCGCAGTCTTCAAAAACGGTGCTTTAAATCTCTTGACAAACTAAAATACGTAAATTACGTTTGTATGTATTCTAAATAAATAACACGGGTTGTAGTGAATGCCAGC
Source organism: Squalius cephalus (assembly GCF_949319135.1). Taxonomy (NCBI): domain Eukaryota; kingdom Metazoa; phylum Chordata; class Actinopteri; order Cypriniformes; family Leuciscidae; genus Squalius; species Squalius cephalus. Next base: position 31,679,477 of record NC_137131.1, read on the forward strand.
ATGCTTATTTTGCTAAAGATAAGGATTTATTCAGTCTACATCTCATGTAAACTAGAAACTATGCTTCTAACCACAGCTCGAGAGCTGTCGTTCCAACCACACAAGTTTGTGATGCTGTTTGCGAACGTTCATTGGAACGATGGTTTCGGGAAACACCAAATCGTTGAACTATGCTGATAACGACGGAACTTGCGACCATAGTTGGCTAACGATGCTTTCGGGAAACGCACCCCAGGTTTGCTGAGTGTAACATTTGACTGCATGTTAGAAATATGGTAATAAAGTCAAAAGTCAATAAAGAAATAAAGTCAAAAGAATGGGCCAAAAAGTTAAGAGAAGATATCATTGCCCTTCACAAACAAGGAACAGGATGCAAAAAGATAGCAAATACACAAAATGTTCCTTGAGACACTGTTGTAATAATAGTTGGCAAGTTCACAGTTAAAGTAACAGTGGTTACACTACCTGGACAGGGCAGATAAAGGAAGCTATCAACGGCTGCAACCAGATTTCTGAAAAGGTAGGTTCAGAAAAACCCTCGAGTGACTGCTAAAGTCCTGCAGCAAGAAGGCAACAGGCACTGAGGTTTCAGCTTACACAGTAAGACATGTGCTAAACGCAAATGGTTTCCGTGTCTGAACTCCAAGACACACACACAACAAAAGCACAAGAAAAATGCTAAAATCATATAAATAGGCATAAGACACAGAAGTTTTAGGATTCTGTTCTGTGGAGTGATGAAACAAACTTTTCTTTTTTGAAAAGTAATTTTTTGGAACTTTTCAGCCCTATGGATCAGCAATATTTACGGAGGAAGAAGAATAAAACATATGCTGAAAAGAACACTCTGCCTACAGTTAAGCATAGTGGTGGCTCAGTGATGCTCTGTGGCTGCTTTGCATCCTCTGGCACTTGAAACCTACAGCGTGTGGAAGGCAAGATGGATTCATTGAAGTATCAGGAAATCGTAGGAGAAAATGTCATGCTGTCAGTGAGGAAGCTGAAGCATGGGCATCATTGGACCTTCCAACAGCACAATGATCCCAAGCATACCTCAAATTCCACCAAGGCTTGGTTGCAGAAGAAGTCCTGGAAGATTTTACAGTGGCCATCAGAGTCACCTGACTGAAAATCTCTGGTGGGATTTGAAAAAGGCAGTTGCCGCACGCAAACCCAAGAATATTACTGAACTGGATGCCATTGCTCATGAGGAATGGGCTAAAATCCTCCTGAGGCGCTGCTTGAAGCTGGTGTCTGGTCATGCATCTCATTTGCAGCAGGTCATAACAGCAAAAGGGTGTACTACTAAGAACTAAAGATGCTTGCCATGAAGGGGTTGAATAATTTTGAGACTGTAGAAGTCATTAAAAGTTGCATTTTCAGTTAAATTTGAGGAAACCACTTGAAACATTTGTTGTGTTGAGCTATTTCAATTACTTTTGTTTGATTTGTTCATTGCAAACAGCTGGAAGTCTGTAAATTTTACCAATAAACCTGATTTGCAATGGGGGTTGAATAATTTTGATTATGACTGTATCTTGTCTTCTGAAGACAATTGTGTTTTGGCATCATTGCAACATTTAATATGTGAACAAAAACATACATTACATTTTCCCGACTTTATGGGCAGAAATTAACTAATCCTGACATTAACTAATAATGGCAGAAAGAGACTGCTGAACAAAATTAGTGACCAAGTCATTTTCCTTTCCAAGACCTTTCCAAGATCTGCAAGAAAAAGACAAAGAGACATATCCTTACCATCCACACATTGGGGACTTCATGAGCTCGGACACACCAAAAGACATTGAGCCCATGAAGTCATTGCGGGTGGTTCTGTCCCAGTCCCACACCTCCACAGACAGCCGACGGTCCTTATCTGCTGGCTTCAGCTTACTGGAACACACACGCATACAGGATGAAGCATTGCATTAGCACTCCCCTTCATCATTCTAAAGCAGGGATTTCCATCTGCTCTCTTTCAGCAATATATATTATCCAGATTAAAAACTCCAAACAGTTTTCTATTTCTATTTATCTTATCACTTTTGTTATAATACTTATATTATTTTTGTAAATAATAACATGTTAATATTTACAATGATAAAGTTTTTTTTAAGGTTTGCTTATAAATTCCTTCAAAAAGAGAAACATGATTTCACACACTTAAAGGGACACTCCACCGTTTTATGAAATAGGGCTTATTCACCTTCTTTCCTACATTTAGATAGGTGGGCAAATGCATTTTTGTCTCAGTGCATGTATTATTTTAGTTTGACAGGGTCGGCGAGAGTAAAAGTGATATAAAAACAACAACAAACAAAAAAAACACCTAATTACTTCATGTGGCCTGCATATTCACAACGAGTACAAATAGCGATGCAGATTAACACTAGGCGATTTCCTAGGCAGATATTGACTTGGGACTATTAGGGTGAAGCATAGGCGAAGCACTGCTACTTGGGCGCAGAGATATCACGCAACACATGAAATCCCACGACTTCCATCAACATCCCGGCGTGAATAGTAGCTGGCTATTTTTCCTACAGTACATGAATGGCGATGAACATGGCTGATTTTGTGAGAGACGAAGAGGGTGACTTCTCAGAGAGTCAAGAGCCAGAACCATAAGTTACCTCTATGAAACAGAGTTTTCAGAAGATGAGCTGCATGCTTTGGAAATAGAACGACAGGAGGAGGAGGTTGCGATCGCTCAACAGCCTGAGGACGTGAGGATGAGAGCCAACATGAACTGGTGGTGTGAATGTGGGGGAATATGCCAATCTATGCCGACTGAAATAGAGTGTCTGTGCTGTGGCGAGTGGGACCATTTACTGCCATCGATGACCAGGCTCAACGCGTCAGATCAAGATGAGCGTGCCCGCAGTTGTGTCACAGCTACCGAGGATATTACGGCGTTGCCGTTGATCCATCCTGCAGTACTCGATTTTTTTCCCCGGTGTGATATAGTGAACTGGAAAAAACGCCCCATGCCGAATGGACCAAATGGACAGCTGTCCACAAAGTAAGTGATTATTTTAAATATGACACATGTATAGATCGACCCATATTATACCTGTATTCACAAGTTGTGGGATTTCATGTGTTGCGTGATATCTCTGCGCCCAAGTAGCAGTGCTTTGCCTGTGCTTCCCCCTAATATAGTCCCAAATCAATATCTGCCTAGGAAATCGCCTAGTGTGAATCTGCATCGCTATTTGTACTCGTTGTGAATACGCAGGCCACAAGAATTAATTAGGTGTTTTTTTTGTTTTGTTTTTATCACTTTTACTCAGGACATGCTAGCTGGCAACAAAGGATTCCATTCATTATGCTAAGCTAAGCTCGCCGACCCTGTCAAACTAAAACAATCCATGCACTGAGACAAAAATGTATTTGCCCACCTTTCTAAATGTAGGAAAGAAGGTGAATAAGCCCTATTTCAAAAAACGGTGGAGTGTTCCTTTAACTAAATGCTGAGTTCAGGTTTCTGAACAAACAAACTGTCAAATTGTTTGCATGTTGGCAGGTTTAGGTTCTCTTTTTGAATATGAAATATTTTACTTCATTTTCACTTAATTTGCATACATACATTTGATTGGACAGTCAGCCCTTCGAAAACTATTCTTAAGCTACTAGATGGGGGATAGATTATTATAGTGCTGTATAGTACAGATCAAGTTAATCAAATCATGAAATAAAATGTGCCCCCACGCTTAATATATATCCTTTGATTTGAACTTGTGACCTTTTTCTGATTTGTGCACAGGCCTACTCTATGGAAGTGACTCTGTAAATGTTCACACCACTATACCAGTGAGCAGCCATGTGAGATCTTTAATAACTTTTATATTTATAGTTTCATTTAAGAAACAAAATGTATCTGTATCTTCTTAATTTTTAGCATATGTCATATTATTTCATGCTTTTTTCCAGGAAGATATAAATAGTTGCTATTTTGAATGTTTGGTATGCATATGCATGTATTTTAAAGCTGTGAATCGGTCTGTCCTCCTTGGCTCTGATGGATCAGGGACATCAGTGATTCATCAGTGACACAGTGGGGATTTCTTTAAGACTGCAAGGGAAGCTCGGCTTCCCCTATAATGTCAAAAAATTAATGGTCAAATATGTACTGTTGTGTTAACATTTTATTGACTAAAAATGCGTTAGAAAACGTTCATCTCAAAGACGAGTTCGTTCAGAATCAGCTACATATGGCAGGTCGGCTGACTCGATTTCCTTCTCAAACATTCACGTAGCGTCACAGTGCATTTCCCTGTTGAAGCCCAGCGTCCATTGACTTCAATGGGGCTGCTTCGAACAGTTTTTTTCAGTGCTTCGAAACTAGATGGTTATTGGATAAATGCTGAGATTATGTCCCGCCCACGGACGCTCAGCTTCTCTGGGAGTGAATGAGGAGTGGGCTGGCCTGGACTCCGGGCTTCTGCGTGATGATTGGAGGGTCTGTCGAAAGGCTGCGTCTTCTTTTGATTGACAGCGATTTCATACAATAAAAAGTTGCTGATGCTGAAGCTATTCGAGCTCAGTCCCATCACGGATTTTTCAAATGTAGTTGAAAGACAAACTGCTGCAACCTATTTCTTGGTATTTGCTTGTCGAAATTGCTAGCCAATTTTCCTAATACATTTCACACAATTCTACATTTATACATTTATTATATTATTACTTATTATATTTTTTATATTATTAGTAGTAATAATTAAAAAAATAATTATTAAAATAATTAAAAAATATATATTATTATTAGTAGTATTATTATACTTTATTATATTATTATACCTTTATTATATTATTACATGTATACAATTATATTTAACTCTGCTGGCCATTGAGAGGACACTGGTCAAGTCACGGGAAAATACGCCTAGTTGGTACTACAGGGTCACTCTTACTCAGTGTCAATTTACGTATAAATAAATGGACAGTTTTTATGATGTAGGCTGAAAATGAGCTTCCCCTCTTTGAAAGACCAGCAGCCGCCACTGCAGTGACACATCAGTGAGGTATCAGTGATTTCATTAAAATGAATCAGAGGGTTATATAAAAAGTTTGACAGGACAGATTTGGCCCATGGGCCATCAGTTAAAGATCCATGATCTAAAAGCAGTTAAAGCCATATATTAAAACTGATGCTACAGTAAACCTATATGGAAGATTATAGAAATGGGTAAAACATAAAGTAATAATACAATGTTCATGCACATAAAACTAACACCAATGACACATTAATCCTGAATTTCAGGATATAAAATGAACATAAAATGTTGGGACTCACAATGTAAATGACTCATTCCAAGCTGGATTCAGGGAAGAACGGATGGTTTTTGTTTTCTGTTTCGTCTCATTTTTAGGGTCTGGAATTAACTTGAGTTTTACATATGGATCAGACAATCCATTCGGGTCCATTGGAATCATGTTCTTGCCCTCTCCAACTGCAACACAACAACATGCCAAATAAGAGACGAAATTACAAAAATAGAAATATGTAAATAAAATAGATCAGTGGTGCTCATAAACTCTGAACTGTGACATAATATGAAGAACTGACTTCATATTATACAAAACATTCCAGATCAGGCCCATGCTGTCAAAGCAGAAATGCAAATGCAGGTCTTGGTGTTCTTTGTTGAAACAATCTTATATGAAGGCATTTAATAACTGTCTGTCTGGTTTAGAATGCTACTTTATATGAGTACACATGACCAAATAGCACACACAAATATTGGGTTCCCTTTCAAGGAACTCGCGTTGCGTCAAGATTGACGCTATGGGAACGCTTTGCGTGATGATGTCTTGAAGCACATGTAAAATCAGTCCAATGGTGTGGCAGAACGTCAGATGTGGGTGACGTCACGAATCAGGAAGCTATAGCCTGCTTGAAAACAGAGAGCGTCAGCTTCTGTGTCTTCAGTAGCACTCTTTGTGAAACTGTCCACGTCTTATTTGGTGTTGTTTGTCTTTATATCATCATATATGCATTATGGCGAGCAAGCAGCAGTTTAGAGAGTGTGTGCACCCCTGCCCGTGTTATATAAAGGATGGGGACACACATGTTCTTTGTGTTGCTTGTTTGGGTGAGGAGCATGCCCAGTCAGCACTCGAGGGTGCTGGCTGTCAGCATTGCGATTCGCTTCCATTGCGGAAGCTCCGATACCGCCTGGCGTTCTTTTGCGAGGGTGCTCAGGCTCGCGTTCCCCAGGGCTCTGGTCCCGCTGCTGCCGAGCTACAGCGGCGATCGCAGTCTTGGGGTTCGCAAATGGATCTATCAGAGGGGTTTGAGATGGGCCCAGCCTTATCTCAGCCTTCACCTGATAGATCCAGTGCCTCTTCTCAGGGTTTGGAAGCACGCGCTGCGGTTCCTTCCGCCCCGATGGAGGCACCAATATTGCAACTATCCAGTTCTGAGGAGCTGTGCCCGGTTGCATAAAGCACCTTAAGTTTTTCCCTTAAGTATGATACTTAAGGGGCGATTTCCCCTTACCTAAGAGAATAACTTAAGGGTGTTGCATATAATCTCTTAAACGGTTCTCTTAGGTAAGGGAAACATTTAAGTGTTTCACGACAGCGATCCTGGATTCACGTTATAAAAGTCTGTTGTTGCCATAGATACGCAAAACACTAACACGCCGTGTCGCGGCGTCTACAACTGTATCACACACCGGACGCGCACTTTCTCAGTTTATGGCCAGCATATTGTTATGTTTAAGGACATTATGGAATTAAGATAATGTCTGTACGTTATGTTATGACTGTACTGTACAATTAAATATGATCGTTGCTGTCTGCAGTCTGAACACTTTACCTCAGAGCGTCCGTTAACTGAATGAATTGAGAATATCACCTGAAAATCCGATACACACTAATTGTAGCCTACATTTATTGAATGGTAGCCGATTTATGCACGTGTAAAACATATCCCACTACTGAAAACTCCCAGTTGCAAAAAAACGCAGTGCTATTAGCAGTTGTAACACCGCAGGTAAAGAGTGGTTGCGATGTGTGACATGGTCAAGGTCGCTCTCTAGTTTGTTAGCGATTTATTGCGCAAATATTGCGCGTCGATCAAATCGGTATTCTTGCAACAATTTTTCATCGCTAAGATGGTCCAAAGGGTTCTCCCTATCCCTAAAAATTCTTCTTGGCACATAATGATCTTCAGCTGGTTCCATAAATTCAGCCATGTCGTCTTATTTTTGTCCGCGTTACTCTTAAGGTTACGATTTCCAAACCTTAAGTTATACTTAGGGAAATGACCGTTAAGGGGTTTTATGCAACACTTAACGCTTTTTAAGGGATTATTTAAGTGAAAAAACAGCATTTAAGGGAAATTCTAAGTGTTTATGACGTTTCACTTAAAGTAACACTTAAGGGTTTTTTTCTGCAACACCCTTAGGTTTAAGAGAAACATAAGGGCGAACTTAAGGGAAAATTACACTTAAGGTGCTTTATGCAACCGGGCACAGGATGTTGTCAGTATTGAGGCTGAAACTGAGGATTCACCACCTCAGTCTCATGCTTTCAAAGAGCTTCGACTAGAGCTGTAGAGAGACTGAGTATCGATTGGCCAGCTGATAAACAGGACGTTCGTTCGAAAAGTAAACTCGACGAACGTTTCCTGCCTACTAGACCTGAGGTAGTTTGTGAACTACGTCGAGCCACAGATCTTTCCCTCAGGGCCACCAAGGAGACGGCAAAATCCATCGGCCGTTCTATGGCAGCCCTGGTGGCCACTGAGAGGCATTTGTGGCTCAACCTCAGTAATATTAAGGAGAAAGAGAAAAACTTTCTGATGGATGCTCCTTTATCCACTACTGGCCTCTTCGGCGACGCCGTTAATTCCGCTGTTGAGAAGTTTCAAGAGGCATCTAAACAGGCAGCCGCCTTTCAGAAACTCCTCCCCCGTCGTTCTCATCCCGAGACTGCTGAGCGGGAGCAGCCTCAATCTTCTAAAATGAGCTCTTCACACCGTGCCACCCAAAAGCAAAGCGTTGCCTCCCGTGCCACCCCACAGAAGTCCCGGGGACACGTGGGGCGCTCTCAACCCCAGCCTTTGAAGGGTAAAACGGATCTGAGGACCGTTATTATTGCTAAGAAGGCTGCGGGGAAAAGGTCCTGACGCCCGAGGGCTCAGGCCAGTGAGGGCAGTCCCCCCCGAAGCAGAGCGGTCAACACCTCTTTTTATGGTGCCCATCTCCCTTCGGTGCCCCTCCAGAGCAGTCCATTCAGTCGTTCCCTGCCGGTCCACCATTACAGGGCGACAGACAGACTACTCAACAACAACAAAATCCAGAAACCAGTCTCGAGAGATCCTGCAGACCGTAGAAAAAGGGTATCTAATACAGTTTGGGTCTCGCCCACCTCAGTTTATGGGGGTCCTTCCCACAGTGGTGGACCCCGAGCAGGTTCTGGTTATGGAACAAGAAGTGAACACTCTGTTGCAGAAAGGGGCCATAGAATATGTACCTCCCTCCAACAGGGAAACCGGGTTTTACAATCGGTACTTCATAGTTCCAAAAAAGGACGGGGGATTGCGTCCCATTCTGGATCTTCGAGTTCTAAACGAGTCCATCATGCAACTCAAGTTCAAAATGTTCAGATCCGAGGACTGGTTTGTCACGATAGATCTCAAGGGTGCATATTTCCATATCTCCATCTGTCCATGTCACAGGAAGTTCCTGAGGTTTGCTTTCGGGGGCAAAGCTTACCAATATCGAGTTATTCCATTCGGCCTAGCTTTATCACCCCGCACTTTCACCAAATGCCTGGATGCAGCTCTGGCGACCCTGCCCCTTCAGGGTATTCGCATTATGAACTACATCGACGATTGGTTTATTCTAGCTCAGTCGCATCAGTTGTTCTCGCCCACATGAAAGAGTTGGGGTTACGGCTAAACGCCAAAAAGAGTGTGCTTTCTCCACTTCAGAGGACCACTTTTCTAGGTGTGGTTTGGGATTCAGTGTCGATGCAGGCGCGCCTGTCACCGCCACGTATAGAGTCCATCCTTGCAGCTGTGAAAAGTATAAAGCTAGGCCAGTCACTCACTGTCAAACAGTTCCAGAGACTGTTGGGCCTGATGGCAGCAGCTTCCAACGTGATACCTTTTGGACTACTGCACATGAGGCCCCTGCAGTGATGGCTCAGGACCAGAGGGTTTACCCCGAGGGGCAACCCATTTCGCACAATCAGGGTCACGCAGCGATGCTTACGTGCCCTGGTTATGTGGAAGAAACCGTGGTTCCTGTCCCAAGGCCCCGTGCTGGGAGCTCCTTGTCGTCGCAAGTTGCTTAGGGCTGGGGAGCGATCCTAGAGGGTCGCTCAACTCAAGGTCTGTGGAACGACCATCATCTTTCATGGCACATCAACCGTCTGGAGATGTTGGCTGTATTTCTGGCTCTAAAGTATTTTCTCACAGATCTCAGGGGACACCATGTTCTTGTACACACAGAACACACATCGGTAGTCGCCTATATAAATCACTAAGGGGGTTTGCGCTCACGCCCACTATGCAAACTGGCACACCATATCTTCTTATGGTCCATATCTTCATATCTTCTTATGGGGAAGCTGTTGTCGCTCAGAGCAGCTTACATCCCTGGGGCCCAGAATTTAAGAGCAGACATTCTGTCGAGACAGGGGCTGAGGCCCGGGGAATGGAGGCTCCACCCCGAGGTTGTGGAGCAGATATGGAGGGTGTTCGGCCAAGCTCAAGTGGATCTGATTGCGTCTCGAGAGACATCTCACTGTCCACTTTGGTTCTCTGTCACGTATCCAGCTCCTTTGGGACTGGACACTATGGTACAGACGTGGCCGAGGCTACGTCTATATGCTTTTCGCCCAATCGCTCTGCTCCTGGGAGTTCTGGAGAGAGTTTGCAGGGACCGGGTTCGCCTACTTCTTGTAGCCCCGCGCTGGCAGGGCAGAGTATGGTCCCCGATCTCATGTCTCTCCTCGACGGGCCTCCACTGGAGCTACCCGTCAGGAGGGACATTCTGTCCCATGCAGGGGGCTTGATATTTCACCCCCGACCAGAACTGTGGAACCTGTGGGCCTGGCCTCTGAGAGGGCCCAGCTCAAAGGCTCAACTGAGGTTGTAGAGACCATTCTACATTCCAGAGCTCCCTCCACGAGGAAACTTTATTAAGTGGAGAGTCTTCACTTCATGGTGTAGTGACCGTCGACTGGACCCAGTTAACTGCCCAGTCGGTACAGTGCTGGAGTTCTTGCAGGTGTGGTTCACTGCAGGTCTAACCCCGTCCACTTTAAAGGTTTATGTGGCAGCCATAGGTGCTTACCACATTCCTTTGGGTGGAATGTCTTTGGGGAAGGACCCTCTGGTATCTCGTTTCCTTCGTGGCACTCTGAGGCTGAGGCCTGCAGCTCGTACCAGGGTGCCGACTTGACATTTGGCTATTGTTCTCCAAGGCTTTTCCCTGGCCCCTTTCGAGCCAATAGAGTAGGTTCCTGTCAAATTCTTGACTTTGAAAGCTCTGTTCCTCCTCGCTATTTCTTCTCTTAAGAGAATAGGGGATTTAAAAGCACTGTCGGTTGCTCCCTCGTACTTAGAATTCGCATTTGGCATGGTCAAAGCGTTCCTTCACCCTAAACCAGGCTATATCCCGAAGGTCCCCACCAATGTGGTTAGACCTATTGTTCTGCAGGCCTTTTGTCCTCCTCCCTTCCAGAATCCAGACCAGGAAAGGAATAATTTGCTCTGCCCAGTCCGGGTGTTACATGCTTATGTCCACAGAGCTGCCTGTGGCGTAAAACTGATCAACTGTTTGTGTGTTTTGGGTCCCCCACATCTAAGCAAAGAATGAGCAAGTGGGTGGTTGAGGCTATCTCACTTGCTTATGAGTCGGCCGGACAGCCTTCCCCTATGGCTGTTTGTTCTCACTCTACAAGCAGTATGGCGGCCTCCAAGGCCCTTATATCTGGTGTTTCCCTCCAAGACGTCTTTGATGTGGCAGGCTGGTCCTCACCGCACACTTTCGTCAGGTTTTATTCTCTGGACCTGGACTCTACACCAGGGTCTCAGGTACTGTTGTCCTAGTGCTGCTCGCTCGATTTCACACTGGACAGACATTCGTAGCTATGGTGGCATTGGTATAGACGTTCCCATAGCGTCAATCTCGACGCAACGCAAGTTCCCTTGAAAGGGAACACCTAGGTTACGACTGTAACCTCGGTTCCCTGAAGAGGGAACAAGCATTGCGTCACCTTGCCATATCTCCTTCATGCCTGTCAGCGACTACTTCAGACTGTACGAAGCTGACGCTCTCTGTTTTCGAGCAGGCTTTATAGCTTCCTGGTTCGTGACGTCACCTGCATCTGACGTTCTTCCACACCATTGGACTGATTTTACATGTGCTTCAAGATATCATCACGCGAAGCGTTCCCATAGCGTCAATCTATACGCAACGCTCGTTCCCTCTTCAGGGAACCAAGGTTACAGTCGCAACCTAGGCGTTTTCATGTTTTATGGGGACATTCCAAAGACATAATGATTTTTATACTGCCCAAACTGTATTCCCTTATTCCCTAACCCTACCTCTAAACCTACCCATCACAGAAAAAAGAAAAAAAAAAAAAAAAGAAAAAAAACATCACTTGGTATGTTTTATAGGCTACACCAAAAATGGCCCCACAAGAACAAGGATTTTGGATATTTCCAGAAACGTAGGATATACCTGAACCACACACACACACACACACACACACACACACACACACACACACACACTAGGGGTGGAACGGTACATGTATTCGTATTGAAACTAAACGGTATGGGTGTCACGGTTCGGTGCATGAATATACACGGAGAATACACGGTATAAAAATAAATAAAACTCGTGCGCAAATTAATTAATGTAATACGATACTACTGTTAGATACGCATGTTCTTTAGGGACACCTAATCTGTAGCCCCGCCTTATCTCTCAAGCTTTGTGGCTATAATGGACAGGCTGCGATGTCAAGATTGCTATGCTGGAATATGTTGTGTGTGTGCGTGCGTGCGTGCGTGCGTGTGTGTGTGTGAGAGAGGCGCGGGCGCGATCGAACAGTGGAAACATAAAAACATACTCCATCATTTTGTTCATACAGGACATCATTCAAACTGCAAAGTGTTTACTTATATTTGTGTACACTCGCAATAAAACACAACGTTGTGCTTTTGTCAAACTGTAAACTCTTGTCAAAGGCCCTGTCCCAAATGGCACACTTCATATGCACTTTCGGTCTTGTGGACTTACGATGGCTGCCGCGTGCGCGTGTCCATTAAGTCCGTGAGACCGTAGGGTGTCCCATTTGTCATTTTAGGCCTCAGAAGGGTGCTCGCGAGCACCCCCTTTGCGGTCGATATGCACCCTCGATGCGCACTTTTGCCGAGCCCGCAGTGACTTATTCCCGACAGTCAAAGCGTCATTATGTCACGAAAGTGCGGACTCGTAGGAAGACCACAAGTGCTTAGGGTGCCATTTGGGACAGGGCCAAACTGTAACCTACAACTGTCACCCAACCAAAATCTCTCTCTCTCTCTCTCTCTCTCTCTCTCTCTCTCTCTCTCTCTCTCTCTCTCTCTCTCTCTCTCTCTCTCTCTCTCTCTCTCTCTCTCTCTCTCTCTCTCTCTCTCTCTCTCTCTCTCTCTCTCTCTCTCTCTCTCTCTCTCACTCACACACACACACACACACACACTCACACACATACACACACACACACACACTGTTTAAAAGCAAAAAATATTTATTCAACCCCATTTAACCCTCTGGGGTCTAAGGTGTATTTGGGGTCCTTGAGATGTTCTGACATGCCCTGACATTTTTGCTTTTTTCAGTTGCTTATAAACATATTAATGGCAAAAAAAAATTACACACTATTTAGCACAAACAGGGCTACCATGAAATGTGAGCAACAAGAATGTACATGTCTGCATTTTTGAGAGAATAATGTTTATGCGTGGTTATTGAAAAAACTAAAAACTAAAGTTTCTGAAATAAGGCCATAAAACACATTCTAAATATGTGCCAATAAGACTTTTGTCTAAAAGATGTCATCGCCTAGTGTTTTTTCTTCAAAATGAAGTGAAAATCACCCTGCCTTATCATTCACATAACACAATACATTGATTTGAATTTTGCAAAGCACTTTCTGTTTGGAAAGGCCATATGCGGAGTGGGCGTCAACGGTCATGTATATGTAGTAGTTCACACCTGAGGAGACAATGGGGCCCGCATACTTAATTAGCCATTCATTCAGGTGAGTCACTGAGCCACAAGAATGCAAGAGCAACAGTTGGAAGCATCTCAATTCTTTTTTATTTTTCCTCATATTGTGCTTGCAATTTGGCCTATAATATCCAAGGAAAACATGTCTAGTAATTGTGCAGTTAATTCTCATACTGTATTTTCAGTTTTGGAATATTTATGCTCTCCCCAAATTTGTCAATAATAAAACACAATAAAAGTTATTTAAAGAAAAGGCTTATATTTACCTTTTAATAGTTTGTTTACATCTACCTTGTAAATATATTTTTTTATTAAAAAGGTTACAATTACAACAACAATTCAAGTGTAATCTTTCTTTGTAAAAACTAAAGTATACATTTTATCATACATATTTCAAAGTTAAGGATTTGATTGATTATTTGATAACTTTATTTTTGACAAAACATATTATATTTAACATAAGCAAATATTGGCAAACAAAAGCTTATTTGAGGTGGCAGATATTTTACATTAAAAATGTATAATCTATCCAAAACTAATCAACGAAATGTTGTCTTTCATATGTCTGTAACATAGGTCTTTCATTTTTATTATAAGAAATATAAATGTTAATTTGCAGTTTAAATCCAGGAAATTTGTTAATGAAAAAATTATTAAAAGTAAGATACAATTGATACAAAACGAAATTCGTTTTAAAGAAAGAATTTGTACTTTCTGTTTTGAGGTCTCTGTGAAAGTTTGAAAGTCTTTTAGTGATTTTTTTAGAGCGCTCGCGTCCATAATGGAGAACTGTCACGTAATATTGTTTTTCCTCATAAATGCGAACACGAAAAATAAAAGACAAAAGACTTTTAAGTAAAACTTACTCCGAAATTGTGTTCTCGGCGGAATTCGCTCTTCAAAATGCTGCCGTTCGTCGTCTGAGTTACAATCTTCCTCTGAGGAAAAGGTGCATCCTCGCCGTCCTCATCTGAAGGGCGTCTTTATTACCGGAGAGGCGTGTCATACTCAAAACGCGATGAACTATCAGTAAGTCTGATGAAGAAACTTTTTATGGCATTGATCGGGGGGCGGGTGCGCTGCATACTAGATCATCTAACTATTTACATGTGAATCGCGCCGGGGGCGGGGCGGCCGCAGCTGATTATAGACATAATGAGGCAGAAGGAAAAACGGTACCTCTCCTTGCTTTCAAACGGATTACATGAGTTGAAAACATTTGTTTTTTATATAAATTACTTCATTTAAAAGAGGAGATTTCAAGCTTCATAAAGACATATCTCACGTGCCTGTGTGAGAAGTATTCGCTGAGTTATGATTCATTTTCGGACGCGTTTCAGAATGGACTACACGGACAGAGAGAAGGCAGAACTCGCTTCGTGTTTATTTTTCTTTATTTGGCGAAAAGCACAACACTTTGTTTTTATTGTGAGTGTACACAAAAATAATACACACTTAACAGGATAGATTGATGTATAACACAAGCATATAAGATAAAAATTAATATTTTTATTTGATTATTTTTTTGCACTCATACGGAAAAAAACGAGCCTATCGCGCCGGCGCGATAGCCGACCTCAGGGGGTTAAAAACTGCCTGTTGCTGCCATCTTTTGGACATTCATCATATTGCCTTGGTTTTCATTTCTTGTCCTCAAACAGAGCACTAATCTGTTTATTTTTAAGTTACACATTCTACATTGATTAAAAAATAAAATCAAATGTGTTTTTAATGGTAGTATTATTTTATACAGAAATAAATTATTTATAATTAAGATGAGAATAAAGTTAGTGTTAATTAAAATTTTAAGGAAAACAAATATATTGATCTGAAATATAGCAAAATAATTTTAAATTAATTCAGGTACAATTACCAAACATATCTCAATGTCTTTTTTTATTAATTTATTTAATAAACTAATTATATAAAACTATTGTCAATGCACTACAAATAAACTGGCTCTATGCCTTTACTTTATTAATAAAACTTATTTTAAAAATACAAGGCTTCAGACATTTATTTTCCTTTGGTGGTACAGCCTGAGACATGCACAATAATAATAAAAAAAATGCCTTCTGCATTTTTGTTTTGCTTTTCCCTCCATTGTACCAAACTCGTACCAAACCGTGATGTCTTAACCGAGGTATGAACCGAACCGTGACTTCTGTGTACCGTTCCACTCCTAACACACACACACACACACACACACACACACACACACACACACACACACACACACACACACACACAAATTGCATAAGGCAGCACGGAATTTCCTTTACTCAAATCCACAGAAAGGTTAGAATTTGAATATATAAAAATGTCACAACCAAAAGGGTAAATGCAAACATGCGGCGCGCCACTAAAAATTGTGGCAGTGAATATGATGAAACACAAGGGGCACAATAAAACTATATGTGGAGAATCTGTGGAGGGATTTTTGTGAGTGAAGTAGACACATTGACAGATTACAACATCTAACACACACTCTGTCTGAGAATGCAAATATCAACATTGACAACCTGAATGCCTGAATTGCCTAAGTTTGACAGGTAGAAGGCGCCCTACAATTTCATGACACCACATGTCTCTGTATGCTTTTGTCTTTTTATCCATCCATCCAATTTCAAAGCACTTTATTGACATGACATTAGACACAATACCACAAACCATTAATTCAAAATCCAATAACATAGCATAGCGTAAAAATTCAACAAAATAGAGCTAAAATGGAATAATAAAATAGCAAAAAGTCCTTATTTCTAAAGACATAACATTCTAAAACAAATGCCTAACATTTACATTTAAAAGGGGCTCTAATTTAACTGACCACAACAATTTCTAGCCTGGCACAGCTTAGCCATAGATGTGTGAAAGTGAATTTGGATGTAACACAAACACCCACAATTGTGCTGAATGACTGGTTTCTGGGAAATAGGAAAAGGAAGCAACTTTCTTAAAAAAAAAAAAAAAAAAAGAGAGAGCAGAACTGTGTAGAAAGGGAGAGAGGGTAGGCAAACGTTTCAAAAGTGATGGAGTTTCAGTCAGAACAGAAGTAATTTTTTTTTTTTTTTTAATTCAGTCCAATTTATTCTTCTGTTTTTCATATGCTGAAACTCTCAGGAGAAAACGGTGGCATGCAAATGGAGGTTCAAGCCCATAAACAGATCTGGAAAAAAAAGAAAAAAAAAATCCTCCCTTGGACCATCCCTTCAAAATAAACGTTGCTTGCATATTTGTTTTCCTCTTAGAGTAAATGTTTTAAAGCTCTTTTAACTACACTCTGAGGTCTTCCCCTCAGAGGTGTGATGTATGATGGATTATATTCAAAATAAAAGTATATTACATTGCCAAAAGACATCTTAATACCTTCTTAATAAAGGCTTTTGGCTATTCCAGTAATGATAAATCTTAATGCTATAGACCTTATGTAGCCCCGCCCCTTGTCAGCACTGCGCTCGTTGTCTTTTGACTTCCTGTCTATATTTTCACAGCGATTCTGCGTGTTTATTAATGAACGGCTCGTTTTAAAATCTTCCCGGTCGACTGACATTTGTTAAGTCATCAGCTTTAAACATCACAGTCCTCATGATAACTTTCGTTAACTTTACATTAAGTAAATCCACTTCAAAAGCTAATTACTCCTGGACATCAATGCCATATAAATATACAGAGTGACCGCAAAAACGGAAGTTGAAAGACAATATTCTAAAGATGGCGGTGCCCTCGTTTCTCTGGCGCATAAGGTATATAGATTACACAATAACATTCTAGAGAATTATGTGCATCCAACTTTAATGCAACAGCTTGAGGAGGGCCTTTTTACAAAATGACAGTGCCTGTACAGTATCTACAAAGTGAAGTGAAGTGAAGTCCATAGAAATAAAATTACTGTATAGAGTATGGTAAAATGTAATGGGCCTACACAAAACCCAGGCCTGAAACCCTATTGAGCACCTTTGAGATGAACTGGAACAATGAGCCAGGTCCCATCACCCAATGTCAGTGTTTGACCTCCCTAATGCATGGAAATCACACTTCCAAAACAACTTCCATTCTTTTTGGAAGCCTTTCTACAAGATGTTGTACAGGGATTTGCTGCCATTCAGAAATAAGATGGGGTGTGGTAACCCCCTCAATAACCAAAAATGTACAGCTTAATTAATATAAAATACATTATATATCCTATATAAACTAGTATTTGATAACTAGGCTATTATTTTATTGCAGTTATGTTATCAACCAACTTTGGATATATGGATGATACCACAAAAGACCATTTTGCTAAAATAAATTAAGCAAACAAACAAATAAATACTCACAAGGGAGCAAGCCCTTGGACTCCGCTAAAACATGTATTATTTATGTAAACCAGTTACGTGCAAACCTCACCTTGCATCCAACTCTAAAGATTTCATTAGTCATTTCAATCACAATGCTGATTGCCTACACAATGCAATAAAAAAACTAAACAAAAAAAAAAAACTAACTAACCACTAACCCTAACCTAAACCACTGTTTTTTCCCATTTGAATGCATTCCTCAATTTCTGAACTCAGAAATTAATCCATGAATTCCGAACATTTCTTGTTTTCTTGGTGACTGTGTGATTGAATTGACCAATGAAATTCACCATGGGCAGGGTTTGCACAGATCTAGTTTGTGGGAGAAAAAAAACACATTTAATATAAGGGTGTGTCCACATACTGGCTATTAACAGACTCATACATTTCTGGTTAGATATTTCCAGATATTTCTGCATGCATTATTATGTTACTCTTCTAACTTGTCATCCTTCTCACCTCAAGCTTTACATGGTTGTAGAGACATTTACATATATTTGACTGTATTTAAATATATTTGATTTAGCATACAGAACTGTTATAGCATATATAGCAAATCTCAACTCCCTGATTTTTTATTTTGTTTCAAAATCAAACTATATATTTTCACCCAGCTCTTTATATAAAGTTTAATATATAAGTATGTCTTATACTCATGTAGGCCAATATCAAATGCTTGATTGCTTATATTGTCATAAAATGTAAACTATATTATTGCCCAGCTCCAGTCTGCTAAATGTGACTATAAGGGATGAAGATATTAAGATATTATAAATATTATCATCATGATTTTCTGTAAAGCTGCTTTGAAACAATGTGTACTGTGAAAAGAGCTATATAAATAAATTTGGCTTGACTTGTCAACATAGACAACACACCATGTCATCATCACTACCAAAAACATACACATATGCATGCACATACTCATAACATATGCACATATGCACACACCAACAAGCAAATACTGTCCTCTATATGTACAAGTGTGAGTGTGAATGCAGCCTGTGATCTATTCTTGAACTCATCGGTCTGACATTCTGCTAATGGCATTTTCTTCCTCAGCCAGTGAACGTCACACAGACAAATCACACTGCAGCTGTGTGTGTGTGTATGTGTGTGTGTGTGTGTGTGTGTGTGGTTAGCTGGCACGTTGTAATCAGGCTGATTGTGCAGATGCAGCTCCGGCAGACTTGGGCCTTCAGGCTCTTCGACTGACAGCACTGTTATAATACAGAGCTCAATTCAGCTGTACAAATGCTATGCACACCAAATGTAATGTTAAGGGTAACAGGCTAGTGACATCACAACACAAGAGTATCACAAAATCAGCATCTGGAATTATCCATATTATCTCTGAAAAACAAAGTACAAAGTTTCATTAATTTCATCAACAAGGCTAGATTGTAGTTGCTTAAGTTTGACACTAGCCACAGCCTCAAACAGCATACCAATGGACTGGACTGTTCACAGACCCAACTGATGCGCATTGCAAATTGGAATGCTTAACACAACGTCCATGACACAAGACTCAAACAAAAATAAAATTTCACTGACTGTATAAAAAAAAAAAAAATATATATATATATATATATATATATATATATATATATATATATATATATATATATATATATATATATATATATATTCATGTCAGTGTCAATGAATGTAATATTAAATTAAAAACATTTCAGAAATCTTTTTTTTTTTTTGACATAATATGTAGAACAAAATAACTTCTGATTCTATAACTTATTTTACATAAAGTATTACATAAGTTGTCAGTTAGTGCTTTACTCAGTATAATTCATGAAACAGAGAAGTGAAGTACTGAAAACAAATCTTGAAAATATCTTGGAAAATACAAATACTTATTTGAATAATGTTACATTGTGTGTGCACAATCAACGTTTACATTAAGGGCCCTATCTTGCACCCAGCGCAATTGACTTTGTACACCGACGCATGTATCATTCCTATTTTGCACCCGACGCACAGAGGACTTTTCCCTCCACAGACGCACGTCGGTAAATTAGGGAATGAACTTGCGCTCCCGGGGGCGGTTTAGCGAAAAGAGGAGTCGTGTTCCAGCGCAAACGTTCCCTGGTGCTATTTTGCAGTTCCAGAAAACAATTCTGCCACAGACCAGGAAAAACCTAGTCTAAAGTCAGTGGCACGTTATTCAGATGCTATTTTAAGGGCGCATGCTTGGCCATAATGTAGCGTGTGCACAACACGCGTACACTTTGCTTCTCTCATCTACACAGACGCAGCAGTTGCCATTTTTGCAAACCATACAAAATTACAAGGAAAAATATTCCACACAAGGGAAATCATTGTGGTGTCCATGAAGATGTGAAAAAATAGGCATAAATCTATCTTACACATTTACCCAAATTATTATACGCCAGTTTAACCGAAGCTAATTTGGGTGGGTTTCTCCCATCCCCATACAATGTCACTTCTCTGTCTTTTACGGCCCTGACGAGAACTGTCGGTCTCCTCGACTGTGAACCGCTCATGGCGTGCGCATGGCAAATCCACCCTTATAATAGCAATCCGCCATGGAACAAGCGTGCCTGCTTTTAAAGGGAATGTGAGATGACGCTCTGATTGGTTTATTTCACGTTACGCCCAAAACACACCTATGAATAATGAAGCTACTTCAGACCAACCCATTTTAGATTTGCGTCGGGCGCAAGAGTCATTTATCCCGCCAATATAATAGCAACAGCGCCCGAGATCCACCCACAAAGTTACTTGCGTTTCGCGTTTGATACTTGCGTTTCAGATCGTTAAAATAAGGCCCTAAATATGATTCATTTTCATTTCAATTATTCTTTTCTCTCAACTTCTAAAGCTAATCTGGTTTCTTTTCATATTTTCAGCAATGATTTTTGCTTTTCTCTTTTTTCCTTTTCAGAGGGGAACTGTTAGGGCCGTCTAGGCCCTCAGAAAGGGCCTAAACTATTGAAAAAAAAAAAAAAAAAAATTATATATATATATATATATATATATATAGATGGGCTCGCAAAATTGCTAGCCCGACGTCCCGGGGCTATTGTGTTTTCCAGTCGGGCTACCAAAATGCATAACCGGCCTGCCCAACGGGCTATCTGAAATAGTGTTCGCTTCAGTCTTGTTATAATCAGATTCAGCGCGTTCTTCATCTTCAATCCGCAGCGGCGCCGAGCAGAGCGCACGTCAGAAACAGAGGACAGTGTGTGTGTGTGTGTGTGTGTGTGTGTGTGTGTGTTCATCTGAGTCTCATTGGTCTGTCACTGCTTGTCAATGTCAGAATATTTGAGATGACCAATCAAATCAAAGTAGGCGGGGTTTATGTTCACAGATGCTGCTGAGCGTGAATTTGAGCAGAGCGACTGACACTTCAGTTTACGGTCAAGTGCGAGAAAAGATGCAAGTAGCTAAACTAAACATTTCACATTTGACAGTTTTTTTTAGGTCATAAATGTAAAACGAATGACAAAAATAATTGAGCAAATGAATATACTTTTGTCGAATTTCGCCATTTTGAACTGAAAATAGGCCTATGTAACGTGACTCATGTAATGTAATTATTAGTTTACTGTCATTGTGAGGGGACAAGAAACATTAACAAAGCCGTTTTCATCATGTTAGGCACAAAATTAATAATGAATGTGTCATAGGCGTAATTTGCGGGTGGGACGGGTGGGACATGTCCCCACCACTTTTTGCTAAGGTCGAAATTGTCCCCACCACTTTTGAAACATCTCGCGGCACGAATGTACCAATACAAATAAATAAAACATCTCCAGTTAACTAGCAGAGCATTCGTTTAGTTCGTTGGTTAAATAAGAGGCGATCTAGTGCTGAAATGTGTTGTTTTTGAAATCAAGTGATCAAAGTGCTCCTTGCAGCTGCGATCAGTGGCGCGGACGAGAGCTTCAATCCGTTGTGGAGACTCTCTATTCGTTCCGGTGAAATTACAAAACAAAATGCACACAAAATGCACGTGTCCCTGCCTGATATGCAACCACTGATAAACATAATCGGTTTTGATGAGAAAAAAAAAAAAAAAAAACTTATACGAGTGCGGATTAGAACCAGAACCTCTGACACGCTTGGCAAAAGTTCTGCCACTGGACCATTCCAGTGAATATTCTCGCCACTAAAAACATATATTAGACCTCATTAAACCACAAATTAAATCCAATGTACTATTTAAATCGATTGCTGGACATCGTAATGTTATAGTACATACATCTGATTTATGATTTAGCAACGCCCTGTCCCACCCACATTTTAAAACAAAGTTACGCCACTGGAATGTGTACATGTTGAGAATTAATATAATACAATTTGTAGCCTTCAGTAAATTAAAAAAAGTTCAGCTTTAGGAGGGGAAGAGACAGGGCAAGATGAGGAGACTGAGAGAAAAAGAAAGAGTGATTGATAAGAAGTGAGAGCAGGTATTGACAAATAATCTATTGCCCACTGACATGGTTTTAAAGCTATTGTTATCCAATTTTGTTGGCCTTCAAAACGTCTTAAAATTCACATGTAGATCAGAGAAATCTAAATTTTCTCGGGGGAGCTCCTGAATCCCCCTAACTAGCCTACCTCACATTCGGGACCTCAGTGATGATAAAACCCTGCCATCTGCATGTTAATGAAACTAGTTAATAGGGAGCATTAGACCCTAAACTAAAGTGTTACCTTTTAAAAAAAAATAAAAATTATCATACCCTCATTGGGGGCTGAGCCACCGACACAGACTGATTCATGTTCCATACTGGTCACACAAATTTCAGTTCAGTTAGAACCAGATGCATATTTGTATTGATGATTTGATTATTTTATGTCCAATTGTTGATATTTGTGTTGTGAAAAAGTTTTTGATTCATGTTTTGACTCCTAACCAATTTTATTATTTTATTTTAAAAAAAAGGAAAAAACGTTTTTTTTTTTAAATAAAAAGTAAACAGTTCTAATGTTATTTAAGGATTTATAATTTGACAACAAACATCTAAATCTTTTTGAGGAAATAAAATCCTTCAAATCTGCCAATTCAGTTTGTGCTGTGTCACAGTATGTAGATGTCTGTTTTACTGGATATTAGGATTTTTCCACCTAACACTTTTGGTGGTCCAGCTGTGAAATTACAGAGGGCCAAGCCGATCAACAATTTCTTAATTCACTTACGCTATTTTTTCTGCATGTTGTGTGCAGGGCTCTGTGTTGTACAGGAATGGATGTGTCAAAAAGGACAGATAACGAATATGAAGAATAGAGATATGCAACAGCATTAACATGTTTTGCACTATTGTATCTTTGGTCATGGAAAAACAGCAAAACTCACCTGTGACATGCATTTTGTCTCCGATCACCTCAATCTTCATGTAAAGACGCCCTCGTCTCTCTTTGAAGTCCATTCCACAAAGGCTTGGCACATTCATCACACACTGCTTATGGACGTTCATATCACAGGCTGTGAACACATAATATCTTGCATGTAACATTTTAACATTTATTTTAAAGTATAAAATATTCCAATAATTAATCAAATGATTACTGCATATACTGTATATCGATATAGTTATGGACTACATCTAAAATAACTTCTTAAATGATCTTAAATCGCTTCCTCTGAGCTAAAATGTTTAGTATTGTACTTACAGTCACATTTCATTCCTTGGTGTAAGAGCCCATATAGAAGAGATCCACAGTGGTCACAGAACGTGGGACTGCCATAAGTGTGGATCTTAAATTTGTGCTTACTCCTAGGGTCCTACACAGATTAAAAAGACACAGAAAGAGCGAGAGAATAAGTCAGGAGATTAAGTCTGAGAATCAACAAAACCATTCTATTTCTGACGTACTACAGTATCTCACAAAAGTGAGTACACCCCTCACATTTTAGCAAACATTTTAGTATATCTACTCAAGGGACAATACAATAGAAATTAAACTTGGATATATTTTAGAGTAGTCAATGTGCTGCTTGTACTGTATAGCTGTATATATTTACTGTAAATCTAGGCTGAAACTGAGTTACAGTACAGTGGCCAGGGTCATACAGAGGTTTTCCAATACAGGTTCCACTCATAACATGCCTCACAAGGGTCAATAATCAAAGAAGTTGAGTCCTCGTGCTGTGCATCAGGTGCAGAAGCTGGCTTAAAAAAATAGACACATGAGTCCTGCCAGCATTGCTTTAGATGTTGCAGAAGCGTTACACTGCAACAAGTCGGTTTGCATGGCTGTTGTCCCAGAAGGAAGCCTCTTCTGAAGCTGGCTCACAAGAAAGCCTGCAAACAGTTTGCTGAAAGCAACCTGTCCAAGAGCATGAATTACTGGAACCATGTCCTGTGGTCTGATGAGACTAAGATAAACTTGTTTGGCTCAGATGGTGTCCAGAATGTGTGGCAATGCCCTGGTGAGGAGTACCAAGAAAATTGTGTCTTGCCTACGGTCAAGCATGGTGGTGGTAGCATCATGGTCTGGGGCTGCATGAGTGCTGCTGGCACTGCGGAGCTGCGCTTCATTGAGGGAAACATGGATTCCAATATGTACTGTGACATTATGGAGGAGTGGAAGAGGGTTCTAGCAACAATGTGTGCAGCTCTGGTGAATTCCATGGCCAGGAGGATTAAGGCAGTGCTAGATAACAATGGTGCTCACTCAAAATATTGACACTTTGGACACAGTTTTGAGATGTTCACTTAGGGTGTACTCACTTTTGTTGCCAGCTATTTTGACAATAATGGCTGTATGTTGAGTTATTTTCAGAAGACAGTAAATATACACTGCTATACAAGCAGCACAATAACTAATCTAAAATATATCCAAGTTTCATTCTATAGTATTGTCCCTTGAGAATATATATATATTATATATATTTATTACATGGCTTGGCTGAATTCCAATGTAGAATGCGGTCTGTTATTTCTTTATAACAGACCGCTGCGAAGTATAACAGACCGTTGCCATGAAAAACAGCGCGTTGCTATGGACGCGGAATGGACTATTTTCTTTGGCGGAAGCAATACAATCGTTTTTAAATCAATAAACTCCTTTTTGAATAAATAATTTGTGTCAAATTATTTATTTATTTTGTAGGTAGCCATGTAATAAGCGGGATAATGTATAGTGAGCCGGTTGTTATAGTGAATAACAACCCCTTCAGGCTGATTCAAGATCCCTCCGCTTCGCGTCGGGATCCCGTTCAGCCTGTCGGGGTTGTTATTCACTATAACAACCGGCTCACTATACATTATCCCTTACATATATATATATATATATATATATATATATATATATATATTTTTTTTTTTTATATATATATATATATATATATGTTTAGTTTTCTCCCTCCTGCTGCACCTGCTGTATCGAATATATATATTTATTACATGGCTTGGCTGAATTCCAATGTAGAATGCGGTCTGTTATTTCTTTATAACAGACCGCTGCGGAGTATAACAGACCGTTGCCATGAAAAACAGCGCGTTGCTATGGACGCGGAACGGACTATTTTCTTTGGCGGAAGCAATACAATCGTTTTTAAATCAATAAACTCCTTTTTAAATCAATAATTCGTGTCAAATTATTTATTTATTTTGTAGGTAGCCATGTAATAAGCGGGATAATGTATAGAGAGGCGGTCGTTATAGCGAATAACAAGCCCTTCAGGCTGTCAAGACCCCTCCGCTTCGCGTCGGGGTCTCGTTCAGCCTGTCGGGCTTGTTATTCGCTATAACAACCGCCTCTCTATACATTATCCCTTACATATATATATATATATATATATATATATATATATACATATATATATATATATATATATATATATACATATATATATATATATATATATATATATATATATATATATATATATATATATATATATATATATATATACAGTGAGGAAAATAAGTATTTGAACACCCTGCTATTTTGCAAGTTCTCCCACTTGGAAATCATGGAGTGGTCTGAAATTGTCATCGTAGGTGCATGTCCACTGTGAGAGACATAATCTAAAAAAAAAAATCCAGAAATCACAATATATGATTTTTTAACTATTTATTTGTATGATACAGCTGCAAATAAGTATTTGAACACCTGTCTATCAGCTAGAATTCTGACCCTCAAAGACCTGTTAGTCTGCCTTTAAAATGTCCACCTCCACTCCATTTATTATCCTAAATTAGATGCACCTGTTTGAGTTCGTTAGCTGCATAAAGACACCTGTCCACCCCATACAATCAGTAAGAATCCAACTACTAACATGGCCAAGACCAAAGAGCTGTCCAAAGACACTAGAGACAAAATTGTACACCTCCACAAGGCTAGAAAGGGCTACGGGGAAATTGCCAAGCAGCTTGGTGAAAAAAGGTCCACTGTTGCAGCAATCATTAGAAAATGGAAGAAGCTAAACATGACTGTCAATCTCCCTCGGACTGGGGCTCCATGCAAGATCTCACCTCGTGGGGTCTCAATGATCCTAAGAAAGGTGAGAAATCAGCCCAGAACTACACGGGAGGAGCTGGTCAATGACCTGAAAAGAGCTGGGACCACCGTTTCCAAGGTTACTGTTGGTAATACACTAAGACGTCATGGTTTGAAATCATGCATGGCACGGAAGGTTCCCCTGCTCAAACCAGCACATGTCAAGGCCCGTCTTAAGTTTGCCAATGACCATTTGGATGATCCAGAGGAGTCATGGGAGAAAGTCATGTGGTCAGATGAGACCAAAATAGAACTTTTTGGTCATAATTCCACTAAACGTGTTTGGAGGAAGAAGAATGATGAGTACCATCCCAAGAACACCATTCCTACTGTGAAGCATGGGGGTGGTAGCATCATGCTTTGGGGGTGTTTTTCTGCACATGGGACAGGGCGACTGTACTGTATTAAGGAGAGGATGACCGGGGCCATGTATTGCGAGATTTTGGGGAACAACCTCCTTCCCTCAGTTAGAGCATTGAAGATGGGTCGAGGCTGGGTCTTCCAACATGACAATGACCCGAAGCACACAGCCAGGATAACCAAGGAGTGGCTCTGTAAGAAGCATATCAAGGTTCTGGCGTGGCCTAGCCAGTCTCCAGACCTAAACCCAATAGAGAATCTTTGGAGGGAGCTCAAACTCCGTGTTTCTCAGCGACAGCCCAGAAACCTGACTGATCTAGAGAAGATCTGTGTGGAGGAGAGGGCCAAAATCCCTCCTGCAGTGTGTGCAAACCTGGTGAAAAACTACAGGAAACGTTTGACCTCTGTAATTGCAAACAAAGGCTACTGTACCAAATATTAACATTGATTTTCGCAGGTGTTCAAATACTTATTTGCAGCTGTATCATACAAATAAATAGTTAAAAAATCATACATTGTGATTTCTGGATTTTTTTTTTTAGATTATGTCTCTCACAGTGGACATGCACCTACGATGACAATTTCAGACCCCTCCATGATTTCTAAGTGGGAGAACTTGCAAAATAGCAGGGTGTTCAAATACTTATTTTCCTCACTGCTGCAAATAAGTATTTGAACACCTGAGAAAATCAATGTTAATATTTGGTACAGTAGCCTTTGTTTGCAATTACAGAGGTCAAACGTTTCCTGTAGTTTTTCACCAGATTTGCACACACTGCAGGAGGGATTTTGGCCAACTCCTCCACATAGATCTTCTCTAGATCAGTCAGGTTTCTGGGCTGTCGCTGAGAAACAAGGAGTTTGAGCTCTCTCCAAAGATTCTCTATTGGGTTTAGGTCTGGAGACTGGCTAGGCCACGCCAGAACCTTGATATGCTTCTTACAGAGCCACTCCTTGGTTATCCTGGCTGTGTGCTTCGGCTCATTGTCATGTTGGAAGACCCAGCCTCGACCCATCTTCAATGCTCTAACTGAGGGAAGGAGGTTGTTCACCAAAATCTCGCAATACATGGCCCCGGTCATCCTCTCCTTAACCCTCTGAGGTCGACAAACGCGCGGGCACGTTTTGCTGGATTTTCTCCACATTGTAGCACTATAAACTTAAATTACTCCATAATTTATGGTCATACAGAAAAAAAATATAAAAAAAGAATCTGTGATATTTCTCCTTTTGTATGTGTCCACTTACAATCAAATCAAAACATTGTGCTTTTGTAAAATAAAGAAAATAAACAGGGTGTGCGTTCTGCCTCTCCGTCGCGGTGAACTTTTTTTTCTTGAGCACGTCTATAAACTGAAACAAAACTCAGCGAATACTTGTCACACATTTATGAGCCATATAACTTTATAAACATTTAAGTGTGTACTTTTAAATGATCGGATTCAAAACGAAAACAAATATTCTCTGTTTAAGTAATTTGTATAAAACCAACAAGATGTCCAGCTTCTCAAACGCTTGCTCATTACAGTTAATTTGGCCACGCCCACTCGCGCAAAAGATATTCACATGCAAATCTCCACATGGAACGCGGACTCGCTCATTACCTCAACAACAAAACACTTCACTTCACTTTTCGTCGAGTTTGAAAGACGTGCCTGAGCTTACATTGGATTTAGGCTACCTCAGAAGAAGAAGAATGCGATTTGAAGACAAGAAAGATGTAAGGTAAGAAATTCTTACATATTAGTTTGTTATTGTTGCATAAATGTCACGTTGCAGTTGAACTGTTGCTAGATATATGGGGAATATTATAATATTTAGACCCGTGTTTACTGTTACTGTGTTTGTGGATATCTGCTCAAACGTAGATATGTATATGGTAACCATAATGTTTTATATTTGAGCGCGATCGCGTTTGAATGTATCATGTTTTGCAGCGCGATCGCGTTTGAATGTATCATATTTTGCTGCGCGATCGCGTTTGAATGTACTGTATCATTTTTTGGATGAAAGCAAAACGCACCAAACGGCTTCATGTTTTTATTATTATCTCATTTCATATCATCATAACGGATGGAAACATTTGAAGTAACATGATAATCAATATATTTTTCTCTAGCTTAGTTGTTACTGAAATCTTTTGGAAGATTTATACTGCTATAGGTTATTTATTGTTATTATTATTTTATCCGGTACTGTGCATATACCTTATGCCTACAAGGCACAACAAACCTGGTGTTCATTATATTATATATTGTTGGAAACATTTGTGTGTGTGTGTGTGTGTATTCTGTGAATTTTAAAAAGGAATTTTAAAAAGCAATTTTAACCAGAAAAATCTAATATTTATTTCCAAAATCGTGCAGGCCTTTCTCTTGATATCAGTATGTTCACTTTTTTTTTTTTCAGGGCCCAGATGCCACTGAGGACTTCAACATTCACATGAGTATCTGTACGTGAACATGGTAAAGTGAAAATCTTGGAAATGAAAGGTATGTACAATGTTTTTAGGAATGGCACAAAGGTCTCTGTCTTTGAAGTGCTTTTTTGGCATTTGTTGTGTATCTTTGGATTATGTTGTGTTGTAAATAAATCCAAACAATTTAAAAGCCATTCTTTTTTAAATCTCCTCATTTACAGTATTGTGCAAGGTTGCTCAGAATGATAGGGGCCTGATAGCTCCTAATAGGGCCGTTAGGGGAGGTTCTTTGTCTTTCTCAGGTGAGAAAAGCTTACATATTAATGAGCTCCCGCATAAAGCTTTTTCACACAAAACACGTCGTAAAATTTTTAAATCAATATATTGTCTTATCTGAATGAGCAGTCAGGGTGATTTTCACATAGTTTTGCAGCAAATATTCTAGGCTACGTCATACAATTTTCAAAAGTCTTGTGAAGAAATAATCAGTATGGGTTTCATGGCCTTATTTCAGTGAGAATTTTATTTTGTATTTTCACAAACCACGCATAAATGTCATTATCTCAAAACTACAAACTTTTACATACATGCTGCTGATATATTATTGTAGCAGAGTTTGTGCTGAATACAGTGTAATTAGACTTTAGCCATGAAAATGTCACAAGTAACAGAAATAACCAGAAATGTCAGAGCATGTCAGAACACCTCCAGGGCCCAGAAAACAGCTCAGACCTCAGAGGGTTAATACAGTGCAGTCGCCCTGTCCCATGTGCAGAAAAACACCCCCAAAGCATGATGCTACCACCCCCATGCTTCACAGTAGGGATGGTGTTCTTGGGATGGTACTCATCATTCTTCTTCCTCCAAACACGTTTAGTGGAATTATGACCAAAAAGTTCTATTTTGGTCTCATCTGACCACATGACTTTCTCCCATGACTCCTCTGGATCATCCAAATGGTCATTGGCAAACTTAAGACGGGCCTTGACATGTGCTGGTTTAAGCAGGGGAACCTTCCGTGCCATGCATGATTTCAAACCATGACGTCTTAGTGTATTACCAACAGTAACCTTGGAAACGGTGGTCCCAGCTCTTTTCTGGTCATTGACCAGCTCCTCCCGTGTAGTTCTGGGCTGATTTCTCACCTTTCTTAGGATCATTGAGACCCCACGAGGTGAGATCTTGCATGGAGCCCCGGTCCGAGGGAGATTGACAGTCATGTTTAGCTTCTTCCATTTTGTAATGATTGCTCCAACAGTGGACCTTTTTTCACCAAGTTGCTTGGCAATTTTCCCGTAGCCCTTTCCAGCCTTGTGGAGGTGTACAATTTTGTCTCTAGTGCCTTTGGACAGCTCTTTGGTCTTGGCCATGTTAGTAGTTGGATTCTTACTGATTGTATGGGGTGGACAGGTGTCTTTATGCAG
Organism: Squalius cephalus; assembly: GCF_949319135.1. Classification (NCBI taxonomy): domain Eukaryota; kingdom Metazoa; phylum Chordata; class Actinopteri; order Cypriniformes; family Leuciscidae; genus Squalius; species Squalius cephalus. The sequence continues at coordinate 31,709,763 of NC_137131.1, forward strand.
CTAACGACCTCAAACAGGTGCATCTAATTTAGGATAATAAATGGAGTGGAGGTGGACATTTTAAAGGCAGACTAACAGGTCTTTGAGGGTCAGAATTCTAGCTGATAGACAGGTGTTCAAATACTTATTTGCAGCTGTATCATACAAATAAATAGTTAAAAAATCATATATTGTGATTTCTGGATTTTTTTTTTTTAGATTATGTCTCTCACAGTGGACATGCACCTACGATGACAATTTCAGACCCCTCCATGATTTCCAAGTGGGAGAACTTGCAAAATAGCAGGGTGTTCAAATACTTATTTTCCTATTTTCCTCACTGTATATATATATATATATATATATATATATAAACCCTTTCCAAAAAATTTGAATATCATGGAAAAGTTTATTTATTTTCATAATTCCATTCAAAACGTTAAACTTCCATAGATTATAGATTCAGGGCCCACAACTTAAACGATTTCAAGTATTTAGTTGTTTATTTGTATATAATTTGGGCTTCCAGCTCATAAAACCCACGAAAACAGGATTTCAAAAAATTAGAATATTACATGAAATCACACAGTAATTACACAGTGATACCATGGTCATTGAACCAGGTTTTGGTTATTTTGGCAGTGTGGGCAGGTGCAAATCCTGCTGGAAAATGAAGGCAGCATCTCCATAAAGCTTGTCTGCTGAAGGAAGCATGAAGTGCTCTGAAAATGTCCTGGTAGACGGCTGCGTTGAGTGGACAGCACTGTGGACCAACACCAGCCGATGACATGGCTCCCCAAACCAACACAGACTGTGGAAACTTCACACTGGACTTCAAGCATCTTGGATTGTGTGCCTCTTCATTCTTCCTCCAGACTCTGGGACCTTGGTTTCCAAATGAGATGCAAAATTTGCTCTCATCAGAAAAGAGGACTTTGGTCCACTGTGCTTTATTAAATCCAGAGTCAACGCAGCCATCTACCAGGACATTTTCAGAGCACTTCATGCTTCCTTCATTTTCCAGCAGGATTTGCACTTGCCCACACTGCCAAAATAGCCAAAACATGGTTCAATGACCATGGTATCACTGTGTAATTATTGTGTGATTTCATGTAATATTCTAATTTTTTGAAATCCTGTTTTCGTGGGTTTTATGAGCTGGAAGCCCAAATTATGTACAAATAAACAACTAAATACTTGAAATCGTTTAAGTTGTGGGCCCTGAATCTATAATCTATGGAAGTTTAACGTTTTGAATGGAATTATAGAAATAAATAAACTTTTCCATGATATTCTAATTTTTTGGAAAGGGTCTGTATGTATATATATATATATATATATATATATATATATATATATATATATATATATATATATATATATATATATATATATATATATATATATACAGTGCTATGCATAAGTTTAGACACCCATGCTAAAGTTGACTAAAAAGAGGAATAAAAAATCATCTTTTGGAAACTGAACTTAATGCCTTAATTTAAAAAATTAGGAAAAATCCAACCTTTAAGGACACCAATTTTCTTTGTGAATGAATAATGTATCGTAAATAAATAAATATTCTTCCTTAAAATACAGGGTGCATAAGTTTGGACACCCCTATGTTAAATTCCCATAGAGGCAGGCAGATTTTTATTTTTAAAGGCCAGTTACTTCATGGATCCAGGATACTATGCATCCTGATAAAGTTCCCTTGGCCTCTGGAATTAAAATAGCCCCACATCATCACATAGCCTTCACCATACCTAGAGGTTAGCATGGTTTTATTTCAGTTAGCCTAATAGCTAGTTTGATTTGCATTGAGAGATGATCTTATGGAAAGTACTCCATGCCAATCTCTAGGTATGGTGAAGGCTATGTGATGATGTGGGGCTATTTTAATTCCAAAGGCTAAGGGAACTTTATCAGGATGCATAGTATCCTGGATCCATGAAGTAACTGGCCTTTAAAAATAAAAATCTGCCTGGCTCTATGGGAATTTAACATAGGGGTGTCCAAACTTATGCACCCTGTATTTTAAGGAAGAACATTTATTTATTTATGATACATTATTCATTCACAAAGAAAATTGGTGTCCTTAAAGGTTGGAATTTTCCTAATTTTTTAAATTAAGGCATTAAGTTCAATTTCCAAAAGATGATTTTTTATTCCTCTTTTTAGTCAACTTTAGCATGGGTGTCTAAACTTATGCATAGCACTGTATATATATATATATATATATATATATATATATATATATATATATATATATATATATATATATATATGCCATATAGTATGCCATATGGCATATCATATAATGGCACATAAAACATTTTAGTTTATATGTGTTATTCTCCACCTTTGTAAAATGTCTGAAAAAAAAAAAAAAAACCAGTTGTCGCACAATCAAGCAAAACGCCTTTGCTTTTGAAGACACAGAGCTGCAGTGGGAAAATTAGTGATTTTGTTTTGCCTTAAATTCTTTGCATTGATCATGGGGTTTTAATTATAGCAACACATTACAGAGAGGGAAGCAGAATGTCTAATCCAGCGGGGCCTCAGACATAACGTAAGAAAAGATGGGATTAATTTCAGAGGCCTGACCATAGCCAAACATTAAAGACACTCCCTCACTTCAGAAAACCATCCATTATTAAAAATGAATGAATATTTCATGAATGGTTGAATATAATTAGCTATAATGGCTTACTACAACATTTAACACGTGCATCTATGTTGCTACAGAAATCATTATAATGATATAATATGGCCATTAAAATCCAACTAAAATCAAAATAGCCATTAAAAATTTAATAGAATGAAAGCCTCATGCCTTCTGAAACTATTCTGCTTTCTCCATGTCATCCAATTTTCAGATAGGAAAAACTACAAAGTGTGAGTACCGTTGTCAGTAATGGCCTAGATCAGAGTTTCCTAAACTGGGGTTTGCTAAGCCTTGGAGGATTGTGAGGGAACTTCAGTGGGTTTGTGAGTTGATTTAAAGCCAACAATTAATTATATCAAATGTAAAATTAAGATAAATAAATGGGGCTGTATTACAATCGCAATATAAATTAGTGCGCATGCCCAAAGAAGAGCAATGACAGTCGCCTTGGTTTTAGTTTAAAAAAGCTTAAATATTATGTGGTTTTTCACTAAAACAGTTTGAAGGAAAATAATCAGCGAGCTGAATGCACATTTATCTTATATTCTTGGTGCTTTATTAAGCCTTAAAATAAATCACAATGTACTGCCATTGTACTGCATTAACCCAACTGGTTTGGAGAAAGCAAAAAAAAAAAAAAAAAAAAAAAATGACAAGACCATCCATGGCATCAAAATCTAATCCACCATAAACTGGGCATTACAAGGACATGAAGCTAAAGAAGATTATAGTGATTTTTAAAAACCTCTCATCTTTTTTTCTTCTAAACATATAGTTCAGTTGATTCTACATAATCACATAAAAACAGCACACAAACCAAGTGACTGACAATAACAAGATATATGATATATTTCTGTAGACAAAAAACTTCAGACAACATGAGCTGTGAAAAATTATAAGTGATCTAGGAGCTTACAGCTTTTTACAGCGGATGACATTTAAAAAATATTAAGTTTATCCTTCACAGCCTCACTTTCATACCTGTCATGGCGCTGCTCTGAATTAGGTCTATAAATACTGTTTTGGCACTCTTTAATGTGGCATATCAGATCGCTGCTCAGATCAAGCGAAGCAGTAGCACAAAGCACATGTGAACGGATCATCTCTTCCGCTTTATTACTAGTTACAGTGAGAAATAAAAATTAATGAACATCAGAAATCCGGTAAATTACCGAAATCCTTATCATGTCTCATGTAATTGCTCAGTGATTCAACCGCGGAAAGACGTCAATAAAACAGCTTGTAAAAAATGTCACGTAATGTTACATTTACCTCAGAAAAGCTATTCAATGACCATAAACTCGTTAGTCTGCTAGAAAAAGGAACTCTAGAGAGGTGCATTTTGCTATACACCATATTACATATTCATTATATTTTTTTACTGTTCTTCAATATTTAATGTATGTTTGATCTATATTGTTTGATAAATTCATAAATTTTTTATGACAGTCACCAATGAAATGTTTATATTTAAAAAAAAAATATTGGAGTAGAAACATAATTATGTAATTATAAAGTTAGTATTATAACCTTATCATTTAAACTTCCTTAAGTGTAATTTAAGTGTTTGTATACAAACTAATTTTAACCTTCAATATTATGGTAATGTAGTACCAACTGACTTCCTGTATAGTTTACAGCATTAGTTTTGAGAGATTTTTTTTCCTTGAGAAAATGTGCCATGTGCTGTACCTGATATATATCCAGAACAATCTGTATCGAATTGAACTTAATCGGAATCTAATCGAAAGCTTATAAATCAAAATTGAATCGAAAATGTAAAATTTGTGTCAATACACAGGCCTAGTATGCATACCCACCCAGAATGACCCTTACCACCTGGTAATGAGTCATTTATAAGACTCCAAGTGGTGCTCAAGCACCTGCTCTTTTTGAATTTTACATTTTAGTTTTTATTTAAATTTGGCCCATGGCATCAGTTCTCAATTAAGTGTGTGTGTGTGTGTGTGTGTGTGTGTGTGTGTGTGTGTGTGTGTGTGTGTGTGTGTGTGTGTGTGTGTGTGTGTGTGTGTGTGTGTGTGTGTGTGTGTGTTACATGTCTGTCTGTTTCTGGACCTTCTGTGTTCATTGTGTTCAGTTTCCCGCCACTCCTTGTTTCCATGATCACCATCCTCATTAGTTAATTTAGTTCAGCTGTGTCTGTGTGTGTGTGTGTGTGTGTGTGTGTGTGTGTGTGTGTGTGTGTGTGTGTGTGTGTGTGTGTGTGTATTTTGTCAATTTTAAATAGCAATTTTAACCAGAAAAATCTCAAATTTATTCCCAAAATCGTGCAGCCCTATAGTTTCTCTTGATATCAGCATGCTCACAGTTGTTAAGTTTTTTTTTAAGTTTTTTTACAGGGACCAGATGCCACTGATGAGTCCTTCTAATTTAGACATGCACATGAGTCTATGTACATGAACATGGTAAAATGAAAAATCAAACACCTTGGAAATGACAGGTATGTACTAGAGGTATGTTTCAGGAATGGCACAAAGTTGTCTGACTGTTCAAGTTTCTGTCTTTAGATCAGTGTGTTCAATAACATGCTTTTTTGTCCTTTATTGTGTATCTTTGGATTATGTTGTGTTTTTAAATCTCTCCTCATTCTTTGTGCAAGGTTCCTCATAATGATAGGGCCTGATAGCACCTGATAGGGCCATTATGGGAGGGTCTTTGTCTTTCTCAGGTGTGAAACACATCAATATTCATGATGATTCACCCTCGCATAAAGCTTTCTTACACAAAACATGTCTTACAAATTTTAAATCAACATGAGTACGCAGGATGATTTTCACATAGTTTTGAAGCAAATATTCTAGGCTACGTGATACAATTTTCAAAAGTCTTGTGAAGAAATAATCAGTATGGGTTTCATGACCTTATTTCAGTGACAATTTTTTGTTTTTTTGTTTTCTCACAAACCACGCACAAACGTCATTATCTCAAAACTACAAACTTTTACATACATGCTGCTGACATATTATTGTAGCAGAGTTTGCTCTAAATACAGTGTAATCAGACTTTAGCCATGAAAATGTCACAAGTAACAGAAATAAGCACAAATGTCAGAGCATGTCAAAAAACCTCCAGGACCCAGAAAACACCTCAGACCCCAGAGGGTTAATGAAAGTGTAATTAGAGCCTCCTCTCATTTTGGAGAGTCTGCTCCTCAGAGCTCCACATAAATAGTATTATTTTTACTAGGGATGTTATAGTACCCAGTGAATTTAGGTCTCCCTTTATTTTAGAGAGTCAGTTTGTTGAGGCCTCCGCTCTCAGAGCTCCAATCAAACAGTACATCTGAAGTCATAGGTTCGTTTTTGAGCCCTCTCGGCTAACTGTCTTTGAGGTAGAGTATGGTCAGGCCTCCTCTTACTTCGAGGGTCGTCATGCTGAGGTCTCCGCTCCCCTGAGCTCTGCATAGCTAGTAGTCCTTAGTATAGAGTGTAATTTGGCCTCCTCTCACTTGGGAGAGTCATTCTGCTGAGGCCTGTGCTCTGTATAGACAATGCCTTGAAGTTGTAAGCTCTTAAGAGCCTCCTCTGTTAACTGTCTTTAAGGTTGAGCATTTCTGCCTCTTGTTCTAAAGAGTCATCCTGCTGAGTCCTTTGCTCCCCAGGGCTCTATCTAGAACTCTGCTCTCCAAGCCTCATACAGATAGTAGTATTGGAGTGGTAGGCTCTGAGGGAGCCTCCTCTGTTACCTGTCTTTAGGGTTGAGTGTCGTTAGGCCCCCTCTTGTTATAGAGAGTTGTTCTGCTAAGGCCTCTACTCTCCATAACTCCGCACAAACAGTGTTATCAGTATGTTGGCTCTTTGGGAGCCTGTTGGATGAGACTGTCTCTGGTACAGTGTGTTGTTAGGCCTCCTCTCATTTTAGAGAGTTGTTTAGCTGAGGCCTCCACTCCTACAGCTCCATCCAGACAGTTGCATTAAAGGTGTAGGCTCTTTTTGAAGCCTCTTAAGTTAACTGTATTTAGGGCTGAGGGTTGTTAGGCCTCCTCTTGTTCTAGAGAGTCATCCTGCTGGAGCCTCCACTCTCCAGGGCTCTTCACAGACAGTTTTGTCTAGGTGTATGGCTCTTTGGATAAGAGCCTCTTTGATAATACAGTATCTGGCATAGAGTGTGGTTAGTTTGTTACGTACGTGTACGTATTTAGAGTGTTGCAATAGGGGTATATGTGGGTAGTTTGTTGTTGTTGTGTGTGTGTGTGTGTGTGTGTGTGTGTGCGTGCGTGCGTGCGTGCGTGCGTGCGTGCGTGTGTGTTTGTGTGTGTGTGTGTGTGTGTGTGTGTGTTTCAGTGTGTTCTTCTCAGTTTAGAGAGTCATTTTTGGTGAGGCTTTCACTTTTTAAGCTCTGTTTTGTGTGTATGGTTGAGTGCTGTAGTACTCACCTCATTTTTGAGGGTCATTACGTAGAGTGATTCACTTTCTAGAGCTCAAATTTTTAGGCCTGTGTACCCACCCTGACAAGCAGGGTTGAGTTTGACTAGTACTCCCCTTGTTTTAGAGGGTAGTTATGCAGAGTACTACACTCCCTAGAGCTCTGAGCACAGTTCTAAGCCAATGCTTATGACAGTTTTGAGTGGTTGGGCTCTCTCTGTGAGATTTCTGCAAGAGTTCTTAATTCGCTGTTGAGTTGATTGGCCTACTCTGGGCCTCCTTGACAAGCTGATTTCAGGCTGAGCTTGATTAGTACTTCCCCTGCTATAAAGGGTTGTTATGTTAAGTACTCTGCTCCCTAGAACTCTGCATATCAATAAAGAGTTGTAGGACTCTTGGTGAGCCTCCTTGATAAACTTAATTCAGAGCTTGGCCAGTACTCCCCTCGGTCTAGAGGGTCGCTATGTAGAGTACTCCGCTCCTGTAGAGCTACGTCTGATGCTTATTGTCAAGTTAACTGGTTATGAGCCTCATGGACATTTATATTCTCAAATGTAAAATAAATATCTATAGCAAAAGAAACAGCAATGTTTGAAAAAAACGAATATAAAACATTTATTTGTAAATGGACCAGTGTGCAGGCATTTTGGTTTTACATACATAAGATAAGACACAATAAGAACAAGAACAAACAAGCAAAGTAAACAAATGGTCAAATAAATAAAATAAATATACAATAAAACAAAGATACAAATTAAATAAACAGTGCTTTAATTTCAGGAAGGTGTACTAACCTTACTGTTACAGTAAGGAATATGGCCTACAAATTAAATCTAATAAAAGTAATCAAATGTCAAATAACAATGCTTAGATTTCACTGTATAAATTGATAGATTAATGCTTATTAAAGATTAAGTTATTTATTCAAGAGCTGTGAGTCATTTTCTCTTCGTCTTTTTTTGTTTGATTCACATTAATGGTGCAATTGTCAGCAGATTTATTAGACTGCTGCCCCTTTAAGACCGAATGTAGATTAAGTGTCGGTTAGGAACCTGGGTGTGCTCTAGCCTCTTTGATACCAATCTTTCATTTGAAAGTTACGTGTCTAGTATCTGTAAAACTGCATTTTTCCCATCTTAAAAATATATCTAAATTACGCCATATGCTCTCATTGACAAATGCGGAACAATTAGTTCATGCATTCATGACCTCAAGGCTAGATTATTGTAATGCTCTACTGGGTGGACGCTTAATAAACAAACTACAGCTGGTTCAAAGCGCAGCAGCTCGAGTTCTTACCAGAACCAGGAAGTATGACCATATTAGCCCGGTTCTGTCAACACTGCATTGGCTGCCTATTAAACATAGCATTAATTTTAAAATATTGCTGATTAGGCTACTTACAAAGCACTAAATGGTTTAGCTCCGCAGTACTTGAGCGAGCTCTTAACGCATTATAGTCCTTCACGTCTATTGCGATCTCAAAATTCCGGCCAGTTAATAATACCTAGAATATCAAAATCGACTGCTGGCGGTAGATCCTTTTCCTATTTAGCACCAACACTTTGGAACAGTCTTCCTAACATTGTCCGGGAAGCAGACACACTCTGTCAATTCAAAGCTAGATTAAAGACACATCTCTTTGACCTAGCATTCACATAATACATTATAGACTTCTATAATTCAATGTTAGGCTGCATAGATTAGGTAAGCCGGAACCGGGAACACTTCCCATAAATCCTGATGTACTCGTTACATCATAAGAAGAATGGCATCTACGCTAATTTTAGTGTCTTTGTTTATCCCAAGGTTTTCCCGCAGCCTGCCGGATCCAGGCTGTATCCAGATCTGACGAAGGACCTTCACCTGGACCCGATGACAACGCAGTGCTGAAGTGCCAACTAGTCTCTCCCTATGGAGGATCCCTTTACCACTCTACAGATAAAGCGTTGTCGGGAAAATTCGTTTCGCGTACCTACCCCGAAGTGACAAAATAATATAAAATTCTGTATCAAAATTTATAAGGAAAGACCAGTACTTTGTTTAGGCTTGGTTTGTAGGGAATTACAAACCTGCGCACATATATTCAAACGCACATAACTATAGAACCAATTCTTAATGCGCATGTGAACGGCATCAGCGTTTATCACAGGTTCGCGTTTAAAGTCTGTGTAGAGAGAATGGTGTTGTCTTAGCGCCCCATAATTTAATAACAAATGATCAAAATGATGGAAATGATGGAAGCGAATCAATCAAAACTAACTTTAGCTGGAAAATAACTCTATTAAAGAACTGCTATAAAGCCAAAACAATCTTAAATTATCTTACAATCTTAAACAATACAAAACATTATACACTTATCTCTGTAAAGCTGCTTTGAAACAATCTACATTGTTAAAAGCGCTATATAAATGAAGATGACTTGACTTGACTTGACTAGATCTAATAATACACATCATATTCTCCCAACTATTTACACCCATTTAAGACATAAACTGTGCTTAAGTTAGGGCTGGGCGATATATCGATATAAAAAATATATCGATATATTTTTAAACGCGATATGGAATTAGACCATATCGCATATATCGATATAATTCAAATTTGCGCTGTGATCCTTGCTCAAGGCAACAGCTGACCTGGAGCTCTCTGCACTGCTCCCCGCGCCCCCGCCCCTCCTTTTCCAGTTTGCGTGCGTGTTTAGAGCATGTATGTTATGAGAGGCGAATCATGACTACTTCAGAAAACCCAGCACAATAGGAACTACCAGGCAGTGACATAAGTGTACGCTGAAATAAAGTTTTTCACCTCAGAAAAACAGACTTTCTTGTCCTGTCAGCCGTTATATGTGCTCGTAGCGCACACTCATCAATTGCACGCGCAAATGCGGTGGCGCGCGCTGTTCGCTGTGTATCACCTCACTATCGCCAAACTGCGAGCATGCAACGCCGTTAGGCTACGTTGTAAATTACACGAAATAAAAGTAATGCAGGTATGATTTTCATCCTATTCACCAGGAGCAGTTTCCATGTTTCATTAACAGTTATTGTTAATATTGTGTATTCACCATGGTAACTGTCGTTTCCATATTAATCCCATGCCACTTTATTTTTCTTTGTGTTATTTTTTTATATTTTTTAAATGACTGTAGTGGCTCATACCAACATTGTATTAACAAAAACTAGTTTGGGACTGCTATTTAATAGCTTTAGCATAGGCCTAATGTTTATTTATTAGTACTAGTCTTTACTATTAGTCATATTCTTACAATTTGTGTGTATGTTAAGTAAAGGGGGGCAGTACTTGTGTGTGTGTTAAAACGTGTTATACTTTGCCTATATATATATTCAATGTAAATTCTGATAATCATAATTAATAGATCGCAATTACAATTCCAAGGGAATAATCGGCAATTGTGATTTTTGTCATAATCGTGCAGCCCTAAGGTGAAGAAACCTGTTTATTATTTATTCATTTGATTTTTCAAATGTTCACTGAAAGAGCCTGTTTCAATAAAACTACTTGTGATGTCATATTTGGCTTTGACTTTGACTGAACATTTGCTCTCACTTTGCAGAAAAAATATCGGGATATATATCGTATATCGATATTCAGCCTAAATATATCGGGATATGACTTTTGGTCCATATCGCCCAGCCCTAGCTTAAGTGACTACTCTCTAAGCAGGTCAATTTCACATATTTTGTACTGTATGACACAATGCCTGAAGTATAATTTGCTTGTCTACTTGTGGTCCGTTTCGGAGCGCACACGCACACAGAATTTGAAGTTGGAAACAGCATCTCTTGCACGGATTATTGTTATTTTGTACCTCTTTTTATTATCAAACACATCCCGCAATTTAGCAACAGTAGAGACTGCATTTTACAACAATCACGGATTGTGCTGATTCTGATGTTAAGTTTGGGTTTTAGGTAGGAACCAATGCACACCGCTGTGAACGGAAGGAAGTTGCGCTAGGTGGAATGCAGCTACATTCAAACACTTTTATCTCAAATATCTTCCTTTTATAATCCTTGAAATTAGATAATATCACAGGCCTAAAGTGTAATCAGAAATTTGAATGTTTAGTTCTCTCAGCCATCATCCCTCATTAAGCAGGGACTTTCGTGTTGTGCGCGCTGTAGCTCTGTGTGAGACAGATCGTCTCGGTTACGCATGTAACCCTCGTTCCCTGAAGGATGGAACGGAGACGTAGTCGATGTGTCGACTGCCCAGCTAACACAGTACGTTGTGACGACGTCGTCAGTTAGTCGTCATTTGGTCAGCGTGACATTACTTTATGACAACGTTGTGAGGACGTCGTGGTAAAGTTCCATTTTTTAGAATCTTGGCTAACGTTCCAGAAACGTGGGCACGTCCTCAAAAGACGTCGCTAGTTTATCCCATGGAGAACGTTGTAGAGACGTGGTCAACTGGTCACCAGATAACTTAATAAAATCTTTGATGAATTAAATAAATGTTCCATATAATATCCAAATGGCATAGTATCACTAGGATAATATTTGTAATGCATTTATTTATATAATTGAAATTATCTGGAAAGTTATCTGGAGACCAGTGGACCACGTCTCTACAACGTTCTCCAACGTAAACCAGCGACGTCTTTTGAGGACGTGCCCACCACGTTTCTGGAACGTTAGCCAAGATTCTAAAAAATGGAACTTTACCACGACGTCCTCACAACGTTGTCATAACGTTGTATATAATTGTTATTATTGCTATTATTATTATTATTATTAAGGAGGTTGGGTGTTCGTAAAAACAACAATAAAAAAAATCTTCAAACTGAACTTCAAACTTGAAGAACTTCAAAATGAGTTTTAAATTCATGAGATTTGTATTTATGTAATGTTACTTCTGTTGATGTTAATTCTAGATGTTTATTTATGTAAATGCTGCGTGACTGACGTGTTTTATGAGCGTGCGGGTTAGCTTTCAAACCGTTTCAAACCCTGGAGCGGCGCAGAGTTGCCATGGAAACGGCGCAGCGACATGCCTGATAAGCAGCAAAGCTCCCTCTCTTGCTGTTGTTTTCGATTGCTTTCAGGTGAGTTTAGTCTCTAAAATCACACACATAATATACAAAACTGTTCCTGACACTTTTCTTACGTGGTATTGACACACATCTGTTGAATATTTACTTTATAGAAATGGTTTAGTGTCTTCAAAAAAGTCCGTTAGCATCTCAACCGTTTTCAGAAGAGGCACTGCTAACGTAGGCTAACTAACCTAGCTCTTGTTTACAAAAGTTTGGGCTTATAATCACATCTTTGTGTAGATAAGAGGTTATGATAGTTTTGTAAAGGCTTTGCTGGCAGTTCAATGGGTGATTGGAAGTTGACTAATTTATTTAAACTGATATTTAACATAAATGTATGTGCTGTTAATCGATGACGTCACTGAATTTTCAGCATCATTACTCCAGTCTTCAGTGACATGATCCATCAGAAATCACTCTAATATGATTTGATGCTCAATACATTTTTCTGATTATTATCTAATATGTTGAAAACAGTTATGCTGTTTCATGTTTTTGTGTACACTACAATTCAAATGTTAGGGGTCAGTAAGATTTTGGAAGACATTAATAGCAAGAATGGATTAAATTGATCAAAAGTGACAGTAAAGACTTTTATAATGTTATAAGATTGAACTTTCAAACTTTTCTTTGAACTTTATATTGATCAAAGAATCCTGAAAAGGGCATCATGGTTTACACAAAAAATCTTAAGCAGCACAACTGTTTTCAACACTGATAATAATCATAAATGTTTCTTGAGCATCAAATCATCATATTAATGATTTCTGAAGGATCATGTGACACTGAAGACTGGAGTAATGATGCTGAAAATTCAGCTTTGATCACAGGTATAAATTAGATTTTAAAATACATTAAAATAGAAAACAGCTATTTTACATTTGAATGATATTCACAATATTACTGTTTTTACTGTATTTTCGAAAAACTGCATTAAAAGCCGTAGATTAGCAACATTAATAAAGTACTCCTCTGTTTTTAGCTACCTTAAGAAGGACGATGAGGTGACAGTGCAGCTCGGGATAAGGAAGAGGAGGAGGAGGAGGAATACGTAAGTTAGACAACAGAGACCATCCTCCTCTCCTTGTCTCAAAAGACCCTGCCCTCCGCTGGTGGGGTAAGAAAGAAACTCTTCCTCTTCTCCCACAGCTCTCCATCATCTCCTTCTGCCTCCTCAACACTGTCTGAAAGAGCGGTTTCCACAGCTGGGACGCAGTCATCATGCTCATTTTCATGAACAAAAAACTCTTTATGTATATTTTGGTGGGTGAAATAATAGGAAAAATGCTAGACATCTATATTGTTCCTTTTACATATCTTTACTCTTTATGAACGATATGTTTTTATTTATTTTTATTTTTTATTTGTCTTCAGAGAAGCTCAAGGACTATAGACTTTGATAATTGTCGCATTGTTCAGGTTTAGCTACTGGTAGTGAAGCAATGAAGCACATCACCACCAGACATTTGTAGCAGGTGCCTCATAGGACACTAGAGGAAACAATTGAACCTATTTCTGCAAAGAAAATTAATAATAAAGAAAATTTTGAATCTTTTCATTTCTTTTTTTTAAGGTCTTTATTGTTTTTCCGCGAGCAGTTATAGAGAGCAGTATCAATAAGAATAGCAAACACTTTTTTTTCAGTAAAAAGAATAAAACATTTTAATAGTTGTTTACATTATTCATTGATTATGTTTTTTGCTTAATTAATTGATGTTACATTTATGTACTCATTACTTGTTAACATGGTTAAAAAATCGTTAATGTTCAAAATGTATTGGCTTAGTTTGTACAAAGAAACACTGAATAAATGCTGATTAATAAATTAATGCAGTGTGGTTTTGGGGCATTTTCTATTTAGAATTTAATAGGGGTTTGTATTGGTTTCCATTATCTGTATTGATCCCTAAATGTATTAACAGAAAACTACACAATTCCCTATTAGAATTTATAAGGTTTTACAGAGAATGAAATGTTTGAATTTATCAGTTCAATGTGGATTTCAAGGTTACGATCAAGCACATCTTAATTCCCAGGACTAAAGGTGAGAAGTATATTAAAAATAAATGCGGACGTGGTATTTTGGTCGTTAGGAAGTACCTGCCACGTTCCAGCGACGTACCACTATAACGTCGCCACGACGAATACAGGAATCACAAAGTTACGTTGCTGGAACGTTATGTGGCACGTCGCAACGACTTATATGGTCCTTTAATGTTACGTCCTCGCAACGTGCCAGTTTGGTCATAAAGACGTACTCATCACGTTCTTGCGACGTTCCACTATAACGTCGCCACGACGAATACAGGAATCACAAAGTTACGTTGCTGGAACGTTATGTGGCACGTCGCTACGACGAATATGGTCCGGTCCGGTTACGTCTTCACAACGTAACTGTGTTAGCTGGGTGATTGGGATCACGCTTAGGGAGCCTGTCATCTTTGAGTATTGATAAAACGAGCCAATGCACACATTGGCGTGCGAGCTTTGCATCCACGCTCTGCCCCACAGCACGTGTATAAAAACGTGTATATAGGGCCCTATAATTTCCGCGATCACGGAATCGCGGAATTGGCAAATTAACGCGGAATCTAGTGTCAACGCGGAATTTCGCGGAATTTTACATATTTGGAATAAACTTGTGTGGGAGAAAAACGTATGTCTGAGGAAAAGCGCATATTACTGAAAGAACGAGCAGAGAGAGAGGCCCGGTCGCGCGCGCGTCTTCAAACTGTCTTGCTCTCTCTCACTCCCTCGCGCTTATTAATCTAAATCAAGAATTGACACAATGGTAAAAGATCGGAAGAACGAAGTTTCACATGGAGCATTCGGATATTTTTTTCCTGAATAAGGCTACCGCTGGGTGTGAATTGTGCAAAAAAAAAAACTTTTTTACCTTTCCTTCTTCTCTGAAAAGCGTTCCGTCCATTCAGCTGACATAAAGAACACTTTCAATAAACTAAACAAAACCTATCCAATGATGAAATGTTTTCGGTGTTGACAAATCTTGTGCGATGTCCTAACTGCCGGGATAAACACACAACGCCTACTACAAGTCTGCTAATGATACGTCCGATTCGCGAACTAATGACTCCTTTGAACCGATTCACTTTAATGAATGGTTAAAACAACTGATCTGTCCAACACTGAATCGGTTCGGTGTATAACAAAATCGGTAACACTTTACAATAAGGTTCCATTTATTAACCCCTTACCTGACAGGGATCACTGGTGATCCCAGATTATTTTAGTTCAAAATATGTTTGAGCTTATATATCTCAATATTAATAACAGTCTGGTTAATTTTGAGTCTTGAACTATAAACTCTCAAGGGTTGGCTTTCTAAATGTATGTGTGTTATGTTTCTATTCAGAATTACTTATGAGCAGTAACCTTTTTATTTTGGGCATTTCATGTATGCAGCACTTGCCAAAATTGGGGGTGATGAGCAAGGGGTTAAACTCTAGTTACCTAGATCAGTTAACATTAACTATTAATAAACTGCACTTCTACAGCATTTATTAATCTTTATTAATGTTAATTTCACCATTTAGTAGCCTACATTATTTAAATGAAAAGTTGTATTTGTTAACATTAGTTAGCTTAATGCACTGTGTGAAGTAACATTAAAAATACAGGGTTAGGGTTAACTAAGATTAACAAAGATTAATAAATACAGTAACAAATGTATTGCTCGTGGTTCATGTTAGTTAGCCTAATACATTCACTAATGTAAACAAACCAAACCACATTTAACACCTCTTAAAATGAGAATTTTGTTTGTTACCTCAATAAATTTAGGGTCATTCCTATTTTATTTGTGTACATTTTAATCATTAACATTAAAAACACTCTTTTTACCTAAAATAACAGTAAAGGGTAAAAAAAACAACTGAATTCCCAAAAATTAAAACGGAAAAAAACGGAATTTGCAAAAATTAAAACGGAAAAAACGGAATTTGGGAAAAAATAAAACGGAATTTGGGAAAAAATAAAACGGATTTTATAGGGCCCTATGTATATGCACGCACCACTTGTTTTCCGCTGAGGAGCCGAGCGGAGCCCGGAGTCAGGGGTGGTCCAGCAATAGTGGCGACGAGACGTTCCCTTTCAGTTGCTCACGTTCGACGTAGTCGACGTATCAACTGATTGGGATCCCTATTAAAACCCCACTAGTGCTGCCACCTTCCAGTGCCTAGACAAAAGCCTCCTGATCCCCCCGCATTATTGAGGTGAGATAGGACAGGGCTTAGGCAAAGGAAGTCACTGCTGTTCCGCAAGACCCACTCAGTGACGTTTTCAAGGTGTAGTGTGCGTGAGCACGGTGTATTTTATTTTGAAAATGAACAGGATTTTTTATTTTGTTTCTGTGCTCGACTTCCTGTCCTGCACAATCTGCCCTGTGCTGAATTGCTGCGGAGCTCTCTGGTATCCGGCAAAAATAGAAGCTCTGCGTATCTGCTCCGGAGGGCTGCGGATCACCGGAGCTGGGACGGAGTCAGAACGCAGCCGTTCCGCAGTCAATGAAAATACACACATTGACTTTATTGGAAACCTATTGACACCGCCGCCGTTCCGGAGTGGATCCGCAGCCGTTCCGCAGTTGGTGGAAATTGCCCGTTATGTGACCGTCAGAGGGGGACAGGGAACGACCGCATCCAGAAACGCACGGGTGGAATGACATCTTGAAAAAGACGCAAACGCACCCGTGTTGCTCTTTCAGGAAATGAAAAAAACTCTCACCAGTACCCATCCCTAGTGTGGAGTGGTTATTGCCTTTTGTAATACCTTCTCATTGGAGGCCTCTGTGAAAGTGAAGAATCTAGAGATTCTGCATACGCAGACAGGTTGTAGGCTGACTAAGCTAGGAAAGTGGAAGTCAGCCTCCCTGTTGATTCTAGGGGTTGATGCATTATGTCCCCCTGAAGTGACAGGCCAGGGTCTCTTTTTGTCTCTGGCCATATTCCCTTAAAGTTTCAAGTTTCAAGTTTGTATTTATTTATATATTAGCACATTTAAAAACAGCAAACACGGCTGACCAAAGTGCTGAACAATACACAAGATACAGAACAAGGACATAACCACACATTCATGACAAAAGCTCACAATGAATTAAAAGCTAAAGAAAAAAAGTAGGTTTTAAGAGAGGATTTAAAAACAGTTAAGAGATTGAGCCGCTCTGATGTAAAATGGAAGGCTGTTCCACAGCCTAGGGCCAGCAATCGCAAAGGCTCTCTTACATTTTCTTTTGAGGAACTTTGCAGCAGCATTCTGTACTAATTGAAGACGACCAATAGAGTGTTTGGGTATGCCATAGTAGAGGGAGTTGCAATAATCCAACCGCGATGTAATGAGCGCATGGACAGCAATCTCTAAGGTTTTCTCAGAAAGAGAGGATTTGATCTTAGAGAGAAGACGTAGCTGGAAAAAACAAGAACTAATCACCGCATTTATTTGTTTTTCAAATTTGAGGTTCTGATCCCAAAAAACACCTAAGTTTTTAATGCAAGATGAAGTTGGAGAAAGGTAATTAAAAGAATTAAATGAATCTTTCAGTAGGTAAGTGATTCCAAGCCTTTGAGCTCTGCCCTGGGGCCAAGCCCTTCTGTTTGCCCCTGCGAGGTGAGTTGAGGAAAAGCAAACTTCCTTGTTTAGGCATGCAGCTTGGGCAATGGATGTAGGGAGTAATGTCACCAACAGCGCTGATGTGTACCTTTGGGGAATTTGACAGTTAGGCCATGAGTCATTATTTTGAATGCTTAGTCATAGCCAATATGGCATGCATTCCCCTTTAGCGGAGTGGATATTTGTCCCCCATAGAAAACAAAAACGTACTGGATCTGCATGAAACATAAAAACAGAATAAAGAAGAAAGGTAAGTAGTTTCCATCGTACACTCTGTAACATGTAGCGCATATCCATTAAAAGAGCAAATATAATCCTCTAACCTTGTCACCAAACATGACGCAGTTCTCAGCAATTCGTTGTAAACAAGTTAATTATTAAATTAATACTTTCAATAAAATGGTTGGCTGGCTTTTTTCTGTCGCATTTTAAATCAACTTTTTTTCTCCCCCATTGCTTGTGGACACTCTACTGCAACTTCCTAAACTGTCCGGGTGCTTTTTTGTTTCAATAAGATCATGTTGTTAATGACATTTAGAAAATCAATGTTTGAAATTTGCGAATTTACTCAAAATACAATCGAGAATCATTTATGAATATTTTTCTTTACCTCTAATCAAGGCTCCTGGACCAAATAAAACATCACTAGCTTACTCCCTACATAAGGTACACTCATTTGTAGGGACATTTAACAGAAATACATATTGAAATATGGGAAATGGTTATTATAATATGTAAATATATTGACTGATGTTGGTGTGGTTGAGATTTGATGATAGCACAGAGTATAATGTGATAGTGGCATATATTTTAGATCAAAGTGGTTGGGGTGGGGTGGGGTGGGGGGGGGGGGGGGTTGTCTTTCATTTGAGGCTTGTGCTAATTAGCCCATTCCCACCATCCTCTGAGGTTTATTATTAATGCATCACTCAAGGTGTGGCAGTTTTAATCCTGACTTCAGTTCCTATACCGCAGTGGATAAACTTGATATCTTCCCATAATCTCTCTCTCTCTCTCTCTCTGTGTGTGTGTGTGTGTGTGTGTGTGTGTGTGTGTGTGTGTGTGTGTGTGTGTGTGTGTGTGTGTGTGTGTGTGTGTAAAATTATACATGTTTGGGTGTGTGCTTGTGCATGGCAGTTGAAAATACTATTAATATCTTTGTGAACTGTAGAACATAAAGAAAATGCTAAATGCTATATAGTTCATAAATATATGTATTTATAATAGTTACACAATAAAACAATAACTACACAAGAGACACAACACAAACCCTGAATCAGCTTCATTGTTCAATCACATATCAAAAACAACATAAATAACGCTAAAAAAAATGTGATGCAAATATTCTGACAGCAAATGATGAGATAATTACATTTAAAAATATTACAATATTAGAAGACACAAAGAGAAATGCCAAACAAGTAGATGTAATTCTTTAGTGGAGTGAAAAGGTTTGTGTTCTTTTTGAGAATGAAAATGGAACTTAACTGAGCTGGATAATGACACTAATTTTGCAACATTGACACTATTATTGAACTGAACTGAATCAACATTGAACTGATATGAGCTGAATAATGACACTATTGACTGTAAAGCTGCTTTTAGCTGAATTGAATTGAATCATTTCACAATTGATGGACTTTGCAAAAAAGGTACTGAACTGAACTGAAACAGCATTGAACTAAATTGACCTGAAAAAATTACTATTGTCTTCTGTAGAGATGCTTTAATTGTCTTTATTATACTTTATTGTGCTCTCCTGCTTTATTAATGTAAAGCTGCTTTGAAACCATATGTATTGTATAAAGAGATGAACCAATGTGAAATTTCTCCGCCGATACCGATAGCCGATTATTCAGAATGATATCGGCCGATGACGATAGTTTGTTTTCCTTATGGAAAGAAAATCTCTCCCAAATAGTGCTGCAAACTATACAGGGAACCCTCTTATTTGGTACACTATAATATTGGATGCAATTAACAACAGAGGTAGGCCTATTATATTTAACTCCCATTTATTTTCAGATATAATAATTACATCCAAATAAAAACTGATATGTTTGTATACAACTCAGTTGTACATATAGGGTAGTTTTCATAAGCACTTGTCTTCATGGCAAATTTATTCAAACATAAATATATAATTAACAGTAAATAAGCTCTTCTTTAGTTTTTTAATAGCTAACTAACGAACTGTGAACACTGGATAACTTTCCTGAGGTAAATGCAACGTTAAGTGACGTTGTTCACAAGCTGTTTTATTGACATATTTCCGCGGTTGAAACACAGATTGAGAGATTACATGAGTCATGATACGGATTTCAGTAAGTTCTGTATCTTTGAACATACATTCTGATATTCATGCATGTTTTTCTAGATATAACTTGTATTAAAGTGGAAGGAAAGACTTGCGCTCTGCGCTGCTGCTTGAACTGAGGCGCTACAGCGATTTGTCACATCACATTTAAGAGCGTCAAAACGCTATTTATTGTTAGAATTTCGTGATAAAATGGACAGAATTTGAAAGATGAGGCTTTATTTCTTCTTAGAAGTAACAAAGCACAGAGCTATTTGCGATTATTGGATGAGATGCGCTACAAATAATGTTTAGTATAGGGAAAAACTGCAGACCTGGCAACCCTGGCTTGAACTAGGTTCAAATAGAACCTGCTTTAAATGTAGCTGTTTTTAACTGTTATTGCGTTATTGTCGCATTAACTTGCCCTAAATTCAACTTGAGAGATTTTCTTCACACACAGTGTGAGTTGCTGTTGAACATGTTTTTCTGCACCCTTTTGATTGACAGGATATAATCGACACTGGTCATCGGCTGTTTTTAAACAATCGGCCGATAGTGAAAAATATAGCTTTTATCGGCCGATACATTGATGCATCTCTAGTATAAAGCACTACTATATAAATAAATGTTATTTGACTTAAATCTTATGACAATGTAAAAAAATAAAACATTTATTTCTGATACTTTAGTCATTAATTTCAACCATTCACTACCATGTCTGTGTGCACACACACACACACACACACACACACACACACACACACACACACACACAAAGGGTGTGTGTGATAGACACTGCTTGATGCACTGTAGGTGGTACAGGCAGAGACGTTGCAAGCCAGGGAAGAATATGTATATGTGTGTGTGTGTGTGTGTGTGAGTGTGGAAAAGGGGTCTAAATATAGTCGCAGCTACAGCTGTAGCCTGTGATATAAGGGAGAATGTTCTATGGGTTCAGTCAAACAGTGATACTGGGCTTAGTTTTAGACTGATGCCATTCATACAGACCTGCTTTACATCTTACAGTGGCTATTTCTTCATTCTGAGCCCCAATGTGTGTGAATAGATAAAATACCCCATGCCACAATGTAACTTACAGTGCATTCTGAAATAATTCAGAATTTGCTATGCATCCTTATGCTCAGGGCTGTTATTAAGCAGGGAAAGATTTCCGAGATCCACGGCCATGGGGGGCCCACAACGATTTCAGGTGATTTACATTTCCCAGACATCTATTTGCATATTACACTATTCATTAAAGTATCATTTTTTATTCACACACCTCAGAGATCATTCTCATTTATTCACACACCTCAGTGAAGTGTTTATTTATTCACACTTTTCATTGATTCATTAATTAATTTATTCTGAGGAGGCAAATTACACTGGCAACCCAAGACATAAAGTTGCATCACTTTGTATACATTAGTCATTGTAGACTTGACTGAAAATCACTAAACTATAAAACAAAAACCTTCCTCTTTGACAGTAAAGAGTGCAAAGCTGTATTTATAAACAAACAAACAAAAACAATTCTAAATATTGTTATGTAAATATTTGTATGTCTAACACTTAAGCAAATGCACTACATGGATCACAATGAATCAATATAGAAAATGCAGAGAAAACATGCACTCAATGTATACGCAAAAAGAGCATAAGAGCCCTTAAAAACAGATACACTGAATTATTAGGGAGAAACAATGAACGAATAAAGGCCACAGTCAGTGTATTATTCTGCCATTATTATGCCTGTTTGTGAGAAAGAAAGCGAAAGGAGCACAAGAAAAGAGCAGAGGTTTTTGTAATACCGGTTTAGGAAAATTATTCCTTATATCCTTATACCAATTAATAAAAAATCCTAGCTTTGGTGTAATTAATGTATGATGTCAGACTTCATTGCCAGAATCACTCTGGGGTTATAAAGTGCGCAAAAGCGACTCCCAGCTGCCACCATTCAAGCCTCTTCTTCTAACTCCTGACATTTGGTAGATGGAACCCATTCACCACTAACAGCCGCACCTACCAACCAATCACTTCCTGCTGCTAGTAACCCACCGTGTGATGAGTCTCCCAGCTCCCATGGCAATAGCCAATCAAATCTCACTCAAATAAGGCCACATCCTGAAAGAAGTCATTATAGCTTGAAGAGTTGTTGGTCTCACAAATCCTGTTCAGGATCCCAGACAGTACAGAGAAAAAGAACTTAAAACTTCAATAGAAGAAAACGAAATGACCAAACACAGATGGTTTTAATGAAAAGCAATGTAAATACCTTATCATCATACCTTACCTATATAATAGGTAGGTCAAACAGCATGCAAAAAGACAAATTCTTATGTGTCAGACAAGTGGTGGACGAAGACCTTGAGTAAAGATAGCAATATCATAATAAAATATTACTTAAGTAAAAATATTCCTAATTTATTTATTATGTGTTAATGTGTAAGCATATTAAGAAGAAATCCAAACAGATGGAGATACACAAATGTGGATATAGTCAGGCCTTTCATATAATGGGCTTAAACCAGTGGTTCTCAATCTCTTTTCTTTTAGACTCCCTAGTTGCTGAAGGGCAGAAACTTTTGGCGCTTTTCCACTACACAGTACCAGCTCGCCTCGACTCGACTCGACTCTGTTTGGTTTTCCACTGTGTAAAAGTTGTACCTGTACCTGCTTCCAGGTACTTTTTTTCGTACCACCTCCGGCGAGGTTCTAAGCGAGCTGAGGCGATACTAAAATGTGACGTGAAAACACGACAGACTGCTTATTGGTCAGAGAGAATCGTCACTATCCACTGCGTCATCATTGCACGCACCAGACGGAGTATCCTGAATAAAAAAACAGCAAAAACAAAAACAAAAACATCCAAAAACAGCATACACTCGATTTCCTCCATTGTCCTGTGTGTGTGGGTAGCGGGTGTCTCGCGCATTGCGCGTAAAAGATTAAGTCACGGCAGTTTCCTGCGGCATCGCTATGATGACCCGGTACTATTGTGGAGGTACTATCTGCAATGGAAAACGGAGCGAAAAGCGAGCCGAGCCGAGTCGAGCTGGTACTGGTAATGGAAAAGCGCCATTAGTATCTCCAAAAGTGCTATACTTTTCAGGAAATGGAAAAAACACTGTATTTTAAAAAAAAAGAAAAGAAAAATTAAACACCACATGATCAAAGCTGATACTGTAGCTTAATATATGATCAGACACTTGCATGAATCATTATATTATTAACATTTTACCAAAATCAAGCTCAAATGAGTTACAAGGTTTTTCACCAACAAATTTCAGAGAATTTTGAACATAATAAGTTTGTTCTCATACGCTTGTTATCAGTTGAGCAGATGTAAATGTGAGTGTAGAATTTGGTTTGGCTCAGCCTGACCTTTTAAAAGTCAACTCTTAGCAGGTGGTATCAACTTACTCTAGCTATGTTTATTCATACTTTGTTCATAACTCATGCTTTACACTCCATCTTATTGCTCCATAATTTTCTCCTCTTCTCACATAATTTTTCTGTATCTTCAGTTTCTTACACCATTATTCCTTTCTTTTGTCTGACCAGTTGTTTCTGTTGCTACCTTTAGCAGGTGGGAACCACACTTGTCATATCTATGTTTTATTTATAGGGCCAATTACCATCTTTTTCTCATGGAGTGTCAAGCTAACTAGGGGGTGTCACACCAATGCGATACAATTGCCTGGACCATTTCCAAAGCTCACATTCACAGCCACACCAAAACAATTCTACAGTGAACTTTGGAGTATGCTAAAGCTACAGTTTTTCAATTGATTCAGAGTTGACTTGCATTTGAATATGTGCAAGTATTCAAAAAAGTGGCAGGCTTGTGATTTAATAGGGAAATTCATGGTCTCACCATGAATGGTTAAGAAGATTTACTGTTTCAAAACCTTGTCAGGACAGCTCCTCTGGTCACTTCTGTGGTAATCAGGGTAGGGCGCCTGCTCAAAGGATCTGTTCTGGCAGACCACTTTCTCTCTCTACCTGACAAGAGCTGGGAATAGCCAATTCAGCAGCTTTGCGCAACCCGCAGCAGCGCAAAACACTGGGGCAAGATCTGACAAGATTCAACAAGGTACAATTGACCAAATGACAACAAGGTACAGTAGTAAATGACGACGACTAATGTCAGACTTTTGGAGGCCAGTTTATTTCTTGTGGATGAATACAATATACAGTGAGGAAAATAAGTATTTGAACACCCTGCTATTTTGCAAGTTCTCCCACTTGGAAATCATGGAGGGGTCTGAAATTGTCATCGTAGGTGCATGTCCACTGTGAGAGACATAATCTAAAAAAAAAAATCCAGAAATCACAATATATGATTTAACTATTTATTTGTATGATACAGCTGCAAATAAGTATTTGAACACCTGTCTATCAGCTAGAATTCTGACCCTCAAAGACCTGTTAGTCTGCCTGTCACAGAGTTACCCTCATTTCTTTGTGACCCCTTGTTAGCCCTTTCACAAAACACATGAACACGTACTTGGTTTTTAAAAGACTCTTTATTTACCTTAATGTACCAGCAACAGGAGAGATGGATTAACCACACAAAAATACCTACAACTATACTGTTGTGTCTCAGACTGGCCACCTGAGCACTAACCCAGAGGACATTTAAAGTTTGCTACAGACTGTTGATTATCACCTGGATCAGCATACATGGTGGTGGCCATCTTGATTTGGGTAAAAGACTGGAATGGACTTTTCTCATGCTTTTTATACCTGTGCTGTGTTGCATCATGGGGAGTGGGAGATACCAAGTATGGTGGGAAAGGAGGGGGAATTGTTTGATGTTAATGTTTACTTCCTCTAAATTATTGCTGAAGTTTACTTATTGAAGTTTGTACTGTTATTTAAATTTGTGTGGTGAAGGAAATGGAGTTACTTGATCACATAATACTTTTACTTGATATTTATTACATGTTCATGGTCTTTATTACGTCCCCATGTGATTATTGCTGAGAAATGGTTGTACCCAGGTGTATAAATTCTCACATAATGAAGTGATCAAGGAGGGGATAAGACTGGTGGTAGTGAATGTCGTATCAGCTGAGTACTCTGATTGAAGTATTAGACCTGATGCAAGGTTATTGTTTTTTTGTATATTGAAGTTGTTTTTTTTTCCTTTTTGAATTTTTCATGCTTTGGCACCTGTGAGCACCCTGCACTTTACTGGCTTGGGAGAACTTAAATAAATGTAAAAATGGCATTTAACGTTCTCCATGTGTTATTTTGAAGAACTCTGGATGGCTCTGTGACACTGCCTTTAAAAAGTCCACCTCCACTCCATTTATTATCCTAAATTAGATACACCTGTTTGAGGTCGTTAGCTGCATAAAGACATCTGTCCACCCCATACAATCAGTAAGAATCCAACTACTAACATGGCCAAGACCAAAGAGCTGTCCAAAGACACTAGAGACAAAATTGTACACCTCCACAAGGCTGGAAAGGGCTACAGGGAAATTGCCAAGCAGCTTGGTGAAAAAAGGTCCACTGTTGGAGCAATCATTAGAAAATGGAAGAAGCTAAACATGACTGTCAATCTCCCTTGGACTGGGGCTCCATGCAAGATCTCACCTCGTGGGGTCTCAATGATCCTAAGAAAGGTGAGAAATCAGCCCAGAACTACACGGGAGGAGCTGGTCAATGACCTGAAAAGAGCTGGGACCACCGTTTCCAAGGTTACTGTTGGTAATACACTAAGACGTCATGGTTTGAAATCATGCATGGCACGGAAGGTTCCCCTGCTTAAACCAGCACATGTCAAGGCCCGTCTTAAGTTTGCCAATGACCATTTGGATGATCCAGAGGAGTCATGGGAGAAAGTCATGTGGTCAGATGAGACCAAAATAGAACTTTTTGGTCATAATTCCACTAAACGAGTTTGGAGGAAGAAGAATGATGAGTACCATCACAAGAACACCATCCCTACTGTGATGCATGGGGGTGGTAGCATCATGCTTTGGGGCTGTTTTTCTGCACATGGGACAGGGCGACTGCACTGTATTAAGGAGAGGATGAGATTTTGGGGAACAACCTCCTTCCCTCAGTTAGAGCATTGAAGATGGGTCGAGGCTGGGTCTTCCAACATGACAATGACCCGAAGCACACAGCCAGGATAACCAAGGAGTGGCTCTGTAAGAAGCATATCAAGGTTCTGGCGTGGCCTAGCCAGTCTCCAGACCTAAACCCAATAGAGAATCTTTGGAGGGAGCTCAAACTCCGTGTTTCTCAGCGACAGCCCAGAAACCTGACTGATCTAGAGAAGATCTGTGTGGAGGAGAGGGCCAAAATCCCTCCTGCAGTGTGTGCAAACCTGGTGAAAAACTACAGGAAACGTTTGACCTCTGTAATTGCAAACAAAGGCTACTGTACCAAATATTAACATTGATTTTCTCAGGTGTTCAAATACTTATTTGCAGCTGTATCATACAAATAAATAGTTAAAAAATCATACATTGTGATTTCTGGATTTTTTTTTTTAGATTATGTCTCTCACAGTGGACATGCACCTACGATGACAATTTCAGACCCCTCCATGATTTCTAAGTGGGAGAACTTGAAAAATAGCAGGGTGTTCAAATACTTATTTTCCTCACTGTATATATATATATATATATATATATATATATATATATATACCGTATTTTCCGGACTATAAGTCGCACTTTTTTTCATACCTTGGCTGGTCCTGCGACTTATAGTCAGGTGCGACTTATATATCAACATTACCAAGATTTACTCGTCACAGGATCGCTCACTTGCCGAAATTGGGGGTGACATTACCGTCTACAGCCACGAGAGAGCGCTCTATGCGCTCTAGGCTACAGCTAGTTTTACCCCTGAAAAAAATAAATGAAAATAACTGAAAAACTGTTAAGTGAAATATTAACTTAAAGACAACTAAGAAAGACAGAACGCAAACAAAATGCCCCCAAAAAGAAAATCCTATTCTGCAGATTACAAACTGCAGGTAGTAAAATATGCAGCCGAAAACGGCAATCGAGCAGCAGAAAGAAAGTTTGGAGTGAGTGAGAAACTTGTGAGGGACTGGCGAAAAGCAGAGGTTACTTTAACTGTAATGAAGAAAACAAAGAAAGCTAATCGCGGGCTGAAAGCAAGATGGCCAGAGCTGGAGGAACGAGTCCACAGATGGGTTCTTGAACAACGCGCTGCCGGGAGAGGCTTGTCAACGGTGCAGTTGCGTCTCCACGCCCTGGTAGTTGCCAAGGAGATGAATATAAATGACTTTGCAGGCGGACCTTCTTGGTGTTACCGCTTCATGCAACGCAACCGCCTCTCTATCAGAGCACGGACAACGTTGTGTCAGAAACTGCCAGCAGACTTCCAAGCTAAGGTCGACAGTTTCCGTGAGTTTGTTAAAAAGCAGGTAACTGAACACAACGTGTCACCGGATCATATTATCAACATGGACGAGGTCCCCCTCACATTTGACATCCCCATGGGCCGAAGTGTCGCAGAGAAAGGGCAGAAAAGTGTGAATATAGTGACAACTGGTCATGAGAAATCACATTTCACAGTGGTGCTGGCATGTTGTGGAGATGGATCGAAATTGCCACCGATGGTCATTTTCAAACGGAAAACCATGCCCAAAGACGAATGAATGGCCGTGAATGAGAAAGGGTGGATGAATCAAGAAATGATGAACATTTGGCTTACAAAGTGCTACACTAAGCGTCCTGATGGCTTCTTTAAAACACGCAAAGCTCTGCTTGTGATGGACAGTATGCGAGCGCACATAACGCCACAATTCAAAGATAAAATAAAAGCTTGCAACTCCATTCCTGTCATCATCCCTGGAGGCTTAACCAAAGTACTCCAGCCACTCGACATCTCTGTGAACCGGAGCTTTAAGGCAGTCTTGCGTCGCCTGTGGGAGGAGTGGATGCCCAGCAAACACAAAACGTTTTTACAACGTTTCACAACGTTGTTTTTAGGTTGCAATTAGGTAATGTTGCAGTGCAACGTTTTAAAAACGTTTAAGAAACCACACCTAAAATAAAAAAAAGAATGTAACCAAAATAAAACGTTTTAGAAACGTTGTGAAAATACCAACCAGGTATGTTTTCTTTAGGTAGTCAAAAAAACGTAAATATCACGTTTGTCTACTACGAAAACAAAACCAGACCAAAATGCAACTTTTGCGAGACGTTTTATTTAGGTGTTAAAATAACGTAGTCTGCACGTTGAAATAGGTTTTAAAAGAAATGCCACGACAGTATTAATACAACCATGCCAAATCTCCAATGGTGCGTTCTCCCAGCAAACACAAAACGTTTTTACCGTTTCACAACGTTGTTTTTTGGTTGCAATTAGGTAATGTTGCAGTTTTAAAAACGTTTAAGAAACCACACCTAAAATAAAATAAAATAATGTAACCAAAATAAAACGTTTTAGAAACGTTGTGAAAATACCAACCAGGTACTGTATGTTTTCTTTAGGTAGTCAAAAAAACGTAAATATCACGTTCGTCTACTACGAAAACAAAACCAGACCAAAATGCAACTTTGGCGAGACGTTTTATTTAGGTGTTAAAAAAACGTAGTCTGCACGTTGAAATAGGTTTTAAAAGAAACGTCACGACAGTATTAATACAACCATGCCAAATCTCCAATGGTAGGCTACGTTCTGTTTGTGTATAAAATACATTTTAACATTAAAGCGATTCTTCATTGATCGAGTAGCCTAACAGACGAGACCGCTGTAGGCAGCCTGAATATCAAGTATCAAAAGGACTTAAGGCCCGTTCACACCAAGCACGGTAACTATAAAGATAACGATAAAGATAACTATATATGCGTCCACACCAACGACCGATAACGGTCTTTTTATTCTAAGCACGCGCGCGCCCGGATGATCCAGATCCATTTTAAATGCGCGAGACCTTTAAATTAGAATGGATTCTGATTGGCTGTCAGTGTTTTATCGTTCGACAGCTGGAAAAAAATCGTTCTGAAAGTGATCCCAACGATATCGTTCCTCATATCTTTATCGTTATAGTTGTGTACTCTGTTATTCTTTAATATGGAGAACGATTTTTAGAATTATGTCTTTATCGTTATCTTTATAGTTATCGTCCTTGGTGTGAACGGGCCTTTAGAGGTGATATGTGAATGCTTACTCTCAGTCGTCTCTTCTCATTTAATAGCCTATAAACTTTTGGAAAAATGTTAATGTCCTTGCATTCATGCAGCCTGCGGGTGACGCTCTAATGATGATTGACATACTTTATGAAAATATGTTCATAATTATATCATGTAGTTTTTGCTATTTTCGTTTACCTCGTTTACCATTTCTAAAGGTAGACATATATTATGTTATAATGTAGCCTATTATATATGATTTGAAACATTGTTTTACATTTTTAATGCTTTCATCCCATACACAAAAGAAATATATTTGAAATATATTTTCAGTATATATTTTGGAATATATGCAAATATTTGAAATTGGCCCAATAAATATATTTCACACTTAACATCATATATTTTTGTTATATTTCAGAATATATTTCAATGTATTTGGAATATATGCCACATATATTTTGACACTTTTGGGGACCCATACAGAAAAAAATACATTGAAATATATTCTGAAATATAACAAAAATATATGATGTTAAGTGTGAAATATATTTATTGGGCCAATTTCAAATATTTGCATATATTCCAAAATACTGAAAATATATTTATTTTGTGTATGGGATATTTTCATTCAATTTACAGTTTGCGATGGCCACAGGCCTACTATCCACTTAATAATATATCAGGTTTCATGATATTTTAGCTGATTATCAAATAATTCATTCCATCAATCTAAATGTAAATGCTGCGTGACTTTTACGTATTTTAATGGGTGCGCGCGCTGAACATTCAAGCCGCATTTGAACTGGAGCGGAGGGCGTTACCATGGAAACGAGGCAGCAGCTCAACCGACAATCAGCGAAACTCCGTCTATCACTGTTGTTTTAACAACTTTAAGGTAAGTTTAGTACATAAAATTACACAAATAGTACATACAAATGTTTCTGAGACTTTCTTTCATGTAAATCACTCGCTTTCGTTGAATATTTACTTAATAGAAATGGTTTAGTGTCTTCGAAAAAGTCCGTTAGCATCTAACTAACTTTAGCTAGCTAACGTTAGAGGTAACGTTAGGTTGACTAGACTTGAGCTGTAAGTTTGGGCTTTTAATCACTTATGTGTAGATGAGATATTTTTGTAAAGGTTTTGCTGACAATTGGTCAATGGATGAATGGGAATAAGCTAATTTATTTATATAAAAGTATGCACTGTATGGTTAATTCATAGTTATCATGTGACGTCACGTCGCACCATTACGCCCACCTGGAGGGCAAACTAAGGCTTTCCTCCACTGCCCAGTCATTTTTATCAGGTTTGTAGTTAGTATTAATGTAGTAAAACAGTGTTATTAAAATATCAAATTATATAGCCTATACCGCTTATTCATGATGCATACTTTGTACAGGTAAGCAGATGAACAGAGAACAAATTATTTACAACAAAATAATATTGTTTGTCTTCTCCCCTTTACAGTATTGTTTGCCATCTAGTTCTGATCACAGAGTTTATCTCCAAACCCAATTAAGCAGACCTGAGCAGCTGATCCAGGATCACCAGAAACTCTGCAGGACTTTGGTCTCAGTGTTCCAGTGTTCAGGTGTCCCAGTGTTGTAAGTTCAGAACATATTGCAGGAGATCTCA
Organism: Squalius cephalus; assembly: GCF_949319135.1. Classification (NCBI taxonomy): domain Eukaryota; kingdom Metazoa; phylum Chordata; class Actinopteri; order Cypriniformes; family Leuciscidae; genus Squalius; species Squalius cephalus. Next base: position 31,740,556 of record NC_137131.1, read on the forward strand.
ACATTGTCTCTCAAGGTCCACTTACATGCATAGCTTTACTCCAACCTAGTCCAGCACACCTGAACAAGCTAATCAAGGTGCATAACTCTGGGTGCATATCACTCAGGTCTCTATCTCAGTAGTCAGTGGCCGTCTTTATCACAAAATCCTTACAGTGCACTGAAACATTCGCTCCCTAAAAACTCACTATGTTATCGGAAATTCTGAAGCACAAAACTTTATCACATGAGACAGTTCGCTACAAAATGACATGTGATAGGTGATTTTAAAACACAAACCAATATTATATTTCAGCATAAACATAACATCTCTAGACAGGTAATGTCTAATCAAGCAAACATTTACAATTTATTTATGACTGAAATCTTCCACAAGTATGTAGAGGGAAAACTCAAGTGTATACTTCACATTTTGGACAACCATTGTTTTTTTACATTTACATTTTGGTTATTGTTTTCTTTCTCACTTTAGATGCTGGAGAAAAAACAGCCAGGCTAAAGCATTCCAAGTGGAAACTTCTGTTGTGGCTCAATAATCCAGGATTGGGATGGTGGAAGGAAGGAGCAGATCAGAGATCAGGAAGAGATACTCGTGCCCCTGAGGAACTGATTCACCTAATGCGTCAAATTTAACCAAACATTTTCATCACTCACCTTCATGTCGTTGCAAACCTGTAAGACTTTCGTTCATCTTTGAAACACAAATGTAGATCTTTTTAATGAAATCAGAGCTTTCTGGCCCTCCATTTCACAGTTTATGCAACTACAACTTTCAAGCTTCAGAAAGGTAGTAAAGACATTATAACAATAATCAATATGACTCCAGTGGTTTAACCTCAACTTTATGAAGTGAAGTAAATGCTGTGTGTGTGCAAAAAAACCCATTGCATCTTTATTCACAAAATATACGTCTCTGACACGTGTTCACGGAGCACCACGATTCATCAGTGTTATGTTGGCGAGAGAGCCAGCGATCTCATGGCGCAACATGCGTTGGAGATACATAATTTGTGAATAAAGATGTAATTGTATGCGCACATAAGGTATCTGTTAAAAATAACTTCATTTGTGTTCTCCACAAAAGTCTTATGGGTTTGGAGCGACATGAGGGTAGGTAATTAATGACAGAATTTACATTTTTGTGTGAACTATCCCTTTACTGTTTTCTAATGTGGTTATAATTGGCCATTGTTCTGTTTTATAAACATTTTCAATATTTTAAAGATTTATTGTTTTGAAAAAAATGTTTATACAGAAAAGATAGATTAATTTGATCAAAAGTTGCAGTAAAAACTTTTAAATTGTTTTTAAAAAATTATGTTTAAAATAAATGTTGCTCTTACTGAAAACTGTATCATAGTTTCCACAAAAATATGAAGCCGTACAACTGATAATAATCATAAATGTTATATATATAATATATATATATATATATATATATATGGGTCATTCTATATTTAGGGGTACATTTCATGTCAGGCAAAAAGTCAGAAAATCAGTATTCTTTTTTGATCAATAAACTAGTTGGTTAAATAATATATGCCCTTAATGTGCTAAATTAGTTATTTGGCAAGCTTAAGCTCTAATGATTTTTTAAATACGTTAATTAAAATGTACATTTGATTCATTATTTTGTCAACTGTGTTACGGACAAATGCTGTGTCAAATGAAACATGAATGAAGTACCACATGCTTGATAACACATTTGTTTGAAGGTTTACCCAAGATTTCCATCTCCAGAGATATCCCAATCTATTTTTCTGACGGTTTAGTTCACATTTAAAAGATTTATGACATAAAAACCACACATAACACAGTTGACAGAGAAAGTAACACAGTTGACAGGAGTAACACCGTTGACAGGACACATTTGAAGGAAAAGAGAAAACTTTCTTTAAGATGATAACTTTCTTTTTATTCAACAAATGTAAGTAACAAGCAATTAAGCAAAGAGTTCAGTTAAAAAAAAAGATTAATGAATATTTTATATTATCATCAAGGTAAATTAAGTTTTATAATGCATTATGACACTTCGGGTTGTAAGGACTGATCAGTCATGACTAAGCAGAAATAGACATATGTCAAATCTATATAATAATATATAGGTTTAAGTCAATCATGAGGATTTCTGAATGCTTTATAACCCTTGACAAATGTGAATATATAATGTGTATATTATGTTATGGATACTGAGTTCATAGAAAGTGTGGCCGTGATGAGATCAGTTAAGTTTATCCATTGTAATGCAAACCATAGTTTTAGGCATGGTTTTAGAAAAATTTGTAATTTTGTGTAATGTAAATGTAATTTCCATATAATGTAGTGTGAGCATAAATTGAAACTGAATTGCCAACATTGTCAAATGTGTTAATCCTTGTCAACTGTGTTACAGTTGATGGATAACACAGTTGATGGGTAACACAGTTGACAGGTAACACAGTTGACATTTCGGCCATTTTGGGGCCTTGTGCAAACTGCTGGCCTTGGACTAGTTAGTAGTTGACCTTGATTAACTTATGTTTTTATATTCTTTCTCTACACATTTATAAATATAACATGTGACGTAAGTTCACCAGAACATGTTGATAACACAGTTGACGGTCAATTAATCTACTCTATGCACAGACAATAATATAGATAATATATTGAAGAGGAGAAGTTATGACTTTAACACACTGTCTTCACATTTCCCTCCAAAAAAGGAATTGCATCACAGTGATGTTGGAAAATGTGACTTTGGAACAAACCATTGCTGATTTATAGGGGGTTTTATAGCGAGTAACACAGTTGACACTGATTTCTCGGACATACACAAAATGAATGATTAAATGTAGATGCATGAGCAAAATATTTTTTTAAACACCTTTCTCACAAGTTAATGATTATTTTGGACAAATATTTATAAGAAATATATACAGAAACATGCATTCTAGAGCTAATCTGAAGAGCAAAACCTCACATTTACCAAATCGGACAGCACAAAAACAGCAACTTCCAGTATAGAATATGCCATTTTTGCAAGATAAAAGATGGGTATCTGTTGGATTTTTGTATTAAATGAATTAGAAATGTCCCCTGATATAAAAGTGATCATTGATTGAAGTGAAAAGTTCATGATTTAAAAAAAAAAATGATAATAGAGTCAATGGACATGAGATGTACCCCTAATTATAGAATGACCCATATATATATATATATATATATATATATATATAATAGATTGTATCATTATTTATTCTAGAATTAGTAATACATTACAGAAATGCACTCATTAATTAAAATTAATCATATATCAATCATATTGTGTTATTAATCAATAAATTCTAAAGAATTTGATTAACTTTTATGTTTTGTGTCCAGTGATTTTTCAATGTTTTTAACGGGTCCCAGAAAGAATTGTGTTTATAGCCCACTGGATCGATTACTCTTCACACTGGATTCTTTGAAGACGGACGTGGCAGCAGTTGCAAACACTTACAGGCTACATCCAAGGATGGAAACATCTCAGGTTTTAGTGATTAACACGTTCTTTCAGTGAATTTTTCGGGTGAACGTGGTAAAAACCAATAGGAAAAAAAGTACCACATGAGACCTGATATTTGACATTTTGAAAATGTTGAACATGACGCATATCGTCGAAGCAACGTTAAAAAAACAACGTTTTTTTACAAAATATTTCATCAATGGTGTGAAAATACGTATTTATAACGTTAAAAAAAGTTTCAGCCACGTTGTGAAAATACGTGTTTATAACGTTTAAAAAAAGTTTCAGCCACGTTGTGAAAATACTTGTTTATAACGTTTAAAAAAATTTTCAGCCACGTTGTGAAAATACGTGTTTATAACGTTTAAAAAATGTTTCAGCCACGTTGTGAAAATACGTGTTTATAACGTTTAAAAAATGTTTCAGCCACGTTGTGAAAATACGTGTTTATAACGTTTAAAAAACCCGACATCTGTCGTATTAAATACGTAGGATAAAAACGTGACAACTTTTTCACGACGTGAAAAAAACGTTTTTGCAACGTTTTTGTGTTTGCTGGGTGGTTGATGGAGAGCACAGCTTCACGGCAACCGGGAGGATGCGCCATGCAACTTTCCAGCAAGTCCTTGGATGGATCGACACAGCATGGACTTCAGTGACAACCGAAACCATCCTGTCGGGATTCAGAAAGGCAGGAATAACTGGAACTGATGCCGAGTCTGACGACAGCCCCGCAGAAGAGGAGACGGCGCTTCATCTTCCTCCGGAGTTGGCGGAGTTGTTCAGAAGCGACACAGAGGATGAAGAATTCAACGGATTCAGTGACGTGGAATGAGATCGCGGGAGCTTGGTGAACTTGCTTTACCGATAACTGTTGGACTCGCTGGCTTGTTATGTTAATTTAGCCTATTCAGCCTCCCGGGTATGTTCTGCTATTGTGTAGCTAACTGTTAATGTGTTACGTTAACATACACATATTCAGCCTGTTTTTCTGTGTGCTATTGTGTACCGGTAGCTGAATAACTTAAATGTCTGTCTGTTTTAATAACTTAATGTCTGTTTAAATAACTTGTTATTGGTCTTGGATTTTGTTAAATCAATTTCTAAATAAATGCGACTTATAGTCCAGTGCGACTTATAGTCCAGTGCGACTTATATATGTTTTTTTCCTCGTCATGACGCATTTTTGGACTGATGCGACTTATACTCCGGAGCGACTTATAGTCCGGAAAATACGGTATATATAGTAACACGCCATCTTATTGGGTATAAAATTGATAAAAGCATCAGTCACACAAAAACTGCTTTTGCTGCCCCAGGCATTTACTATCACCTGGGAAATCAAAAATGCCTGTGAACAAAACTATCACATGAAATGTAAGTCAAAATGAGAAATACTCTCTTTTTATAAAGACTGCGATGTGGTCTCAAATTTCAAGTACTGTAATTTGCATGCTAGCAGACAGAAACAGCAAGTCTGCTTTGGGTTGCTTGTATTTCACCTGATATTATTTGCTTATAGTGGAGAAAAGAAAATGTACGATAAAATTACAAAGAATCATTACAAAGATTTTTTTTTTAAAATAAAAATATTGAGGTATGTAGATGTACTTTTGAGAGATGAATTTTTTTTTTTTTGTGAAAAATAATTCTGTTCTCTTGAAGGTGTACAGAACTTGACACATATGTAAAGGATTGTTTATTGTTAGTCTGTCATTAATTATGAAATAAAGCCAGACTTAAGTTATTCTGTTGTGTGATCTGTCTGCTTCAAATTCGTACAGATCGAGCCTTACGCAGAGAGTACACATGTTTTAATACAGGCTGCAAATGCACACTTCACAATATCTCACAGCTGATTTTCCAAAGTTTGGGAAGTCAAATGTTTATTAGACATTCAAAGACTTGCTTAAATTATATAAATGTGTATTTGCTGAATGCTGACAGTAGATGAGAAAGTGTTATAGCCTTTGCCTTTCTATTAGTAATAATATAAAAACAAAACTATGTTTTCATATACATTCTACTTCTGTCTAATTTATTAGACAGACTGTTAAACAGAGACAGAAACAATAAAGATGTAGAATGTGAGCTCCGACATGCTGTCAAAATAAAAGTTCAGATTTCGCCACATTGGCCATACAGAAAAATAAATTGGTCAATGTCGACAATCAAAAAAATGCCAAATATCAGTCAATATCGACCTTTGCGATATATCGGTTGACCACTACTACTGAGCCAAGTACACTCTAAATTCTATTTAATTAAATTATATTTAGAACTGTATCATCCTGAAGAACCCTTACATGTTGAAATGGTTATTTGTGTTAGAGTGGTCCGTGTACATTTGCGTCCATTCGTTTTTTCTTTTTTAACGCAAGTTGAACAACAAAATTTGAATTTGAACTGTACACACCAAATGCTGAGCAAAAAATAAATATTGACGTATTTTCAGGTTTTTTGTTTATGACTTTTTTCCCCTTTATTAAACATTTAAAATATTCACAAATTAATATGGAAAAAATGTTGCAGTGCTGAATGAGAAAAGCCATGTCTCTGGAACCATACAGAGAGGTGATTTATAGGTGATTTATATGCTAATGATAATAAATGTGTCTGAAAAAAATAACGAGGCATTTTAATTGTTTATTAATAAACTAGTGTTTTCTAAATCAGTGTCGGCTGCAAACATATCTCCTTCGCCGCTGTAAAGCGGATGCGCCTTTGGAGAGAAATGCACCTTTCATACGGATTACATAATCATACGGTATTTGCTTTCTATTCGAATGTGTTCGCTTAAAAGTGGAAATTTCAAGCTTTACAGATGGTACCCAACCAGAATGCCTATTACCGCGAAATCACCGCAGCGAAAACAAACCAGCCGCATTTCAAAGTCGTTCCCGAAATGACCGCCAGGTGGCGCAAAGGGACATTGTGCAAAACAGCAGCAATAGCCGTAAAATGTAAGTGGGTTAAATATAAAACCCTAAGCCTGATAGGCATATTTTTCATATATATAAATAGGCCTATTAGGCTACAACAGAATAGAACCAAAGATAGAATCAATTTTAGAACTGAAAAAATAGAATCAAAAGTTAAAAATAGAGACGATATTAGGAGCAATGACGCTGAATATTTTTACTATTCTATTGAGGAATTAGATAAATGAAGAGCTCTCGTGAGCGATACAATTGCATAGTAATTTATAGTGATTTCAAAAGCAGTCCAAAAATACATGGAGTAGTGTGGTATAATTTTTCAGAGATTACGCGGAACGGGTTTTAGTTAAGATCCTGGTTTCAATGCCCTTAATGTATAGGCTAGGCTACTGCTTTAAAAAAATGTCACAACGCGTTTTGAGATTGTTTTGAATTAAACATTGAAGTTTAAAATATAGTGTTTTGGCACACCAGGCCGAGTGGCGTTACGCATCGTTCAAAAATCAAGTTTTATTCTGACATGTTGAATTGGCGTTAGAATTTTTTTTAAGATTTATTAGATTTAGATTTTAGATTTCATTAGATTTATTTTTCTCATAACAGCTAAAATAACTTAATATATGCCTTGTCTTAATATGACCTACTTAATATAGGCAATAGGCATATACTAGCCTATATAATAGCCTAAATTAGCAAAACTTGGCCACTAAATATTTAATTTTCAATTATTTTAATTATCACAATTAAAGTTTTAATTTTATTAAATTGAACAAGCGCAACTATCAGCATTTAATCAAATATTCTAAAAGATGTATTATTAATAATAATGTTATTTCAACATAATATTTCGTTTTTTCGACATAATATGTGTGCGTGCAACAAGCAAGATGTGTATTTGTAAATCCGGTGATGCGTGCATTGATTTTTATCAATAAACTAGTGTTTTCTGACAGTGTCGACTGCAAAGATGAAGTTGACGATCGCCATATTTGTAGTGAACGCACCTAGAGAGAAATGCACATAAAGACATAATCAGAGAGTAGCCTTTTTCTTTTCGTTTTGAATTATTTCGTTTGAAGACATTTCAAGCTTTGTGTATTTGATGTATTTATCATGTCTGTGTGAGGCATACGCTGAGTTTCGTTAAGTTAGGAGGATGAGATGCGCTCCAGCTGACGTGCAACGCAAGTGACCGCGCGGGCACCTCCATGATTAGTGTCTGTTATATTTGCTTCTCTTACTTATTAAATACAGGCAATTGGTTGATGAAAAATTTATTCAAATTAAGATACAATTTATAGAAAACGAAATTCACTTTAAATAAAGGTTTTCTACTAAACAAAACTTAATGAAGTGGTCAAAATAATGTCTGACCCACTCCATATCCATCTCTCGATATAATGCATCCTATCTTACTCGTGCTGTTCACTTTATTCAACATAGATGGAAAAAAATAACATTATAATATTTTAACAAATATGATACTAAATGAGATTATTTGGCTACAACAGTATAGTAGGCCTATAGACTCTATTTGTACAAATTGCTGCACATTAATTTAATTAAATAAAACCTTGTAACGAATTCACACTGTATGGTAGACTGTGTACAGTTGAGACTTGCGTTCGCAGCAAGCACAAGTTGTGATTTTTTGTGTCAGCTGGGAAGGAAATATATACCAGACCTCTTGGAACTTTAATTGAATACATAGCGTTGGTGAAGCATACTGAAATTACATCCCTACAAATTTATTAGGCCCTACTGAAAATAAATGTATCGAATTTAAGCAAAGTAGCCTAAATATTAAGACTGTAAGCCCTTTGCTTTTTACTTAGCCTATAAAGGTCTCTTGTAGCCGACTTTGTGTTAATTTAATTTGTAGAGGATTTTTTTTAACTCAAACATTAACACTGAAATAAATTAAACTAAATTATTGTAAATTTTTTGGCACACGACGACGAGTGGCGCTATGCATTGTTCCAAAGCCAGGTTTTTTTCTGGCATGTTGAATTAGTGTTCGACAAACGCGGCGGCGCGTTCATTTGAATGAAGACACACTGGAACGTTAGGCCATGTCGCAACGAGTGAATCGTGGCCGAGTGGTTGAACTTATATAGGTAGGCTATATTTTGTTTCAATTCATTTTTGAGACGTGCACCAGTTCACGGAGATCATGAAAGCGTGCATGATTGTTTTCTTTTATTTTACAAAAGCACAACGTTTTCTTGTTATTGTGAGTTTACTCAAATAAAAGTAGTTGCGGATGATGTATTATTCTTTTCTGTATGACCAGAAATGATTTTAAGTATTTTAAGTTGTTTCCACTGTTGATAGGAAAGCGTCGGCGCCTCCGTGCCATGCAGTGCGCGCTCCACACTCCGCACAAACCCTTGGATATGCGTCAAAATCTTGTGTTTATTTGTGATAATCTTAGCCCTGTATTATTATTGTCTAACCTGTATTATGACTGACATTTGACGAATTGCTTTGTTCCTTTTTTGGATAAAAGTGTCTTCTAAATATGTAGCCTAAATGTAATAATAATAATGATGATAATTATTATTATTATTATTTGCATTTATAACTTAGTTCACTTAAGACAGTAATATGTTCATCATAAAATAATTTATAAATGTTTTATTTTTATAACACCTTACCTTTTACAGTTTTGGAAATGTGTTTGTGTTATATTTCTTTTTTATATGTGAAGTATTTTTTTGCTTATTCTATTATAGCCTGCTGAGCTTTTTCCTCCCAAAAAATTGACTTTTTTTTTTAGAAAATTAAAGAAATTATCCATTTAAAAATGGCCTGGTTGAATCAGCCGGCACAGACTGAGGGAGGGGCCACAAATCTGTGAGTACAGTTTACAAACCCGTGAAAACGGATTGCGAAAGCGTGGGCACGGTTTGTGAATTTGTGGGTACAGATTGCAAAAATTTAAAGCATGGTTTACAAATCTGAAGCGCGGATTAGGAACTTATGGGTACGGTTTATTAATCCGTGTGCACGATTTGTTAAACCGAGGGAACAGTTTAAGAATTTGTGAGTATGCTACGGTTTATAAACTGAGGGGACGGATTGCAAAACCGTCGCCACGGATTATTATAATTTATTTTCCACTGGTGACTTCCCGGGCTCCGAATTAAATGTTCCGGGTCAACGCAAATAAAAACAGAAATCAAATTTTGCATTTTTGTAAAACGGAAAAAAAGTTGTACGTCAGTTATTTGATTTTCAGTTAAATAAGCATTGTGTATAAGGAAAATAAGTTTGTATGTGAATATTTTTTTAAAAAAATGAATAAAGAAGAAAGCATGTTTTTTGTTTTTCAATTACGAGTTAAAAAAGGAATGGATGCAAAAGTACACGGACCTGGAGTTTATGTCATGGTCCATGCGTTCATTCGTTTTTTGATTTAATATTGAAAGTAGAAAAATTAGAAAACGGCACATTTATTTATTTATTTTTTAACAGGGGGGAAAACGAGAATTTGGTTTGATTTCAGATTTTTAGGTTCAGGGGTAGAAAATCGATAAATGGCTTGAATATTCAATTTCTCGTTCCGCTGATTGGTCAACCAAAGAACAAGGGGGAGGGGGGTCATCATGCTTGTCATGTGACACACAGCAGCCACAGTAGCGCTGTATGACTGATGAATTGGTTTTATTTTTTTATTTTTATTTCTTAATTCAAAATATTCCCAAACTTATTAAATTGAAATGCAATTGTTTGCAATTCAGAGAATCAGAGTCAGATTTAAAACATGTAAATTCATTCACTTCTCCAAAAAAACGTAAGTGGCCGGTGAACTGGCAAAAAAATAGAGTAAACTTTATAGTTACCACTATGTGTATCTGATATCAATAAAACTGGTCGACCAATAGTGGACTTGATACAGATAACGATAAGTAGGTTGGCCCACGCTGGCCAATAACCGATTAATCAACCAATAGTTTATAAAATGGATACTGAATGAAAAAACAAAAAAAAACTAAACATAACATAAAATAGTGCTGAACTTTATTAAAGCATTGAAAAACAGAACAATATATGTGTTACAGTGACAATAAAAAAAAGAACTGAAATCAAATTTGTTTCTGATTTGTTTATATGTTTCTGTCGGCTGCATGAACACATTAGTTTGCTTTCTCATGCCACTAGCTATATATAATATGAAACTTCGCTGCATAACAAATGCATAAAAGTGACCACCCTGGTATAAACTAATGCAAATTAAACATTTGGGTCAGACATAAGTGTATTTTTCCACTGTTTTAACCACTTGAGGTACTACTAATGTTAGCATCCATTCTTTTCATGATTCATCCATCACTCTCGTGTTGTGTAATGACAGCGGGTAATTGTGTAATTGTGAAAAAGTATCCGTATGGATTTTTGCCGATAACCGATTGTTCCGGCAAGTGATAGTTTCGTGCTGCTATCGGTGCTGATTACTCATGTTTAAAACACGTCGTCAGATTATATTTGAAAGGATTATTAACGCCGCCTCCACATTATATGGTTGAAAACACTGAACAGTTGCGATGCATGACAAGTGAGCATGTCAGTCTCTGGCTTAGCACCAGTGAAGTGTCAATGCAGATTTGAATTTAGCAGTTGATGACGTTTCACACTGAATGTTCTAATCACACCTGTGTGATTGTATCAAATGTAAAAATATGTTTGTATTTTGGAAGCTGCATTCAAAATCCATTTGGCTCAAAAATCTGAGGGGGCATGTCTGCTGCGGAGCTCGCTTAAGCGCGGCCTCAAAAGTGTGCATCAAGGGTACGCATATCGGCATCCTTCTGAAACCTAAATTGACAAACGGGACTCCCTATGGTATTGTGAACTTAACGGATACACGCGCGCGCGGCAGCCATTGTAAGTGCACAATAGCTTAAGTGCATAATGAAGTATGTCATTTGGGACAGGGCCATACTCTCTGCTCTTCTTTACCTTCCTCTATTGACAATATCTGTCCTCTCACCTCTAAGCCAGCACATCCAACATCTTCCAGCCCCTAGCTCACCGATATACTTCTACTGAAAAGAAAGGGTTCAAGTCAAAAGCTGTACTAAAAAAGTATAAATTCCTGTCCTCTTCCACCTCTAGTATTTCTGCTGCGACAGTCACTTACAAAACACTTCATACACCTGTAAACTGTTCACACATTTTCCTCTTAACACTGTCCACTGACCATCTGCAAATCACTTCTCTACACAACACACTCACCCACAATTGTCCACCTTTAATTTAATTAAATAATATGATGATTCATGATAAATTATTCTGTTTATATAGATGGGGCCTTAAATGTTTGTCACAGAAACCCACACAGGCATTTCTTAGAATTAAAAAAAAAAAAAAAATTGTTGTGCTTCACATATTATCCACCAGGTGGTATTTGGGACAACACACTGTAACTCATTACATACAGTACCTAGGCAAAATCAGACTTCTCTTGGCCACTTCTGGCCAACAATTGACAACTCAAACAAAATTCAAAAGCATAGTTACTTATTTATCACTCACTTTAAGTTTCAAAAGCAAATATAGTTGCTGCTATATGCTGCTATGTTATTTTTATTATTTTTTTTACAATGTTTTGAGAGTTTATATTCATAAAGTTTTATTTTTTTATTTATATCAATCATTTTAATTCATTTTGTAAATGATTTAAATATTAATTAAAAATATATATTTTATATTATTAATAATTCAGTGAGCTGATGTAAGTATTACTTACTTTAAAAAATAGATCAAATTGTTTTTGAACTATTGCAGATGAACTATAAAACAGCACTGATACAGCAGAGTACCTTTTATTTTATTTTATGTTATTGTGCATGTCATTTTCTGTTTAATTTCATTGAAATCTTGATTTCTTGATTATGATGTCTCCAAGTAAACTGTTTTATTATTATTATTATTATTATTGTTATTATTATTATTTCTAACACAATGCTTATCAAAGCAGTGTAAATGTGGGAAGAATGAAGAGCATGCATTACACATGTGCTTTTTAAAATCAGTCTGCATAAGAAATGCAACTTGTAAATTCATGCAAGTAATAATAATAAAAACATAAGGGTCACAATATAACAATAAACACTAAGCTCTTAAACCAGCAAAGCAGAGCAATGCCCAACATATTATTTTCAATATGTCTGAATTAATTCATAAATGTTCTTTTTTCTACAAACACTGCAAATAAAGCATGGTTAATATCCCGCAATGTTGTTGTTGATTTTTTTTTTCTCTTTTAAATTCAGGAAGGTCCATGTTCTAGGAGAACAAAAGCCTGTTTGAGCCTGTGTAGTTAGCTCATTGATGCTCAGTATTAAGGACATCCTAAAGATCAGGCCTCCAGAGGGCTGAGGGAGCTAATGGATTTGTAATGGAATCAATGAGGCATGGAGATTTTCTGTAAGAAAAAAAAAACTGCTACACACACACAAGCACACAGAGATAGAGAGAGGTCTTATGGACAACACTGGTCCACAGGGCCATGAAAGCAGAAGCAGCTGCTGGAAGAAAGTAACCACAAATACACCACAACACAACAGGCTGGAGGAGAATTCCTCACAGAAGCCATTAGTAAACCTAATGTACACACAAACTGTGCAAATCCATGCACTAATTGTGGGAGAAAATGCTGAATTCTTTGGAATGGATTTTAAATGATGAAATGTGTTTTACTGCACTGAGAGTATCACTTAAGAAATCAAATTAGTCACAATTTTTCTATTTTACACCTGTCATCCTTTTGGTAATACTTTACAATAAGGTTCTATTAGTTAACATTAGTTTATCTAACTTGAACTAACAATGAACAAAACATTTGTTACAGTATTTATAAATCTTTGTTAAAGTGCCCCTATTATGGATTTTTGAAAATGACCGTTCATGTAGTGTGTAACATAGTTCATAGTGAACGAAAACATCCTGAAAAGATTTAAATCTGAAAGTGCACCGTATATAAAGTTAATGTCTTTCAAAGGTAAAAGTCGACTCTGAGTCAATGAAATTAATAATTTTTCAAACAAGTCATAAGCCGGTTTGTTGTGACGTCAAGACGAAATATTAGCATATTGCCCGCCCACTTATTGCGCGCGCAGACACCAGGGAAAACTTGAACGCCCTCAAACACTGCAGCTGATTCCTGTGGATGCTGGATAGCATCATGTCGAGAAGACGGCGCTGTGCTCTACAATGTGAAGGTAAAGCCAGTTTTTTTACACTGCCCAAGGACGAGCAGGTGAATTCATCTTTACCAGTTTAGTTTTGAGTTTTATATTGTGTTGGTCTCCTGCTATTTAGTGGTGTAACGATACCCTCATGTCACGATAGGGCTGTGCAATTAATTGAATTTCGATTTCGATTTTGGCTCCCAACGATCACCAAAATAGTAGCCTACAATCGAGTAAAAACGATTATTTTGCCATGTTCTGTTTTGAAAGGACGCTCTAATTTTGTCTTGTGTTCTGAATGACATGCGCACGCGCACACCCGCCCCTCCCGAAGCCATAAACTCTCTCAGCTTTTGAATGTTTAAACTGATAAGACTTAAAAAGAAGTGAAAATTATAAACTTTAGTTACGATGCAATGCTGACCCGATTGTGCAACTGACAATTCCGTCATGTCCCGACTCCTAAACGCGAAAGTGTAGTTTCGACGCTTGCCTTGTCCAGCGCATTTTGAGAGACGAGAGAGAGAAGACACAGCACCGCTGAACACTCACGCGGTTTGTGAAATTGCGTCTTGGAGAAAGTTTTAAAATGATTGATTTGATTTTATAATCTGTGTGGATTAATTTAGGCTACTCATACAATCTACATGCTAAAGTGAAATGTTTGGGGGAATTTCCCGCATTATAAGTGGTAGACCTGCGGGAATTATTAAAATACTCATTGAAGTATTATCTGTTATATATATATTTTTTAATAGTTCAAAAAGTGCAATCAATGTTCAAATTTCGATTTTTTAAGAATTGTTGAAAGGTGTCTTTGGTAACACTTTACAATAAGGTTCATTAATTAGCATAGTTAACTACCTTAGTTAACATTAACTAATAATTAACAATACTTCTTCAGCATTTATTAATCTTAGTTAATATTAATTTCACCATTTACTAATACGTTATTAAAATGAAAGGTTGTATTTGTTAACATTAGTTAATGCACTGTGAACTAACATGAACAAACAATGAACAGCTGTTTTTTTATTAACTACCTGTAACATTAAAAAATATTAATAAATAGGCTACTGTAGCAAATGTATTTCTCATTGTTAGTTCATGTTAGTTAATACATTAACTAATGTTAACTAATTAACATTATTGTAAAGTGTTACCGTGTCTTTTTAATAAATGCAACACGTTCCCAAAGTCATGTGAAATAATGGTTACATAATCGTGATTTCAATACTGACCAAAATGATCGTGATTATGATTTTTTCCATATTCGAGCAGCCCTATATGTCACGATTCGATACATATCACGCTACTGAACTCACAATACGATATTATTGCGATACTCCAAGACATATGGTAAAAGGTTAACAAAAAATGTACTGTTAATTAAAATGCTAAATTTGGTATTACATTGGGGGTGTAAATGAATTGCCTTGGACTTGGTGCTGGTAACCTTATGCACAGGACAATGGTAACAGCAGATTAAATATATTCATGATTCTGAAGCTGAACATAAAGAATTATTTTAGACGAACATGGTTGCATCTGTCAATGACTGGAATCTGGATATATTTAAAATAATGTAATGTAACTTTTTACTGGTAACATAAGACATTTGGCATTATCAGGACCCACAATTATTCCCCCATTGCATTATTATACATAATATTCAACATTATATATAGTAGTTGAATGTAGTACTGACGCTAAAACTCTGTTAACTTAATTTTTTTCCTCACACAGTAATGTTTATTTTGGGTGCACTTTATATACACAATACATATTTTCACTATCCACGATACATATTGTTGCATTTTTGTATTGCGAAATATTGTGACACGATATATTGCCACACCCCTATTAACCGTACTTGTCTTTTTTTTTTTTTTTTTTTTTGTCAATGTCAATCAGTGTGCTCTCCTTAATACATAAAATATCTGTTGGATCTATTCTATTCAATACCTTCCTTGCACCGAATAATAAGAGTGGTGTATTCAAATGGAACACACTCCAAACAATTGTCACCTCACCTGCTTGGGTTTTTGAAAATCATCTTGACAAGAGGGTCAGTGAATAGTGAGAGAAATTTCCCTTCAATATTGCAAACAGTATTTATTTTTTATCTGTTTTTTTTTATTATTATTTATTTATTTATTTTGTTTATCATTTAAATGTAAAGCATGTAAATGTAAAATGTAAAGCACCTTAATGTACACATTGTTGGTATAGTAGTAGTGAAAGTAGTAACTCTCAGGCTGCAAGACCTGGCTGGTCATGTGATCTTAACATGACAGCTCCCCATAAAGGGGCAGCGTATGTAAAATAAAAAAGCTTTTTTCTAAACCGCGGGTAGACCGTCACTCATAAGGTGAACATTACTTTAATCATACATTTTACAGAAATAAATTACAGAGTGCACATCAGTCTATGTGAATCACTATAAAAAAACCTGCAGTCTCAGTTAAAAATCTCAATCAGAGTACCATTAATGAGGATCATTAATCTAGCAAGCAAACACAGCATATGGCTTTGGTTATATGCCAGTCAATAGGAGAATAAGCCTCTACAATATTAACAAGCTTGTTCTGTTTACACTTGTGTGTACATTAAACAACAGAAATTTTCAACCAATTAAAGCTCTTTACTCAAGACAGATGTGAGTTGGTCTGACCCCTCTCAGGAGCTGGGTATTCATTTACAGATGAAATGCAGAGAGCTCTCAAGGTCAGTAACACAAAGATATTTGCAATGTTATTACTCCTGCAGTTTTAGCTAATCACAATGAAGACAACTGTGTGTGTGTGTGTGTGTGTGTGTTGCCCTTCACAACCTTTGTTTAGACTTTAAATACTGGAAAGACTTAGTGCTCTATTAAACAGTTTGCACACAAACTCAGTATACACAGATTCTGTGAGCAGTTCTTACTGAGAATTATTCCATGGCTACAGTATGACAGTCTCCCATGCTGTGCTCTATAAAAAGGAGTGTCTGAGAAGCTTGAATGACATTCTGACATAATCTCTAGTTACTCCACCACTACACCACATGCCAAGAGAGTACACACACACACACACACTACTTACAAATACGCATACAGTTTTTATGGTCACGTTAGAACGTTTGCTTAGAGTGATAATTTAAGTGTTAAAAAGTCTGCAGCTTCTAAGGCAGACAAAATTAGGTTTATATACATATATCATGGACAAATATACAGCTGCAAAAAGCAAGATGCAACATTAAATATTATGAAACATGTTGTGCAAAATTATGAAACATGAAATATAATCTACTAGTAGTGTAAGTAGTGTTGTGGTACTACAGTAGTAAACGCATTAAGGTTAATACATTTGGTTAACATGTTGGTTAAGAGCTGAAGTATGTAATTTCTGCACCACCGCACATAACTGCAAAAATAAACATTGTTTTTAAAACTTTCTTCTATAAAACACCAGCAGTCAGTCACTGAAAAAAAACAGTCCCACTCCCAACTCACCTATGAATGGTTTACTTATAGTGGTCTCTGCATATTAGGCTGGCATAGGAGAAAGTATTAGAATACCACATATTTCAGCCAAGTTGTTTTAACCTTAAATATTATTTTGAAATATTTAAAGCATTTGATGCATTGTATGTGCAATCATGTAGCCTATTTTGTAGGATGAGCATTATTCTATCAAGCTAGAGGTGACACACAAAGTACCTGTGTCATAGGTCTCTACCAAGTTCACATAAAGATGTCAAATGTGAAAGAGAAACATTTACAGGTAACATAACCACGCACGTGTGTGTGTGTGTGTGTGTGTCTGTCTGTGTGTGTGTATTTGCATACTCACATCGGTGTCTGGTCCTTTATCAGCTCCAGGGCATGAGAATGTGACAAATTCATGGCAACGTTTATGGACCACAAAACAGCACACTGACAGAGAGAAAGAGATAGAGAGAGATGTGTGTTACATTTGCAAAAATCACACATAAACTGTAAAACACTGGTAAAAAGATATGAGGAAATAGTTCAAACCAAGATTCGTAAATAATGTTAACAGGCTATCTTACTCTTCCTGATCTGGTTTGAGTATGTGTATACAGTATGTGTTTTTTTGTTGTTGTTGTTTTTTTTTACAGAGGATGACAATGCTAAAAGATCAGTAATTTAATAATGTACAGTGTGAATTAGCAGACCAACATGAATGACTTGACTCATGAATGGAATGAATGGCTGTTGAAATCAGATTTCAAAGAGACAGCAATTATTACAATATAACAGATTGCATATTCTGGAAGGTTCTATTGTAACCATTTATAGATACAATAATGTGGATCAACAGATAAATTTACATTCCAGTAAATTTACAGTAAATACCAAGTTTTCATAAATGTTCTCTTTGTATTTTTATTGGTTTCATATGGTAATAAAATCTTTTAAAAAACAATATAGAAAAAAAAGTTTACATTTAAAAACAGTAAAATTAAAATAAAAGTAAATAAAAAGTGGTTGACAAAACTTCAACACTGTGTCTACACCACGCGAGCGTGAGACATGACAAAAGAATACATTATAATCAGTGTTACAGTCTACACTGGATACGATATAGCACGATGCGACACGACAAATCCCCAACAGAAAACTGACACCCTGTTCTATTTCTGGCGTACTCCACACTTCTGCGCTACTTCTGACATGAAGGACAAATGGATTTGCAACAGCCACATCCAGTGTGGACAGCATCAAGCTGTTAGGGCCCAGTGTGAACACCGGTGTGCAATTTATTTTTTTTTCAGTAAACGCACAGCACAGACTTCAGTAAAAGTCCAGGTCTGTCAACCACATAATATTTGAATAAAGGGTGAAGATGTCAATTTTCCTAGGCCAGACATAACTTTTGGCAACTATTGTACATGGCACTATAATATCAATTAGCTAAAGTCAGCACACTCCTGCAATGTGTAACATATTATACTGACCCTTTAAGCAACAAGACAACTTTTGAATTGGACCGAATATCCATGCCGAACTTTCGTGTTGGTGTGAACAGGCCTTTACTCTTAATCTTTGTGCAGATTACACAGTGTTGCATGACGTTTAACACTGATCTTTTGCCTCAATTATCCACAACTCTGCTAACCAAAGAAAGTTCTTCTGTGAAATGCCTACCCTGATGTACGACTTGGCGATCATTATGTCTAGTCAGTAAGGTATTGATGTGATGGTTAGGTAGAATGATGAGCCGTTTCTCTTCCTAGCACATTTCATTCAATAATAAATTAAGACTTCAGATGCAAAAGCCTCTAAGTCCGTCTAAATTTTTTGTTTAATATTAACATTTTTATCAGGCTCCTATGTATAGGTTTCTACCCAAGTACTGGCATTTCTGAATGGGTTGAGTCTGTGATTTAGTGAGTTTGAAGTGAAAGTATTTGATGAACTATGTGCGGAGAGCATTCACTCAATATTATCATCTCATTTTTGACAGGTAGCTTTTAGAGGCTTTTGCATCAGAGGTCTTCCAATACTCTCAAATGTTATCAGTTCATGCATTCCCAGGAAATCAAATCCATAATATCCGAGGATCAAAGCATTCATTTGAGAAATAATAGTCACACTTTATATAAAGGTTCAATTCTCACTATTAACTATTAACTACGACTTTTGCCTCAACAAACTCATAAATACTGCTTATTAATAGTTAGTAAGGTAGTTGTTAAGTTTAGGTATTGGGCAGGATTAAGGGATGTAGAATATGGCCATGTAGAATAAGGCATTAATGTGTGCTTTATAAGTACTAATAAACAGCCAACATCCTAGTAATATGCATGATAATAAGCAACTAGCCTAGTTGATAGTGAGAACTGGACCCTAAACCAATGTGTTACAAAAATAATTATAATAAAGTAATTAAACTTTCTTCTACTCCTAATAAGCTGTGATGAGCTGAAAAAGAAAATGTGAAAGAGAATGAATACATTGGTATGAAAATTAATTCTTAAAAGGCAAACACAAGGGGCACATACACTTTGCAGTAACATATCTGGCAAACACAGTGGCTCAGTGGTTAGCACTATCACCTCACAGTACGGTATCCCCCATAATCCAAAGACATGCAGGTCAGGCGAATTGGAGAGGCTAAAATCGCCTGTGGGTGTGAATGTGTGCATGTCTGTGTTAGCCCTGTGATAGTCTGGCCATCTGTCCAGGGTGTTTCCCTGCCTTTGGTCCAAAACGCTGGGATAGGTTCCAGCATCCCCACGACCCTTACATAGGACAAGCAGTTTGGAGAATGAATGGATGGATGTCAGCATTGACTATTCCCATTTTCAATATATGGGCAATAAATAAGAAGTTCCAATCAATTAAAGATGTTACAAATCTGCCTGGAAGATGACGTGTGTCTATATCGTCCTAATGCACGGCGAGGAGGATAGTTTGAGTGGCCAAAGACTCTCCAAGGATCACAGATGAAGAATTGCAGAGATTAGTTGAGTCTTGGGGCCAGAAAACCTAAAAAAAATATCAAACAGCACCTACATCACCACAAGTTGTTTGGAAGGATTTCAAGAAAAATCCTAGCCTGGTTAAAACCAGACCATTCTCAGTAGTAACTGAGTTATGGTCTGGCAGAGCTTCTTTAATAACTAATTTCCAAAGGGGCGTCACCAACGAACGTCGCTCAAATGCCTCTGGGCGCAACTGGATAGACCTAAAACCAATCAGAGCGATCAGCATCGTGTAAAGCCATATGCTGTGTCCCAATTCACCTAAGTTACACTACGCCATAAAAGTATGTACTCTTTTTGTGAAGAAAATGTATTTACTTTTGAATGTGTAGCAAAAAAGTAGGCAAGCTTTGGGACATACTACTTCGTCATCTTTATCGGACGGATCTGTCGCGTGCATCCTGTCACGTAAACTGCCCTGTCAATCATCTTGTCACAGTTAAAATCCTCTATTAAATCTAATTTAATTTCCTACCGTTTCGGAGAGAAATGTAGTAGCACGTTCATCTGCCAATGGGTCTTTCATGGAGACTGTCCTCATGTGTTTGCAATTTGAATATAATAATGCATTTAAAAGTTGGTGGCTTCACCAACGGACGTCGCTCAAATGCCTCTGGGCACAATTGGATAGACCTAAAACCAATCAGAGCGATCGTCATCGTGTAAAGCCCGCCTCAACGTTTCTGATTGGTGCCGTGATTTCGATGGCATGGAAATGGGCTTGAATGAGCTCTTTGCCAGACTACTTGCAGAGCAAATGTAAATTTGCCGGAAATTGTCTGGGTTTTCCCAGGCTAGAAAAATCCTCCTCTCTCATCCAAAAATAAACTCCAGCATATTCTGTTGTCAGACACTAATGGAACTTCAAACATGACTGGTTTCTGTGGTCAGATTAAAAAAAATAAATAAAAAAAGGCTTTTTGGCACCAAACCCACCAGATGGGTTTGGTGCACACAGGGATAAAAAGTACCCCATGCCCAAGGATAAATATACTGCTGGACCTGTGGAATTTTTGGCCTATTTTTTTCTGCTGGAGGTCCTGGACTTCTTGCTCAGATAAACTTCTTGTTTAGATACATGGTATCATAGATTCTATCGAATACTAGAAAAAAAAAATCAAAACCTGACTGCCTCTGCTAGAAATCTTATAATGGGCCTTGGTTTGATCTTCTATTAGGACAATGATCCAAAAAAACAACAACATTAAAATCAACACAAAAATGAGTACAAAATTAAGTTTTTGCCATGGTCATCCCAGTTCCCTGACCTGAACACTATAGAAAATGAGTGGGGTGAACTGAAGAGAAGAAGCACCAACATTGACCTGGGAATTTGAAGGATCTGGATAGATTCTGTATGAAGGAATGGTCTCTGAACTCGTCAAGTTTTCTCCAACCTCATCAGGGATATGGCAAGACGTTTTAACATTTAATTCTTAATACGTACTAGTATCTATTTTCATGTTACTAGTACTTATTCATTAGCTACTACTAGTGCTTATACTTTAGGTACTAGCACCTTTTTAAAAGATACTGGTACTTATTCATTAGATAGTTATTATTCATTAGATACTAGTACTTATTAAATTGGTACTAGTACTTATTTATTAGACACTATTACTTATTCATTAGATACTAGTACTTATTATTAAGTACTACTTATTCATTCGATACTAGTAAGATTATTTATTGAACTCCACAGTGGCCATTCTGACTAGTCCTAGCATATGACGAGTAAAAATGCAGTTGTGACTAGTAAGATAAAAATTGTTACTAGTAACAATTACAAAATATACTAGTGTCTAATAAATAAGTACTAATACCTAATGAATAACTACTAGTATATATTAACCCTCTGGGCTTCTTCGGTCAAAAATGACGAAAACTTGTACGTTTTGAATTTTTTAATGTTTTTGCTTCATCGGAATGGGATGACACTTGGTGACTTTTGTTGTATTAGCTATGTGAACACACAAAAAAATCAAGGACATGATTCGGATATGTTAAAGGGTCGTAAAAAAATAGTCACACTTAGCTTCCTTCGGTCAAAAATGACCGACCATAGGAAATGAATGGGAAATACAAAAAAATACGAAAACTCCGAGAAACTTTTGGTGGTACAAACTACAAATCAGCCACTGTGCAGAAAAAAAGTGCACAGCAATGAAGGGGTGACACTCTAAAACATCAAGAGTGCAAATAAGACACCCCCCCCCCACACACACACACACACACCCACACACACACACACACACACACACACACACACACACACACACACACACACACACACACAGAGAAATGAACTGGTAAGACTGAAACAGCAAATTTTGCTCCAAACTATATAAAAATTATATAATCATAACTCCAAAACTATAGCAAGGAGAGTCAAAAGGTAGGTGTCGTTTGAAAGAACTCTTTTTAAATTTTTTGAAAATATAAATTACATTACATTTGGACATTGTCCTGCAGAGAAACTGCGGATAAAAGACAAAATATATATATAATTTTTATTATGATTTTGCATATCTTTCTTATTTGTCATGGAATAACTCAGGAAGGAAATAAGGTAGGAGGAAAGTTATTTTTTAGTGAAGTCCCCTTACATGTTAGCTGCATCTGGATAATTTTTTTTTTTTTTTTTGGATAAAGGAATCAAAAGTTACAGCATTTGGAACAGAGATAGCCTTTTTGTACAGTCTTTGATACCCCCTCATGGGCAATTTTTTCTCCATGAAGAATATCTTGTCATAAAAGCAATAGATTATGTTAATTTTGGGCTCATTTTAATTGTAATAATATGCTGTAAAAAATGAAGTGCCATTTTCAATGATCTGTGAATGTTTCATGAGCTGTATGATGTTTTTGACACATTGCAGTACATTATTTTATAGATTATGAAAAAAAAGAAATTCTATTTATCAGCAAATAACTCAGCAATGGATACATTCACTGTAAAGTTAAGACTCTAAGCTTTCAAATGACATCAACTTTGTGTTAAGGCAAAATTTTTGAAAAATATGGTAATGAATATTTTCACAGCTAGGTGGCGCCTGCTGGCGGTACACTCGGTTGATACACTGTGTTGTTCCATTCAGTGGTTGCTTAGTAATTTGCTAAGTTATTTTAAAAAAAAAATTAATAAATAAAAAAGCTATAGGCAGCCTATAGGCGGTTACAGGACATTACACACATTTATATATTTTTAAAGCCACTAGATGGCGCTCTTCTCACTTGATTTTTTTTTTTTTTTTAGGCCTGCACTCTATTTTGATGTGAAATGTTGAATTTATTGAAAAAAATAAAAAATAAAAATTATATATATATATAAATTCTAATGGAAAAAATAGCTCATAAAAATATATAATTAATGCAAAGTATCATAAAAATCTTTAAAAATTCTAAATAATAATGAAAAAATATTATTGAACAAAAATATATTTCATTGGTTTTCCTGGGGGGAAAAAAAGTTACATTTTAAGGCTTCTGTCTTTTTTGACTGGAAGGAAGCTAAGTGTAACCCATTTACGAAGAAGCCCAGAGGGTTAAATAAGTTAAAGTATCTAATGAATACTTACTAATAATATTTAAAAGATACTAGTCACTTTTGGAGTAATTACTAGTCAAAAATTAATAGACGATTTCAAAAACAGAACAACGTCCTGGTTGCGCATGCAACCCACCGTTCCCTGAAAAAGGGAACAGAGGACGTAGTCGACGTCGACTGAATGGGGATCACGCCTAGTGAGCCTTTCTTCTTCGTACTACTTTCGTACTACTATTTAATCAAGACAATTCAACATTGGCGTGCGTGATTACACGCTCCACCCCGCCCTGCGGGTATAAACACGGACGTGGACGCACGCACCAGTTGCTTTTTCGCTGAGAAGCCGATCGGCCCCCGGAGTCAGCGGTGGTCCAGCAGTAGTGGCGAGGGGACTACGTCCTCCGTTCCCTCCTTCAGGTCGAACCAGGACGTTCCCTTTCAGTCGAGAACGTCAGATGTAGTCGACGTCGACTGAAGGGGATCTATTGAAAGCGCCACTAGAACTGCCACCTTCCAGTGCCTAGACAGAAGCCTCCTGATCCATACCCCGTGAATCTAAGGCGGAGAAGGGACAGGGCTTTAGGCCAGGGAAGTCACTGCTGTTCCTACAGGACCACTGGGAAAACGTTCCCTGTACATGGAAGGAAGGGACGCTGCGGAAGCCACATCCTGCTCACAAGGAGATACATGCGGAGAATACACATATGGACTGGGCGAATTGACGGGCAGTACAACATATGGAATGTCACTGGGGAGGCTCCAGCCAATAACCGGGGGGAGCTACTCACCAGACAGTGACGGCAGAAAACTCTGCCAAGGGAAGACATGGGCTCGCCGTAGGGAGTCGTATCGTGGAAGAATACACATATGGGATCACTGTGGGGATCGCAACATATGGACCCCATATGGACCCAGCCTAGCACAAGTTCCACTAGTGCATACGAGTGGTAGGCCTGGCTTCGGACGCTCCGAAGAGGACCCGACAGGGTTCGGTTAAAGGGAACTCAACTGGAGCAAAAATGGCGCACGTATCCAGTCCATAGGAGGGGAATGGCGCAGCAAGCAAACACTTCAAACCGGCCTCGAGTGAAACTGGCTTCATGAGAAAGGAGCCCACGAGAAGCAGCGGTTCGAACATAGGTGTCGCCCAGCCCCCAACTCGAATATCTGTCAGCGAAGCATACTGTGTCAACGCCTAGGTGGGAGCACCACTCACTTCAGAGAAGCTCACCACGTAAGTGGACACGTGCATCTCGGGATTTAACACCAAGATGAAGGCAGCAACCTTTATCAGTGGGCCAACGTCGCTTGGAAACAGCCTTCCCTTTCTGCTGATTTCCTTAACAGGCTTGCATTCTGTGCACGTATAACCGCAATGAAGCGGATGGACCGAGAAGCCAGGGCTGGGTCTGCCTCCTCCGGGGCAGCGCTTGCAGGTTCACCACCTGGTCCCACCTTTTAGGGAGAAGTAGGAACCTTGGGCACACATCCAGGCCGGGGTCTCAGCTAGTGAGAGTTAGCCAGCCCGAATTCCAGGCACAACTCGTTGACCGAAAGCGAGTAAGTCCCTACCCTCTAGTAGAGACCATGCGAGCAGGAGAACTGTTTCTTTAAAAACAGAATTTAACTTACTGCCTGCAGTGGCTCAGGGGCTGTCTCTGCAGTGCAGTAGCACCAGAGATAAAGCCCAAGAGGATAAAGAGGGGCACAAGGCTTTTAGTTGCTCCCTCAGGAACCTGGCGATCAGGACGTGCTTCCCAGCTACTGCATCATGGTGTGCTTCAAAGAAAAATAGAGGCAACATCATTCTGAGGGTGGAGGACACAGCCCTCACTCCAACCCATCTTGCAGGAAAAAGAGCACTGAAATGACCGAACGCTTTCAGGATCTCTTCACGGAGAGAAGACTCACTCAACGAATAGGTTACACTTCTATTCGGCATAAGCAACACTTCCTCTTAGGAGGTGCTCTCGCAGAAGTGATAGTGACCACCACATATTCCTGCGGTAACCACCTGAACCTCCGCAACCACTTTTAGAACCAGCCTGGACTTCTCCAGGGGTCTGAACGCGGGTGCCATCATGCCCCGTCCCTGAAATGTATTCAGGGGAAGTCAGGCTGTCGAGGGGAACTAGGTCTGGTTGGGCCAAAAAAGGGGCAACTATCAAGACCTGTTCCACTCATGACCTAGCACTTTACGTGCAAGTGACATGCGTGTCTTAAATTTAAGTTGTTCTTCTATCAGACAGAAGCGAAACCAGAGATGGTTTTATTATTGGTGAAACTACTTTGATTGTACATTCACATACACTGTTTCTTAAGGGTCGGTGTCTCTAATACAGTGAATTCACCTGCTGACAGTGGTGAATCACTGGTACAAGAATGCTATGAATGAACTATAACATCAAAGAAACTTGAGAACTGCCAAACAATGAAACACAAAGGCATAAAGTATAGGTGTAAATATAGGTCCTATTCCTCTATACCTTTTTCACACACACACACACACACACACACACACACGCACGCACGCACGCACACACACACACACACACACACACACACACACACACACACACACACACACACACACACACACACACACACACACACACAAAATACAATGCGTAAAATGTGCCTTCCAGAAATGAGACCAACTGGCAAAAAAAAAAAAAAAAAAAATATATATATATAATATATATATATATATATATATTTTTTTTTACATTTAACTAATTGGTTAACTAATATTAAAATTCATTTTCAAAAAAACTTGTAATACAAAAATTGTTACTTTTCATGGGTACTTTCATTGTGTAAAGTTTACTTTTGATAGGAGTAAAGGAAAAAAATAGCCCCATTGGGGTGTATTGTTGCCTGGCCTTATTGGCACACATCTCGGATTGATGAGAATTTAACATATTTCCTCAACTAGGATTTCTTAGGACTTTTAGTATGTTGTTCTGGACACCTCATAGAAATGATCTAAGCTGCAAAAAATTATTTTACAATTAGTCTGTCGTAAAACGCTATTTTGCCTGGACTATATTCCGCTTATACTACAGTTACCACACCTCGAAACATTGTTCAGATTATGTATTTCAAGACGTTTGTAAAGTTTTTGTCATTAAAACGCTCTTGTATGTAGGACTAATTTCTTACGCATCTAATCCAATGCCTCCGTTGCTAATTCCAAAACGTCATTTTAGAGTTAGTAACAGAGGTTTGAGCCACTGATAGCAGACTAATGCTGGGCTAACGACTAGCTGACACATTCTCTTTAGAACGTTCGTCAACCAATCAGATTCAAGCATTCAACGGCCCTGTAGTATAAGTATTTGATATATATATATATATATATATATATATATATATATATATATATATATATATAAAAAGTATATATAAAATATGGATAAAAGAATATTGAAATTATTCATATCACCTCGAGTGCCATTTCTTATTTCCTTATCCTGTCTAATATCTCTCTTATATGTTATTGGTTCATTAATATTCAATGTATTATTAGCATACTAAGCAGAAATGCAAATTTAAAAAGTACTAGTCCCAATTAAGTTCAGGATATCTTTGGTCTAAAAAGTTACAAGTAACTAAAAAATGACTAGTTCTAATTTTTCTTAGCAAGTTAAGTGTAATTAAATGCTAGACACTATTGGAATAAGTACTAGTATCTAATAAATAAGAAATAGTATCTAATGAATAAGTACTGGTATCTTTAAAATATATAATCTATAAAAGATATATATCTTTCTAAAGAATAAGCACTAGTAGCTAATGAATAAGTACTAGTACATAATGGAATAGATACTAGTATCTAAAAAAATAAGTAGTAGTACCATGAAAATAGACACTAGTATGTATTAAGGATTAAATGGTAAAACGGCTAAAACGGCCATATATTTTATTTGCAAAAAGTATTGAAGAAAAGGGTGCCATTAATTGTGGCCAGAAGATGTTTGTGATTTTTTTTTTCTTTAAACTAAAGATTAAAAGGATTAACAATGCAAAATTAATTTTTACAGGCTTCTTTGTTTTTTGACTGACACACACAAATGCACACGCACACATACATGCACACACACACAAAATACAATGCGTAAAATGAGCCTTCCAGAAATAAGACGAACTGGCAAAAAAAAAAAAAAAAAAAAATATTTTTTTACATTTAACTAATTGGTTAACTAATTAATTGTGTTATTATGATAGTAAATAGTATTATCAAAATTCAGTGTCATCAGAAAAAAAAATTCAATCATGTTCCAAATAACCTTTTGAAAATACAAACATTTTCATGAACATTGAACTATAGTTGCAGAACATTGAAATTAATTTACAAAAAAAAAATGTATAATTCTGCTCGTGATTCATAAATAAGTCCCATTGGTTCTGCACTAATAACATAAATTACATATTTTGGATTCAAAACTCAGCAGCACGGATAATATTGTATATTTGAGATATTTTGACAAATCTACAACACTTTCAAAACAGGACTTTCACCCAGGAGACCGGGGATCGTGTACCGCGTGTCAAGTTTCCTTTATTTATTACATTTACGCATTTGGCAGACGCTTTTATCCAAAGCGACTTACATTGTATTCAAGGTACACATTTTACATTTTTGTCAGTTCTTGCTTTCCCTGGGAATCGAACCCATGACCTTGGCGTTGCTAGCGCCAATGCTCTACTGTTTGAGCTACAGGAAAGCCATTTATTCCAATATTTATGTAAAGAGATAAAGTCAAATAAAATGTGATTCGCATTCAAATGTGATGTGGACCGATATCATCGTCCAAGGTGATGTTTTACTGTAAACTGCCAATTTAGGGGTTTAATGATATTCATATTAATAATAATTAATACAATTAATATGTAATCATTAATACTATTAATCCACACACATGTATCTCTAACACTAACTCTAATTATGTTGGTTGATGTTTTTTATGTAAATTTTTGCATGTACAGTACAGGCCAAAAGTTTGGACACATTACTATTTTTAATGTTTTTGAAAGAAGTTTCTTCTGCTCATCAAGCCTGAATTTATTTGATCAAAAATACAGAAAAAAAATGTAATATTGTGATATATTATTACAATTTAAAATAATTGGTTTTCAATTTATTATACTTTAAATTATCATTTATTTCGGTGATGCAAAGCTGAATTTTTGGCCAAATCCAAACTTTTGGCCTGTACTGTATCTTCAGGCTCTGGCCTCAGCAGTTATTAGTGTAAGCACTATTTGAACAAAGCTGGATGATAACTAAAGAGCAGGTGTAGCCTATGATTGTTCTTGGATTTGTCTAGTCTTTCCTATGGTCCAGTAGCTCCAGTGTAAAGCTAGACTATGAGCTGTGGCACTCTTCAAATCCGTTCAGCTGTGTAATCTTAACAGGAGAGATTAACACGCCTGACACCCTTTATCAACACACTCAATGGATTACTTCTACACACACACACACACACACACACACACACACACACACACACACACACACACACACACACACACACACACACACACACTAATGCTCCATTCAAGCATTGGCAACAGTAGATGGGTTAAAAGGAGGGGCCACAGAAGGGCCAAAATGAACAAAAATGAGTCAAATTAATAATACGCCAATATGATCCTATATGGTCTTGAAATGTGAACAAGACCTAATACTCAGTAACAATTTAATTAGTACTTTCAATTTCGATTATATATGAGAAATCTGAAAAGTTCACAATTAATCGAGTAGTAGGACTTTTTGTAAAAGATACAACAACCATGCACAATATTTTAGCAAACAAAAAACACATTTTGCCTTTAAAAACTTAAAATAGAACATTTCTAAGTTAACATCTTTACCCAGACAATTACAACAGTCACACCAACTAAATATTGCGTAGTTATAGAAGAATTCTGTAATTATTTTAGATGTTCCTCTCAGAAAAAGTAAAGAGCTTTTTTTTTCTCTCAGAAAAAGTAAAGTGAATGGCTAAACGGTTGAACACACTTGGGGTTTTGAAACAAAATAGTGGAAGCAAAACAAAATTAGAGTGTCTTGTTTATAACCATGATTCATACCCCATGCATCACAATAAAGTTTTGATGGCTTTAGATCATTCTTACTAGCTTTATAGTCATATAATGTACTTCAAAAATATTGACAAAATTTCCAGTGTCATAACGTGTCCCATAGAGATCAAGGGGAGGTGGTAGATAGGCTCAGGACTCAGATATCATCCAAAGAGGATTTTTATTCAATGCCAGTGGAGAAGTAGGAGTTTACAGATTCACAGTGAGGTGAACAAAGAAAAAAATATGAAATTAAATAAAAATAAAATATTCCAAAAAATTAATATACACTTGACTCAGTGCAAACTCTGAGGAATAAACAACCGCAAGAAAACAAATTGCTACAGGCAGCAATTCTACAATGGATACATTCAGCCATATGACCCAGCCTTTACCTCTCAAGGTTCAGTTTAGACTGGCTTATATAGCCTAGGACAAGCTCATTACACCCAAGACCATACCAACTGCAGGGGCATCAATACCAAAACTTTTGTAGCCTTTTAACCATTTAACTTTCAAAAATAAATAAAATAAACTCATTCAGCAATTTAAACAACATGTAAACACCATTGGACATGTATCCCTGCCTACATCACAAGAGTTAAGTTCCCTTCCCAACTAATAGAAATGGTTTAACCCAACACAAGGAAAAGGGAAGCTGTGGTCCCACCCCCTCCTTTGAGGAGTCACAGGAACAGGATATGGTGAGT
This sequence comes from Squalius cephalus, assembly GCF_949319135.1. Lineage (NCBI taxonomy): Eukaryota > Metazoa > Chordata > Actinopteri > Cypriniformes > Leuciscidae > Squalius > Squalius cephalus. The sequence continues at coordinate 31,771,013 of NC_137131.1, forward strand.
AGACAGCATGTGGGGCAACTGTTTGCAATGTGGGAATAAATACAGATTTGAAATAATAAATAACAAAATGCATAACTACAACTTGTCTCTGTGTGGTTAATGGGAAAAATACATCAAAGGAAAACTACAGTAGACATAACACGTTGTGATGACCGCTGATATGTGCACCTATCTGCAATCAACTCAAACAGAATATCTTAAACTTATTATAATTGAACATTATGTAAGCACCCCTCCTTGAACTGCCACCTTAACGTGGTGGAGGGGTTTGAGTACCCGAATGACCCTAGGAGCTATGTTGTCCGGGGCTATATGCCCCTGGTAGGGTCTCCCAAGGCAAACAGGTCCTAGGTGACGGGTCAGACTAAGAGCGGTTCAAAAGCCCTTTATGAGAAAAATTATATCGAGGACCGTGACGTCGCCCGGTATGGCGCAGCCGGGGCCCCACCCTGGAGCCAGGCCTGGGGTTGGGGCTCGTATGCGAGCGCCCGGTGGCCAGGCCTCCGGCCGGGCTCAGCCCGAAGGAGCGACGTGGGGCCGCCTTCCCGTGGGCTCACCACCTGCAGGAGGGACCGTAAGGGGCCGGTGCTGAGAGGATTGGGCGGCAGTCGAAGGCAGGGACCTCGGCAACCTGATCCCTGGACACGGAAGCTAACTCTAGGGACGTGGAACGTCACCTCACTGGCGGGGAAGGAGCCTGAGATTGTGCGTGAGGTTGAGAGGTTCCGACTAGAGATAGTTGGGATCACCTCTACGCATGGCTTGGGCTCTGGAACCACACTCCTCGAGAGAGGATGGACTCTTCACTACTCTGGAGTTGCCCATGGTGAGAGGCGGCGGGCTGGTGTGGGTTTGCTTATAGCCCCCCAGCTCAGCCGCCATGTGTTGGAGTTCACCCCGGTGAACGAGAGGGTCGTTTCCCTGCGCCTATGGGTCGGGGATAGGTCTCTCACTGTCGTGTGTGCCTACGGGCCAAACGGCAGTGCAGAGTACCCGGCCTTCTTGGGGTCTCTGGGAGGGGTGCTGGAAAGTGCTCCAACTGGGGACTCTGTCGTTCTACTGGGGGACTTCAATGCCCATGTGGGCAACGACAGTGACACCTGGAGGGGCGTGATTGGGAGGAACGGCCCCCCTGATCTGAACCCGAGTGGTGTTCAGTTATTGGACTTCTGTGCTAGTTACAGTTTGTCCATAACGAACACCATGTTCAAGCATAAGGGTGTCCATCAGTGCACGTGGCACCAGGACACCCTAGGCCGTAGGTCGATGATCGACTTTGTGGTCGTTTCATCTGACCTGTGGCCGTATGTCTTGGACACTCGGGTAAAGAGAGGGGCGGAGCTGTCAACTGATCACCACCTGGTGGTGAGTTGGATCCGATGGCGGGGGAGGAAGCTGGACAGACTCGGCAGACCCAAGCGTACTGTGAGGGTCTGCTGGGAACGTTTGGCCGAGTCTCCTGTCAGAGAGATCTTCAACTCCCACCTCCGGCAGAGCTTCGACCAGATCCCGAGGGAGGCTGGAGATATTGAGTCCGAGTGGACCATGTTCTCCACCTCCATTGTCGAAGCGGCCGCTCGGAGCTGTGGCCGTAAGGTCTCCGGTGCCTGTCGAGGCGGCAATCCCCGAACCCGGTGGTGGACACCGGAAGTAAGGGATGCCGTCAAGCTGAAGAAGGAGTCCTATCGGGCCTGGTTGGCTTGCGGGACTCCTGAGGCAGCTGACGGGTACCGGCAGGCCAAGCGAACTGCAGCCCGGGTGGTTGTGGAGGCAAAAACTCGGGCCTGGGAGGAGTTCGGTGAGGCCATGGAGAAGGACTATCGGCTGGCCTCGAAGAGATTCTGGCAAACCGTCCGGCGCCTCAGGAGAGGGAAGCAGTGCCCTACCAACGCTGTTTACAGTAGAGGTGGGGAGCTGTTGACCTCAACTGGGGATGTCGTTGGACGGTGGAAGGAATACTTCGAGGATCTCCTCAATCCCGCCGTCACGTCTTCCATTGAGGAAGCAGAGGCTGAGGGCTCAGAGGTGGACTCGTCCATCACCCGGGCTGAAGTCACCGAGGTAGTCAAGAAACTCCTCGGTGGCAAGGCACCGGGGGTGGATGAGATCCGCCCTGAGTACCTCAAGTCTCTGGATGTTGTGGGGCTGTCTTGGCTGACACGTCTCTGCAGCATCGCGTGGCGGTCGGGGACAGTGCCTCTGGGATGGCAGACCGGGGTGGTGGTCCCTCTTTTTAAGAAGGGGGACCGGAGGGTGTGTTCCAACTACAGGGGGATCACACTTCTCAGCCTCCCTGGGAAAGTCTATGCCAGGGTACTGGAGAGGAGAATACGGCCGATAGTAGAACCTCGGATTCAGGAGGAACAGTGTGGTTTTCGTCCGGGCCGTGGAACACTGGACCAGCTCTATACCCTCTACAGGGTGCTGGAAGGTTCATGGGAGTTTGCCCAACCAGTCCACATGTGCTTTTTGGATTTGGAGAAGGCATTCGACTGTGTCCCTCGCGGCGGCCTGTGGAGGGTGCTCCGGGAGTATGGGGTCCAGGGTCCTTTGCTAAGGGCTATCCGGTCCCTGTACGACCGAAGCAGGAGCTTGGTTCGCATTGCCGGCAGTAAGTCAGACTTCTTCCCGGTGCATGTTGGACTCCGGCAGGGCTGCCCTTTGTCGCCGGTTCTGTTCATAATTTTTATGGACAGAATTTCTAGGCGCAGCCAGGGGCCGGAGGGTGTCAGGTTTGGTGACAACATGATTTCATCTCTGCTCTTTGCAGATGATGTTGTCGTGTTGGCCTCATCAAATCAGGACCTTCAGCATGCACTGGCACGGTTTGCAGCTGAGTGTGAAGTGGCTGGGATGAGAATCAGCACCTCCAAATCCGAGGCCATGGTCCTCAGTCGGAAAAGGGTGGCTTGCTCACTTCAGGTTGGTGGAGAGTTCCTGCCTCAAGTGGAGGAGTTTAAGTATCTTGGGGTTTTGTTCACGAGTGAGGGAAGGATGGAACGGGAGATTGACAGACGGATCGGTGCAGCTTCTGCAGTAATGCGGTCGATGTACCGATCTGTCGTGGTGAAGAAAGAGCTGAGCCGCAAGGTGAAGCTCTCGATTTACCGGTCAATCTGCGTTCATACTCTCACCTATGGTCATGAGCTTTGGGTCATGACCGAAAGGACAAGATCCCGGATACAGGCGGCCGAAATGAGCTTTCTCCGCAGGGTGGCTGGGCGATCCCTTAGAGATAGGGTGAGAAGCTCGGTCACTCGGGAGGAGCTCAGAGTAGAGCCACTGCTCCTCCACATCGAGAGGGGTCAGCTGAGGTGGTTCGGGCATCTGTTTCGGATGCCTCCTGGACGCCTTCCCGGGAAGGTGTTCCGGGCGCGTCCCACTGGGAGGAGACCACGGGGAAGACCTAGGTCACACTGGAGAGACTATGTCTCCCGGCTGGCCTGGGAACGCCTCGGTGTCCCCCCGGAAGAGCTGGAGGAAGTGTCCAGGGAGAGGGAAGTCTGGGCATCTCTGCTTAGACTGCTGCCCCCGCGACCCGGCCCCGGATAAGCGGAGGAAGATGGATGGATGGATTATGTAAGCAATAAGGTACGAGAGGCTGTGCTGTATCGTGAATAAGTAACGGCTGAAGGGCGTTGTTAGGCACGGCGCGAAGTGGAGTGCCTGCAACCCCTTCAGCCGTTACTTATTCACGATAAGTGCTTATGCACTTATTCAGTGCTTATGAAACGCAGTTTTCGCGTGCATATGATACGCACTTTATGGCGTGTAATAGGCACAATACACAGTGCGTAGCATATGCACGCAAAAAAAACAAACATTTTTTGCGTAAATGGCACGAGAAATAAAATTTGTGGTATAGATACGCACTTTCATGAGATCGTGTTTCATAATCTGCTACTGGGCCGGCCCTCTGTCAAATTTTAAAACCCAGTGTGGCCCTTGAGCCAAAAGGTTTGCCCACCCCTGTGTTAATGGCATGCAAATTATGAAAGCAGATTTAGACAAACTTAAGGTGGATTTGGTAATAGAGTACAGAAGGGACACTAAATAGAGAAACAAGTTTCCGTGATGCCATGGACGCTAGCTTGGCAGAGTTGGATGAATTTTTCCAGAAATCTCTGGAGAAGTTGGAAAGAGTGGTGGCTGACTGCTTTCTGAGAAAAGACGAGAGGTGGGAAGATCAATTACAAAAGCTGCGATTTACAAGTACACCTTCTTTCTCCAGACACCAACCTTACACTCAAGTTACTTCCCTGTCATCTGTTGATGCTCCTAAAACCCCAATTCCAGCCACTAGAGTCAAACGACCTCCCAGAAAATCTATCAATGTTACGTATGATCTTAAAAAGATCTATTATTTCTCTTGATGTAAAATTCTCAGTATACTATGGGAAGTGTTACAATACATGATTATGGCACCTCTCTCCCCAGTCTGGCCCAAACACACCATTTATTTCCTGTTTCGATGAAGCCCCTCTTTCCGAAATACGAAATGTGCTGTGATTGATTTGCTGGCCCAGTATGATATGATTGGCAGTGCTCATCGCGTGTTTGTGAAATGTCACGCCCCGCACCATAACTGTGAGCTCTTCTCAGATGTAAATATTTAGAATGGTGTCAGTTTCAAACCAAAAAGATATTTTAAAGAATTTTGGTAACCAGACAGTTGACGGCACCCATTGACTTCCATAGTATTTTTTTTTTCTTCTACTATGCAAGTCAATGGCTAACATCATACAGGAAACTCATACAGGTTTAGAACAACTTGAGGGTAAGTAATGACAAAATGTTCATTTTTGGGTGAACTATCCCTGAAACAGTCACTTGCCCTATATGCTTCTGCACTGTAGCTAAAGAGACATTACATTTAATTTTCTTCCCATCACAAGGAGGGAAATGACAATAAAACCCCTGGACTTGACTACAATAGCTGCATTGTGGAACTGGAAAAATAAAGCACTCCAGTCAAACTGTATATGTGTTTAAGATTATTTCTATTAAAAAAAAAAAAAAAAAACTTTAGCACATACAAAAGGCTGAGAGATAATCTGTTATCTTTTCAAGAGGGTTTTTTGTTTTATTTATTTTAATTTTTTTTGCCTCTTGAGCTTCATATTTGGTGTGTGAGGTCTTTTAAGGACATTTTGAAAATCAGCTACCACAGTTTTGGTTTATGATGTCTTCTGAAGTTTGTGTGAAAGTGTGTGGAAGTCCTAAAAACACATTGAGATGCTGTGAACTGCCACTAGTAGCATTATAATTTCACTCAAAAGAGCAGAAAATGTGATGCTTACTCCAGGGCACTAACACTGAAATGCTGTTCTATCAGCAACTAGTTATCAGTTATCAGAGACAATAACTCATTGTGTGAATTGAAGGGAGTATTGAGATGTGGCATTTCACCACATTTCTTCCAGCCCACTGCTCAAGAAAGACAGAAAAAAAAAAGAAAAAAAAGTTTAGTAAAATTTTGCTATTTAAAATCCTACCACCAGACAGTACTGTGTATTATGATTCATTACCAAATATCAGTTTGACTGATTTATCAATATATAGTGTGTCATTATTTTGGTATCCCTCTAAATCACAAATGACAGCTCTGTATCAACTCAGAAAATACATGTTAATTACTTAAGTTAGAAAAATACAATATCCGCCTTAGTGTTGCAAACTAAACAAAACACATGTGACAGTGGCATTTCCACAGGAGACCAGCCTTTGACAAACAGTTTTATCACTTGTACATACATTATCTGAGACACAAGTAGACCTCACTTTACAACATAGAGACGTGTGACATTTATCCTTTTCTCAGTCATTAGTCACAATGATCAACTGGGAATATTTATTCTTACATATAATTAGATATTTCAACAATAATAAATGGTGTACACTTCACAAACTGCACAGATATATCAATTCAGCTCATTCCTGTGAGAGACATCCTGTGAGAGACACGCAATAAGTTAGATTCACTGACAGGACAAACAAAACACAAAATGAAAGCAGACACAAAGAGTAGCTTCTGAAAAACATTTTACACAGAATTTTTTGTTTTTATCAAACAGAAACATCATTACTTTGGTATTAATATGATAGTCTGTATTAAAAAAAAACTGAAATGACGACAACAATTTCCATCAAATCATGGTAATCTGTTTAATTTCCTGCAGATAGAGCACAAAGCAATTGAGATGTACTTTTATGATTCTGCTCATTTGTAATACGGCATCACACAAGTTATCAAATGATCATTACAAGTTATCAAATGATGATTATTAACTCCAGATGTTCTCTTATGTGGTGTGTTTGAGAATGATTATGATTATAATAACAATTAAAGTAATAATTCATCCAAAAATGAAAATTCTGTCATCATTTACCCACCCTCATGTAATTCTAATCCCATATGATTCATCACTAAAACACAAAATGGGATTTTAGGCAGAATACTCATTCCAATACAATAAAAGTGAAAAGGGGCTTAGGATCTTGAGCTGCTGTCATTTTTGGAGATTGACAACCTCTGAAGTCTACATTTAACACTGCAGTGGATGGGAAAGAGCAGAGTGAATATTTTTTCAAAAGCAGTTGTCTTCCATTCCAGAAATGTCTAAAATGACTGAACAGACTCAAGTAAACACACACATATATTAAAATACATGTTTTTAAGTTATACATTACAATATATATATATATATATATATATATATATATATATATATATATATATATATATATATACTACCGTTCAAAAGTTTGGGGTCAGTAAGATTTTTAATGTTTTTAAAAGAAGTATCTTCTGCTCACCAAGGCTGCATTTATTTGATTAAAAATACAAACAAAAACAGTAATATTGTGAAATATTATTCCATGTAAAACAGTTTTCTATGTGAATATATAGTAAAGTGTAATTTATTCCTGTGATCAAAGCTGAATTTTCAGCATCGTTACTGCAGTCTTCAGTCTCACATGATCCTTCAGAAATCATTCTAATATGATGATTTGATGCTCAAGAAACATTCATTATTATTATCAATGTTGAAAACAGTTGTGTAAATTTTTTTTTCAAAATTCGTTGATGAATAGAAAGTTCAAAAGAACAGCATTTATGAAATCTAAAGCTTTTGTAACATTAAACACTACCGTTCAAAAGTTTGGGGTCAGTAAGAATTTTAATTTTATTTTTGGGGGAAAGAAATAAAATAAATCAATACTTTTATTCATCGAGGATGAGTTAAACTGATCAAAAGTTACAGTAAAGACATTTATAATGTTAGAAAATATTCTATTTTAAATAAATGCTGTTCTTTTCATCAGCAACTTTTCAGCAACTTTCTATTCATCAGAGAATTGTGAATTTTTTTTTTTTTTTTTTTTTTGGAAAAATGTTTTCAACATTGATAATAATGAATGTGACACTGAAGACTGGAGTAATGATGCTGAAAATTCAGCTTTGATCACAGGAATAAATTACAGTTTAAAATATATTAAAATAGAAAACAGTCATTTTAAATTGTCATATTTCACAATATTACTGTTTTTTTTATTGTTGTTTTTTTTAATCAAATGAATGCAGCCTTGGTGAGCAGAAGATACTTCTTTTAAAAACATTAAAAATCTTACTGACCCCAAACTTATTGAACCCAAACTTTTGAACGGTAGTGTATATATATTATGGGAAGTGTATATATATTATATATATTATTATACCTTAGCCAACCCTTACGTGACAAAAGCACAAAACTTGTAACATGCAACAGAAAGCCAAAGAGAAGGATACAACCTTCTGCAAACAGGAGTCACAAGCTATGCAAAGATCTGATAAATCTCTGTTGAAAAAAAGTGTCAGCTCTAAATAAACAATTGGTGTCACTGCGATCCATCCCCTACTGTCCTAAAGCTGTATCTTATCAGAGGATCTGTACTAACCACCTCCACCCTGGGGCAAAGTCTTCAGAAGCAATAAAATATCTCTTCTCCAAACTAGAGCAAACAGATTCATACTTTCATTCAATGAATGTTGCATACAGCAACAGCACTAACTACATTAAACCTGCTAAAATTGTTGTTGTTTAAACTCATTACACACACACACACACACACACACACACACACACACACACACAAATCCTTATATGCAAGAGTCATGAATGAAAGTTTATCCAGCGATTAGACAGTTACAAAACTAATACATAACTCTTTCAATCACATTAGTTCAGACGGTAGAAGCAGTTAAAAGCTAACTGACCTTCTACAGTAGCTGAACATGTCATCCTTGCTGGATTAACGATGAATGACACTGTTTAATCACAAGTTCAATTTGAAAAATGTTTTCTCTTTATGAAAGGGATGTGTTTATTGAAGGATTTTTGGTGATTATCTGTGTTTCTCTGAAAAAGAGGGAACAGTGTGACAGTTTACCCCTCTGATCAAAGCACAGACCTGTTAAAAATATTTTTTTTTATGTTAAAAGATTTTTTTTTTTATTCGACTTAGTATCTGAAAACTGCATCGTCTACAGCGACTCTGGTCACACCAGTCATGGTTTCAAAACAGTCAAGCCAACTTAAATGAAAATAGTGGTGCACTAAGATAAGTAGATCATTTATTTTTTATTTGGGACATTTTTGCCTTGATTTATACAAAACAGTACAAAGAGCAAACAGGGTGTTAAGTGGCAGAGTGAGAACGGTGGACAGAAGTGGAAATGTCCACAAGCTGGGACTATATGTCGGAGCACTATGACGAGAATTTCATTTCTGAGATACTCTGCTTGCTGTACTTCACTATCAATCCCACAATCCCCTGTGCAAGCGTGTCACTTAGCTCAAATAAAGACATACCGTTCTCATCACATTACGCTCTGCTATTTTCGAACTGTGACTGGCTTAACAGGAGGTCAGCACCCAGCGTTGTTGTTTATTTAAAAACATTTATTTAAAAAATCATGTCAATACCATATGTTCTGTTCCATTCTGTTGTCTTCTGTCATTTGTGTCACTTCCGCCTATACTCAAGCATGTCCATCTAGCAGAGCATTCAGAATTTTCTCCAGGTTGGTAGGGATATCTCTCCCTGAGGTTAAAGATGTCTTGCACCCTTTAGTAACATAAGTACATTACCCTTGAGTATGATAACAAATTAATTGGACCATCTCCACCTCCACTAAATGGCACTCTCATTGCCAGGTTTTTTTTGTGATAATGTTTTTTGGTGTGTCCTCAAGACACATGCCATTAGGTCAAGCTGGCGAAGGCAGGTATGAAACTTAACCTTCTTGCGGGTGGAAGTTGGAAAAACAAGTTCAAAGAGAGTGGTCACCATCATTTATCATGAGTTCAAAAAAAGATTTTGAGGTGAGAGGTGCATCAAAATCTCTTTCTCCAGTATTTTCCTTCATGTCTGGCATGGCTCTGAAGTAGGGCTGCACGATTAATCGCAATTAACCTGAAATCGATAGATAGATTTACATTTTACATTTACATTTAGTCATTTAGCAGACGCTTTTGTCCAAAGCGACTTACAATTTATGACTAAATTAAGTAAGTCATTGTGAAGAGGCAAAAACAATGCAAGAAGTGCTCAAAATACGAAGTTCAGGCATTGTTCAGAGTAACATAAGCCCGATAAGGGAGGATTAAAGGAAAAGGAAAGAATATATAAATACGAAGTAAAAATAATATATATATAAGGTATATGATACCTTAAAAAATATCGATATTCGATACCATTTTCGATACCACGGAGAAAAACTGCCACAATATTAAGGTTTTTTTTATTTTTTTTTTTAAGCTGAATATAACAAGTCTAGAAAATGTTCTGAGTTCTATCTGTTAATATTTTTTCTTTGGACCAGAGCTATATGAGCTGTTGTATTTTTATTACCTACTGTTATCAAAGATTAAAATATACTGTAACAAATGCATTGTTTATCGGTCATAAATGCTGGTTAATACATTAACGTTATTATTTGATGAATAGATTTAAACACAAACGTGCGTGCATAACATGCGAAAACAATGCTCACTGGATCGACATGAAGTCAAGTCAAGTTACCTTTATTTATATAGTGCTTTTAACAATAAAGATTGTGTCAAAGCACTTAACAGTATCAAATTGGAGGATAGAGTGTCAGTAATGTATAATAATAAGATTAAACATTAAATTTTCAGTTAAAGGCATTTCATTATTGAATTCAGTGATGTCATTGTCTAGCTCAGTTTAGTTTAATTATATCTGTGTAATCAAATTGATGATAATCGCTAATGAAGGCAAATTGCAGAATTAAATCATATTTTTTTGAATAAAGTTAAATAAGTTAATTTACATTTGACCACAGTTAAAATATTTAGAAGATTCCACAGTCAGATTAGGCCTATATTAACTTTAAGAATTACAGTGGAAAAACGAGACAACACACTCATAACAACAATACTAGGCCATCTTGGTTAATGTTTCAGAAAAGTTAAAATGAGAAGTTACAGGGGAGTTACAGTTATTTAAAGAGGTGACCCATTGATGCGGAGTAGCATACAGGTACATGCTGCTAAATGGTCCCCCTGGAGCTTGTTCGTTTAATTAAGTCTGTTTTCAGAATTTAAAAAAAGAGTGATGTGAGGGATATTGATAGCCAAACAATCTGGGTGCCCGCAGCCCGCTCACAGTGTGAAGCGCGTGTCAGCGCTATTCTCCGAAATGCCCGCTCGCGGTGTGTAGCGCGTGTCCGCGCTATTCTCCGACATGCCCGCTCACGGTGCGTTTTTAACGCGTGTCCGCGCTATTCTCCGACATGCCCGCTCACGGTGCGTTTTTAACGCGTGTCCGCGCTATTCTCCGACATGCCCGCTCGCGGTGTTCTTTATCAACCAAAGCCGGTCGCGAGGGCGCCGCACTCGCTATCTTTCCATTCACTTCACTTTTGCTATTTAAACAGAGCAAATGAGACGAGTGCGGTCACGTGTGGTGTTTGTCAACGCGCCTTTGGAGAGAAGTTAAAGTGACAGCTCGGCTAGTACGGGAGTATCGATACTTCGGGACATTAGTATTGGTATCGTTCAGATATTTCAGTATCGATATTTAGCGAAATATCGATATTTTTGACAACACTAATATATATTATATATTATTAATATATATTAGTGGTGGGCCGTTATCGGCGTTAACGTGCTGCGTTAACGCGAGACTCTTATCGGGCGATAAAAAAAATATTGCCGTTAATCTATTCTCCAAGTTGGGTTGGGAGCTGGCTCTATATAGGCTACTACACAAGCTATGATGACGCAATCTACCCACGGCCGCGAGGTACACCCGGCTGCAACGCATCATATTCGTCGTCATCTTAAGTAAACACTGCTGAAAGTGAAAGCTGGTGAAAAAGATCAGTGCAACATCCATTATTTGGACTTGTTTCGGATTTAAGCCGTCCGACGAGCAGCAGCAAACTATATAGACAGAGTGTGTGGGGTAACAGTTCGGTAAATTAACACTAATCCGTTCTACCACCTCAAATTCAAAACGAAACATATCACTGAATACCAGCACGCGCGTATTATTCCCAATATATCTTAGTGGTGTAGCACATAATCTCTGTCTGCGCCCGATTTTAAGAATCGTTGTTGTGTTTCTTTTTAACTGAAAAGACATTAGTTAGACAATATTCTAATTTTAAATTTGGGGTTTCATAAGCTCCAAGCCATAATAAACATTAGACCTACATAAGTCTCTGCAGCTAGTGTACTTAAATTTTATTTATCTGCAAAATTATGTTGTATACTTACAGTTTTGCACAATATATGTTCTCAAAACTACACACACCCTTTAAAAAAAAACAAACAAAAAAACCATTTAGCAGTTGTTTAGCAGGGTCTGTGTAACCTGTTCTGAAATGGTTTTATTATAATATATATCGTTATCGCAAGAGGCTGCAATGTATATCACAATATGGATTTTAGGCCATATCGCCCATCCCTAATTGATAGCCTATAGTAGTTGATAATAACATAGGCCTACCTAATGTTGCCTACGGACGGTAACAGTACAGTAGTAACCTTTTACAGTCTATGAGTAGAACAGCTTTCTCAAGCAGTTTGTGATGCATTTTGGAAACAGGAGATGAGCCCCTGGTCTAATGCGCCACCTGGCTTGAGAAACCCGTTCTCAAAGACTTACTTTTATAGTCATTATTTGGGTAGCACACATATTCTGAATGCTTTCGGCAGAATTCAAATGAGCCATTTTAATCTAGATTAATCTAGATTAATTTCAAAATTAATCTAGATTAATCTAGATTAAAAAAAATTATCTATGCCCACCTCTAATATATATATATATTTTTTTATTTTTTTTATTTTTTTATTTTATGAGGTTAAGTGCTCACGGAAGAAATGAGTTTTCAGTTGTCTTTTGAATGTTGTCAGGGATTCTGAATTTTGGATGAGGGTGAGGAGAGCATTCCACCAGCATGGAACCGTGAATGAGAATGTTCTGGAAAGTAATTTTGTGGCTCTCTGTGATGGAACCATGAGCCGTCGCTCGTTGACTGATCGTAGGCTTCTGGTAGGGATGTAGACTCGTAGGAGTGAGTGAAAGTAGGAGGGAGCTGACCCTGTGATAGAATTGCCTCTTTATTTTTATGTATCTGCCGTCAGACAGTCTGAGCTGTGGTTGCCATAAACGTGATGCTATGGAGTGCATCTTGCTTCGACTTCACTGACAGGTGGGCATTCTGACATATGCTTGCTTGCATGGCAGACACGGACATGGCAGACACATGGCAGACACGGACGCCTGACCGTGACCGACTGAACAGGCCAAATGAACCAGAAAATATTTTCGCATGAAAGAAGGCGGAGCCTCCGCATACACCTACCCATTACGTAATCTCCACAGACCATTGGTAGTACAAAGGTGTTTAGCAGCCAGAGCAAACTTTCCTGGGCTGCGTTTCCCAAAAGCATCGTAAGCCTAAGTTGATCGTAAAAACGATCGTACGACTGATCTTAATATTATGGTCTGTTTCCCAAAAGCATCGTAGCTTAAGTAGCACTTGAAAATCTTCGTAGATCTACGAGTGCTCTGGAGTAATCGTACATCCCCAAGTGCATCGTGAGAAGACAGATTTATGATGACACCTGCAGGACAACCGGCAGATTACATCTTTAACTTTATTCAAATGTATGTGATTATAATATAAGTTTTTGATTGTACTTTATTGTACACTTTATTACTCTTTTTTGTTGTTGGTTAAATTAATGTATAAATTAAATAATTAAAAAGGTCAGAAAAAAAAAATAGAAATAATTTAATCGAATAATTTTAATCAAAATTAAATGAATGAACAAAAAAAAAAAAAAAATTCCTTTAAATCTGTTAAAAATTGCATCTTTGTTTCGCTCTATCTCCTCTAAAAGGACATTCATTTCATCTTTTTGAAAGGTATCTTTTCGTGTGTGTGTTTTTTTTGTTTGTTTTTTTTCAGCCATTTTGTCAGTGCCTCCGCCTGTAGGTGCTTTAAATAGACTTGTCTTGATTGCTAATCCACAACAGATGACAATTATTAGGTTAAACATTCAGAATACGATTCCATATAAGGTTATGTTTCAGCTCTTCACGAATGGACAGCGACGCTTAAGTAGCACGTAGAGCGCGTTCTCGCGCGTTCATGTTAAGTGCATTTTTGGGAAACGCTCGTGGAATTGCTGCGAGCGTTCGTAACTTTGCACGTAGAAAGCGCTCTTAAGAGCTAAGATACATCGTTATCGGGAAACCCGGCCCTGGAAAGTTCGCTTTGGCAAGCTGTTTCGCAGCCTGATTTTGTTTGAAATGCCATCACACCATTTCGCTTGAAATATATTGGGGCCTTTAGAATCTTGCATTGACACTAAGGTCTTGCATTCCATGGGAGGTTTATGAGATAGGCTATCATGGGTGGTTTATGAGCTTGTGCCCAGTGAGAGATCACTTCACTCTCTACATCAGGGAGATGAAAAGCAACAAAATGAAAATGTGCTGTAGTATCTGCTTCATCGAGAGAAGAGAGAGTACTTCCAAGCTCTGCCAAAGGGAGAATATCTAGAGATATGACGGTCCTTTTAAACATCCCTCAAATAAGATTGGGGTCTGACCTGAAAATTCCACAGTCACCCTCAGCCCCCGTTTTTTTTGATTAGTCAATTGTGTGTCTGTACTTCTTTCATATGGAACAAAGTCACATGGGGGGGGGGCATTTACATCCTGTATATCTGATGAGGCATAATCTTGAGCCTGCCTCTGTCCTTTCAGCCATAACTCAGTGAAAGGGGACTGTGCTTAAGACAGTTGGCCCTCACGCTCAGACTCATATGAGATCATGGGTCATAAGGCCAGCATTTGTGTTCATCTTAGCTGTCAAATCCTCAACCTCTTGTGCCTGCACAGTTGCAGCAAGATCCTGCTTATGTCATATAGGTTGAGGGAGAGGGCTGCTATGTCATTTGTTCCCAAAGAAGCATCAGTTAGCCTCCCTTACATTAGCTTCTAAGGTCAGTTCATGCAGGTTGTACGATTCCCTTTAGCCTTGAGAGAGCATGACCATGACCAAGACAAGAGAAAGGTATAATGGACAACCTGTGGAGGATGGCTGCCTTGTAACTGATGCATAAATTATATTGATTATTTCTGTTTTTAGACATGCTAATGTGAAATCAAAAAGTAATTACAATGAGCTACAAGTAACCATAAGCTGAACTGCCCTCACAACTACTGTGCTGCAAGAGAGAGAAAACAAGCCATGTCTGTCTCCCCTGTGCGAATAACATAGACACAAGCAAAAGGGAGGGAGAGAGAATGCTCTCCATAGACCAGTGAGCTTAACCTGCTGTCAGAGACAAAGGATGAATGTTGCTTTATTTTGGGTGATAACAAGTGAGTGTGAGGAACAGTTGAATAGATGTGTGTCAGCAAGGGATATAAGCAAAGACAGAAATGAAAGAGCTGGATCTATTTGCAAGCAGGTTTAATGAAAACAAAACTCTATTTACACTTCTGCTGCTAGTCGACTTGGAAATACTTTTACATATTTTTTTTTTTTTTTCACATTTAATGTTTTGCCTAATATTTTTTACAAAGGCTATGTTTAAATTACCATCATGTTAATGTTACATTTTAAAATTAATATATTATTTTGAAAAGTGTATATCTGGAGTGGGAAAAAATTCTAATTTTATTTTACCTCAGATTTCGCAGCATTTGCAAAATTTCCATTTAAAAACTCCACGATCCCGGTACCGGGATCAAAAATCTTCATTATGAAGTTCGTACGTAATTTTTTATAAGCTCCTTATATGGTATTAAAGAATCCATGGTATCATTTTAAAGCTTAGAATCTAAGCTTTACAAAGAATACCATCACTTTCGTTTTTATGATAAATATCGAATGAAATATTAGCTTAAATATGCATTGGTCCCAGGCAAAAAAATCCGCTTTATGATTGCGAAGAAATCTTTCTACAAATATTTATTTTTTATATATTTCACAAAACAGTCAAGTCATATATCTCAAGAAAGCTCTCATTCTATGGAATTTGACGATGTAGATTATTACATTGTGAGACAATCATAGACCGAAATATCTTCAAAAGAATCGCGAAGTGAAATAAAATCAAACAGAGATTACAGATAAAAGTATCACATTCCTGCTCCGATGGCGGCTTCAGTCAGCCGCAAACAGCCACATAATCTATATCACCTTTTAGCTAAGAATGTTATCTTTCAAATGAGACCATCTTCACGTTTCTGTGAGCTTTCGTTGGTAAGAAAAACCTTTTCGAATGAACTGAGAGAAGACGCGCTCTGAGCGCAGGACACTGGATCTCCATGCCATCTGTACAGGCGCGAGCCTTACTTTGTGTTACAGCTAAGGGAAGTTTATATAGTATATAAATCTAACCGGAATGATCTCGCGTCACTTCACAAAGACGCGAGTTCAAGAGACGGACGCGTTATGGATGCGCTCCCTTGATCACTTCCGGGTCAGCCTGCGAACTCTCTTTTGAGTAAAATATCCTTTAGTTTGCGTGTGTTATTATAGTTTATGAACTGTTTTGATTTCTATAATTGCATCTAGAAAGATACAAGCATAAATGGCATTGATAAAAGCGATCTTTGGAAGTGCAACTGGTTAAATGGACGATTTGGAGAAGTTTTGAATGCGCACTCTCCAGACTCGCCAGAGCTTTTGGGTACGTATATAACCTTATGTTTTTTCAGCATTTACAATGTTTATATACATTTTTTGATAAAGTTATTGTTAGTTTGAAATGTGAAAGCATAGCAACCAATCTAATAAACTATTATTTGAAAATAAATGTCAAACGTTTTGGATTATGGCATGATTGCGCAATAGTTTACAACTTTGCATAAGTGGAATAAAATGGTCATTTCAGTAAATCTACATTTTGATATTGTGAAATGGATATTATTACAGTGCAGAAACTATGTATAAATAGTGTTTTCTTTGTTTCATGTTCTGTTGAAGATTGGCACTGTGGGCACAGTTGGCACAGCTGGCATCAGATCTCCTGGAGGCTGGCCGGTGATGTTGAGGTGATGCACAACACAGGTGACAAAACTGATGCCCATATAATGAATGATATAAATCTGGAGGATGAGGATCCTGTTCTAGATTGTAATAGACCACAGATTTTAGGCAAATAATTTGTAAAATTATAAGTCTTGTATCTTCTGAAAGAATAAAATGATCAAAATCATAAAGCGCCTCTTTTTTTTCTTTTTTTTTTCTTATATCACAGACACCATATACTATAATATTTATCACATCCAGCAGTGTTTTATATAATTTCAAAGTGTTTTCTGTAAAATGACACTGGAATATTGCATATATTCCACTGTATATGGGTATGAGCAGAGTTTAGATTTGGGTAGGTGGAAATTACATAAAAAAAGGTAATATTCCTTCCTTCAGATTAATATGCACATCTTTTTCATTTTTTAGTATAGAGAAAAAATTCTTTTTTCCAGAGTTTGCTGGCATCTAGAGGAAACAGCCATAATTGTCTGCATGTTGCTGGACCCCACAGGGCCTGAGTTACACACTTTCAAAAATTAATTTAAAATCAAAAAATCAAAAAGCGCCTATTTTTTTTTGGTTTTATTACAGCTCAGACAACATATACTTAAATGTTTTTCACTTTTAGCACTGTTTTATGAATCTGCAAAGGGTTTCCTGTAAAATGACACCAAAATTGTCTATTTTGGAAAAAATATGTGGAAATGGGAGGCTTTTCAATTTGGGTAGGAAAATCCAGGCGGAAATTCCCAAAAATGGTCTAGGAGTGTAAGAGGTTAAACGTTTATGGAATTAGTCATTGTGCACATCCCTAATATATACACAGAGAACAACACTAGGGACTAAACGAGATAAATAAATAAACAATACACATGAGGGCAAAAAATCAAAAAATCATAGCAACTAATGAACTAAGGTTATGTTTACACAATAACGATGTACTAAAAACAGAAAAGTTTTTCCTTTGCATTATTCGCGTACAGATGACACCATTGTCAAAACAATCCTCGTTCACACGGATCTGCGAAAACGACTAAAAGCACTGTATTATGCATGACTGGCCAGTAGTTGGCATTGTCACTTTGTAAAGAAACACTACGCGCTATAGACTGAACACATAATACGCCAAAATGCATAAAATCTTTTACATTTGTAGTTAAAAATGGTGCAGTGTAAACAGCCCCTAAGAAAAAAGGAACCCTGACCTGACACAGAAAACTGAACAGGAAACTCAAAATCAAACAAGAACAAACTCAAACCCAGAACAGACATTACAATATGCAGATATGGGAAAAAAATAATAATATCTGTATTTTGACATTTGGATTGCAGAATTATGCTCAAACTGTCAGTCCAAATCCGATAATTTGTGTATCTGTTTGCAATCTCATCTAAATTGTTGACTGTCCACACTGTGTATTGCAACTGTTCGGATCTGATTTGTGTGTCCTATGGTGCTCTTTCGTTTTCCGGAATATGTGCATTGGTTTCTATGGCAATTAGAGTTGGGCGGTATCCAAATTTTGATACCGTCAAACCTCCTCCCTATTTTACCGCGGTGTACTGTATTACCTTGACTAATTAAAAATTATGACGTAAGGCTGAGACGGCGTCACCAAACTGTTGGCTTGTGCCTAAACCATTCAGAAACTGAATACCAAACACTAATACTGAAACAATAACAACATAACATGCACAATATTAACAACTTTTATTAGCAACAAATAGCATCTTATAAAAAAGTGCAAATACAACAGTCAAACAGAATTAAATTAACATAAACATCCAGAACAGTTTTCGCGCACACAAATCAATTAAATTAAATCACACAGCCCGAACAACTTTTAATAACAACAAAGAGCAGCTTATAACAAAGTGAAAATAGACCCACAACAGTCAACCAGAGTTTAATTAACATACCGTTTTTTCATAGTTTGGCTGGTCCTGCGACTTATAGTCAGGTGCGACTTATATATCAAAATTAATTCATACTGACTGACGTGAACCAAGAGAAAACATTACCGTCTACAGCTGAGAGAGTACAGATGGTGCTCCTGTAGCCTATACCCCTGAAAAAATTTACTGAAAACAACTGAAAAACTGTTAACTGAAACATTAACCTAAAGACAACTGAGAAAGCCTGAACACAAACAAAATGCCCCCAAAAAGAAAAAAATCTCCATGTTTTCGGTGCTGAAACGGTGGCGCTGCCAATAAAGCACCTAAAAGCTGTCAAAAAGAACCGGCAAAAGTAATGATTATGAATATGTCAAATATAGCAAGGAGACATTTTAATTGTTTACTAATAAACAAGTGCTTTCTGTGTCAGTGTCGGGCTGTCGGCTGCAAAGATGAAGTTGACGATGCTGACTCGTGATCTTAGCAGTAGTGAACCGTTTAGTGCCGCTTTCAGAGCGCTCGTCCGGAGAACCGCCCCATCTGTAACATTGTTTTTTTTGTGAAATAAATTTCTAAAAAATGCGACTTATAGTCCAGTGCGACTTATATATGTTTTTTTCCTCTTCATGACACATTTTTTGACTGATGCGACTTATACTCCGGAGCGACTTATAGTCTGGAAAATACGGTAAACATCCATATTATAACAATTATTGCAAATCAATAGGCCTAAATTAAAACACAGTCCAGTCTTCTTTCCAATATTGTTTTTAACGAAAACCAAATAAAAATACCCGTCCCGAATCAATTAAATAAAAAATACACACACATACACACACACACACACACACACACAGACACACACACACACACACACAGTGCGAATAGGAACTGTGTGGCAAGTGGCAACAAATCTAGTCAAGATTTTTCGCCAGAAAAACCAGCATGTTTACTTTGTCCGGCTTTAACAGGGCAGGACCGTAAAATATTAAATAATATATAATATTTAATCCTTGTCTCCTATATAAGTGCATTGCATTTTTTTTAATGACGGTATTGAAACTGATACCGTTGCTATTTTTAAGACCCCGCGGTATACCATATTACCATATTACCGGTCATATCGGTTTTGTAAAAATTGCATTTCTTGTGATTTTTTTGCAGTTCATACTTGCTAAATGTGATTGAAATCCAATCAAATATGTACAAAAATCGGATTTGGACTGACAGTCTGAACAAGGCTTAAAAGATCTGGAGAGATTCTGTATGGCAGAATGGTCTCAGATCTCTTCCTATGTTTTCTCTAACCTCATTAAGATTATAGAATAAAAATTAAGCATTATAAATAATATACTGTAAGCATTACAGTAGGTTACATACAATTTTAAATGAAGTAATACTATGAAGTATGATGTTTAATATGATGAAGTATAAATAGTATGAATAAATTAAGTATTAAATGCCATAACAGGGTTTTTTCCTGGCTCAAAACGAGGCAGAGGTGGTAAAATCCTGATCATGTACGTATTTTAATAATAAGATAGCCTAATACAATTTGTATTTTTCGTAGACCATCATATACTGTGTTTCCCGGTGGACCTCTGTACTTCTAGGGGGGTCCGGGGGCAATTTCTAATTTTATTAAATGTGTGCTCCATCTTTCATTTCAAATTCTTAAATTTGATCGATGCATTCAACTAGAATAATACGAAATTATAGGGCTGTTACCAATCAAATTAAATCATTTACAATGAAAAATTACAATTGTATTAAATTAGATTATGAGATTGTTTTAAATATTTTTTGAATATATAAATAAGGAATGTTGAAAAGAATGAAAGACTTTGAAACTAAACCGCCATTACTAATTGAGTCATTCATTCAAACGGCTGATTTATTCAGAATGAGGCAGTTTATGAATGGGTCACTGAATCTTTGAATCTTTGACTCAACCGATTTGTTCAAAACTCTGAATCATTCAGTAATGAAACACGGTTGAGTGTTCCTGTGAGATGCGCTGTGATTCTGCTGTGATCTTTGTTTGGAACTATTTTCGCTGCTGAAACAGAACAAAAACAGTCATTGCGTCTAAAATGTAAGTGACTTTATTTTAACTATTTGTTTATTGAACTTATGAAATCAGTATCTTTTTTTCAATCGTGATGGTATTCAGGAAAACAGCATTCTGGTCATGTGATGTTTCTTAACTGTATATGTTATAAATGCGTGAGCCTCAACAGCGCAACTTTGTTACTGTCAGTACATTAGGTAGGGCTATATATTATTATCAACTAGGCTATCAATCGCCACTTACGTTAAATTAAATAAAATCAGAATCATCCTTGCGGTTTCAGTGATTCCCTAGTTATTTTTTATTTTTAATCAGGGCATTTGTCCGGTTGAGCAAGTAAAATTCTCTTTCACTATTATATTGTCAAATGTTTCAGGAAGAATGTGCTAAAAACTACAAACCACTTTATATTTATAGAGGTATAACTTCCAACATTTTTCTTTAAAAAAAAAGAAAGAAAAAAAAAACGTTCACACAAGGGATCAAGTCAAGTCAAGTCAAGTCTATTTGTATAGCGCTTTTCACAATACAGATTGTATCAAAGCAGCTTCACAGTATTAAATTAAAATAATACAACAAGGTTTGTTTCTAGTGGAAAAGGCTGATCAATAGTATTATTGATTAATTAAATTAATTATCAGGAAAGGATCAGGAAAGGACTACGAGCCGGCACTCAAACTCGGGTCACCTGAATCGCAACTATGCTACACGTCAAATCGCTGCCCACAAGGCTATTGGCTCTGACAACACTTAAAACTCAACACTTAATCAAAAAACATTCACATTTCTAGCAAATATATAAATACTAGAGCTGTTGATCAAAAAAAAATAAATAAATAAATAAATTCGCTAATCACAGATTAATGTAATTGACTGTGATTAATCTAGGGATGAAACAAAAACCAGTTTGACGATAAACCATGAGTTATATAAAGATAAAGCTATAAAGATATAGTTCTAAATATTGTTCTGAGGATTAAAGAATAGCAGAGTTCACACCACAGCTATAACAATAACGGCACAGAGAAATTATATCGTTGGAATCACTTTCAGAACGATTTTATCCAGCTGATGAACGGTAAAAACACTGACAGCCAATCAGAATCCACCCGCCTGTAACAAGATCGAGCATTTAAAGTGGTAGACAAGTACGCACTTAGAATAAACAGAACAGTATTGTGCGTTGGTGTGCACGGTAATATAGTTATCTTTATAGTTGTCATTCTTGGTGTGAACCGGCCTTAATGGGTTTCAATGGCATTTGCTTTTCATCAGACAGCTATCTGATCAGTAAAAACACATCACGCAAGTGATCAAGTGTACATACCATCATAGCTATTGTGTTAGTTAACATACAGTAGTTAATTTCTGTTTGAGAGTGAACTCTGGCCCCATTTTCATTAAATTTAGGGATGGGCGATATGGCAAAAATATCATATCAGGCTTTTTTTTTTTTTTTTCAGGCAGGATCATGATATCCACGATATCACGATTTGTTTTCATGTTGGGTTTTAAAGACTAAGCAGACTAAGTCACTAAGCAGTACTACAGCCAAATTAATTGAAAAACATTTAGGCTAGCCTTTCAAGGTAACAAAAAAAGAAACAAAAAAGAATGGCAGGCCATTTAGGTCAAAACAAATATGGCCAAAATCTTTTTTCACTTTATTGTATTTCATAATTTTATCTTTGTTATTAAAAATAAGAACAAAGATGCAAATGACACATAATAAGACACATACATTATACGACACAAATTAATGAAACAGTGCATTAATATTTTCAGCTACAGTAGGTGTATTTACTGTAACAGTTCCATTCAAATAAGAAATTGAGTAAACAAATGCAAAAATAAAATAGGACATAGACTTCACTGTATGAATTAAATTTACACTGACTC
Source organism: Squalius cephalus (assembly GCF_949319135.1). Classification (NCBI taxonomy): domain Eukaryota; kingdom Metazoa; phylum Chordata; class Actinopteri; order Cypriniformes; family Leuciscidae; genus Squalius; species Squalius cephalus. The sequence goes on from NC_137131.1 coordinate 31,793,455, forward strand.
TTATTAAAGCAACTGAAGTTATTCAGTCAAGAGCAGAGAGTGATTTTCTCTATGTATTTTATTGTATGAATAACATTAATGAAACAGACAGCAGCAGGTTTATTAGGCAGCTGTCACTTTTAGACCTAATGTATGGTTCTAATAAACTGATACACATCTGAACTGTTTACATTCACTTATTATATAAACAACTGTAAACCTTGTCTGTATTTAATTTTTTTGGCACGTGGGCGCCAGAACTGCAACAGATATAACGTGCACTGTAGCACGATACTTCAATCTCTCTTCATGATATATCGCACACCCCTAATTCAATTACATGCATATTCAGGGTTATTACAGAAAGCGGTGTTCTGAAACATCATACAACGCAAACACCTATTTTACATCTTAAGCAGTTTGCTCACAATAAGTTTTTTTTCTGGTGTGCATGTAAACTCACTGTACACATGTACAAACAACTGCAGCTGTTCCTATTCCTAATACACTATACAACAGTCTTGAAACTAAATCAACCCATTTTCACATTTTTAAGTATTTCAAGTATAAATATCTGCTGTTGCTATTCAAATGACAAAAAGATGGCCATAAACATTTGGCCTCAGCACAAAAACAAACAACAAAAAAACACAATATTGGTTACTGAATTAGTGGGTTACACCCAGTGGTTTTATTAGGAGAGTCTACCTTTGCCTAACCTCTCCATAATGGATAATCATTATAGAGGTCAACCCCCCGGAAACTGCCAGCAAAACTACATAAAAATCACTAAATAACATTACTACAGCACACATCCACAAACTGGAGAGAAGCAAAGGTATGAATCTGGGAGAAACTTAATCTACGAGAGAGGAGTGATTTAAGAAATAAACTTGTAAAAAATGTACACTGCTGTGAAAGTGCATTCTACTTAGTTTACTTTTGTGAATTTAGATAGTACAGAATAAATGTAAAGACTAGTTTATTAGTTTCACTGGAGAGTAGAGTTACATTCATCTCATGGTAAATAAATCACCTCAGCCATAGTAATTTAGGTGACTGGAGAGTGATTTCTCACATCCTACATCAACCCCATGGGTCACATTTGAGCTGCAGTGCTGTCATAACAGCCGGAGCTGCAATTACTCTTAATAAAGAATGAGCCATTAAAAACTACACTCCCCATAATAGGACATTATGGCCCTCAGCTGAAGAGTCAGAAAGGGTAAAATATTCAGGTTCTTGTAAAAAAAAAAAAAAAAACCACTGTCACTTAAAAATAGATTAATATAGTGTTTCCTACAGAATTTAGAATTCACGATCCACCTTGCACTTTATAAATACAGGGGAGTACAAAATTACTAAATTTATACTATATATGAGAGTAAAGAATTTATTAAAACAATATTATCGAGATTATTTTAATTTATTTAGTACTGCCCTTTAGGAGCAACATAAGATAAATGATATTCATTATTTTACAATTTAATACTGATCAACCTGGTTATACATTTACATTCCCTTGGTTCTTAATAAAGTTTGTTGCCTTCTTGAGCATCAGTGATTGTCTGCATCTTTTGTAATAGTTGTCCTCAGTCTGAAAAGCTGGATCTCAACATTATATAGTCATTCCTGGGAAGTCAAGAGCTCAAATGTGCATTATACGCTGGAAAACCAAATTTTTGTCTTGTCAGTTATGTGAAATAGCATGAAGTCACTATGAAATTAAAACTGATAATTATTAATTTTAATAGAATATTGCAGAGCTCATTACAAATTATTTATCCGGGCACATCATTTTTATTTTATTTTTATTCATGTGCCTTTGCAATGATAACGTTTATCATCGTCAATAATCCCTCCCCTCCAGCAGTAACTGACATGAGATCACAGAAATTAGCAAACGATAACAATCCAGCGATCCAATCGATTATCTATGGACAAAATCAAGTCCCGCTCTACTACAGTTTCACTCGTTAAAATAGGAAAGAATAGATTAACACAATATCCGTTCCAATGCAACTTCAATCAGGGCAGTAATAAAAACCAAATGTAATTTTTAACTATTCCTCTTTATAATTTGCTTGCATATCCTGCAAGGAATATACAAACATATGCACTTCGATGTGTATTTTCTCTATATTTTAGACACTAGGAACATGCCATCATTTATTAGAAAAGAAAATTTCAACCAATGAGCATATTTTACAATATGTTATACGGGCAATCAATCAGTAATGTCGAAACAAAACTTGCTTGATTTTGATACAGACATGACAAAGAAATTAGAGAGAAACCAATATGTTGACCATGCAATTCTTGAAATGCCTACTGGATTTATTGGTTGATCCGATATTAAACCATCGAGAAAAAATATTATCTGTTGATCTCTACTAAAAAGAATGAAAACTTGAATTAATGATTCAGATGTTGACTCAGAACAGCTTCACAACCAAGGTAAAATATGATTTAATTGCTGTGTTGCATAAGATTCAGCAGAGGCAGCAGAGATTTAACACTGCGGACAGCAGGTGAAGCCTGAGAACATGGCCAGTTCATCCCTATAATCAGACACAATTCTGGGAAAACCTGCTGTGAGATCAAAAGTGATTTCTGCCTTGATGAGATTCATTAGTTCATTAGTTTGGAATAGACACCAGACTAATGACCACCTAATGTATTCAACTAATGAAATTTAAAATCACCCCTGAAATGCATAGCTTGATTTTCAGCATTTTTTACTGGCTAGAATGGATAGGCTAGATGTGTTTCATAACATTTTACAGTTTTTGGATTAATACAGGAAAACACACTTGGTTTGCTGTCTGTAAAGGAGGGGCTTGAGCATGAGACTCAGCAAGAGTTCTATGTTCAAAGTAGGGCTGAAACGATTCATCGAGTTACTCGATTAACTCGATTACAAAAATTCCTCGAGGCAAAAACTCTGCCTCAAAGCCTCGTTAAATTCCTATGATGCGCACTATACGCGCAGGGATCTGATTGTTTCACAGGTTGTTCAGTGTTCAGGAAGCACACCATAGCGCGTGATACATTTTGAATTTAGTTGGCGCGATGGCGGAGGTGCGTGTCCACTACAACGGCAAAACTCCGCTCAGTGCCGCTGGCAACGCTGTAATGTCTCCGCTTTGGGGTGTGTCTGTTGCGAGGGTGTTTAATCTAAGTTTTTTTTTTTTTTTTTTAACACACGAACAGTATAATCATCAGCGATGCATGCGATTACATTTAGAAATAGACAAGCTTTGTTTCCAAATGCACCAAGCAAAGATATCCTTTCAATTTTATAGACTTTTATAAACCCAGTCAATATAATCACAATGAACACATCCAAAATAAAATCTTTAACATATATATAACAACTGCAAAGCGTCTAATTTATAAACAAAATGATTTACGCATTAAATCCAGCATAATCCCGAACCTCACAGCAATTGGATTTAGTGCGTAAATCATTTTGTTTACAAATTAGACGCTTTGCAGTTGTTATATATATGTTAAAGATTTTATTTTGGATGTGTTCATTGTGATTATATTGACTGGGTTTGTAAAAGTACATTTTGATGTTTGTTTTGAGATTACAGCTGAAAAAGTCTGATTCTTATTTATAATTGTTTTATTTACATTTATTTTTGAATAAATTGTATACATTGTGTACCTGTTTGGCTTGATATTTTATATTCATTTATTTTTGTTCTCAGATGGGTAATTTGCAGAAGGTGCAATCCTTTTTTTGTAATGTTGTATTAAGAAGACAAAACTAAGGCCAAATGGCCTTTACTATTTAAGTTTGTATTCATAGTTTTACATGTTATACATGTTTTTCAGTACGTTGATTTAACTGTATTGTTATATAATTGTTGGCACTGGCACTTATAGACACTAAATGGGTAAAAATTGCAATAAATAGGCTTAGTTTTGGAGCCAAATGTTGGACTTGGAATAAATACCTCTGTTTTTTTTGTTGTTGTTTTTTTGAGAAATAAAAGCCAAATGCTTGATCATTTTACAGCCACATCATTTTCGTTATGCATTATTTGTTTTATGCAAGAAAAACAATAACAAAAAAAAAAATAGTTTGTTAAATACACACTGATGTCTATGGAAGTGGCAATAATAATCCTTTCAAATATTATTTGACATCACGCTTTATTTATATCAGATACACATTGTGAACACAGTATAAAGTTCACTCTATTCTTAACCAAGTTCACCGGCCACTTACATTGATGTATTTCAGGAGAAATGGATGATTTTAAGTGACAAATCCGACAGATCTGATTCTCTGTATTGTCTATAGATACAATCTATAAACACAATCATTATAAAGGCGTTTAAACAACAAAACACATTCACTTCCACATATTTGAAAATCAGAATATATCAGAAGTTCATGATATAGTTAAGAATTTTGTGAATAGGAAAAATTAAATGAAAGCGATACATCTGTCATACAGTGCTATCGTGGCTGTGGTGTGTCACGTGACAAGCATGACGCGTCGAACCGATTAAGCACCACCAATGTGATGTCATTAACAACAGTTCTATATTATTGAACCACCCTGGTTTGAACGACAGATGTGCAACAAAATTACTATGGTTAATTTACGCTAGTTAATTTACTGCTGTATGTGAAACACACCCCTGAATAGCTCAATGCTATGCCTATGTCTAGTTGTTTTGTCTCGCTGCTCTCCTTCAGCCATTCAATAAAACACTGCGGCTTAGTCCTTCTCTCACTCAGCGGGAAAGGAAAAGACCCATGGCACCAGTGTTGACTAGTAAAAAATCTCTCATTCAAACATTCACGTTTTGTTTTGTCATACATTTTGAAAATGATTATCACAACAAAAGAGCAAATGCATTCAATATTTCCCTCTATTGTGATCTCCTCTGCCTTTTCTGTCTCTGTTTATGTTGAGGGTTTTTTTTATTGAGCTTCTCTTCACAATGTATTTTAGGTTGCAATCTGAGAAAAGAAAATTAAATTAGGTATATGTTATTATTATAAATATTAAATATTCTTCATGTTGCAAAACTACATCCTGGAGCAGAATAAACTGCACAGAGGCAGGCTAGGGAAACATTGGCCTTCAACATGAAACATTTAGGTGCAAAATTACTTTTTAGTTGACAAATTACAGAATTGCTCAAAATGGATGGCAATGGATGGAGAGAGAGACTGCCTGTTTTGTAAATGATGGTGCAAAGAGATGTGAACGGTGTAAGTATAATGTTGCAGTTCAGCAGAAGCACACAAGCACATTTGCTTTGATGATCTGCTTTAAGAGGAAGCCAAAAGCCTTCATCTCTCCATTTGTTGAATTACTGTCATACTGTTATCTCCCATCAAAAACCCACCAACCACTGCTCTCTCCCATTTAAAAGACAAGAATCCATGCTTCCTCATCAAATAATATTATCCAAACAAAACTATACGCAATTATGGTCAGATTGTACAGCAATTTAGAGTGGATGCATTACATGGCTAATGTGTTTGCACAGGCACAAGCAGCAGTGACATACACTAATGCAGAGCTTTGCTTGATCTGCGCATTCATAATGCGACTTTCCCTGAAACACCCAACATCGCAATCGCATCTAAACATCACTTCCTCATTGGATAATTCAATAGCACCAATGTGAATATCTGGACTGCTAATCCATAGCTCTCCATGATATTAACACTGCAGAAGTGAAGAATGAATGACAGTAGCGCTCTAATAGCCCAACGTAGAATCACAGCAGCAACCAAGCTGCTTCAAGATACTGGGGGTTGGGTAAGAGCATGATTTGTGTTCCATTATCGTTTATACAACCAAATAAAGGTCAGGTATTTTTGGCCAAAAATTAGACTCAAATCAGATCAGCGAAAAATCACTAGGTGCATTTTGATTTTATTTCATTTCTTAAATAATTTGTTCTATGTAATGTTTTATGTTTACACCTGAATTTATTGTTATATTTCTGTTGTGCCATGTTGCACAAATATTTTTTTTTTATTGGACTATAAGTTGATCATCTTCTGTTTCATCTCATTAGTCATATGAGGTGGTTTTGTTTGTTGTCTACAGTAACGATTTACTTTTTTTTTTTAAAGATGGACGACGCACCTTCACTCTCTTCCATTGTAGAAAAGTGAAGGCGCCAATGTCTCAATATGGCGCTGACATCTTGCGCTAATGACATTGTTTGGAGCCTGAGTCTCACAATAATGAGCGTAAAGTGAAGCTGCGGTATCAAGGTCCCCCCATACTCCTGCAGAATCAATCGCAAGCACACGCACCTTAGCTCTTTTTTAAGTAGCCTGACTACTCCAATTTTGATGTCTGCTGATTGTAGTACAACTGAAGGCTTGTTAAAGGGGTCATATGATGCGATTTCTTGTTTTTCTTTTTCTTTAGTGTGTTATGTAGCTGTTAGTGCAAGTATAAGATCTGCAGAGTTACAAAGCTCAAAGCAGGGCCGGCCCGCGGCATAGGCAGTATAGGCAAATGCTAGGGGCGCCACTCATCCATAGGGGCGCCAAAATGAGTGAACGAGTGAATTTTTTTTTTATTTTTTTTATTTTTTTATTTTTAATAATACTATTTAAACCATTACTTCGAAATACTACCAAATAAAGCAACAAAAGTCCGGCACATCAATCTTCCCCCGCCCAGCGAGTGCTAAGTGCGTCAGAAAAAGAGCGCGCGCGCGATCAGTTGTTGGTAATTTGTTGTGTAGCGTGCGCGACGCCGCATCCAATGTAGACAGCATTGCTTTTGGTTTGCTTTTGTTTGTTTTAACACACTCAGGCTTCCCTGTAGAAACGGACCTGGCAGCTCGCGCCAGGTCTAGACACGGTGAAAGTTTCCTGATTGTGACGGATGGCCAAATTTACATGACACATTATAAATTAGCATTATAGTCTGCAATAAATACAGTCAAAAAGAAGAGAAGAGGATAAAAGGGGATAAAGACAGGTAAAGTGCATGATGTAGTGAATTAACAGTTTATCTAATTGCATAGTAGTAGCCTAAGATCCTATAATTTAATGGCATTTATTTTAACCTTAAACTTAATGTTAGCAGTTGTGAGTTCTCCAGAGGCCACAGACAGTGTGATTTTGTATAACAATCATGTTAGTTTTAAGACGCATTTTTTATCACTTTTTTAATTAATGTTTTACACTACAGTTGTGCAGTTTTGGGGGATATATGGCATTTTTAAAATTTATTTGCAAAAATTAGTAATGATATTTATTTACAGGTTTATTAAAAATAGCAAAGTTCACATTAAATCTGTATTGTAAAACGCGCTATAAAAGATAATGGGGACTTGACTTGAATGCTAGATGTAATACACTACAGGCCAAAAATTTGGACACATTACTATTTTTAATGTTTTTGAAAGAAGTTCTTCTATCATTTATTTCTGTGATTCTGTTAATTTTCAGGATCATTACTCCAGTCTTCAGTGTCACATGTGACATCCAGTCTATCACATGATCCTTTAGAAATCATTCTAATATTCTGATTTATTATGAGTGTTGGAAACAGTTCTGCTGCCTAATATATTTGATGAATAAAAGGTTAAAAAGAACTGCATTTATTCAAAATAAAAAAAAATATTTTCTAATAATATAAATCTTCTTTACTATCACTTTTTATCAATTTAACACATCCTTGCTGAATAAAAGTATTGATTTATTTCAAAAAAAGAAAGAAAAAAAAAATTACTGACCAGTAGTGTATATTGTTGTTACAAAAGATTTCTATTTTTAAAACATTTGCTTCTTTTTTTATTTTTATTTTTTTACTTTTTATTCATCAAATTATCCTAAAAAGTATCACAGGTTATGAAAAAAATATTAAGCAGCAGAACTGTTCCCAACTTTGATAATGAATCATCATATTAGAATGATTTCTAAAGGATAATGTGATAGTAATGGTCCTGAAAGTTCAGCTTTGCATCACAGAAATAAATGATAATTTAAAGTATACTGAATTGAAAACCAATTATTTTAAATTGTAATAATATATCACAATATTACATTTTTTTTCTGTATTTTTGATCAAATAAATGCAGGCTTGATGAGCAGAAGAAACTTCTTTGAAAAACATTAAAAATAGTAATGTCTGTGTGTGTGTGTGTATATATACTGTATATCATGAACACAATGACGTGGTGAAATGGGCTATGATGCATGGGGCGCCAGGTAAAATCTTGCCTAGGGCAGCAAATTGGTCAGGGCCGGCCCTGCTCAAAGTGTCGAACCTAAAGAGATATTCTTCATAAAAGTTATGGCTCAGCCACGCCTTCCTAAAACGCTTCGTTCAAACACGCCTCCACATATCTACGTCAGTGTGTGGGGCAGAGTTTCATAACACCGCCCTAATGTATATGCAAAGAAAGAAGGCGTAACTTTTATTCTCGCTGTATTATTGTTGCCGCCGGCACCGCATGTCGTGGAGACACTGTTTTTCTTTGCGAAAGCCAAACTACTTTGACACAGTTAGAAAACAGTGCTTAAGCTTTATTTACAACACTGTTCCAGAACAGCACAACCAAAATATTCGACTGTGTGCTGCGGATTTTTCAGAGGACTGTTCAAGAACCTGGGAGAGAACAAGGCTGGCTGTGCACAAAGGCTGATTCTAAAAAACGTGGCAATTCCATCTTTGCAAGTACATTCTGACGCTTCTGACTCACAGACACAGCCTGTAAGTATGTTTTCATATTTTAAGAATTTGATACTGACTATTCAAACGCGAGTTTTGAGCAGTATAGAGTAGCGCTTGTTTGACATGGTTTTATGTTTACATAGTGTTCTCCCCCCGTAGCGCGGTGCGACACCGACGCATAAAAAGACAGTTTAAATCATTATAATCAGTAATTATGTCCCCAATGAAATAAAATCTTAGCAATCTGAAATGACCTGGTCCAGTCGCGCTGGCAAAGTTGATCGATCAGCTTGTTCATCTGCATTTTCCGGTTCAGATTCGGGCTCGAATTGATAAGGTAGTACGACATTATCACCTGTCATTATTGCTTTGGGATCTGATGTTCCAAATATGGTAAGGGGCGTGACATTTCCGTCATACGCTTAACCCTTTCACACGTAGGTTTAAAATATTCTGGCTGACCCCCCAGCGTGAGTTATCTTACGAGAGTACTCTCGTGTTGCGTAAGTTTAGCTTACGCTACGGGAAAACTCCTTTTCTCGAGAATACTGAAGCAAAAAAATTATCCTTAATTTTTAGAATGTAAAACGCATTTGCTGCAGCAGGCAGACATAGGCGAGACAGCTCGCGTGCCTATTGGCTGCTCTGCGGCAACTGCAGCAACCTATCAGTGCGTCTTGGCATGACTCCAGCACCAATGGGAAGCCTTCCCGCGCTGTCATCATAGCCCGCCAAAATGGGGTGTGGCTAACCTATAAAACCCCCTCGCACAGGTTGCACAAGTGATTTCGTCTCCTTTCAGCGAAGGACTTCGCTGGATCTTCCGAGAGAAGCAAACGCCGTCGAACAGCATTTCAGCGGGACGAGCTAGAGTCAAGGACCCGGCTGGATTTTCGCCACCTTCGCTCGCCGTACCTGCTGCACTATCCGGCACTCATATCCTTTTCAAATTCTCACTGTGTGTGTTCGCCACTGCGACACGCACGCTTTTTCTCTCACAAAAGAGCAAAAAGGCATTTCTCAATGCCCATCACGTCCTGTGGCTCGTGCCGAGCCCTTCTCAGCGACGGGGACCGCCACGAGCTGTGCGCTTCCTGCCTGGGAAAGGACCATGCGGACCACACGCTCGCCGAGGGCGGCTGCCGTGAGTGCGAATCTTTGCCTCTCTCGACCCTGCGGGCTCGACAGGCTTTGTTCGCCATCAAGCCCGCTGTTTCTACGCCTTCTGCTGGGCCGCGCCATAAAAAGCGCCGCTCACAAAGGCCACCAGAAGCCTCTGTGAAAGAGCACTCGCCCGCGAGCCTCTTTCTCTGAGTCCCCCGTCTTATTCCTCGACGGCCAACGCCCCGCTGCCGCCGTGCCCGACGAGATGGAGCGGGATGTCGCGGAGGATGACAGCTGTTCGATTCTGGCGTCCGGGAGTGAGGACTGGTCGGGTTCCATCCCTGACCCCACCCCGTCGACGCAGGAATCCAGCGTGAGGGCTTCCATCGATTCTGAGCTTCTCCGCCTCCTCACCAAGGCCGTAGAGGACCTCGGCCTCGATTGGTCAACGCCCAAGGAGCCCGCGCCTAACAGGTTGGATGGCTGTTTTCTGCCTGGACGCCGCTCTGCACCTGTTTCGAGGCCCGCTTCTTTTCTCCCCGAGCTGCACGATGAGCTCTCCAAGTCATGGGGATCCCCGTACTCGGCCAGGCTAAGATCCTCTGTCTCTTCGACGCTCTCCGCGGTTGACGGCGTGAAAGACAGGGGATATGTTTCTGTTCCTCCCGTTGAGGAAGCTGTAGCGACTCACTTGTGCCCGCCCTCTACGGGATGGCGGTCCAAGCTGAGTCTGCCTACTAAAGCCTGCCTGTTGATTTAAAAATCTTGCTTTCCCCTGTTGTTTGATTTCATGGAAGCAGACACCAGTGATTTTCCCAAGAGATCTCTTATTTATTTTATATAAGACATAGGAAGAAGAGACAATGGATAAAACGAAGGTCTTGGTTCAGCAGCCTTTCCATCTCTTCCTGATTTTCAGACAGAAGGGCTTGGTTTTTATACCATTAGTCAACATCTCGTCACCTCTCTGCCATAGACAAAGACTATCAGTTATTGTATATGTTGACCAGAAAACTGCATTATCAGGAAAACACATGATGTGAAACACATGATTATATGACCACATGACCAGAACCCAGATTTCATTCTACCCCTGGCCATTCACGCAAGAGCGTGGGAAAGCATCCCAGGGGCTTCGAAATGGGTGCTAAAAATAGTGAAGCAGGGCTACTCGCTACAGTTCGCTCGCAGACCACCGCGCTTCACAGCCCGGGTCGAAACCTCGGTGAATCAGGAAGTAGCACACCTACTTCACACCGAGATAGCGAATTTACTGAGAAAAGGGGCTGTGGAAACCGTCCCCTCAGCAGAAAGCGAGTCGGGGTTTTACAGCCGTTACTTCTTAGTACCAAAGAAGGACGGCGGGCTCCGCCCTATACTAGATCTCAGACACTTGAACAAAGCGCTGATGAAGCGTTCGTTCAAAATTATTACAACCAGACAAATTCTCGCTCGAATTCGACCCGGGGACTGGTTTATATCAGTGGATCTGAAGGATGCTTATTTTCAGATCCAAATAGCAGCCCGTCACAGGCCGTTCTTGAGATTCGCCTTCGAGGGCCAGGCTTATCAGTACACCGTCCTTCCCTTTGGCCTGTCTTTGGCACCTCGTACATTTACGAAGTGCATGGACACGGCGCTCGCGCCCCTCAGACGAAGGGGCGTGAGAGTCCTGAACTATCTGGACGACTGGCTAATTATAGCACAGTCAAAAGAGGAATTGGTGTTACACAAAACACTACTGCTGACCCATCTCGAACAGCTGGGTCTCAGAGTCAACTGGACCAAAAGCATTCTACTCCCCAGCCAGAAAATTTCCTTTCTTGGAATAGAACTATACTCCAGCTCTATGGGAGCACGCCTGACACAGGAACGCGCGGCAGTGATACAGCACCTGGCAGCGACATTCACTGTGGGAAAAAATCTCCCCCTCAGAGTGTTCCAGAGGATGATGGGTCTCATGGCCTCAGCCTCGACGGTACTGCAGCTGGGTTTGCTGAATATGCGCCCTTTTCAACTATGGTTGAGACGGCGAGTACCAGCGCGAGCATGGACCTCAGGTCTGCTCCGTCTCACGGTGAATCAGACATGCGTTTCCGCTCTGAAACCATGGATGAGAGCCAGCTGGTACCAGTCCGGCGTGAACCTGGGCATCGCCTCATGAATAAAAGTGGTCTCGACAGATGCTTCCAACGCGGGTTGGGGCGCCCTATATGAAGGGAGACCTTCTATGGGCCTGTGGTCAGACGCGGAGAAGCGTCTCCACATAAACTGTCTAGAGATGAAAGCGGTCGAGAATGCCGTTCAGTTCTTCCTCCCTGCGCTAAGGAACTACCACGTTCTAGTCAGGACAGACAACACGTCGGTGGTGTCCAACATAAATCGCCAGGGCGGTCTCAGGTCCCGGAGCCTACTTGCAATAGCAAAACGCCTCCTCATATGGAGCCAGCACAATCTGCGCTCGCTGAGAGCGGTGCATGTGCCGGGCGTCCTGAACGTGGGCCCAGATATGTTATCCAGGGCAAAACTCTCCCCAGGAGAGTGGGGAGTGGGACATTTTCGGCAGAGCAGAGGTAGACCTGTTCGCGTCGCAAACCAACAATCACTGCCCAATGTTCTTCTCAAAAGAAAGGGATGCACTGGCCCTAAACTGGCCCAGACGCCCTCTCTATGCGTTTCCCCCGGTCGCCTTGTTACCACAGGTAATCAAGCGAGTCAGGGAGAGCAAATGCTCAATACTCCTCATAGCTCCGCTATGGGAGAATCAAGTCTGGTTCCCAGAACTGATGGAACTAGGGAGCGCGGCTCCATGGCCGATTCCGCTGAGAAAGGACCTGCTGTCTCAGGCCCAGGGCGCAATTTGGCACCCATACCCCGAGCTGTGGGCTCTACATGTATGGGCAATCAACTATCACCATTGCACCTCCCGGAGGGAGTGCTGAACACGATCACAGAGGCTAGAGCTCCGTCTACTAAGCTGCTTTACACGTCTAAATGGTCAGTGTTCGCTGATTGGTGCTCAGCTCATGATTTAAACCCGCTAAAAGGTGAGGTAACGGTGGTTCTTTCTTTCCTACAAGAGCTGTTGGACAGCGGGAGAACCCCTTCCACGCTCAAAGTGTACGTGGCAGCCATAGCAGCGTTCACAAATCCTGCAAATGGCCAGTCGCTTGGAAAGAACGACCTCATAATTCGTTTCCTCAGGGGTGCTAGGAGGCTGAATCCTCCTTGGCCACCCTCGGTTCCGGTTTGGGACCTTTCCACGGTCCTCGAGGCCATGAAAGGCGAACCGTTTGAACCACTGCACACGGTGGAGCTAAAATACCTGTCATTTAAAACCGCTTTTCTGCTGGCACTAGTTTCAGTAAAACGGGTGGGCGACCTGCACGTGCTTTCAGTAAGCGCTACCTGCTTGGAATTTGGGCCTAATGACTCTAAAGTCATCCTCAAACCAAGACACGGTTATGTCCCAAAAGTGCTTGCGACTCCCTTCAGAGCGCAAGTTATCTCCCTCTCGGCCCTCCCTATTTCTGATAGTGAGGCAGGGGTTAACCTTCTCTGCCCGGTGAGGGCATTAAGGATTTATGTAGAGCGCTCCGCCACTTTTAGGCAAACGGAGCAGCTTTTCGTTTCGTTCGGTGGCCGCATCAAAGGGCTAGCCATCTCGAAACAGACCCTGTCCAGATGGATAGTGGACGCTATCGCGTCAGCTTATGCATCCAAGGGTCTGAACTGCCCCTTGGGGGTGAGGGCCCACTCGACTAGAGGTATGGCCTCATCGTGGGCATGGTCAAGTGGGGTTTCAATCCATGACATTTGTATGGCAGCAGGCTGGGCCTCGCTGTCTACATTTGTAAGGTTTTATAACCTGGAAGTACCCGCCTTACAGGCCAGACTGCTCTCAGTCTGATGATGCTATATTAACAGTGTCTACCCAACTCAGTTTGATTAGACTGTTGATATGCTGCAGGTCCTGTGGCCTATGCAGTTTAAGGTGGTCATACTGCCTTAACTGTATAGATATATGTTTATGCACCTATCTCATAACACCGAGTCGTCCCGTCCTATTATGTCGTTGCGATCACTTCACTTTGCATGAGCCCCGGGCTACTGCCCTTGGGACGTAAGTGTTTGAAATTCAGCACGCACGGCGCTTTACATAGGGTTCCCGTAGCGTAAGCTAAACTTACGCAACACGAGAGTACTCTCATAAGAGAACGACACTCGGTTACTAACGTAACCTCGGTTCTCTCTAGAGAGGGAACGAGTGTTGCGTAGCCTGCCGTGCTTGTGCTGCACTTGGTTTCGCTTCTAGTCGACTGAAATCACTTGTGCAACCTGTGCGAGGGGGTTTTATAGGTTAGCCACACCCCATTTTGGTGGACTATGATGACAGTGCGGGAAGGCTTCCCATTGGCGCTGGAGTCATGCCAAGACGCACTGATAGGTTGCAGCAGTTGCCGCAGAGCAGCCAACAGGCGCGCGAGCTATCTCGCCTATGTCTGCCTGCTGCAGCAAATGCGTTTTACATTCTAAAAATTAAGGATAATTTTTTTGCTTCAGTATTCTCGAGAAAAGGAGTTTTCCCGTAGCGTAAGCTAAACTTACGCAACACTCGTTCCCTCTCTAGAGAGAACTGAGGTTACGTTAGTAACCGAGTGTCGTTTTTCAAGGTGACCGTTATTTAGAACTTGTCACTTTATGGTTTCCATGGTGACGCGTCATTGCTTGTCACGTGACATACCGCAGCAACAACAGCGCTGAATGAATGATGATCTGCTTTTATGTCAGTTTTCCTTTTTAATTCAAAATATTCACAAATTTGTTAGCTATTGGATGAAATATCTGATATTCCGATTGTCAAATATATGCAAGTGGAAGTGTTTTGTTGTTTAAACACCTTTATAACGATCGCGTTAGTTGAGCTGTATGCGTGATGGGCGCCGCCATGTTAGTTTGTGCCGCAGACGCAGTTCAGAGAATCAGATCTGTTGGATTTATTTACAACATGTGAATTCATCCACTTCTCCTGAAATACATAAAAGTAAGTGGCTGGTGAACTGGGAGAAGAATAGAGTAAACTTTAAAGTTACTTACACAATGTGTATCTGAATAAAACGTAATTATAATGGAAATGATTATTATTGTCTCTTCCATAGACATAAGTGTGTATTTTACAAACTCTAAATGTAGGCTATTGTTTTTTTAGTACTTATGTGAATTTATATGTCTGAAACCTAAAATAAACATTATGTGGTTGAAAACACTGAAAAGTTGTGATATATGACAGCTCTGAAAGCGATTGTCTCTGGCTCAGCGCCAGCCAACGAGCGAAAGCACATTTGAATTTAGCAGTTGATCACGTGATGCACTGACCGTTCTAATCACACCGGGACCAGCCTAGACTGATCACACCAGTGTGATCGTACGTGCGAAAGGGTTAAGGTTTTTGGGCCAAATCACAATGCACTAGATCACTGGCCAATGAGAGCACACCGCGCTTTTCAGAACGATGAGCTTTGTAAAAATCGACGCGTTTCAGAAAGGCGGGGCATAGAGGAGCAACACTAATGTACGGTATGTGTAAAATAATTACTTTTCTGAACCTAAAACCGGGTAAACACATTGCATTAAACCAAATACAAAAAATAATGTTCTTTTTAGAACCATCATATGACCCCTTTAATATAACTACTAACCCCTAAGCCCGTTGATGCCTCCGTGACTACTTCACTCAGAGAAGCTGTCAATCATGACATTACACCCCGTTTTATAATATCAAATAACTAACTAAAACCAAACTTGATGAACACTTGAAAAAAAAAAAAACCAACAAAAAAAAAAAACACTTGAACCCACGTGATAAAAACTGACTAAAATGACAGAAACCATATATATATATATATATATATATATATATATATATATATATATATATATATATATATATATATATATATATATACATTAGAAAAAGTGTAATTTGATTGTTTAGATTTGCTCATGTCTTATTTGTTTACATGGAGAGGGCGGGGTTTATAACCTATACTGCATGTCTTCACTTTTTGATCCAACCCTAAATAATGCACACTAGGGATTTTAAAACTAATGGTACTTGTTACCACACTGATATCAAAATAAAAATTGATACAAAACTTCAAGGCCTATGTACCACGTAAAAATTAATAATTTAAACTTTGAATGTCAATTTTCATTTTACAATTAAGCTATTTTTGTATCAGAAAACTGGTTGATGTTTTCAGTCAGTCAAACAGTTTTTTTGTTTTGTTTTGTTTTGTTTTGTGTTTTTTTACCCTTGATTTTATGCTATACTTTTATGAACTAGTCCAATGATTTTTGAACCATCACAACAAAACCAGTGCATGAAGTTTCTCTGAATTCCTTTGGCCAATAAAATAAAGTATGTTGACCTTTGAGATCAACATTTGCTGCCCTAGGCAAAACAAATGATTAATATTTAATATTAAACTTTACTCACTACTTTACATACTTTAACAATACTTTTTCAACACAAGCATCAACACTTGACCACTGACATTTTCTCTCACATATAAAACATTTGTGGATGCATTCTGTCATGTTTCTGTTTTCTATCCGGCTAGCTGCAATTCAAAAATGCAATACTGCAAATTACATCTAGTGCTGAGTGCAGTTTAATGATAATGATATTTTTATGAGTGTCTTTCAAAATAATATACAGCTTATGAACTTCATGACAAAAGCTCTTTTCAGAATAATAACATAATCCACTGATCTTTTAAGCACAGTTTATTCCTTTTATCCCCCCACAAAAGAGAGCATCCATTAGAGTGAAATGTCCATATCAAAGTCTGAAATGTGATGGTGTGTCATCCTGATGATTTCCCATTTGGAGCTCTCAGCTCAAAGAGAGAGGAGCTTTTCAGTAGGTGTAGGGGAGGTACAGATGACTGGATGATCCTGCATACATGCATCGTCGGAAAAGCACAAGCTCTCAAGCTCTTTTGATTGGGTTAAAGATATGAACTAGACATCTCCAAACAACAAAGCTATGCTATCATTATCAACAAAGCTATTTGTTCATTGTACATGAACAAAAACTCATGGACCAATATAAAACTTTTGGCTAAAAAAAAAGAAGAAAAAAAAAAAAGAAAAAGCTCTGGAGCCAAAGGGTCAAAAGCCATCAGCAATAGTACAAATCTACAATAACATATAAGCTATTGTAATTAATGCAATCTTATGTTGTAACTTAATTATATTTTACAGTTAACTTTTCAATAATTGAGCTGCTTGATATTGCAAACTGGTATTTGTTATCATATTATTTTTATTTTTTTTAATTTTATTGTTTTATTCTGATTATAATTTATAACCATAATCATAAATATTTGTATTATATTTATAAAAATGTAATATTAATATAATATTAATTCAAAAATAATAAATATTAAATAATAAAAAATATAATATTAATATAAAAATATAAAATTTATTACCAAATCTGTTGCACAAATACTTTTTACACTTTCTTATCCTTCTAGTTTTTACCAATATCAGCTTAATGAATTAGAAGTCTCACACATGAACAGAAAATAGCTTACTTCTGTGATGCAAAATAAGGTGGATAAAATATCTACCCTTAGTTTTAGTTGGATTTCAGGTAACATTAGACACACTAAGGACCTTTGTTTGCTTAGGATTTGAATATGCTGCCTCCGTGCACTTTTCTGTCTCTGAGTACTGTACTCTAAGTGTAACTTCATTTTTTGTTGTCAATAAACTGCTTGCAACTGTATTCCATTTACTATGGAAGATTCATTAACAGATTTCATAGAGCCCTATATTAGAGCTTAGTGATATATCTATTTAAAAAAAAAGATGGAAAATACATAGAAAATAGCAGCTTAGATAAAAAAGCTTCTTGCGAGTTAAACACACAAAAAAAAGAATGTCATGCAGGTTTAAAATGATACAATGAGTCAAAAGAAGTTTCATTTTTCATACTACTGTATTCTTTTAAAAAAAATAAAAAAAATAAAATATAAATAAAAAACACATTTCCATGTATCCCATGATCATGCATGATGTGACTTAACTAAATTCAGCATTCAATGAACTGTTTCATTCAAACAGATAGACAGTTTATACCCTCCACCCAGTCTCTCTTGAGTAGGCAATATTACTAAAATGTCTATCCCAACTAGTGTACGCACAAACAAATAACCACTAAGACATCCGGATTTGCCTAAAACATTGCCACAATGTACTCAGAAACTTCCCACATAATTGCTGTCACAATGTTTATCTTACGGAGTACATTTTGTAAAAATAAATAAATAAATAAATAAATAATGCTAAAAGGAACTAACAATATAGATTTACGTTAAAAGCCTGAGAACAGCTCACCTCATGAATGGCTGAAGGATTACAGCTTAAATATGGAGTTACAGCTCCATGCAAAAGCTATGTTACATTAAAGTGCTCTTAACAATGATATATGGACCTCTGCAGAGATTATAAAGAGCAATGTAACTCTAACATATCTTTTTATAATCAAACTTTTGATATATTCTTTTAAGTTTGTAATCTCTCATTGTGGCACCTTGTAAATCTTTTCAGCTGATACCTTCCTTTAATGTGGCATGTCTTGGAAATATAATCCAAAAAAAAATGATGATGGCTGTTCTGTTCAATCCTTAGCCGAGTTAGTTATAAGAGAGCAGATACCATGAACAGCTTTGGCATGTAGTAAGTGGTTTTACTAAAATGAGGGATTGGACATATGGAAAATCCTTATGAATCACTTATAAAAACCATCATTCAAATCATATCAGTAATTTCAGCGGTTTAACCTGCTAGGCTGAAAGGCATAACCAATTCAAGGGCCAAACCAATCGGATGTTACTTTCAATGGAAGAGATATTGGCAACAATTTAAAAAATCTTCCCAAAAAATTAATACACTTAAACATAATTATATTTAAGAATAATTTAAAGATAATGTAACTGAAAAATAAAACTTTTGTAAAAAGCACATAAGAGGGACATGTGCCTCTCCAATTGTACTCCGCTGATGTAGGCTAATGCATTTTTAAACCATAAAATACATATGAAATAGACATGGGAAAGCAGTTACAGCAGCAGCCATGCACTAGAGTTGGCTCAATCCCAGAACTGGCTCAAATTATGAGAACAGCTATGTATAAATCACTCATTTTTTTAAGGTAACACTGTCAAACAGTGACACTGGAGGTATAGTTTCAGAGAGAGGCAAGCATCATTCTTACCTCCCTTCAGCTTTGTAAGTTCTTAAAGAAGTAGTTCACTTTAAAATGAAAATTACCCCATGATTTACTCACCCTTAAGCCATCCTAAGTAACTAACTTCTTTCAGACGAATACAATCTGAGTTATATTAATAAATGTCCTGACTCTTCTAAGCTTTATAATGGCAGTGGATTGCAACCAACAGATTGAAGCTCAAAAAATTGCATCCATCCATCATTAACGAACTCTAAACGGCTCCGGGAGGTAAATAAAGGCTTTCTGAAGCAAAATTATGAGTTTGTGTAAGAAAAATATTCATATTTAAAACTTTAAAATAACTAGCTTCCGGCCAAACGAACATACAGATCTGACTTAAGTGTAAAGCGCAACTTATGCGAGTAATGCGACATACTGCTGATATTTACGCTACGCCCAACGTCACAAGTTGTGCATTAGACGCAAGTAGATTGTGTATGGCCGTTTGGCCGGAAGCTAGAATTTTACTTTGTAACGTGTTAAATATGAATATTCTTACACAAACTCATCGCTTTGCTTCAGAAGGCCTTTATTAACCCACCGGAGCCATTTTAAGTTCGTTTATGACGGTTAGATGTAATTTGTTGAGCTTCAATCTATTGGTTGCAATCCACTGCCATTATAAAGCTTGGAAGAGCCACGACATTTATTAATATAACTCTGATTGTATTCGTCTGGAAGAAGAATGTCATATACACCTAGGATGGCTTGAGGGTGAGTAAATCATTGTCTAATTTTCATTTTAAAGCAAACAACTCCTTAAATAGAGCATGGTGTGAGTTTGATGGCGTAGAGGTGTAATCATGTGTGACTTGGGAAAGGTTACATGAAAGGATGCAATGGGTCCACTTTGCTGTGATTGGATTGCATGGCTGACTACTGTATGCGATAATGCCCTCCTCTCAAGTTTTGCGAACATTCTGGAAATAGGCCTATATAATAGGTCAAGGCCAGGGGAAATAGATTGACAAATGACAGACTAAACAACTCACCCACTCAGACATTCTATTATCTGTAAACAAAGTTTTTTTTGTGTGTGTGTGTGTGTGTGTGTGTGTGTGTGTGTGTGTGTGTGTGTGTGAGCACTTAGCATGGTAAATTTAAAGGTACACTTCCATATCTGTGATCATTATGACACCTGCAGTGTTTACAGAGCCAAGGATTTGATGAGTAACGATCTGAAAAGAAGGCAACTGCTAAAAATAATATTTGAATCACAGTGAATCACATAAATCCCATTAATTGAAAACATGTACTGTACTGTAGTGGAAAAAAGTGATGTCCGGAGAGGATATTTGTTTTTAATGACTTTTAAAGTTCGATTAAACTATCAAAATATGAGGAAAATATTTTCGATTTTTTAAAGAAGAACAAAACACTAAACTTGATTAAGTTATTTATCTGACAGCTAGCTATTTGATCACCTAAATTAAAAAAAATAAAATTTATATTTGTGTAGAGTTCAATGTTGTTATCGATAGAGGTTCGCAGCTGGGGTTATTTCATCCGTAACCGGATCACAAAACTCATCATCCGCACCAACGTTTTTTGACCAAATTTCAAAGCCGCACCCGCCCGCCCCCCAAGTTTTTCTTTCTCCATTCTGTCACTGAGTTTGGGTTCTTGCCACTGTCACCTCTGGCTTGCTTAGTTGCCTGCATTGACACCATTATGAGAAATGAACTGAGCTGGACGATCACATCTCTGTTTTCTGCAGAGCTGCTTAATAATGAAAACTCTTTTTATAATTGATATACTTTATACAGTTATTGAACAGAACTGAATCAACACTGAACTTGAATTCAGCTGAACAATGACACTATTTTCTTTTTAGAGCAGCTTTTCAGCCAAATTGAACTCTGTTTGCATCATTGATCATTTTCCTGTTTAACCCTGTAAAGCTGCTTTGAAACAGTCATTACTGTATATATATGTAATGGTGACTTGACATTTGCAAAAGGAATTTTAGTGTTAAAGAGAGTGAAAGACAGTTTGTGTGTGAAAGAGAATTATGTTTTTCTTTTAATCATAAAGAGTAAATATAATTTACTTGTTATTTTGTGGTTTAAAAATTGTGTTGTTAATAAATGTTAATATAGTGTATTTGTTCATTGTTAATACATGTTTATATTAAAGTGTATTTGTTAATTTTATAATAAAAACCCTTAATCTTTTTAAATGGTTGAATTTGTGTTTCACTGCCATTTTCTGGGCCACATCTGGCCCCGGGACCCAGCCGACTCTCAGCCAGATCTGTCTTACAGTGTCTGGGCCAGACCTGGGCCATATCAATAAATAATAGTCATTTTACAGTGCCTGGGCCAGACCTGGGCCATATCAATAAATAAGAGTCATTTACAGGATGTGGGCCACATCTGGGCCAGAGGAAGTTGTCTGAGTCCGTTTTCAGTGTGTTGGGCCAGTTTTGGGCCGGGGACCCAGCCAGAACTGGGCCAGAATTGAAGCAAGGATGAGGCCCAGAGGTGGGCCAGACAAATTTTGCTACCTGATATGGTGATATTTTGGCAATAAGATAACCGACACTGAGCAGAGAGAGCAAGGCTGCCAACTCTAACTCATTCAGCGTGAGACTCAAGCAATTGACACTTTTCACACGCTCTCACGCCACACATCCATTTTCTCATGCAGAGAAAAATTGCAAAGCAAAGAGGACACTGACACCGACAGACTAGACAGAGCAGGTTACTTTTGATATGAAACAAATCATCAGCTCTCAGATTCTGTCTTTTTTTTCATAATTTTATTACGAAATTCAAACAATAGCGTTTTGGCGCTTGTAAATGTGACGTGACAGATCATGGTCTTGAACCGAACATCTCTTACTCTTTACTAGTTAATAGTAAATAAACACGAATGAACAATAGGTGTGTTGAAAGATACAGTACAACTTACCAAAATGTTTATGCCTCATACATAATATCGATCAATCAGTGTTCCCTTTCGAAAAGGAACTCTACACTACGTCAGAATGACGCTATGGGGAACGCCTCAGGCGTGACAGGTGTCTGAAATCAAATATCAACTCACGTCAATCATGTTGACCGGCGACAGCCCGTGAATCATCAGCTTGATTGATTAACGCGCGACCTGGATGTATAAAGGGGAGCCTTACACACATGACAACATCTTTTCGTCTTCAGGGACTGTTTGTCTGTTTTGAGAATATCGCTGAAGCGCGCGGGAGCCTCTTGTGCAAACTGTGAGCGTTTTTTATTTAAAAATGCTCCGCTCTCGTCTGACCCTTTTCTCGAGGGAGGAGGGTTCAGCATCTGAGCTGTGGTGCGTGCGATCTGTGAAACAATACTGTTTGGGTACGAGGCGTTCACAGTCAGTTCCTGAGGGTGCTGGCAGTGTTCATTAAGAAATATCTCGGCGCGCGTGAGAAAGAAAAAATCCGTGCGCTGTCGGATGTTTCAACCTCGCACCTGTTGACTTTCTTCTCGAGGGATGAAAGCCATATATTTTTTAACGGCTCGTTTCTCGCGCTTGCCGAGGCAGTGTGTAGATTACGAGAACATATAAATGTTAAAACAGTATTGTCTGGTGATTATGGCTGCATTTAATTCGATGAATTAAAATGGTGGAATATTATCTGACTTTTAAGAAGTTAGATATTTAGTAATTCAGCCTATCATCCAGATCGCGTTATCCAGTGTTTTTGGCTGCATTTTAATTGAGGAATTAAAATGATCAGTGAACAAAAAGAGCTGGTGTAACTCTGGTCTTTTTGTAAAATGTGAAATTAACATATTTCTGTTTCTTTTCAGACCACGTCTCCTGTTTTAGAGTCTGGTGCAAAATGTTATGGGTAAGAAAGTAAATCTAAAGATTTTTTCGATGGTCAGGTAGTAGGTCTTAACAGGCCTCCTTGACCAGACAGTCCCCATTTTGCAACCGGACAGTGCTTGGGCCTCCCTGAGGTGAGCTCCCAGGAATTGACTGTCAAGGAGTAATGTGGCCCACATATTATGGTTATCAGGTCATAGGCCTCACTAGGCCTTCCTGAATATGAGCTCCCACATACTGTGGTTATCAAGTTATAGGCCTCTCCAGGCCTTCTTGAATATAGCTCCCATATAACGTGGTTATCAGGTCATAGGCCTCACTAGGCCTTCCTGAAAATGAGCTCCCACATACTGTGGTTGAATATGAGCTCCCACATTCTGTGGTTATCAAGTTATAGGCCTCACCAGGCCTTCTTGAATATGAGCTCCCACATACTGTGGTTATCAGGTCATAGGCCGCACTAGGCCTTCCTGAAAATGAGCTCCCACATACTGTGGTTGAATATGAGCTCCCACATACTGTGGTTATCAGGTCAGAGGCCTCACCAGGCCTTCCTGAATATGAGCTCCCACATACTGTGGTTGAATATGAGCTCCCACATTCTGTGGTTATCAGGTCAGAGGCCTCACCAGGCCTTCCTGTATATGAGCTCCCACATACTGTGGTTAGCAGGTCAGAGGCCTCACTAGGCCTTCCTGAGTATGAGCTCCCACTTACTGTGGTTGAATATGAGCTCCCACATACTGTGGTTATCAAGTTATAGGCCTCTCCAGGCCTTCCTGAATGTGAGCTCCCACTCGCTGTGGTCGCTAGGGTTTAGGCCTCACTAGTTGTGAGCTTCCACATGTCAGGTTGCAGGCCTCATCAGGCCTTCCTGAATGTGAGCTCCCACGCATTGTGTCCATCAGGTTATAGGCCTCATCTGGCCTTCCTGATCATGGGTTCCCACATGCTGTGGTTGCCAGGTTACGGGCCTCACCGGCCTTCCTGGATACGAGCTCCCACAGTCTGTGGTCGTCAGGTCACAGGCCTCAGGGGCCTTCCTGAGAATGAGCTCCCACTTACTGTGGTCGTCAGGTTATAGGCCTCACTAGGCCTTCCTGAATATAGAGTGATGAAGTACATGCACCTTTACTTCATCTATTTTTCTTAAACCCATGCTTATGGTAAGTCACACGACTAACGTCCTGTGTACTTTCTAAAATCCATTTTTGTGGTAAGGGTCATGCGCTGTACGCTTCGGTCCCTTCCTATGTGGCTCAGACCCTGGTCTTTCACCTCGGGTCCCACTCTAGATGCGTCCTGTCGTCACGTATATTTCGACAGACGCCTTTCTCTAGCTACTTCCACATTCTGATGAGCTCCCACACACTGTGGTCACCGCGTTACAGGCCTCACCAGCCTTCCCGAGTATGAGCTCCCACATGCTGTGGTCGCCAGGTTACAGGCCTCATCAGGCCTTCTTGGATTCAGAATGGCTAAGTACATGCACTTTCTTTCATGTACTTTCTATAATCCATATTTATGGTAAGGGTTGTGCGCTGTACGCTTAACCTGTTAAGCTGCAACGCCACTTTTGAAAAATCCCCAGAAATGACATACCCAAACTGAAACAGATACAGTTCATGAACCCTTTGTACTAAAAGCACAAGTATGATCTCGTTTGAAAGCTGACACCTGGCAGTTTATTGTAAATGTAGAATTAATTATTGTCGTAATGACAAAAATTGTTATAAATAGCTTCAAAGTTTTGTAAAGTTATTAGAAATTATTTTTTATGAAACATCCTCATGAAAATAAAATTGAAGTTGGCACTGGAGCAATCTAGAAATGCACTACAGCTAAAGCCACATGTCTAAACATTTTATGTTTAAAATCTGAAGATAATAAGCCCAAAACTCTGTATTTAGTTAAATGTTTTTCAAGACCATGTCATGTGACTAACAGTTAGGGCTAGCTAGCATGTTAGCTTAGCACACCATCAATACACGACAATATGTGAGATTAAAACCATGTTTATGCTCAAAACGTACTTTATAACTCAAGCCAAATGTTTTAAATAATCTTCTGTGATCTAATTTAGCTTCAGATAAAAAAATCAG
The DNA here is from genome assembly GCF_949319135.1 of Squalius cephalus. NCBI lineage: Eukaryota > Metazoa > Chordata > Actinopteri > Cypriniformes > Leuciscidae > Squalius > Squalius cephalus. The sequence goes on from NC_137131.1 coordinate 31,818,432, forward strand.
ACAGAAAATATATTATTTGATAGTATTATGCACAATGATGAAGTCTATATAGATTAGCATTACATTATAAATATAATCTATTATTGTGAAAATACCTGGCATGGCTTGAAGAACACAGGCAAATCAGATATCATTGCAATCATGTTTATTGTCTTCAAAACATCTGTATCTGCATTTTACAGCGCGAACTCTGTAGCTTTGTGTGTGTTCGAGGCTTCCTGGAATGTCACATGATCATGGCTCTTCTTCATGTTTCATATATGGACTATATTACTGTGCATATAGCGCCCTCAGGCTATTGGTATGAATTGAAAACACTGTGAATTAGAATACCAAACGCTCATAAAGATTACATTGACGCATTTGGGTATAAATTCAATAAATATTATTCCTGTCTATAGAAATATGATGTAAATCTAAAAGAATCTATCAATATTTCTCCAAATCTGCACATTTTTGAGCTAAAGCCCTGAGGGACGTTGTTTTGTGTATCGCTGTCATGACGACAGCACGGGAGTTTATTATGAATGGGAGCGGCTGACGCGCATAATTCATATTAAAGGTATCGACTCATTTTTTCATTTCATAACTCCTGACACAAATTAAGACATAACTGTCACTATGAGTTTCTCAGAATACAATAGTGGTCAAATACTGAAACTTGAGTCTTATATCTTTTTAATGATGTATAGTTTGTCAAGGTATAACATTAAATCTGATAGTAATTTTGAATTAAATAAATAAAAAACGCTTCAGTGCGCCGACGCACTGGTGAAGCTTAACAGGTTAATTCCCTTTCTGAAAGTAAACTCCCACAGGTTGTGGTCCCCAGGTTACAGGCCTCACCGGCCTTCCTGATATGAGCTCCCACATGCTGTGGTCGCCAGGTTGGAGGCCTCACCGGCCTTCCTGAAGGTAAGCTCCCACATATTGTGGTTGAATACAAGCTCCCCCATGTTGTGGTCGCCAGGTTAGAGGTCCTACCAGGCCTTCCTGGAGGTAGCTCCCTTTAGGCCCTCACAGGCCTCCTCAGTGTTTTGAAACACAAAAACTGGGTAGATCCATGGATCGAGTAGAGAAACTCCCCTCGCTGGCAAGGGTTGTAAAGCACTATGCTGAGTCATACTCTCCAGGATGTCCCGTCTCTGAGATCCGGGCTGAGTGGTTCACTGCCTGCTTCGCAGTCCCTCGGGTTGGATGCCTTCCAAAGGCAAGTGTCCAGAGGCTCTGTCTTCGGACAGACAGGAAGTGGCCAGACTGTAGTGTCTTATGTAGTGACACCAGGTCAGGCCTGCCTGGTGGCATTTCAGGTGGCACGCTCCCCTGAATAGTGACTGGCTGGGAGTCCCTTGGGTCCCCTAGCCACACTCCCTAGAAGGGACCCCTTCTATTGGAAGCTGATGTCCTAAGCCTTTGAGCTGGCCCAGATATACCCCCCATTAACTATGTTATGGCGGTTTCTTGGTTCATTAGCTTGGGCTATGACCGGTAGGGAGTTCTGTCACTGACAGCCCGATGTGACCTAAGGGTGAGTGGTTCCAGTGTTTCTGAATTACTGGTTCGGACAGTTGTCACTGCCTTTGGGCATGCACTCCCCTCAGCATGGTGGCGTTGGTATATCGTTCCCCATAGCGTCATTCTGACGTAGTGTAGAGTTCCCTTTCGAAAGGGAACGTCTCAGGTTACGACTGTAACCTATGTTCCCTGAGAACAGGGAACGAGAAACTATGTCTTCCTGCCATGCCTCGGGGCCTGCCTGCAACAGTCCCTTCAGACGATAGGATGTTGTCATGTGTGTAAGGCTCCCCTTTATACATCCAGGTCGCGCGTTAATCAATCAAGCTGATGATTCACGGGCTGTCGCCGGTCAACATGATTGACGTGAGTTGATATTTGATTTCAGACACCTGTCACGCCTGAGGCGTTCCCCATAGCCTCATTCTGACGTAGTGTCTCGTTCCCTGTTCTCAGGGAACATAGGTTACAGTCGTAACCTGAGACGTTTTTCTACCGCGGAAAGAGGTCAATAAACAGCTGGAGAACAATAGGCTATGTCACATAACGTTACATTTACCTCAGGAAAGCCATTTGATAGCACGTTAGTTGGCAAGACAAATTAGATATAGAGGAGTATTTTGCTAAATATGTGCACTATATTAAATATTTATTATATTTTTACTAATATCTAGGGCTGTACCAGAATATTCGAGTATTCGAATATTCGTTCGGTGGGTTGGCATTCGATTTTCAAATTTGACATTCGAATATTCGTTTTAATTTTTTTTTTTTTTTTCACACCTGGCATCCCCCTAGAAACGGTTCCCATTCGCGCTTGAATGGGGCTGTCATGCGTTTTCTCAGATCGGATAGCTCTCTCTGATTTATCAATATGAACAATGAACACATAAATGTGTTTTTGCAAAACGGATATGAATCCGAACTTCAAATCCCGCGCTATAGGCAGATGTAATGGAGTGCACGTCACCAGCAACAGCTGCATTTTACTGATCGTCAGCTAAAATTTCTAAATCAAAGACCGCAATAAGAGAGCGCGCAACAGCCCTGGTAAGATCATCTCGGTTCTTTACTTTTAATGAAGTTGATTGTGTGTTAAAGCATCTGCGACCCACTTTCACTTTGATTTGCGATAGTTTGCACGTTGGCTTGATGAATAGATGCTGATCTGCGGTGACGCGTGCTGTAAGCGTCGTCATATCTGGCTATAACATGATATAGCCTAAAACGCACTCACACAGTTATTTTTTTAGCATTTTTGGGCGAAATACAATACTCTTATTTTAGAGCGCAGAACAGCGGAGTTTGTATGGGCAGAAGTGCATGCCTGAGCTTGTAGGCTATAAGCTGTGTTGCTTTGACATTGTGGAAATAGAATAGAAACAATATATTAGCCTACCCTTTACTGTGTCAGTAATTACTGTGCTGCTGATTTCTGATTTGAGAGTTATTTGTTACTCAGAAAAATATTAGGCTGTGTTTTGTATCACTAGTGCAGTGTCCCTTCTCGGCGCGCTTCCCGCTCGCGCTGTTCTGTATTAAAAGTTTATTAATTCTGAACGTGTCACGTCTCGCGTGTCTATATTGCACCAAATGTGACACTGCACTCGTGAAGTCGATTGGATGAACGGTTCAAAATGCAAGATAAATAATCTAAATGCAAACAGACAGACACATAGAGAGTCCTGCCTTTATTAGAGAGAAGAATATGTTCAGCCCCCTCCCTCCGAAGCTTCGAATATTCGATGTTAATTCCTATCGAAGCTTCGAAGCTCAAAAAATGGTATTCGGACCAGCCCTACTAATATCATTAAAATATTGTAACGTTGTTATAATAGCCTAGTAAAAACCAAATTGTATTTAATTTGAGTTGTTATTTTTAACCTTTAATAATAATACCAGCTGACAGGGCTCTCTGTATGTTTACAGCATTAGGTGAGATATATTTTTTTTTTCTTGAGAAAAATTAACATGTATCTACTGTAGCTATTTCAAATTGCAAAAATTACTTCAAATGAATCGATATTGAATCAAGATCGGAATCAAATCACAAGATTTCACAAACAGTAGCCTACCAATCATTGTACCATGTAAACATTGTAACATGTTGTCACTAAACTTAACAAAATTCTGTTTCAGGGCTCCAAACAAAAAAATCAATTAAGGAGCCAATGGCTCCTATAGGGGAAAAAAACAGGCGCCAAATATTTTTTTTAAGAGCCACATAACAATGCACTTACTTTTAGTCACCCTGTTGTGTGCATGTCTCTCCTCTTCTTACAGTTTCAGCATTTTCATCTTGTGAATGTTCTGGGAACTGGAGCTTATTTGGTAACTGAATGTCACTTCCGACTTATGAACTATTTCATAAGTTCATATTTTGGCGCTTTCACTCAGTGAAACGTTCACGCAAAGCATCTAATTTCATGACGTTAACAAAACAAATGAAGCGATAGGCTAGGGGTGGGCGATATGGCAAAAATATCATATCACGATTTTTTTCAGGAAAATCACAATTCACGATTTTATCACGATTCTTTTTTATGTTGGTTTTACTATTTTGTGACTGAGCATTACAGCCAAACTAATGTCCATATTTTAAAAACAAAGCCTTAGGTAACAAAATATAAAATAAAAAAGAATGGCAGAAAGGGGCGAAGATAAAAAAAAAATGTAGTCATTATTTTCTTTGTTATTAAACATTTTAATCGTCCATGATCAAAAATCGTCATATCGCACACCCCTACGATAGGCTACTGGTTATAAAACATGCACGTAGGATGCAAATTTTACAATCAAAGGGAGTAAATTTGTATTGTCGCCAATGGCGACCTTGGCAGAAATTTCACTCGCAAATAAATATTTTTGGTCGCAAATGCGACCATTTTAGTCGCAGTTTGGAGCCCTGTGTTTAGTTAACCAAATGTTTTGACAATTACAATACACATCCTGCTTAAATGTCCCTGTTTGTCTGGACAGAATGTTCAAAATATCTTATTTTCACGAGCATACAAATGTTCTTATTTATTGTTCTATTTGTTTTATACTATTGTACTATTGAGACAATAACAAGTTTGCAGTAATGCAAATATGTCATTATTTCATTTTGTAAAAAATATTATTTTAATTTGAATACACTGAGTTGAGAAATACACATTTCAGCATTATCACTAATCTGTGTGTGAATTTTCCTTGAGAAGTAAGCAAGTTGACTCATGAAACCATTTGTTTATTATATCGCAATCACATTATTGACCTCAATAATCGCAATATGACATTTTCCCCAAATCATGCAGTTACCCTAGTGGGTAATTGTATAAAAGTTGAGGATCACTCAATACACAGACACGGCAAAGTTACTTCTGATAACAGCTGCAAGTGTATACTTGTTTCCGAATCCCAAGTGTAATATGTGGACAAAAATTCCAAATTTAAACCGAAAAATAAAATAAAAATCCCATTTGAAAGAACAAGTTACTTCAAATAAGTGATTCATATAAGTAGTTTCCATAGATGTTTTTCTTAAACTGTGTGAGTCTTTTCACTGAGGTACCAAGCTATTAGGTTTCTGTCTTTAAGTCAGAGTTATTTAGTTCAAGGCCAGCTAATGGATGTTTATAAGACATTACAGCTCACGCCTTCTTTGCCAAGTTAGGCCTCAATCACCAGATACAGTGGCTACTACAATCTGCAACATTTGCTTGTTATTTGGCATTGATCATGTGTGGAAAGGAAACTGATTCTAGATGATGTCTTTTGAACGGAGGTGCAAAGCAACATCTCCTTAAGTTAAGGTCTATTTGAGTGATTATTCAGAGAATAAGCAGGACATCTATGGCTGCTTACCTTGGCACTGAAATCCTTGCTTGCCAAACCCCCTGATGAAGAGGAGAGAGAAAAAAATGCATTAGAGATCTGTCTCTCTAAATCCTTTAATGGGCTTTTAGCTATCAGTTCCCTTTCACAGAACTAACAATCACTTAATTAAAAAGTACATGGACAAATATGTAATCTAATGTTTGATTTGTCTCAATGCACATATAGGAAAACAGTAAAAGGACATGCACTATAAATTATAGCTATAAATTGAATGCTAGGAATCTCATATGATTCCTAATTCATATTTGAACTTTTATAGTTTATAAACTATCAACAAGTGTGAAGCAAAGACTTGACTGAGCAGCTAAATGCCCCACTATGAGCCTGGACAAACTGATCACCCCCAAATCATGGCAACCCCAGTAAACAGTGAAGCATGCAGAATATTGCGACTCTGCGAGTAGTCTGAAACTTAAGCAACGTTTGCATTAGTTCTGCCCAAAGACAAATGACTTATTTCGAAAGCAATTAAAGCCCGTGAGCTGTGTGAAGCAGAGTTCGATGACAGTAAACTCTAAACATGTTTTATGTATGGGCAAGTTTAACACAGCTGAACTGCAAGCAATGAGTTTCTATGCTTAAACCAGTGTTTGTTTTTAGGTGTTCGTCTGGTAACAGGCCAGCAGCAAGATTTACAGTAACACTAAACTTACAGTGATACTGTAATACTTACAGTGTGAAATGATTTACTCACCAAATAAAGTCCGTGCAATGACTGCAGAAAGTCGGCTGCTTGAAAAACCTCGCAATAAATTTGTGGTTTTTTACTTCATGGACGTTTTTCTGCCTCAAAGCACCTTTGCGGGCGAATCGATTTGCAACGTCAGATGAGGATTGGTCGTTGCTTTGTATGATATCAGCCATTGCAGAAACACGAGAGATTAATTCCCCGAAGAGTATGTGGAAGTTGCTGTCAATAAAAATATAACGTTGTTTTTCTGCCGCGTCGTTTGTCCGTGTAGTGCAACAGTTGGGCGCGCGTGCGGAAAGGGTTTCTCCTGCTTTCGCCACAACTACTGTGTGACAGCTTCCAGCCAGCGCTCCGCTTCCTTCTCGCTCGAGGTGACGTCACCGAAGTGTCCTTCTGCTGGGAGTGGATAATAACGCTCGCCCCTGGATCATGAGTCCCGTGCAGTGAGCGTCATCCGGCGGTCAAGAAACCAGCGTGCATGTTGCGGTGAGAAATCCATAACATTGTCGTCGAAGACTTGACAAGTTTGGATCTACGTATGGTTAATGGTTTTCATACCTTTCATACCTGTAGATCCTATTCCATAGGGAACACGCCCTGCTGAATGTTGTGCTGTGGAGGCTGGTCTTCAGCATTATCTTGGTCTTTCCTGTCCCCATTAATTCTTAATTTGCTTGTTAATTCGTTTAACCAGCTCGATTAACCAGCACGGTTGGTCAACCGTGAAAGAATACGCTGGTGGTTTTGCGCCTATCAGATCTTTTGAGCAGAGAGCGACTTGATTTGACACCTAATGAATGAGTGAAAATGAGTGGAAAGGTTTTTTTTTTCTTTAGGCTAATCCTTTTATTGCATTGTAGGACTGCATAATTTAATTGATTTACCATTAGTATTTTGGCCATAAAGATGAAGATAAACATAAAGACAAGAGTGTCAGATGCCATTTAACAAATATAAAATAATATATATTTTTTGCTTTTTTGGTGGTAGCCTACAGCAAGCAGAGACACCTCTATAGATTCAAGATTCTTTTAGGGGCCTTATTATACTCCCCAATACTCCCCATATATTTTTTTAAAGCCCCCAAGACATCTTTTCAATCATGTATTTTTAGAGTAACAAAGGGTGTAAAAAATATATTGAAATTTATTTAAACAGAGACATGCAGAGAGTTCCTCAGGGGCAGGGGCTCAAATGTAAAAAAGGGGCATATATACCGGTCAAAAGTTTGGACACATTATATTTTTAATATAATTGAAAAAAGTCTCTTATGCTCACCAAGCCTGCATTTATTTGATCAAAATACAGAAAAACAGTAATATTGTGAACTATTACTACAATTTAAAATAATGGTTTTCAAATTTAATATACTTATTTCAGGATTTTTTGAATAAAAAGTAAAAAACGACAGCATATTTAACATAGAAATATTTTGTAACTATACACTGCCGTTCAAAAGATAGGGGTCAGTCATTTTCTTTCTTTTTTTATTTGAAAGAAATTAATACTTTTATTCAGCAAGGATACGCTAATTTGATAAAAAGTGATAGTAAAGACTTCTAAAGGAAATTCTATTTTGAATAAATGCTGTTCTTTTTAACTTTTATTCATCAATGAATCCTGAAAAAAGTATCACAGGTTCCATTTAGCAGCATAACTGTTTCCAACATTGACAATAAATCACCATATTAGAATGATTTCTGAAAGATCACGTGACAATGAAGACTGGAGTAATGGCTGTTGAAAATTATGCTTTGCATCACAAAAAATAAATTATATTTGAACGTATATTAAAATATAAAACGTACTCGGTTACTAACGGAACCTCGGTTCTCTCTAGAGAGGGAACGAGTACTTGCGTAATATCTTACGCTAGGGGAAAACCTCTTTTCCTCGAGATATTGAAGCCAAAAATTATCCTAAATTTTGCAATAATGTAAAACGCATTGCAGCAGCATGCAGACATGGGCGAGACAGCTCGCGCGCCCATTGGCTGCTCTGCGGCAACTGCATCAGCCTATCGAGAGAGGCCCCTCATGACGTCAGAACCAATGAGGGTGCTTCGCGCCCACTACGTCATGTCCCGCCGAAAGCGGGTGGGGCTGGGCTATAAATATGGCCCCGAGAGGCTGGTTTGGTCAGTTTTTCATCGCCGAAGCGAATCAGAACATGACGCATGCACGGCAAGATACGCAAGTACTCGTTCCCTCTCTAGAGAGAACCGAGGTTACGTTAGTAACCGAGTACGTTCTCTTACGAGAGGTTCTCTCGTACTTGCGTAATATCTTACGCTAGGGGAACACAGTGTAAAACGCCGTGCGTGCTTGAGATATAACACTAAAGTCCCAAGGGCATGTGCCCGGGGCTCATATAGTGCCTAATCACAAGGGACTCACAGAGAATCCGGGAAGAGGGGCTAGAATAGCATCATTCCTGTAATATAGAGCTCTAATAAGAGCAGATTATATCAAGTGTTCCACACAGCCAGGGCGAACTCGGCCTGGACTGATAAACATTGGGGGACTTACACACTGCCCACAGAAGTATATAGACGATCGGTGATCGACGCTCCAGCAGTTTCAGCATCCTGAGCCGATAGCATCGGGCAGAAATTACTGAAAAATTAGACCGCGAGCAACTTAGCTTGCAAAGCGGGGACCTCTAGGTTATAAAACCTTATAAATGTAGACGGGGAGGCCCAGCCTGCCGCCATACATATATCTTGCAAGGCAATCCCATTTGACCAGGCCCACGATGAAGCCATGCTTCTCGTGGAGTGCGCTCTGACACCCAACGGGCACTGCATGCCATTGGAAGTGTACGCCAGCGCAATGGCGTCATCTATCTATCTGGATAAGCTCTGTTTCGACGCGGCTAGTCCCTCGGAACGTCCGCTGAACGAAACAAAGAGCTGCTCCGTCTGTCTGAAGACAGATGAGCGAGACACATAAGCTCTTAATGCCCTGACTGGGCAAAGGAAGCTCGCATCTCCTTCCTCGTCAGAGACCGGTAGGGCTGACAGGGAAATGACCTGCGCCCTAAAACGGTGTGTTGAGGGATTTTGGAACATAACCGTGCCTAGGTTTGAGTATAACTCTTGAGTCATTAGGCCCAAACTCCATGCATGTCGCTCTTACTGAGAGCGCATGTTAGTCCCTATGCGCTTCACTGAAGCGAGAGCCAGAAGAAACACTGTCTTGAAAGACAGGTGTTTAAGATCAATCGTCTGTAAAGGCTCGAATGGGTCACCTTTCATGGCTTCCAGCACCGTAGAAAGGTCCCATACAGGGACTGAGGGAGGTCTGGGAGGATTCAGTTTCTTAGCTCCTCTAAGGAAGTTGATGACTAAATCGTTCCTTCCTATTGACTGACCAAGCGTTGTTTTTGAGAACACTGCTATGGCCGCCACATAAACTTTGAGCGTGGAAGGGGTCCTGCCTTTATCCAACAGCTCCTGTAGGAAGGAGAGTACCTCCGTCACCCCACAGTCTGGGTGTGACACGCCACGAGCTGTGCACCAGCTGGAGAACACTGACCATTTCGAGGAGTAGAGCCGTCGCGTAGACGGGGCTCTAGCCTGCGTGATCGTGTTTAACACTCCCTCTGGGAGGTCATAAAGTGAATCACAATATTTGACCGTGGGGGCTGTGAGATTTTCGGATACAATTTGAGCTAAAAATTAGTCGAAGTGTGATGATTTCAAATCTAATCGGAATCAAGTAAATCTGAAATGGAAACAAGTAAAACATTGCTTATTCAAGGACGTACTAAAACAATGTCAGTGTCTAAAATGCGTGCGCACAGTTCAGTTGAATGCAAAACATTTTACTTGAAGCTGTCAAACTGAATTTACGAAACTGTTTGCTGAAATAACTACAACATTAACAACAGCACTGAAATAAACCCACACTGTTTATCTATCAGTCAGATGTGCATGATAGTTGCATTCATTACTATAGCAAAAGATTCCAGGCGCTTTAAAATAACGAGGAACAGATTGTTTTTCGTAAATAAAGTGTAGCAAAAAGTCTGATATTATGCTTTGCAATGTAGAGAAAAAAAAATAAAGCTTCATACACACATAAATAGCAGATAACATGGCAGACACATTAGCCTAGTGCCATCTATCATACAATTGCATGACCAATAACACCTTCTGTAAAAAAATATTTTGTTGACTTAACTCATTATTTTCTGTTATCTTTTTGCATGGTTTTTTTGAGTTAAACTAACTTATTTGGAAAAGTGTACCTGACAAATTTGGAAAAGTTTACCTGACAAGTTATAAAGTACAATGAACTGATTTAATTTAGTTAAGTAAACTTCGAATTTAAGTTCAGCCAACTAAAGTTAAGTTTTCTAAACTACATCCAATAAGTTCAGCAAACTAAAGTTAAGTTTTCTAAACTACATCCAATAAGTTCAGGAAACTAAAGTTAAGTTTTCATCCAATAAGTTCAGCCAACTAAAGTGGTGTTTTGAAACCTGCAGCAGTACCAAATAATGAATTACTACTAGAACATTAATTTGTAAAATACATTTGATTTAAAAAATATATATATGGAAAATTAACGATCACTGATACAATTTACAATAGTCAAGTCACCTTTATTTATATAGCACTTTTTACAATACAGATTGTATCAAAGCAGATTCACAGTGATAACATGAAAATAATACAACAAAGTTTGTTTCTAGAAGAAAATTGCGTCATCTTCCACCTTAAGTAAGGCCGATCAATACTATTGTTGAATATTAAATGTCCCCAACTAAGCAAGCAAAAGGAGACAAAATGGAGAAAAAAACCTTGGGAGAACCCAGGCTCAGTTGGGGGCCAGTTCTCCTCTGGCCAATGAACGAACAGTGTATGATTATGATTCAGGCAGCATTACAGATCAGAAGTCAGATTGGATCAGAACATTCAGAATATTTATCCAGTTCCATCTGATTGGAAGTCGGAGTCACGCCGGTATTTAGACGAGTTTGTTGAGGATCAGTGCTGATGGCTGTCGTGTTGATGAGGCCTTCACAGGGCTGATGAAGCTGGCACTTCAGGGATGTGTTGTGGATGGGTCCAGGCGCAGGTCCACCACCTGATCTGTATACGGCCCGGGTCCGGCTGACTTCAGTAAACCTTGGAATAAACAGAAAGACTAACATTAGCATAGATGCCATTCTTCTTATGATGTAACGAGTACATCAGGTGTTATATACAATACAATTTTTTTAGCAATGAACTGCAAAGAAATTGCAGAAAAGAGCCTCATGGAAAGGTGTTTTACATCTGTCTCAATGCATGTCTTGTGGATTAATCTGTTACATAACATTAAACAAGATCAACCCACAGCATTCAATATAGAAACATCCTTTGTTCCAAAAGAAACAGTTAAAACATTGTTAAACACATTAAAGACCTATGAATTGGCTTAAATGCCATTTTAATATCAACTAAGTTACCAATTATTTATGCTCGCAAGCTTCAACAAATTCATCAATTAAACTAAACACTCTAAAATGCCACTCCCACAACATACCAACAAATGAAACATCCTGTTCACAACATTCCTTTCAAAAAGAAACTCTGAAAAGCATTAAAGGTATTGTTCCAACCCCGTAAGACTTTCGTTCATCTTCGGAACACAGATTAAGATATTTTTGATCATATCTTAGAGCTGGCTCACTCCTTCATAGGCTGCTAGGTAATCGATATCTGGCAGCCCAGAAAAGTTAGTAAAAACATTGTTACAATAGTCATACAGTGGCTCAATCTTAAGTTTATCAAGCGACGAGAATACTTTTTGTACAAAAAAAAAATGAGTTTTTTAAACGAGAATAGTTTTTTCAACTATTAATTTTCTTCTGTGTGGGCCTCTGAATGAGTTCACGAGAGCGCCGCGACGCATGTGCGAGAACTGAGGAGATGACTCTCGCGATCATTTGATGGGAAAGTGTGAAAGGTAAGCCATTCATTTTGCGGCACTGGTAAGGCACTTTTACGTTTTCTCGTTGGTTTCTCATGATTCGGACATCCAGGAAATGCACACTTTAGAACCATTTTGAACACTACATTGAGACCCATCTGCGTCATCTTCTCAGTTCTCGCGCATGCGTCGTTGCGCTCTCGTGAACTCATGTCAGAGGCCCACACGGAAGAAAATGAAGAGTTGAATAAAGTCGTTATTTTTGTTTGTTTTTTTGCGCACAAAAAGTATTCTCGTTGCTTGATAAACTTAAGGTTGAGCCACTGTAGTCACTTGGACTATTTTAACAATGTTTGTACTAACTTTTCTGGACCAGCAGAATGAAATTGCCTATAAGCCTATGGAGGAGTGAGACAACTCACAGATTTAATCAAAATATCTTCATTTGTGTTCCAAAGATGAACGAAAGTCTTACGGGGTTGGAACAACATGAGGGTGAGTAATTACAGAATTATTTTACAAGAAATGATTAATGCATGACAGAATTAAAATTTTTGGGTGAATTAACCCTTTAATATTTTTTCTTTCAAATGCCTAAAACTTCAGACAACAGGTTTATAAACGATTCACCTGATGAATTTAGGAAGATGGTTGAAATGTGTTCTCAAATTACAAGTGACTCAAACACGCATCACTGAAACATGCAGTGTGTCAATCACAACCATTTCCAATATTAATAAAAACAGTCGCATTTAAAAGTACAGATATAATAAGTTACTTATTTTACCCACATCAATTCAAATTGATAGTTAATTTTAAGAATTCCCAAAGATGTCGGCGCCAATGGCCTCGTGGTCAGTGCGCCGATATATAGCGCCTTTGCGCTCGGGCGGCCCGAGTTCGAGTCCCGGCTCGTGGACCTTTCCCGATCCCATCCCCCCCGTCTCTCTCCCACCTTGTTTCCTGTCATCTCTCTACTGTCCTGTCACAATAAAAGGAAAATCACCAAAAAAAAAAAAAAAAAGAATTCCCAAAGATTGCAGCGAAAACTCACCTGTATCTGGTGCTCTGCAACTGAGATGTAGTGACTGAGGTAAAAAATCCGGTTGGTGAACAAGCTTTTAGTCAACTTAACGGAACCTGTGAGTCAACACGAGGAAATACATTGAGCGAATCTTCTATGTGCAAAACACTCTGATTTGAAATACACTCAATAATCTTAAATTCATGACAACATCGTGACTAATTCACTCTATTATCAAGATTTCTTAAAACATGAACAAGCGCGACGACATGGCGCAAGATCCAAACTCCTAATAGTAATAATGAAAACATTCAAACCACAGACTTATTAATTGTATATCACCCATATCGATTCAATTTGACATTTACTTTTTAATTCAAAGATTGTGGTCAAAACTTACCTATATCTGGTGCTCTGCGAGTAGCATCTGCCTGCAAAACCGGAGGCTGCATTTTCAGGACCGCAGTTCTAGGACCGCATTTCTAGGACCCTAGGTTTTTAGTGACAACGCCACCTACCGAATTAGAGGACCAGCGAAGATGGATCGCATTTGATACTCACACTCTGATTGTCATCCATCTTCGCTGGTCCTCTAATTCGGATGGTGATGCATTTCATTGGAAAGTTAACGTAACCAACGTGATGGTGATTTGCTAAATAGTCTTGAATGCATAGCCATCATATATTAGCCTCTAATGCTGTAAAATGAATTATCACATTCATTTAACGGAACTGTTGCATGATAAGCATGTGTTGACTTACTGACAGCACAATAAACTGTAGCATGTTTGTTTTGAAAGCTTGTTAATTACTCATTGTTTTTCCATTTTAATTCAGTTAAAATAATCTTAATGTTTTCACTGTCACATGCTCACAGTCAGCCTGTTTAACGTTACCCACAATACATGTTATGAGTACATCTCTTCATTTTGACATGGTTTTATAATGTTGGTTGAGACATATGACATTTTCTGACATAACATAGAGGCCATCATAATAATTGACTGTTAAAATACCACGTGTTAGATTGTGTCATTTACTGTGTACTGTACTCTATATGAAGTGCTTTCAAGGACAGCTCAGGGTAGGTAATAGAGCTGTGTAATAAATAAATAAATAAATAAATAAATTGGTTAAGTACTAGGCTTAGGCCTAATTTATGTCTATTTATTTATATGAAATTAACTTAAAAATGTTTTCAAGAAACACATAACAATCCAAGAAGGGAGATCCTTTCCTGAACTAAAGAGATGCACTACATGCTGCAAGGAGTTTCACTGCCCGTTCTGAAGTTCTGCTTTGTTTCAACCAACAAAGTTGAGCAAAGTGAACACCATTTTGAAAGCCATTTTAAATGTGCAGTTCTCCATGAAGATAACATTTGCAAACATTCTTTTGGGAAATGCAATATAAAGATTAATTTAATTTGAGCAATGAATCCAAACAACTGCAAATTTATGTTTTGTTTTTGTTAACCTGATTCAGATTTTTGGTATTAATAATTTACACTGATGACCATCGTAATAATACTACAATTTAATATTCTTATATTTTAGGGTATACCATTCACAGATGTGGATTAGATTGCCGACCAAAGTGGCATTACCATGTTCAACTAAATGTTCCTTATTTCATTCACTTCTCTTTCTCTCTCTTAGGAGTCAGTGATGATGTTGTCCATGAAGTTCTATCTATGTGGTTCACGTCATGAACAAATTTGTTTTTGTGTGTGTTCAAGTTCAGTTGTAATATATTATTTTGTAAAATATACACAATCTTAAATCTTCCCCCAGAGTCACCCTTGTCTTCCCTCTGTACTTGAAAATGTGGTCGATCTAGTGACTGAAAAGACTATAACATGATTCCTTATTTATTTTACTTGAGTTATTATATTAAGCTACTTCTTAGACCCAATAATTTCTCAACATTCCTAGGAACCAGGTTTAATTGCAATAAAGAAAGTAGTATTTGGGTGCAATAAAACTTAAAAAAAAAAACTCTAAAACTCTAATGTAGTTAAAACTGGGTGGAAATACTGCCTTGGTGGCACTTTTTTCGGTCCTCCAAAACTAGGGTCCTGGAAATGCGTTCCTGGAATTGCGTTCCTGGGACTGCGGTTCTCCGACTCGGTAGGTGGCGCTGTCACAAATAACTAGGGTCCTAGAAATGCGGTCCTCCAACTGCGGTCCTGAAAGTGCAGCTTCCGGGACTGCAGACAGATAATTTTGGGCTCTGCAACTGAGTTGAATTGAAGTGACTGAGGTAAAAAAAATCCGGTTGGTGAACAAGCTTTTAGTCAAAGTACTTGACTGAACCTTTGAGTCAACACGAGGAAGTACAATGAGCGAATCTTCTATGTGCAGAAATACACTCAATAATCTTAAATTCGTGACAACATCGTGAGTAATTCACCCTATTATCAAGATTTCTTAAAACATGAACAAAAGCGCAACGAAATGGCGCGAGATCCAAACACTGAATAGTAATAATGAAAACCGTGACATTTCAAACCACAGACGTATTACTTGCTATTTATATCACCCATATCGATTCAATTTGACAGTTACTTTTTTTAATTCAAAGATTGTTGTGAAAACTTACCTATATCTGGCGCTCTGCAACTGAGATGAAACTGAGGTAAAAAAAAAAAAAAAAAAATCCGATTTGGTCCGGTTGGTGAACGAGCAGCTTTTAATCAACTTGACTGAAGCTTGACCACAAGGAAGTAAAATCAGCGAATCTTCTATGTGCAAAAACACTCTGACTCGAAATGGATAATATAATTCTAAAAATCTGCTTTTACTAATTGTCATTTGCACTTATAAATGTATGAATTATATATATGTCAGAAATTACGTATTTGTGAACAATATTTACACTGTGACTGTAGCATATTTAATTGTGTGCTTTACAAATCTTTAATATTCGATAACACAAGACTATAGAACGCTTATTACGAACTAAAAACTTGCATCCACTTTCACAATATAAAATGTCACACTTGCTCTGTATCACTCCTTCTGAAGACAAGTGTAAGGTCCAACATGGAAAATCATCCGGTTTCCACGGTCTTCTCTTGAAAATTCTCAGAGAAAAAAAATTATTCAAAGAATCATCTTGAGAGTTTCATTTTCATGAATCGCTCAAATCCGCCCATGATGGATTGAATCTGACCATTAAAGGGTTAGTTCACCCAAAAATGAAAATTCTGTCAGTAATTACTCACCCTCATGTTGTTCCAACCCCGTAAAACCTTCGTTCATCTTCGGAACACAAATTAAGATATTTTTGATGAAATCTGAGAGCTGGATCACTCCTCCGTAGGCTTCTAAGGGACTGAAACTTGCTGGCCCAGAAAAGTTATTAAAGAGATCGTTAATATAGTCCAAGTGACTACAGTGGCTCAATGTTAAGTTTATCAAGCGACGAGAATATTTTTTGTGCGAAAAAAATAAAAAAAATAACGACTTTATTCCACTATTTATTTCCTTCTCTCTGGGCCTCGAGTTAGTTCACGTAGTGTTTTTGCGTAGCACGTCTGTGTTGCACGTCATCACGTAGGCTCATTATTGGCCGACGCTGGTCATGTGTGTGATGCGTGTGTCGTACAACACTGACGCGCTGCGCAAAAACACTACGTGAACTCACTCGAGGGAACTTCGATGTTACTGGCTGTAGTGTTGCCTGAGATGGACTCAGAATGGGCAGCTATGCTTTCCCGGGCCGCCGAAAAGGTCGGGCTTGTGTGGAACCCTCCACCACACTGGTTCTCAGCGTCCCGCCCCGGTGCTTTTCTTCCCGTAGGTGCATAAGGAGCTTACTAGAACGTGGATGGCACCTTATTCTGCCAGAAGCTGTCCTAGTGGCTCCTACCTCCTTACCACCCTCGATGGTGGGGCAGCTAAGGGGTGTAGATTTGAAAATCATGCTTTTCCCCATTATTGTTGAATCACGGAAGCTACACCAGTTACTTTTGCCAAGAGATCTCTATTTACTATTGTATACATGTATCAGACAGAGAGAAACAGGCATAGCAGAATAAGGCTATAGGTGAGGAGGTCTTCATTCCAGATTTCTCTGTTCCCCATTTCTCTATCCTCTCACCCCATCATGCCAGCTCTAAATAGTCTCTCTGTTTCTCTTCCCTCACCCCCTAATGTCTCAGTTTCTCCTTCCTCTCACTCCATCATGCCTCTATTTCTCTGGAGTGGTACAGTAAGGATTGAGCTTATATACACCACTATGGGACTTACAACTTCCTTGTAAGGTAGCAAAACATGTTGCTTATGTTTAAAAATGGAACATATACCTCATGCTTACACATGGTACAATCCACTTTCCACATTAAGAACTATCCCTCTGTGTATACATTCATGGTACATTTGCAACAGTTGAAAAACATTCTTTCCTTGTAAAGAACATGCCAACTATACACATTTGATGTATCATCATTAGTGGAACATCTCTGCTCAGTGAATGTTGCATTGCACACATACCTCTAAGCAAAATATATAACTCTCCCAGCTCCCCTCCCTGTGTCTAAAATATGATGCTTAAACATGTGTCCATCCAATATAATCTAACTCATGCATTTTTAACTTCATAAAATAATACAACTGATTATGAATACTAATAAAGAATAATAATACAGACACATATTATTAAATAATTAAATTATATTAAAAGATGAAATTTTAGTCTTCAGGGGTATGTGAATATCACACTGTTGGAGCGGGCCGTCATGATGCAGTTGTGTCCGGCGTCCGCTGCCTCCTGGCGGGGTAATCCACGCCTCCCGTCCAGAGCCTGTAAGTTTACGTCCAGTCAGTACATTTTGTACGTCGGCATAACATTGAACGTGACTGGCTGAAAGGGAACCATGCACATTATTAGAAGCAAGAAAATGGGTACGAATGAATGAAGATACTCTTGTGGTCAGAAAATGGTGATGGCAAAATGTCAGTAGAGGTATTGCAGAATTCTTTAGAGATAAGTCACATGTCAATTCAGGACTGGGAGGAGAGAGAGTTATTGCTCCATGTGAACATCTTTTGAGAGGGATGCAATACTCTCCAACTATCGATCAAAGAGATTCTCTGCATAAACATTTTCAAGTATAAACTATTATTGTCAGAAGTATGAGGCCATCTGTCTGCCATCTAAAGCCACATTAAAATCTCCACCAAAAAATAAGCATGGAATTTGGGTAGCCTATTTAGTCAATCATTTTAACATGTTCCTCTACGACTAAAAGGCTTCATTTTCTTTCTGCTGGTTATAACCATAAACACAAACAAGAATACACGTAAAATTTGAAATTTCAGTAACGAGAAAGATATAACGTCCACCCAAATCATTTACATTAAGTAACACCTTCCCTTTAAACTGATTTTTTAAAGATGCATACACCGGCTGAATGTGTCGTACCAAGAGACATCCATATTTCCAGTCCCCATTGTGACCTCCAGAAATTAAGATCCTCTACAGTTGAGTGACATTCTTGGGGGAAACAAAAATCAGATTTGAATTGTTTGAGATATAGGAAAACAACCTTTCACTTAGTTAGATGTCTTAGCCCTCTAGCATTTAAAGAAACAGCAGTGGAGTGGAGTGGAAAGGAAGGAAAGGAAAACAAAAAAATGTATCAAAAAAAAAAATTAATAGACCTAGATAAGCAAAACAAATAACTTGTTGTACAGAACTTTAACTGGTCAAGAAATGAGCACTAGGATGAGAACCGAAACTCAAACAATAGGAAAAAGATATTGAAATACAGTATGAAATGCCAATTCAGTAATACTTTAAATAAAATTTGAGAACATATAATTATAATACCAGATCATTTAAGTCATTAGGAGACTGTATTGCATTGTACAAGCCAGACAACACAAATGTCTGAAGCATACTAGAACGTCTCAGTATATCCCAACAAACTGTAAGACGTTCTAAAATATGACTAATAAACCATGTGAAAAGGCAGCATATTAAATGTCTTACATCCTAATCAAGAGTGTAGTACCGCCACATGAGTGTCTTCAGTGTCCTGGGAAGAACTGTAGACTGACGATAGTCCAGAACATTGAAGAGCACCAACCAGCCAAGAGGATGGAAACAATATTAAAGTCAAGAGACGATAAGAATAAACGAGAAACACATTAGTCAGGAGGGAATATTTCAGATCCCTCTACAAAAGTCCTTCCACCCACAAAAATAAGCTTGCTTGTTCTCTTTTCTCACCTTTTCCAGAACAGGCCACAGCTTGTTTCTTCATTCTCTATCCGCTGGAGACAGATTCTTGGATATTTTCAGGTTGTTGTTTTTAAGAAAATTTGAATCCTTAGCAACACGCCAGACTGCGTCGCATTGAAAACGGGAGGTAAACTGGATGATGATTCCTCTGGGCTTGCTGTCGTTCAGCCGTTTGCGACCCAGGCGATGAACGGTGTCCACGACGTTTGTCTTTCACATCTGGCAGAAGGTGCTGGCAAACGTCGATGAGCTTATCTCGGACATCTTCTCGTTCACTTTCAGGTAACCCATGAACTCTGAGACTCCATCGACATGACTAAGCCTCAAGGTGCAGAAGTTGTTTCTCCTGTTCATGCGAGTTAAACTTGACTCTTTTGGCTAGTGACTCAGTTTTGATTCAAGTAGTTATGCATTTTGTCCAGCATAAGTTCTTGGCGGGCTTGACGTGCCTCATTAACAATTTTGTTAGCATTAGCAGCAGCTTGAGATCCATTCCTACTTTTTCTTTTCTTGGATTTTCCCATTTTGATAGCCAATGCAACAACTAGTTAAATGTGATCTGGTACAAATTATGAGTTCAAAAGCCTTTCTAACTGCAATACAACTCCATCCGGACGGCAACATTTCAAATAGGTTGTGGCTGGGGTGAATGTGATGTCTGATGATTTTGCCAACCCTTTTCCTCACTCTTGAAGAGTACATATCCATGATGGTGGGCAGAGGGCACCAATAATCCTTTCCACAGTCTGGACTTTCCATTGTAGTCTCCAGGGGTCCTCATGTACAAAAACTTGCGTTGAAATCATACTAAAACATTGCGTACGGACAAAGCTGTAAATGTGCATACGCACACACAAAAAAAAAAAATCAGATGAATGAATCTCTGCGTACGCAGGATCCCACGCAAATTCTCTTTGTACATCCCAATTAATGTGAAACTGAGCGCATAAGCACGAGCAAAACACCCCACCCTGTCTCCTCCCTTAATTAAATACATCTTAATATGGTAATGAGTCCACTTTGGCAAAAGCAAGCAGCAAGAAACAAAAACTTTATGGAAAGTGAATTGGAGATGCTACTATCAGAGGTAGAAACAAGAAAAAATATTTTATTTGGAACTTTATCCTCGGGAATTAACAACAAAAGAAATAAAAATGAGTGAGAGAGTTTGGCTGACGCCATCAATGCGGTGGGATCTGAAAAAAATTAAAATAAAATAAATAAACAGCACTGTAAATGACCTTAAAAGAAATGGTTTGATATAAAGGTGGAAGTTAAGCAGAGAACTGCTGCACACCGACAAAGTGTATGCAGAACAGGCAATGGTACAGGGGTCGATGAACTTACACCCTTTAAGCAGAGAGTTTCCTCTATTATGGGTGACACTTTACTCTCTAGAATAGTATCTGTTGCTGTTGGAGTTACTAGGACTGCCACGAAGGTAACTCATTTCTCATTTGTTTGCTTAACTTTGGTACACATAGCTTACCAGCCTGCATTTAATTTTCAAATGCATGCAATTTAGCTGACCAAAAGTACACCAGAGATTGTACATATCCATTGCATTTATAGCAAATGTGTGTACCCATTAATAAGGAACAGACTCAAATCACAGCATGTGACTGTTTATTTGGACTTAGGCCCTATATGGTGCAACAGTAGGAACGTCCTGAGAAGCCAGGGCCCATTGTGTCCGGCGTCTCCAGTGCTGCCCCCAGTGCTGAGGCCCGTGCGTCTGGCCGCATCTTTACGCATGTTGTTCTGGAGTCACAACAGCAAATTGTTAAGGCCATCAGATAAATTAAGAGTCACCTGAAAAATATCACTGACGCACTCACAGACATAAGCCACTCATTAGTTGTTTTTTTAAATTCGCTTTGGTACTATTTTTTACAAGTAAGGTGTACATTTTCAAAACTCCAGTACAAAAATCCAAACTGACACTTGTAACACTTTCAAAACATGATCCTGTGCTTTCATTAGAGTTATACACATTTCAGTCCACATGATCATGGTTTCAAACACAAGATTATTGTAATATGTAATAAGAACATTTGGTTTAATCACTGAAATACAACAGTATGATCTTCTTTCAGTTTAGTACTTTTAACAGTCAATTCATTCAACAGCAAACAATGCAAGATAAATGTTTCAATTCACCCTTGTTGCTGAAATAATTACAGTAATACAGGCTACAGTTGCCACATTAGAAAATGCACTTACTTTACATAACTTATGAAGCTGAATCCATAATGTTTGTAATAGTATCTATCTAGTGTTTTATCAAAAGGTGTGATGAAGTTATGAAACTGCCATAAGGTTTTGTGCTAGAACAGAGTTTGCTGGCAATACAGTAAGTGTTTTCACTGTGCCACATGACTGTATACTGTAATTTACTGTAAGACTTGAGAAATTAGAAAATGCCGGACAGTCTGGGTAAGGAGCGACCAGACCCTGCAAATTACCATTTGAACTCACCATGAGAGACAAAAGTCTCACCTCCAAGTCATCCTAATCTACATTTCATTCCCTCATCCCTCACCTATGGAAGCTTGTTTCCGCCACTGAATAATAAATAAATAATAATATCGACTTTTTATCTCACAATTCTGATTTTTTTTTTCACAATTGCGATATATCAAGTCAGAATTGTGACTTTTCCTCAGAATTGCGAGATATGAAGTCAGAATTGTGAGAAATAAAGTCGCAATTCTGAGAAATAAAGTCGCAACTGCGAGATATAAAGTCACAATTCTGAGAAATAAAGTCACAATTGCGAGATATAAAGTCAGAATTGCGTGATATAAAGTCGCAATTGCGAGAAAAAAAGTCTGAATTCTGACTTTATAACATGCAATTCTGACTTTATATCTCGCAATTCTGACATTATAACACAATTGCGACTTTATTTCACGCAATTCTGACATTATATCTCGCAATTGTGAGAAATAAAGTCAGAATTGCGAGATGTAAACTCGCAATTGTGAGATAAAAAGTCGCAATTATCTTTTAAAATGTTTTATTTTGTGGTGGAAACAAGCTTCCATACTCACCCCCTCTCTCTCTCATACTCGGATCACCTGAATTCACCCAAGAAAATACATAGTTTTAATGGGAATGATTATCATCGAGTATTGTACATTTTTGATATCATTTGAAATGTCTCAGTGCGACTGGTACAAAGGTCTCATTTCCAAATAAGTAAAACAAAAGGTAATAAGGCTTTTAAGAGTTTTAGAGATAGCTGACACACAAAGGAAGGTGGTCTCTAGACAAATGGTCTCCTACCCCCAAAAGGTGTAACCTCTGAATGCAAATTTCCATTGTTAGCACGTTTCCATGTGAAAGAAGTATCTGTCTATACAAGGAAATGCAACGAGAAGATCGGGGCCTTCTGTTACTCAGATGAGCCCATGATGTTGAAGGACCTCAAAGAATTCAGCATCATGCATTTTAATGTTGGGTTCGCATCTCTTCTCTTTATTCCAGAGCATTTGATGTTTTGTATCGATTATCTTTGAATTGATTATGAAATTGGCATGATACATTTACCTGACATAATAAATTACATTTGATTATTCTAACTTTCTTTGACATTATTTTCATTAAAGAGTTCATATAAAAAAAAAAGAATAGTCAAACATTCACTCACATTTAATGATGCACAGATATCATTAAAACCTTTTCATTTATGGAGTCAGATGAAATAATGAGAAAATATATATTCAAATGTATTGCATTTAATCAAAAAATACTTTGCTTTGAGAAAAGACAGTAACACGTAGAGACCTTCCGCGCTGGTCGGATGCCGGCTTTGGGCCGATCGAGCGTGAGCTTACACCTTTACAGATAAAGGGTGAGTTACAGTAATGTGGCAGTCTTTACCATGGTAATCAGTTTACAGTATCACATGGCATACATACTGTAATGTGCTATATTTGATGCCATTTGTCTCCCTTCTTCTGATGCATCTCTAATCAATCAATCTGATCTCACTCACTCTCTCTGACTTTCCATAGACATAATTCATTGTATTCAGTACAAACTGTATAGGCCTACCCCTAAGCTCCTGAGTGTGCCTAAAACTAAGCGGAAGCTCAGAGGGGACTGTGCCTTTGCTGTGTCTGCTCCTAATCTATGGAATGGTCTGCCTCTGCACGTTAAGCAGGCCTCTTCTCTGTCTTTTTTTAAAACCTGTCTTAAAACCCATCTCTTCTATGTGGCCTTTGACAAGATGTCGACTTTATTTACTTGATTTAATTTCTTATTTTGATTGCGTGGCTATTATTTGTACTCATGTTTATGTTGTTTCATTTTATTGTTGTATTTTATATGTAATTTTGCACCTCACGTGAGCTACGTTTTTTAATTGTTTTCTTATTTTCCTGTTCAGCACTTTGGTCAACTTTGGTTGTTTTAAAGTGCTTAACAAATAAAGTTGGATTGTATTACCCCTAAAAATACACACAGAAAACTTTGTATTTTTACATTTTCACATTTTCACCAATCACTTAGTATGATTTATAAGCAGTTTTCCTCATGGGGACCTACAGTATGTCCCCACAAGGAGAAGGATTTCGGATAGTGCCATCTTTGTAGAGACATTTTGTCCCCATAATGTAGAGTTTACCAGGACACACAGACCACCCTTGCAGAAAAACGTCTCGGGTTATGACTATAACCCTTGTTCCCTGAGAAGGGAACGAGACACTGCATCGTTGAAAACGACTCTTTGGGGACGCTCCCTTAGCGTGCGCCTCTGAAGTATGAATGAAGCTAATCCAATCCTGATTGGTGTTGCGTCATGACGTAACATGTGACGGCATAACCGGATGCATAAAAGTGACGCTGGCACACACACACATTAGCCTCGCGATGAAGCAAGCCGCTCTCAGGCATTGAGGGGCGTGGCAGGACGACGCAGTGTCTCGTTCCCTTCTCAGGGAACAAGGGTTATAGTCATAACCCGAGACGTTCCCTTTCGAGGGAACTCGCACTGCGTCGTTGAAAACGACTCTTTGGGGAACGAATGCCCACTAGGCCACGCACCGAGAAAAGGCCTGCCCTAGAGTGAAACTGAACTCAGGCACCCATCTAGGACGAGAGCACATGTGCGCCAGGCGTACTAGGGAGGTGCAGACTATAAAACCTGATAAAAGTGTGTGGGGTAGCCCAACCGGCTTGCCTCACAGATCTCCTGGAGGGGCACTCCCAAGAGGAGGGCTCTAGAGGACACCATGCCTCTAGTAGAATGAGCCCTTACAGCCAAAGGTGAAGGCAAATTGCGCACCTTGTAGGCCTACTTATGGTTTGTTTAGCCGGGAGCCCCTCATTAGGTGACCCGAAACACACTACAGTAAGTCCGACCTCCTCCAAGAAGAGGACCTCTCAAGGTAATACTCGGAACTCTGACTGGCAGAGCAAGGAACCTCTTCTCTTCTGCCGACACATGTGGTGGAGGATGAAATGCTTGCAGGACCATGGACCTAGCCATGTTAAATTGCACTTAAGGCACATAGCTGGGTCTCGGATGCAGGATGGCCTTAACTCCGCCGGGGCAAACCCCAAGCAAGCTGGCGTTAATGCCAGGGCTTGGAGGTCTCCCAGTCTCTTTATAGGAAGTAGCTAAGAGAAAGGCTATCTAGAACGTGAGGTCCTAGGCAAAGCCGACTGAAGGGATTCGAAGGGAGCCAGGGATAGCCCTTCGAGAACCACCGCCAGGTACCAGGAAGGAACCCTGGACCTGACTGTCAGTCTCATCCTCTATGTACCAAGGAGAAATAGTATGACCAGATGGTGCCTCCCCAAAGGCCCAATATTCAGTGGTGCATGGAACGCCGCAATGGCATCCATGTGCACCATCCATGTGGACGGGGAGAGATTCGCAGAGAACGATCTTGAAGAAAATCCAGAACTGAAGCCACTGGGCAGTTAACTGGGCCTAACTCATGTTCTCTATACCAAGTGGAAGAACATTCCACTTAAGGCCATATAATCTCCTAGTAGACGGAACCCCAGAGATAAGTATGGTTCCGTGCACCCCAAATGATAGAACAGCATTTAGGTACTGAGCCCCCTCAGAGGCCAGACCCACAATTTCCACAGCTCTGGGCGAGGATGGAATATAGTACCCTCCGCCTGAGATAACAGATCCCTCCTCAGAGGAATCTGCCATGGCGGAGCTATCAGGAGTGAAATTAAATCCGAAAACCATACTCGGGCCGGCCAAAACGGGGCTACCAGAAGAAGACTGATGCCCTACTGACAGACCCTCTCCAGGACTCCCGGGAGCAGAGCGATCGGGGGAAAAGCGTACAGGCGAAGCCTCGGCCAGGCCTGTACCATGGCATCCAACCCCAACGGGGCTGGATGAGTGAGGGAGAACCAAAGTGGACAGTGGGACGTCCCTTGAGACGCAACAGATCCACTTCCATTGGTCCAAACCTCTGCCATATCAGCTCCACCACCTCTGGATGGAGTCTCTATTCCCCGGGCCTCAGCCCCTGCCTTGACAGGATGTCTGCTCCCTGATTCTGAACCCCCGGGACATATATTGCTCTTATAGATAATATTTTCCCTTGGGACCATAAAATAATCTGATGCGCCAATCTGGATAGAGGGCGCGATCTGAGTCCCCCTTGTCGGTTCAGATACGCTACCACTGATGTATTGTCCGAACGTATCAAGACGTGGTAACCTTTGATGTCTGGGAGGAAACTCCTCAGAGCCCTGAACACAGCCAACATTTCTAGGCAATTTATATGCCAAGAATGATGAAGGTCCTGCCACAGACCCCTGGCAAAGCGCCGATAACCGCGCCCCAGCCAGTGAGGGAAGCGTCTGTTGAAATGGTTTTCCGGCGACATGACACCCCTAATACTGGCCCTTGGGACAAGAACCAAGATTTCTTCCATATTAATAAGGAACGAAGGCATCTGCGCGTAACCTTTATTATACGGAACGGATTCCCCTTGGGGGAAAAACCCCTTGGCTTTGAGCCACCACTGAAGGGGCCTCATGTGAAGAAGGCCCAAAGGAATTATGTTGGATGCCGCTGCCATGAGGCCCAGCAGTCTTTGAAATTGCTTTACAGTGATGGCCTGGCCTAGCTTTATCCCTGACACCATGGTCAGGATGGATTTCGATACGTGCGGGAGACATACGTGCCTGCATCGTAACCGAATTCCATACTATGCCCAGAAAAGTAGTTTTCTGAGCTGGTTCTAACACACTTTTCCTATTGTTGAGTCTCAACCCCAATTTCTGAATGTGGCCAAGAACGACATCTCGATGCCGAATTGCCATTTCTCGAGACTGGGCCAATATGAGCCAGTCATCGATATAATTCAGAATACGGATGCCCTGAAGCCTCAGTGGAGCCAGAGCTGCATCCATACACTTAGTGAACGTGCGGGGAGAGAGTGCTAGGCCGCACGGAAGAACCCGATATTGGTACGCTTCGCCCCCGAAAGCAAACCTCAGGAACCTCCTGTGACATGGAAGGATGGAGACATAAAAATAGGCGTCTTTTAGATCTATCGTGACAAACCAATCCTCGGATCTGATTTGATTCACGATGATGGGAACAGTGAGCATCTTGAAACTGAATCTCCTCAGAGAACGATTCAACTGCCTCAAATCTAAAATCGGCCTCAGCCCGCCATCCTCCTTTGGAACTATAAAGTACCGGCTGTAAAACCCGGACTCTTTCTCTGGTAGGGGAACAATTTATATGGCCCCTTTGACCAGTAGAGTTCTGTACCTCTTGTTCCATAACCCGAGCCTGTTCTGGAACCACTGCAGTCAGTACCACCCCAGCAAACTTGGGAGGTCGGTGACCGAACTGCAGTCTTTACCCATATTTTATAATATTCAGGACCCATATAGATATATTCGGAAGGCGTTGCCATTCTTCTACAAAATCTACTAAGGGAACCAGCCCCTCGAGACTGACCTCGGGTGTTTTTCGAGCACTATTCTCGACCTCCTGAAGCGGAGGACCGGCAGGAAAAAGTCGAGAAAGATTTTGTGACCATAGACGGTGCCCTATTGCAAGCTTTTGGGGTGAACGCCACGGTGTGCGTTCGCTGGAAATCATTGTGGCCCGAAGCGCACTTTACGGCGGGATACAGATATCGATTTCCTGAGGGCTCCCCCAGAGGGGAGACTCTTTGGGTTTCGTTCTCGACACCCTGAAGCGGAGGACCGGCAGGGAATAAATCGAAAACAGTTCCGATGGGCGAACGCGAACACTGGCCGCAAGCCTTTTGGGCGCCTTTTACAGCGTGCATTCGCTGAAAACCGATGTGTCCCAAAGCGCACTTGAAGCTGGATACAAACATCGATTTCCTGAGGGCTCCGCGGAGGAGCGATTCTCGCTCATACCTCCACGGGGGGGGGACAGCCATCTTCGTCTCGTTTTCGATACCCTGAAGCGGAGGACCGGCAGGGAAAAATCTTAAACGATTTTTGACGTTCGCTGCTAATCATTTTAATTCTTCAGAATTAAATGCAGCCAAAAACACTCGATAAGTGAAACACGGTCTGGATGGTAGGTTGAATTAAAATATCTAACTTCTTAAAGTCAGATAATATATTCCATCATTTCAATTCCATCATATTAATTCATAGAATTGAATGCAGCCATAATCACCAGAAATACTGTTTTAATATTTATTTATACGGTCTCGTAATCTACACGCTGCCTCGGCAAACGCGAGATTCGAGCCGTTACAATATATTTGGCTTTCATCCCTCGAGAAGAAAGTCATCAGGTGCGAGGTTGAAACATCCGACAGCGCACGGATTGCACTCGCGCCGATATATTTCTCAATGAACACTGCCAGCACCCTCAGGAGCTGATTGTGAATGCCTCGCACCCAAACAGTATTATTTCACAGATCGCGTGTGTCCCTTTTATTGCAGACTCGTAATCTAAGCGCTGCCTCAACAAACGCGAGATTCGAGTCGTTCACAATATATTTGGCTTTCATCTCTTCGAAAAGAAAGTCAACGGGCTCGAGGCTGAAACACCCGAAACGCACGGCTGTGTGCGTCGAGATATTTCTTAAAAACCACAGCCAGCACCCTCAGGAGCTGACAGTGCATGCCTCGCACCCACACAGAATCTTTATTGCAGAGTAGCCGTCATCTACGCGCTGCCTCGACAAACGCGAGATCCGAGCTATAGATTCTGTATTGCAATGTAGTGGGACAACTTTTTATTTTTTTATTTTGGGTTACAACAACACCGGCGAGTGTGACTCATGTTCCTCGTCCCCGATGCTGAGCACATCCACTTCCTCAGAAGCAGATAGCTCGAGCATCGGGCACTCGTCACGGGCAGAAGAAGCCACATCGCGGGCTTCTGCGTCGTGAGCGAGCGTTATAGAATCTGCGGATGATGAACATGAAAGTGCCTCGGCAGTCTCGTTCTCATCCGCAAGATCCTTCTGCGATCCCCACGATCCAAGCCACCGCGCCGCCTCAACGGACGCGGGACCCGAACCGCGGGGATCGCGAGCCAAGTGGGAGCGCAGCACTCTATAGTACTTTCACAGTGTTCACAGGCAGCCCCCTCGAGAACTGCCTGTGCGTGCTGCGCTCCTAACAGTGTACACACAACTGATGCGTGTCTCCACCCGTGAGAAATATAGGGCAGGGGTGCACACACTTAGTGTATCTTTCACTCGCCATAATATAGAGGATTTCACTGACAAACAACATCAAATAAGACAGACAGTTTCACAGAGAGCGCTTGCTGAAGAACGAAAGCTAATGTGTGTGAGAGTCGTTTTCAACGACGCAGTGCGAGTTCCCTCGAAAGGGAACCACATGAATTTCATGTTATCACATGTTTTCCACATGTGATCACGTGACCTCATGTGAACAACAAGTCACCACGTGAACGTTTCACATGTGTAAATGTTCCAAAAGCACACATTTCCCATGTGCAAAACATGTTTCACATGTGATCCACATATTTCACATGTGCTTTTAACATGTTTTTACACATTACATTTCATATGTGCAAAATGTGAAGTTCATGTTTTTTTTCTGTAAGGGACAGACACTTTGAACATAGTGGTTATGATCTAAGAAAAATCACTTATAAATGAAAAAAAAAAAAAAAAAAAAATTAATACATTTGGTTATCCGTATCAGAAATTGCAAACAAAATAGAAACTATATCTATAGGTGTACCAAATGATTAATTGATTAACCATTTAGATCAGTTATATTAAATAGACAAATGTATTAAACTGAACAAGAAGAGATGCAAAGAGGTGATGGGCAAAGCTATATATATATATATATATATATATATATATATATATATATATATATATATATATACATACTGTGTATATATATATATATATATATATATATACATACTGTGTATATATATATATATATATATATATATATATATATATATATATATATATATATATTTTTTTTTTTTTTTTTTTTTATTATTATTATTATCATTTTTTATTTTCATTCATTCATTCATTCATTCATTTTTATGAACCATAACTTTAAATGCATCACTCACCAAGAAGCCACCCATCGTGCACCCTGCTTGGAGCCTCATCCCAAACATGTTGTTTGTCAGGATGTGTCAGGTCCGGGATTCGAACTCAGAGTGTTGCTGGAAACCCAAGGTTCTAACCACTGCTCTATGGGGCAGTGTGGACCCAACTGGAAGAGTCCAATAACATAAAACAACGTTTACCAGAGAAGCTGGTCAAAATGGTCTGAGCAAAAGCCTTTCAGGGTAGACCAAACGGGAAAAGGCATAGACTAGGCAAGAGACCTTCCAGACTGAACTAAGGTACAAGTAAATGCAAGTCTTTAAATATACACCTGTTAATACTCCAACAAGCTAGGCACAGGTGATTTCATTGAACCAATAATGAGCAGTGAATTAGGAGGAAGATGTGGAAGGTCTTGTGCTCTCAGTCTCCCTCTACTGGACAGACCATGATGAGACAGGATGGGTCATGGGTTGACCCAGGCCACAATATTTGTTAGGCGCATTTTTGCATCACATATTATCTCCACATTTATTAATGGAAATGTTTCTGATTCACATATGCAAATTCTTCTTCAGATGGTGCCTTTATAGAAATGTTTGTGCAGTCGATTGCTCCGATTACATTAGGAAAAACAGCTATCGCTGCAAATTGTGCTTTAATGTTGCCAGTTGCCAGGAAACCAAGTGTTGTCAGCACCTGTAAGGGAATGGGTATTGCATGGCTCCTTGCTGTCTCTCTCCAAATTCAAACCCAACTCAGCACAGAGCTCCAAGAGGATAGCCCTTGAAAATCTAATTTCACTGTTAGTTTATCCGACTGTGAGTGTGAAAGCTGGCGTATGCAAAGTTTTTGTGCGTACCCAGCATTGATACATGTGGCCCCAGATGTCTTAATTGGTGGCTGAACCAAACCAGACAGTTATAGATGAACACAGGACAGACTCAATGACGGCCGAGTAGAACTGTGTCAGCAGCTCCTGTGGCATGTTGAACTTCCTCAGCTGCCGAAGGAAGTACAACCTCTGCTGGGCTTTTTTCACAATGGAGTCAATGGGTGCTTCTCAAACAGAAGGCTGCTTCCTACTGAGGCTGTGTCCTTCCTAGTCAAGTCCTTCAGAGGCTTGTAGGCTAGAGTCTTCCTATTAACACTAGAACTGCCATGGCGGTCATTTTGA
Source organism: Squalius cephalus (assembly GCF_949319135.1). Lineage (NCBI taxonomy): Eukaryota > Metazoa > Chordata > Actinopteri > Cypriniformes > Leuciscidae > Squalius > Squalius cephalus. Next base: position 31,849,429 of record NC_137131.1, read on the forward strand.
CCGTTTTGAATTTTATATCTGCAATAACTTAGCTGAAAAAATAAATACAATCCTGCTGGTACCTGACTTTTCCTAAAAGTGTCTGTATTTTCATTTAAAATGGTTTTAATATAAATTACACATAAGGCAAAAAAACAAATGAACATATTTACCTATTTCGGCCATAGACGGTCATATTGACCGCACGGAATTTCGCGGTATTATTATAGGCTATACCAATATACACAACAATAAAATGTGGTTAAAAATACACTAAACATATTCAACAACAAATCATTTAAATGTAATGATATTCAAAACAGAACAAGAATGAAAAAATAACTATAAACAAGCCAAAATGAAATACTTTATAAGCGAAAGTGAAAGTAAGCGGCGTTAGGCTCACGTGCCTTTCTAATTAGAATCAAATGTCTAGAATCAGTCATGTCCCGCCGAAAGCGAGTTGGGCTTGGGCTATAAATACGGCCCCGAGAGGCTGGTTTGGTCAGTTTTTCATCGCCGAAGCGAATCAGAACGTGACGCATGCACGGCAAGATACGCAAGTACTCGTTCCCTCTCTAGAGAGAACCGAGGTTACGTTAGTAACCGAGTACGGTCTCTTACGAGAGGTTCTCTCGTACTTGCGTAATATCTTACGCTAGGGGAACACAGTGTAAAACGCCGTGCGTGCTTGAGATGCAACACTAAAGTCCCAAGGGCAGGTACCCGGGGCTCATATAGTGCCTAATCACAAGGGACTCACAGAGAATCCGGGAAGAGGGGCTAGAATAGCATCATTCCTATAATATAGAGCTCTAATAAGAGCAGATTATATCAAGTGTTCCACACAGCCAGGGCGAACTCGGCCTGGACTGATAAATATGGGGGACTTACGCACTGCCCACAGAAGTATACAGACGATCAGTGATCGACGCTCTATCAGTTTCAGCATCCTGAGCCGATAGCATCGGGCAGGCAACACTGAAAAATTAGACCGAGAGCAGCTTAGCTTGTAAAGCGGGAACCTCGAGGTTATAAAACCTTATAAATGTAGACGGGGAGGCCCAGCCTGCCATCATACAGATATCTTGCAAGGTAATCCCACTAGACCAAGCCCACGACGAGGCATGCCTCTTGTGGAGTGCGCTTTGACACCTAACGGGCATTGCAGGCCCTTGGATGTGTAAGCTAGCGCTATAGCATCAACTATCCATCTGGATAAACTCTGTTTTGACGCAGCTAGTCCCTTAGAACGTCCGCTGAACAAAACAAAGAGCTGCTCCGTCTGTCTGAAAACAGATGAGCGAGACACATAGGCTCTTAACGCCATGACCGGGCAAAGGAAGCCTGCGTCCCCTTCCTCTTCAGATACCGGCAGGGCCGACAGGGAGATCACCTGTGCCCTAAACGGTGTATTGAGGGATTTAGGAACATATCCGTGCTTTGATTTGAGTATGACTCTCGAGTCATTAGGCCCAAACTCCATACATGCCGCGCTCACTGAGAGCGCTTGCAAGTCCCTTATGCGCTTCACTGAAGCGAGAGCCAGAAGAAACACTGTTTTGAGAGACAAGAGTTTCAGGTCTATTGGCTGTATTGGCTCGAATGGGGCACCTTTCATGGCTTCCAGAACCATGGAAAGGTCCCAAACGGGAACCGAGGGAGGTCTGGGAGGATTCAGCCTCTTAGCTCCTCTAAGGAAGCGAATGACCAAATCGTTCCTTCCTAATGACTGGCCAAGCGGTGGTTCAGCGAACGCTGCTATGGCCGCCACATAAACTCTGAGCGTGGATGGGGCTCTGCCCTTATCCAGAAGCTCTTGTAAAAGGAAAGAACCTCCGGCACCCCACAGTGTGAGGGTGAAGTGCCACGCGCTGTACACCAGCTAGTGAACACAGACCATTTTGAGGAATAGAGCCGCCTCGTAGATGGAGCTCTAGCCTGCGTGATCATGTTTAACACTCCCGCTGGGAGGTTAACGGGTACCCGTTGATGGCCCACCCATGAAGGGACCAAAGCTCCGGGCAAGGATGCCAGATCGAGCCGTTTGCCTGCGAGAGGAGATCCCTCCTCACCGGTATCGGCCACGGGGCGGTACTCCTCAGCTGCATCAGGACTGGAAACCAGGCTTGGTTCGTCCATAATGGGGCGACGAGTAGCACTGGTCATCCGCTTTCCCTGATCTGCTCTAACACCTGGGGTAGGAGCGTGACAGGGGGAAACGCATAGAGCGGGCAGCGGGGCCAGACGTGGGCCAGCGCATCCCTGCTCTTGGAGAAAAATTCCTGACAGTGAGCGTTCTCTTGAGACGCAAATAGGTCTATTTTCGCTTTGCCAAATGTCCTCCATAGCAGTTTGACTGTCTGTGGGTGTAAAGACCATTCTCCTGCCGGAAGATTGTTTCTGGACAGTCTGTCTAGTCCCACATTCAGGTGGCCGGGCACATGTGCTGCTCTGAGCGAGCACAGATTGTGCTGAGCCCAGACCAGGAGGCGTTCCGTCAGCCTGTGAAGGGTTCTGGATCTGATACCTCCTTGGTGATTTATATAAGCCACCACTGACGTGGTGTCCTATTATTTGGGAACAAAAGCGCCTCAGCGCGTTGTCGACTGCCATCATTTCCAGGCAGTTTATATGTAGAAGCTTCTCCCGTTCTGACCACTGGCCGAAGAACGGTCTGCCCTCAAGCAGCGCTCCCCATCCCGAGGTTGAGGCGTCCGTAGACACCACCTTCACACTCGAGGAAGTCCCCAGGCTTACACCTGACCAGTACCAGTCGGTCGCTGTCCAAGGTTTCAGAGCTGCGACGCATTTCTGATCGACCTTGAGGCGCAAGAGACCGGAGGTCCACGCTCTGCGCGGCGCGCGCGCTTTCAACCAGTTCTGCAGTGGGCGCATGCGAAGCAGACCCAGCTGAAGCACTGAAGATGCTGAAGCCATGAGACCCAGCATCCTCTGAAACATTTTGAGCGGGACTAAAGTGCCGTGGCAAAAAAAAAAAAAAAATTCTGTCATGTGCTGAATACTTAGTCTGCGCTGCGGCGACAGTTGTGCTGTCATAGACAGCGAGTCCAGTTATGTACCCAGAAAAGATATTTTCTGACTGGGAGACAGCGAACTCTTCGCCCAGTTGACTTTGAGACCTAAATTCTCGAGGTGATCGAGTAATATGGTCCTGTGTTCTATGAGCTCTGACTGTGATCGAGCTAGAACCAGCCAATCGTCCAAATAATTCAGCACTCGTATGCCTCTGAACTTGAGGGGTGCGAGCGCTGCATTCATGCACATCGTGAATGCGCAAGGTGCCAGGGATAGGCCAAACGGCAGGACTGTGTACTGATATGCCTGGCCCTCGAAGGCGAATCTCAAAAATCGCCTGTGACGTGACGCTATTTGTATTTGAAAATAAGCGTCTTTCAGATCTATCGACATGAACCAGTCCCCTTGGCAAACTTGCGAGAGGATTTTCCTGGTCGTGAGCATTCTGAACCATCGTTTCAGAAGTGCTTTGTTTAGTCGTCTTAGATCTAGAACGGGTCTGAGACCACCGTCTTTTTTGGGTACCAGAAAATATCTGCTGTACATACCCCCTTCGCTCTGAGCTTGTGATAAGGGTTCTATAGCCCCTTTGCTCAGTAACTTCGCTATTTCGGCTCGAAGTAGGTGTGCTACTTCCTTTTCCACCGTAGTTTCGATTCGCGCCGCTTGGCGTTGCGGGCGTCGACCGAACTGTAGCGAATAGCCTCTTTCTATAATGTTCAGCACCCACTCTGATACCCCGGGAAGCTCTGCCCACGCTTTCGCGTGAGTGGCTAGGGGTAGAATGATATCTAGGCTCTGGTCGCGACCTAGTGGCGAGCGGAGAGCATCGGTGTGCTGTAACATGAGCGCCGCGCTTGCAGCGTGTGAGACTGGGGGCGCGCTGATCACAGCGGGCAGCCAGCCCGCGCTCAGTTCTCCTACAGCGGTGTGCTGAGAGAGAGCGAGCGGGGTGAGCCCCGTGGGGTTTATTATGTCTGTGAGCGAATGAGGGCGCGGGACAGCGGGCCCATTCATAACGCTGAAAACACCGTCTGTTTGTGCAGACTGTATGTGTGTTGGTTTCGTTTTTACAGAAACCGTGAGACATGTAGTGTGTAGTGTTTGCGGGCACTGGGATGTGGGCACAATCACTACATTTGGTGCACAACCGACATGAGTCGATTTTATTTGTGCGGGCCGTGTGTGGCAGGCCGTGTTTGTGTGTAGGAATGGGCACTGGGCAGTGGGCATTTTTACTACACTCATAACACCATCGGCCGTGGCCGGAATACCAGAAAATACACTCTTTATGGGATTTATCTGGGTCGCCGTAAAAACGGCGTTTGTGTGCAGGCAAGCGGGCTGTGTTGCCGACTTGTTTACTGAAAAATACGCTGGAACAGTCGCAATTACTGGAACTGAGCGAGAAGTTTCGTTGGGAGTCCGGCCGCAGCGGCTAGGAATACTTTGTGTTGCCATAGAAACAGTGTTTGGGTGCAGGCGAGCGGGTTGTACAACGCGCTCGTTGGCTGCAAAATACACATCTGCAGTCGCCTTTAAAGGGATAGTTCACTTTGAAATTAAATTTTGGTATGTTTTAGCTTACCTCAAGGGCATCCAAGATGTAGGTGTCTTTTTCTCCGCAGTAGTTTCAATTTTGATATTTTTAGGTCAAACCGTTTTTGTCTGTCAGTCATATCATGCAGGTCTATGGTCACTGTCTCAAAGAGCATGCACAGAGTCCAAATTAAAACAATTCCCCATCGTCCAAATTAAACAATTCCCCATCGTAAGTACACATTGATGGCCTAAGACACGAAACGAGCGGTTTGTGTGAGAAAACGAACAGTATTTATATAGTTTTTAGCTCTTATACACAGACACGTCCAAGTGATCTGAGGGCGCGCGCGCATCCTGGTGTGTGACGTCTGCGCAGACTGGTGCATAGATATATATACACTAGATGTCACCTTGACTACGGCAGTTCATTGGAACGAATGTCTTTAATGCGAAATCTATGGTATATATATCTATGCACCAGTCTGCGCACACGTCACACAGCAGGATGCGCGCGCGCCCTCAGATCACTTGGACGTGTCTGTGTATAAGAGCTAAAAACGATATAAATACTGTTCGTTTTCTCACACAAACCGCTCGTTTCGTGTCTTAGGCCATCAATGTGTACTTACGATGGGGAATTGTTTAATTTGGACGATGGGGAATTGTTTTAATTTGGACTCTGTGCATGCTCTTTGAGACCGTGACCATAGACCTGCATGATATGACTGTCAGACAAGAAAGGTTTGACCTAAAAATATCAAAATTTAAACTACTGCGGAGAAAAAGACACCTACATCTTGGATGCCCTTCAGGTAAGCTAAAACATACCAAAATTTAATTTCAAAGTGAACTATCCCTTTAAGGGAACTGACAGAACGAAAGCATTGACGGCATAATTTTATGTGCCAGTAAACCGGGGATTCGAACACGGGTCTCTCGTGCGAAAGCCTAAGATTCCACCACTGAGCCACAGGGGGGAACACATAAGCTTTCAGTTAGCACGAGCATATATGAAAAATGGAGGTTAAGTCCAGCCTCGGCGTGACAAAAAACACTCTTTTCTCATTTCGCCGGTGAATGGGGCACAACTAGGGCGGGGTAGCTTTTCTTATAACGTAAAGAAAAAACTAACCCCGTGACCGTCCGCTTCCGGTCTCCCTTGTGAACGGCGCAGTTTGCGCGGCTCGAACAGAGGGAGAGAGAAAGCTAGCCCCGAGCAGATATCATCCCCCCCAGATGCGGCTTCTCGGTCTACATCCACGACGGAAGCGGCGGCGGCCGCTGTCCATCAGGAAGAGACTCAGCGAAGCAGGTTAAGCAGGCGGGCGCACCGGCGAGCTTTGCGGGCTGGGGGAGGTTCCGGGACCCGTCGAGTACGGCGCTTTTTACGGCGCGGTACCGCGGCGGGCGGAGGTGCAGTCTCGGAGAAGGATGCCAGGCGAGTCCTCAGAGTCACCGTAGGCATTAGCTCGCTGAGGGCAGCGCCGTCAGCGAGCGTGAGAGCTGCGTGATCCTTACCAGGAAAAGGGGTGTCTTGAAAAAGACGCCCGGCTCTTTTAGTGCAATGAGAGTGTGTGTCGCGGCGGCGAACACACACACATACACAAAACACAGTAGCAGAGAAAAGGATATGTACGCCGGAAAGCGTGAGCAAGAACGGCGACTGAAGGCGGCGAGTTGTCGACCAGCAGCTTCAGATGCAGCACTAATCCCGCTGAGTGCTTCTATCAGACGGCGCGGCTTCTTCCTCTCGGGATCCAGCGATGCGTGAGCTTCGCTGAAGAGATGAAAAACTGACCAAACCAGCCTCTCGGGGCCGTATTTATAGCCCAAGCCCAACTCGCTTTCAGCGGGACATGACGTAGTGGGCGCGAAGCACCCTCATTGGTTCTGACGTCATGAGGGGCCTCTCTCGATAGGCTGGTGCAGTCGATAGGCTGAGCTGTCTCGCCCATGTCTGCATGCTGCTGCAATGCGTTTTACATTATTGCAAAATTAAGGATAATTTTTGGCTTCAATATCTCGAGGAAAAGAGGTTTTCCCCTAGCGTAAGATATTACGCAAGTACGAGAGAACCTCTTGTAAGAGAACTATTCTTTATTATAGGCGTTGTACTTCACTCACGTTCCAATATCGACGGAAAAAATCATCCTCTTCACACGCACAAAATGGTACGAATTGTACTAGGCTACAAACAGAGCAGTGGAATTTTTCTGTTAGGTTGACTATTTTATTATTATATTTTATTGTGGCTATAATGAACAGGCTGCAATGTCAAGATTGCATTGCTTGAATATGGTTGGTGTGTGTGTGTGTGTGTGTCGGCAGGCGCGATCGAACAGTGTAAACATGAAAACATAGGCTACTCCGTCATTTTGTTCAGGACATCTACGGATATTATTTATTTATAAATGTATAATTAAACTTGTTTAAATGTACAGTTTGGTGTTGTTTTGTTTTTAAAATACATATTAATACAATAAATGCATTAATCTCTCAATTGGGTATTTATCATTAAAGATGATAAGCAGTCAAAATGACCGCTTGCGGCAGTTCTAGTAGTTATGGAATTCTGGCACTTCTAGTGTTAAACACTAGAATGAGACTGTATAAGAAGTGTGCATGGCTACGTCATAAATGAAAATAAATAAAATACTATTTAAACTTAATTTTGGGAAAATACTTTATATTAACTGGATTTCTATTACAGTTTTTCTCGATTGCTTAAACACATTTCTTGAAACTATGCCTCGTATTCTCAAAACTATAAACACAAATCCATAACGTCTCACCCAATTCCCCAAACATCCTATTTTCAGGTCAAAATGAAGCTCTACACTCAAAACCATTCACTCTTGCTGAAAAACCAAACTTTGCCCTCAGACAGGCCACACAAGCCCTCAAAATCACACACACTATAACATAGTCTAAGACACTGGTGCAATAAATTCAAAACAACATTTCCAAAACTGGTAAGTTATGTTGCTTGTGGTTCCCCCCCTCACAAACCTTTTCACATGATGAACACAAAAGACACAACCAGTGGATACATTGGCACATTTTTATTCATACACAGAAAACACACACACACACTTTTTTTCCCCCTGTTTTACTCTTTTTTTTTACTCTTTTTTTTTTTTACTCTCTCCTCTAATTTTTTTTTATATTTACTTACAGTAAGATGTGTGTGACCAACATATGACAGTAAAGAGCACACACAAACCATATTCTAATATGGAATTCGAATCGTATTGGAATGGTAAAGAGTGTTGGGACGTAACAGGAGGGCCTCCACTCAAGGATACAATATGATCGACACATCTAAGAATGTTCCACATATGGTTGAAATACCATCATTTGCCTAGAAAGATAACATTCTGGGAGTCAAGTCTATAAATGAGAAAAGATGCCCTCCCTTCACTGTCACACTCTGTGCCACTCAGTCTGACTGTACGACTGCTGGCCTTTTCTTGCAAGAAAATAAACCTCATCAAAGACTATTGGAAATGTTTGTCTCTTATTCAGTGATATAATTTTGTTTGCCACCACACCTCCCTGAAGGTTCTCGAGGCGACGGTAAAGCGACTCAAATTTGGCCTTACTCGTAGCCGAGCCTCCCTCATAGTCATACCATTGACAAAGACATGGACAACTAGAGTGGCTTGAATTTCATCTGAGACTGCTTGTCTTCTTGTCCTTGCCCTTCCTCCTCCTCATTCTTATCCCTCTTCCTTCATGTCTTTCTGGATCCATTGTTCCAAAACGCAATAAACTGATTTGGGCCCTTTTATATATCTATTGAAGGTTCTGATTGATGTGTGTTAAATTTTGACTCTTAGTGTTTCCACTTGGGTAATTGTGTGCTAACTGAGCTGAAGCTGTGCTGACTTGAGTGAACAATTTTGAATGCTAGTGCTTTCTAAATGACAACATGGTCTAAGCAATGAGAAATGAAGGGATTTGTGTGTAGAGTTTTGCAGTGATAGTTCAACAAATCTGACTCATGTGTCAAAACAGGGAATAGTGTTTATAGTTTAGTGAAATGGGTGTGCTTTTTGATAAATGGCGTTATGTTATTGAAATTTTAGTTCAAAAGCCTGGTTATAGTGTTTAAGCAATCGAGAAAAACTGTAATACAGTAGAGTGAATGACAACCCTATGTGGTCTCCAAGTGGCTTACATTATTGTCAGTTTAGTATTAAGTGATTAATTTACAGCAAAACAAAAGATAACAATCTATATCTACACTCACCTAAAGGATTATTAGGAACACCTGATCAATTTCTCATTAATGCAATTATCTAATCAACCAATCACATGGCAGTTGATTCAATGCATTTAGGGGTGTGGTCCTGGTCAAGACAATCTCCTGAACTCCAAACTGAATGTCAGAATGGGAAAGAAAGGTGATTTAAGCAATTTTGAACGTGGCATGGTTGTTGGTGCCAGACGGGCCGGTCTGAGTATTTCACAATCTGCTCAGTTACTGGGATTTTCACGCACAACCATTTCTAGGGTTTACAAAGAATGGTGTGAAAAGGGAAAAACATCCAGTATGCGGCAGTCCTGTGGGCGAAAATGCCTTGTTGATGCTAGAGGTCAGAGGAGAATGGGCCGACTGATTCAAGCTGATAGAAGAGCAACTTTGACTGAAATAACCACTCGTTAAAACCGAGGTATGCAGCAAAGCATTTGTGAAGCCACAACACGCACAACCTTGAGGCGGATGGGCTACAACAGCAGAAGACCCCACCGGGTACCACTCATCTCCACTACAAACAGGAAAAAGAGGCTACAATTTGCACGAGCTCACCAAAATTGGACAGTTGAAGACTGGAAAAATGTTGCCTGGTCTGATGAGTCTCGATTTCTGTTGAGACATTCAGATGGTAGAGTCAGAATTTGGCATAAACAGAATGAGAACATGGATCCATCATGCCTTGTTACCACTGTGCAGGCTGGTGGTGGTGGTGTAATGGTGTGGGGGATGTTTTCTTGGCACACTTTAGGCCCCTTAGTGCCAATTGGGCATCGTTTAAATGCCACAGCCTACCTGAGCATTGTTTCTGACCATGTCCATCCCTTTATGACCACCATGTACCCATCCTCTATCCTGGCTACTTCCAGCAGGATAATGCCCCATGTCACAAAGCTCGAATCATTTCAATTGGTTTCTTGAACATGACAATGAGTTCACTGTACTAAAATGGCCCCCACAGTCACCAGATCTCAACCCAATAGAGCATCTTTGGGATGTGGTGGAACGGGAGCTTCGTGCCCTGGATGTGCATCCGTTTTGCAGCAATGTTTTATTTTGAGATGAATTGAGAGCTTTTAATTTGAAAAGTTCTGAAAGACATTCAAAAGCGTCTGTGGATCGCTTCGTTGCAGATGAAACACACCGGCTTTGCATTCACAAAACTAGGTAGGATGAACGCATAGTTGTCTTTCATCTTCTTTGTATGCCCCATTTTCGCTGTCAACTTTCGTTTTTAGACTCTTTGATAGTTAATTTTCTCTCACTAGCTAGCTTAAATGTTAACATCATTCTACACACGACGTAATAGCGTAACTTAACTCCAGCACGCAAAAAATAAAAAAAATAAAATAAAAAAAAATAATTCAGTTTAGTATGTGAGGATGCCAAGGAATAATTCTGAGTGTAAAAGTAGGCTACATCAAATAATTATTACAATAAGTTAGGCTCCATTGTGTAACAAGCTAATTAAAATGATACACATTTATTATTCACAATATGGAAAGAGGAAATAAAACATAGTTTGTTAAGAGCATGACTCAAACATGCCGTTAATGGGCTTATTCAAGTCCTCTTTTATTTTTTGTTATTTTCATCCATTCCGCCAACATCTCCAACATGTGTGTTTTACTGAAGATACTGGCCAGGTTATGCGTCACTACTGCTTTATTAATTTATCCAGTGTAAAACCCGGACACTGCCACACAAATGTGACTTTTTGTTAATGACTGTCCTACTACAGGATTTAACACAGAGTAACAGCTCACTACCAGTTACAAAAGACATTGTAACAGTATGTCACAGGCAACTCTAGTTGCATTTTTCATCAATTAATTTCTTAAAATTATCCTTTGAATAATAATAATAATAATAATAATTTGTCACATTTATATAGCGCTTTAAAGATAAGGTACATATGGAAGGGGGAATCTCCTCAACCACCACCAATGTGCAGCATCCATGCGTGATGCGACGGCAGCCATACTGCACCAGAACGCCCACCACACACCAGCTTACTGTTGGAGAGGAGACAGAGTGATGAAGCCAATCAGTATATATGGGGATGATCAGGAGGCCATGATGGATAGAGGCCAATGGGTAAATTTGGCCAGGATGCCGGGCAGGGACGTCACTAGGATTGGAAGACAGGGGGGGCTTAGCCCCCAGGGTATTTGTAACTTGCGTTTATATATAAAATCTTACAGTGAATTTGAGTAAAAAACAACTATATATGTTTAGCTGTATTTGTCTCTTCAACCCCGTTACCATTTTCAACCCTGTTACCCTAGTCTCAACCCCGTCACACCTACATTTTTATTAATTATTTTTTTAAGTTTATGAATAAGTAATTTAATGTTTGTTGAACTTAGTCAGAAATGTTCAGAGCAATCATAAGAATACTGATTTTAGTTCAAATTCTGAAGTTAAGCCACATCTTTGATCAAAAATGATTGGGTTGCTGTCACAAAAAGTACTTAAGATAGGCGTTAATTTTTCTCAAGAAAAAAACTACTCACCTAATGCTGTAAACATACAGACAGCCCTATCAGCTGGTAGTATTATTTAAGGTTAAAAATAACTCAAATTAAAAATAATGCGTTTTTTTATTATAATAACAACAACTTTATTTATTGATATAAATAAAAATATAATAAATATGTAATATAGAACACACATTTAGCAAAATACTATGTGCTATAGCCTATATTATGTTCATTAAATGGCTTTCCTGAGGTAAATGTGACATAATTGTTCTCCAGCTATGTTACTGACCTCTTCACGCTGATAAAAAACACTGATTGATCGATATTATGTATGAGGAATATACATTTCGGTAAGTTGTAGCCTACTACTGTATCTTTCAACAGTGTTCGTGTTTTTTTTTACTATTAGCTAGAGATGATCGGTTCACGTGTGCTAGGGATTTGTCACGTAACATTTACAAACGCCAAAACGGTATTTATTGTTTGAATTTCGTAATAAAATTGACAGAATCTGAGAGCTGAGATTCTTTTATATCATAAGTAACCTGCTCTGTCTAGTCTGTCGGTCTCCGTGTCCTCTTTGCTTCGCGATTTTTCTGTGCGTGAGAAAATGGATGTGTGGCGTGAGAGCGTGTGAAAAGTGTCAATTGCGTGTGTCTCACGGTGAATGCGTGAGAGTTGGCAGCGTTACGACTCTTTGTACTTCTGTCCAACTTCTGACTTTTCGGCTATTTTTTGTAGCTGGATATATCATTTGTTGCGTCTAAATATGAATGAGGATACGGTTATTGATAAATCGAATTGTTATTGTTGTTCTTATTATCATTTAGGGGGGCTTAGGAACATTTTGGGGTAGCTTCAGCCCCCCTAAAATAGGCCTAACGACGTCCCTGATGCCGGGGTTAAACCCCTGCTCTTTTTCCGTAGGACATCCTGGGATTTTTAATGACCACAGAGAGTCAGGACCTCAGTTTAAATATCTCATCCGAAGGACGGTGCTCTTTGACAGTATAGTGTCCCCATCACTTTGCTGGGGCGTTAGGACCCACACAGACCACAGGGTGAGCACACCCTACTGGTCTCACTAACACCTCTTCCAGCAGCAACCTAGTTTTTCCCAGGAGGTCTCCCATCCAGGAACTGACCAGGGGCCTCATTTATAAAGCTTGCGTACGCACAAAACGGGGCTGAAAACATGCGTACGCCAGTTCCTGCGCAAAAGGTGGGATTTATAAAGAAAAACTTGACGGGAAAATTTGCGCACCTGCACGCAAACTCTGCCCCATGCGTACGAACGTTTTGGTGATGGAGCACTTTGGCGACACCGATGGTGAGCTGGAGTTAAATGTATTTTTAAATGTATCAATCACCAAGCCTGTCACTTGAAGCAAATATCCATTCCTTCTTAAATGTTCGCGGCAGCGAGCGTGTTGAGCCGTTTAGTGAAACTGACGCAAATAACAGTTTAAATAAATAAAATACTTCTGATATAAACATTTATATTAAATATGCCATTCAAATTAATGGAGTTAAACACTTAAACATGAAATCATTACTGAAGTTACAACATTTTTTTAAATTCAATCATTAGAAATATTTGTTGTGGATGCGATTGTTTTTGAACACTTTTCCTGTGGCGTGCTTTAATGTTTTAACCACAGAGATAATTGCTTATCATGATACCAGATTGTCTGAGAAAATAGTTTCGTGCAAATAATGCCCAAGGCCTATCTGTTTCCATTAAAAATATAAATCAATTAAAAATACAATTCGGCAAGTGGAAAAGATTGAGAAAAACTTTCTCTGAAATGTATTTTACACTATTTGATTTATGTAGGCTATTCAAAAACAAGGCAAGGATAGACAACTACTTGATTTGTATTAATGTAATGTTTCTTGTACCGTTTATATCATTTGCATATGATTATTCATCCACGTGATAACGTTTAAGTTATCACGTGGATGAATAATCATATGCAAATGATATGTAGATGAGGATCTGCATAGTAAAACTAGGCGTTGTAAGCTCCATATATGGTTATTTCGGGTGGAGACGCATGTACGCACAATCTTCCGCTGACTGGGATTTATAAAGTGAATTCTGCGCAGGTTCTGGCGTACGCACGGTTTTATAAGTCTGAATAATACACTTTTAGTAAGGTTCCTACGCACAGTTTTATAAATGAGGCCCCAGGCTCAACTCTGCTTAGCTTCAGTGGGCAAACAGTCTTGGGCTACAGGGTGATATGGCTGCTGGTGACTATGTTCTGGCCCGCCATCTAGTGGCAAATTTTTTTTTTGGCTCAATGCCAAACTTACTTGCCGATCCCTGATCTATACCTTCAAGTCCGAAAACATTAATTTTGTCTTACATTTCATAATAAATAAATGCGTCCGATGCATCCTTCAAAACAGGCAGAATGAAGGATGCGAAATGAAGACTGCCTTCCAAGGATCCTTCAAATTGATATGGCCTTCAGTGACATTTGATGATGTGGCAGCCAAGATGACAGAGCAATCTTGGAACAATGAACCCTTCGTTGGATGCAGCCTTCCGATTGAGAAGCACCCAGTGTGATTGTCCCACTTCAGGTCCTGAAAGATGGTGGTGTCCAAGAACCTAAATGACTCCACTGCTTCTGCTTCTGCACCTGGGGGTGGGGGGTGCTGGGGTGTTCCTCCTGAACTGAAGTCTACTATCGTTTTCACAGTTTTGAGCATATTCAGCTACAGGTTGTTATGGCTGCACCAGACAGCCAGTTTTTAAATACAAACCTGTGAATTTCAATTGTGAATTTCAAGAGAGTGCGGAGTTGCAGTTCAAAATGTAGAGGACTTACTCCATGGAAGTTTTGCATTTGGTGAGCTAATCAAATAGTAAAACTCAGTCAAATCAATATTTTGTGTACAGTTATTTAATTATGCCATTCAGTTTCATGGACACGTTCTCTCTTGTTTCATAAAAATGAGGCTGCTGCCATTTTGCAACTATTGTTGTGCACGCTGTTGGATTATAAGATACAAACAGACACAAACATAAATATTTATGTGGCGAAATGCTGTTTAATAAATGGTATGACTGTACCCAGAGGTGGACAGTAACAAAGTACATTTACTTGAGTACTGTACTTAAGTACCCTTTTTGAGTATCTGTACTTTACATGAGTATTATTTTTTCTGGAAACTTTTTACTTTAACTTTACTACATTTGAAAGACAAATATCTTTTTACTCTACTACATTTCCTGTCAGTCAGGGGATGATTTTTAGCTATCTCAACATTAGCCACCCACCTGAAGTCCTCAGGACCGCTGATTTTCTGGATCCTTCAGAAGATGGTGTCTCTTCATATGGGTGAGTTTGGGCTCATGTGGTGGTATGGGACAGTTTTCAATGATCCCTACTGTCTTTTCTTGCCTTTCTAGCACCACAATGACTAACCTTTTGAGCAATACGGTCCCACATGTGGGATTGTTATGTCTGTGCCCCTGAGAGTACGGTCCCACATATGGGATTCAGAATGTTCAATGACATCACATTGTAGCGCGGCCACATAAAGGGGATATTTATAAGACGGCTTATTAAACTAATTAAAAAGTAATATATGTCAGCCATTCTTATATTAAATAATCCCTGGTGTTTTGTTGCCCCTGTGGAGTGTTGGTCTTACTGTTTTCTCTAAGCGAGAGTCTTGATCGTTACACCTGGGAATCCCTGTGACGTCATATGTCAGCTGATCAACTTCACTTCCGATAAAGGGAACCGACTTACCGGCATTCGGAAGCAACGTTACTATTGCTGTAACGTTTATTGGTAACAATCGTAATTAGGTCATATATGAAATATTAGCTCGAGCAATATTCAAATTTGGGGAAATATTAAAATCATAACTCATAGTCATAATTCATAAATTTCACATATGCTATTACATTACCTGCTTATTATCAAAAATATTTCGTTCTATAACTGGTCTCTCATCAGTCATTCGACCAGCGAATACTTTGATTATACCAGTTAAGAAGGAATATTTATATTATCAAACCTCAGACAAATTCTCTCCTGGCCGTGGATGCAAATTGCTGGGTTTATGCCTTAAAATAAAGAGCTAACGTTAGTAGCCAGATCTTATCGCAATTTCATTGACAATTACATTGGTGGGATTGTAACACAGAGTCAGTCAAAGTATAAAAGATTTATTTAATCAAAAATGACACACAAAGGATTATATGCATATAGGAAGTAATATAGGCTAATCTACGTACGTAAAATTACACAAGACACACAAACGTTTAAACAAACAAACATAAACATGACTTGATCAGAATGAAAATAGGAAGAAAGTGAGGGAGAAAGTATGGTAATTCACAAACAGAACCTTTTAAGAGACAACTGTGAAAGCAGCTTCGAGAGAGATCATTTTATACGTTACTTGCGATTCTGTTCCTTTGTCTGTGTGAAGCTGGGCTTCGGGACCACGTGCGTATCTTGGCTGGACCGTGTCTCATCGATTTGTAGGCTTGCGTTTCGCGTGAAGTTCTTAAAAACTCACTGAATGTAACATTACCGAGAGGTACGGAAGTCTCTTCCCGGTGCGGGAAGGGCGAGAAAACTTGGTTATAGGACAAGAATGGGTTTTCACATCCGTGGTTCGTTTGGATGAAGGCCCTGTCCCTGTTGGAGTGAAAGAGAGAAGGATGGAGTGACCAATGAATTTTTCGGCGATTATGAAGGGAGGGCCAGTTGACAGATGAATATAACGTGCAGTGGTGTGTATTGAAAGGAGCATTTGTGGCAAACTTGATAGCGGAATGGTAAAGAGTGTCAAGTTTTGATAGAGTGGACTTGCAAGCAACCCTATATATAGTGTCTCCAAAGTCTAACATGGGTAGAATGGTCATTTGAATAAAAGTAAGTTTGGCAGAAGAGGTGAAGGAAGAGCGGTTTCTGTAAAGGAAACCAAGCTTGGCCTTGACCTTAGATTGCAGCTTTGATACGTGGATGGAGAAAGAAAGTGAAGTTTTCAACCAGATGCCCAAGTATTTATATGCAGTGACTTGTTCTAGAATAGCCCCTTTGCAGGTGGTGATGTTAAGGGCAGGAGGAGGCGTAGTACCCTTACGGTAAAACCACATGATTTTTGTTTTGGAAGTATTGAGAGTGAGTTTGAGTTGTGTAAAGGACTGCTGTAGTTGGAAAAAGCTATCTTGCAGGGTAGCTTGAACAGCATCTGGGGAGGAACCTGTGGCATAAAGGATTGTATCATCAGCATATAAGTGAATGAGAGAATTACCAACTGCCTGGGGAATGTTATTAATATAAATTGAGAAAAGTGTAGGGCCAAGGATGGAGCCTTGGGGGACACCCCTGGTGACCGAGAGGGAATGGGAGAGAAGGTTTTCAAATCTTACATGTTGAACCCGGTGAGAGAGATAGTTTGAGAACCAAGCCAGTGAGTGATCAGTGACACCAATGCTGCTAAGTCTGTGGATGAGTGTGTTGTGGTCCACAGAGTCAAGCCTTTGCAAGGTCAATGAATATAGCAGCGCAGTGTTGTTTGGTATCGAATGCGGATGTAATGTCATTGAGCACTTTAGTGGTAGCTGTAACACAACCATACCCTGATCGGAAGCCAGACTGTGCCCCAGAGATGATACCGTTCACATTAAGATGATTGATTAGTTGTTTATTGACAAGTTTTTCCAGAATTTTTTTATGAGCAGCCGAGTGTGCAGCACCGTTTTTTTATCCATTAACCCCCTGAGGTTGACAATCGCGCCGGCGCGATAGGCTCGCTTTTTTTTATCAGTTCAAAAGAGATTAATTTTGCTCTGTTGACTTTGATATTACAAACAAGTTTCATACATCAATCGATTCTGTTAAATGTGTATTATTTTTGTGTATACTCACAATAAAAACAAAGTGTTGTGCTTTTTGCCAAATAAAGAAAAATAAACACGAAGCGAGTTCTGCCTTCTCTCTGTCAGTGCAGTCCATTCTGAAACACGTCCGAAAATGAACAATAACTCAGCGAATACTCAGTCAAACAGACATACAGACACACAGGCATGAAGCTTGAATTCTCTTCTTTTAAATGAAGTCATTTATATAAAAAACAAATATTCTCAGTTCATGTAATCTGTAAGAAAAGAGCGCGATGTCAGTCGTTCTCATCTCATCTAATTATTTTTAATGTGACTCCGCCCATGGAGAGCGCACGCTATTCAAACGCAAATGACTGAGGCAATCCACGCAAACCTATGAACGCCCACATATCAGCTCGAGAAAACACAAGTTTAATCAGATCATTGTAGCCTACTTGTTTACACCGTCTCGCAGCGCTGTGAGGAATAATAATAATGGAAAATGTACCTCAGAAGTGCGGGTATTTCGAGGAGCAAGGATCCGACTGAGCTGAGGAATACTGTAGTAAGTTTTTTTTCCTTCTCAAGTGAATCGCGTTTCTGTGTGAATGAATGAACGGCAGAGATGCGCAATGTTTACCACAGCTCGCAAAAAGACAGTTTAAATTTGAATTGCGTTTCTGTGTGTGAATGAATGATGTTTTAGCAAACTGTATTGCTATACTGAGATGAGTAAAAATCGACTGAAATATGTTGAAATAAAATGTAGGCTATTTGTATAAGCAACGTATTAAACTGCAAATGAACATTTATATGCCATAATATTTCATAAAAACGTTACAGTCAGGTGAAATATGAAAGACAACATTTTGTTGACTAGATTTGAGTACAGTTTTTACTGTAGAATATACTGCCACATCAAATAAGCTTTTGTTTAGCAATTTCTGCTCATATGTTATATATATATATATATATATATATATATATATATATATACACATGTACATATATATATATATATATATATATATATATATATATATATATATATATAACATATGAGCAGAAATTTTGTTTTGTTTTGTTTAGCAATTTCTGCTCATATGTTATATATATATATGTACATGTATATATATATATATATATATATATATATATATATATATATATATATATATATATATATATAGGCCTACACTGTTAGACTTTTCAAGGGTTTTTTACAGCAACTTACTGTAATTAAGATTAACAGTATATTTCCGTTTTCAGTTTTACAGTACGTTACTGTAATTGTGTAATACAGTGCATTACTGTAAAAATGAAGCTAATCAGTACACTACTGTAATTATTTTTTATTTGTACTAAATTAGATTTCATAATTTTGATATATAATTAATTTTATTTTTATCCTACATAAATACTACTAACATACAAACCAATTAGACAAAGTTAGTACAAAATACCTTTTTTTTATTTTTATTTAAAACATTTCATATATATTAGGGATGTCCCGATCAGGTTTTTTTGCCCTCGAGTCCGAGTCCGAGTCATTTGATTTTGAGTATCTGCCGATACCGAGTCCCGATCCGATACTTATACTTAATACATAAAAAAAGAATAAAGAAGAGCGAAAAAACAGATCCAGGATGTTCCTTATTTTTTATTTAATTCACCTTATTTTAACATTCAACAACTCTGTTAACAAACAGAGCACTTCTGTGAGGTAGCTTGAACAATCAAGTAATACATAAATTCTTCACTTTTGGACTTTAGTGCAACAGTAAATATAAAAAAAGTCTAATATATAAACAAATAGCACCTCAACTTAAAATACCCGGCAGGCATGTAAACAAATAAAAAATAAAAGTGCTACAGTGTTTGCAAAGCCAGTAATGTGCTTTTAGGGACTGCACTCCTAACTCTTACGCCGGTTTCACACTGCACTGTTAGCAGAGCGTGCAGTGCGTATTTTTTTTCGCCGCCCATGTTACCAGATTAAACCAGGCTTTAGAGCATTCACACCGCGCGCAGAGGCGGCGCGGCAGTGCGTAGTAGAGCAGAGCAGCAGTGCCGCGATCGTTTCGGCGCCGAGTCTATTTTTGCTGCGCCGCTTTTGCTGAATTAAAGTGACAATACATTGATCATGGCCAAAATACACCGCAGTTTTATCCAAAAAGATATCTATTGTGTTTTAAACAGTCAATCAAATGACCAACAGCAATTTAAAAAGAAAACAAATGTCCAAAAACAAACTTGTTGCCATAACAATAAAATCAAAGATGAAACAAAAGTTATATAAATGAAATTATGAATAAAATAAGTTTCTTGACAAGTCTTTTCTCTTAAATGTATTTGAAAACGAAAAAAAGCAATGCCAACTTATCCATTATGGAGTACTCTGTCTGTAGCCTACACAACCCGCGGTTCAGCCGCGCGTGACAAACGCTGCTAGTGTGAAAGCAAAACGCACGTGTCCTGCTCCTGCTCACCATACGCACTGCTCCTGCGCTGCTTACTAACGCGTGCAATGTGAAACCGGCGTAACTCTGTGCCACCGCATAAATATTGATGTGTTAAAAAATAATGAGAATATCCGAGTCCTGATCGGGAGGTAACGTCCGATTCCGATCGAGTCTGAAAACACGTGATCGGGCCCGATTTCCGATCATGTGATCGGATCGGGACATCCCTAATATATATCACAAAATATACAGTCTGCCAATGCTGGAAATGATGTGTGAAATTTTTACACATTAATGGGTGAGTTTAGGGACAACGTTTTTTGTGTTAATTTTAACATTCATTGTGTTAATGATTTTAACAAAGTAAATATGTCAGAAAGGTTAGCACAAAGATGTGTAAACGTGTTAAAACACATTATGTGATGTCCTTCACTGCACACATTGTTAAAAGCATACATAAAATCATAAACAAAATGTTAGCATTTGACAAAATGAATGTAGAGTCATTGGTTGTTTAGCTTATACAAATATTATAATGAAATATCAACCATTACATTCATAAAACTGCAGAATATAAATACATTTTTAAGCAGTCAAAAAGGAAATGTCCAACACAGGACAAAACACAGTTCTTTTCACAATACATGACACATAACCCTACCTTCAAAATAATTTCACTTATTTACAAAAATGTGTTGGATTCATGTACACTGGTGGCCAAAATAAGTATTTAAGTGTCTTAATGTTTTTGAAGTCTCTTTGATTCTCAAGAAACATTTCTTATTATTATCAATGTCTGACTGTCAGTCTACTTCTACTTTTACTTCTACTTCTACTTCTACTTCTACAAGTAAAAATCCTCATCAAAATAATCTTTAAAAAGTCAACACAATGTTTTTGTCCACCTTTGAATAAATGAACTTCTCCAAAGATTGGTTCCTGTTCAGAACTTGACTGACAACATCAGAATGTTCCCTGGTCTGCATGCGTGTCCACAAACACAAATGTACTCAGTCCTTCAGAGGAGAGCCCGGTTCCAACACTATATACTGTAAGAGAGAGAGAGAAAGAAAGAAAGAGAGAGAGAGAGAGAGAGAGAGAGAGAGAGAGAGAGAGAGAGAGAGAGAGAGAGAGAGAGAGAGAGAGAGAGAGAGAGAGAGAGAGAGAGAAATAAATATTAGTGTCAAAATATTTTTAACCTCCTTTTTTTTACATTTTTATTATTATGTTTACAATAACTTAAGAATATATATTTGTAAACAGCTTTGGCAATAGCATATTCAAACATTTCAACTGGACTAAATTAAATTATTCCAGATTAAATTTTAATACTTACAAATAGAGAGTCTTCTGCCTAATAAAATATCAAAATAATGCAAAAATATAAACTTAAGTTGTTTAGAATGCTAGATTTGGTATGAATGAATTAGTGAGTGTTTTAGTGCAGTGCTTACCTGAATACATTTAATCTGGTGAGACTGAACATAGAAAATGGTCCATCTTGATTGGTTCATTTGCTGTGTAATAAATATAAAGTTAGACATGATGCAAAGGTCACTTATTTGATATAAAGTTAGCCAATTTTATAGAGATTTTATAAGACATTGTATGCTACCTAGAAAGGATAGTAATGAATCAAGTGTTACTACATCTTTCTAAAGGAACTACTAATTATTTGGATCAGTATTTTAAAGTGAAGATCATGGGAACACACTAGTAATGACTAAAGTGTTACCAATCCATTGGAAGGAATTGCTATTCAAAAT
This sequence comes from Squalius cephalus, assembly GCF_949319135.1. Classification (NCBI taxonomy): domain Eukaryota; kingdom Metazoa; phylum Chordata; class Actinopteri; order Cypriniformes; family Leuciscidae; genus Squalius; species Squalius cephalus. Next base: position 31,870,818 of record NC_137131.1, read on the forward strand.
CTTACAAAAATCTCAAAAGCTTACAATGACTTAAGTCAATAGGTAGTTATCATGTTTTTCACTTTAGAATACTGATCCAAATAATTAGTAGTTCCTTTAGAATGATGTAGTAATACTTGAGTCATTACTAGTGGGTTACCATCACCTTTTATTATAAATTATGCATTATTCATGTTAATTATGAACCTGTAGATAGTAGTTCTCTGGGAGGTATGAAAAAAATAGTAATTCTTGATTAGCTAATAGTGAACTACTACATTCATCTGAGCGCTATTACTTACTAATTTGTTAATCAGAGTTTCTTGTTAGTTAATAGTAGTTACTAGAATGTTAATAATTCGTTACTCGTTTGTTCCTGTGTAATTATTCATTAATGAAGGAACAGTATTCTAAAGTGTTACCGATACAAGTAAATGTTGGTCTACTTATTTTATGGTTTCTATGCTGTTTATGTGTCAGAATATATGATCATGTAACATAGGCTGTAGGCTTATATATATATATATATATATATATATATATATATATATATATATATATATATATATATATATATATATATATATATATATATACATATATACAGTGAGGGAAATAAGTATTTGAACACCCTGCTATTTTGCAAGTTCTCCCACTTGGAAATCATGGAGGGGTCTGAAATTGTCATCGTAGGTGCATGTCCACTGTGAGAGACAATCTAAAAAAAAAAATCCAGAAATCACAATATATGATTTTTTAACTATTTATTTGTATGATACAGCTGCAAATAAGTATTTGAACACCTGTCTATCAGCTAGAATTCTGACCCTCAAAGACCTGTTAGTCTGCCTTTAAAATGTCCACCTCCACTCCATTTATTATCCTAAATTAGATGCACCTGTTTGAGGTTGTTAGCTGCATAAAGACACCTGTCCAACCCATACAATCAGTAAGAATCCAACTACTAACATGGCCAAGACCAAAGAGCTGTCCAAAGACACTAGAGACAAAATTGTACACCTCCACAAGGCTGGAAAGGGCTACGGGGAAATTGCCAAGCAGCTTGGTGAAAAAAGGTCCACTGTTGGAGCAATCATTAGAAAATGGAAGAAGCTAAACATGACTGTCAATCTCCCTCGGACTGGGGCTCCATGCAAGATCTCACCTCGTGGGGTCTCAATGATCCTAAGAAAGGTGAGAAATCAGCCCAGAACTACACGGGAGGAGCTGGTCAATGACCTGAAAAGAGCTGGGACCACCGTTTCCAAGGTTACTGTTGATAATACACTAAGACGTCATGGTTTGAAATCATGCATGACACGGAAGGTTCCCCTGCTTAAACCAGCACATGTCAAGGCCCGTCTTAAGTTTGCCAATGACCATTTGGATGATCCAGAGGAGTCATGGGAGAAAGTCATGTGGTCAGATGAGACCAAAATAGAACTTTTTGGTCATAATTCCACTAAACGTGTTTGGAGGAAGAAGAATGATGAGTACCATCCCAAGAACACCATCCCTACTGTGAAGCATGGGGGTGGTAGCATCATGCTTTGGGGGTGTTTTTCTGCACATGGGACAGGGCGACTGCATTGTATTAAGGAGAGGATGACCGGGGCCATGTAATGCGAGATTTTGGGGAACAACCTCCTCCCTCAGGAGAGCATTGAAGATGGGTCGAGGCTGGGTCTTCCAACATGACAATGACCCGAAGCTCACAGCCAGGATAACCAAGGAGTGGCTCTGTAAGAAGCATATCATGACGTGGCCTAGCCAGTCTCCAGACCTAAACCCAATAGAGAATCTTTGGAGGGAGCTCAAACTCTGTGTTTCTCAGCGACAGCCCAGAAACCTGACTGATCTAGAGAAGATCTGTGTGGAGGAGTGGGCCAAAATCCCTCCTGCAGTGTGTGCAAACCTGGTGAAAAACTACAGGAAACGTTTGACCTCTGTAATTGCAAACAAAGGCTACTGTACCAAATATTAACATTGATTTTCTCAGGTGTTCAAATACTTATTTGCAGCTGTATCATACAAATAAATAGTTAAAAAATCATACATTGTGATTTCTGGATTTTTTTGTGGCCATTTTAGTGTAAGCACCCTTTATTTTTTATCAGAAAAATGTGAAAAAATATTTTTTTCCTCAAATCCTCAGTGGGTTAGGTAAGCTCTCAATAAATGCATTCCAGATACACAGAACACATGTGCTGGCAACATCCACTGAAAAAAATAACTCTTAAAACACATTTCTACATGATTTTGCATCAATTTAACGCAAAAAAATTAGGCGTTTTCTCACTTTTTTCCAATATTTCCATCTTTACTTCATTGGCAATCAACTATTCCCCCAAGTTATGACATCAGTCAATATGTCATTCTTTTCACCAAACAGTATACTCATTCCACAGAAAAAATAATAAAAATCCAACCAAAATCAATGGATCTGTGATGATTTCACTAATAGTTGATCAACAGGCTCAGAACCTCAATAGAATTTTAGGATACTCTCAAAATTCTGCACAACATGCTGGATATTTAACATCATGGCACACTTATGCACACACACATGATCTTAGTAATATGAATGAGTTTGTTTGGAACAACCAACCAACCAACGGTAACCAACGGTTACCAATGGACTTCGAAGCTGCTCATCATTGTCTTTGGTAAGTGACAGTGACTTTAGTGAATACCGGTAGGTCTGCCCCAGCGTTTTGGGAAAAGAATGGTAATATGGATATTGTAATGGTAATTAACTGAAAGGACCATGCCAGTTTTCAAACAAGTATATTTCTGATGATTCCTCATCCCAAACTTATCCCTGTAGCAGTAGCATTCATTCTCTTCTAGTTTACTTAGCTAGCTTTAGCCGTTTTAGCTCATTTCTGTGGTTTCTTTAAACGGCCATAACTCCTCACAGGAATGGGGTAAAGACTTTTTTTTTAAATGCTCAGAACAGTGTTAATTTTGTTGACACTATAATTTACGTCATTATTTTCATCAACAAATTTTTTTTGTCATTGACATTGACGAAAGTGTCAATAAATTTTCCTCATAGTTGTCGTCATTTAAAGTCGCCATGAACCGGAAGTTACAAACGACTTTTCTCCAATGTTGTGACGTATTTCCAAGTGAAACGGAATATTGAACAGAGGGCAGGGTTTTACTTTAGTGCTCCTCCTCTTCATCTCTCGCTCATAGCAGACTAACGGTTTGAGGGGAGTTGCCACTCCCTCGTGCCATAGCACATGACAGGAAGAGAAGAGAAGTCGTTTCGAGGGAGGGAGGGAGGGGGGGAGGGGGGAGGGGGGGAGGGGGGGGGGAGGATAACATATTTGATTAAAGAATATAAGGGCACATGAATTTTAAAAAATGAATGAAGTGCACAGATAAATCATTTATAATAAACACTACAATATTACATATAAAAATACGAATTGTAAAATTTGATTTCATGGCAACTTTAAAGCTGTTTTTTTTTAGTTATCGTCTCATTTTCGTCTGTGATTTTTTTTATGTCACTGCAGTTAAATCTGTGTCTGTATTGCATTTTCAAATTTAAAAAAATTATTCATATTAACAGGTTAATTAATAGATGTTTTCTCCGGGAGTATATAATGGGTTTGGAAATTTTAGAGAAATTCTAAATTAATGCATTACAATTTAACTAAACGACTAAAGTCAACTGAAATCTTATTTTATTTCGTTGACTAAAACTAGAGTAAAACTAAAACAATTCAGATGACTAAAATATGACTAAAACTAAAATGGCATTTTAGTCAAAAGACTGACTAAAACTAAATCAAAATTTGCTGTCAAAATGAATATGCTGTAACCAACAGAAAGGATGATGTCTCATACAGACTTGACAATCAGCTGAAAGCTCAATGTGACTTTCTGTGGAGGAATCCTTTGTGGCACACACAATGTCGTGCAAAGTACACAAATTGTAAAACTGTTTACCAAAAGAGGAAAAAAGTTGAAAAGCCAGAAGGCACTTGATTTGAAGCAGAACTTAATGCAAGATAGCAGCAGGCCTACTAAAAAAACTTGGATGTCAATACCACAGCCCATCAAACACAAGGAAGAGTGCTTCATTTGTGGAAGAGCATGCACGACCAGAGGGAATAGATCCCCCATTTTGAACGCCACTTATGACAGACAGAATGCAGTATGGGAAAAAGCAAACAAACTTGAAGATGAAGAGATACTACACAAGATTCATGGTCCTGATGGAAACAGGTGTACTGATATGATTGTTGAGGACTTCCGATACCACAAGGAATGCATGACCAACTACCTGACAAAGCGTCTTCGTTCACAGGAAAAGACTAGTACTGCCACCACTCCATATGATGCTGCACTGAACCAACTCATATCTCGGATAGATGAGCCCCTTTTCAAAGTGAATGCCATATTCTTCGTTACAGCTTTGAGGGATGAATTCCGTAAATACTTGGAAAGCCATGGAGTTCACAATGTTACCTCATATAGATGTTAGTCCTTGATTGCCCATCTTAGAAAGCACTATGAAGTAGGTGGCAAATGTAAAATAATGGTTGTGCCACAGAAAGGATGTTCTAGCCTGATTTGCTCAGCAGAAATTAATGTTGGCTGCATGCTCTCAAAGTTGAAGGAACTTAACCTGTTAAGCTGCAACCCCACTTTTGAAAAATCCCCAGAAATGACATACCCAAACTGAAACAGATACAGTTCATGAACCCTTTGTACTAAAAGCTCAAGTATGATCTCATTTGAAAGCTGACACCTGGCAGTTTATTGTAAATGTAGAATTAATTATTGTCATAATGAAAAAAATAGTTATAAATAGCTTCAAAGTTTTGTAAAGTTATTAGAAATTTATTTTTATGAAACATCTTCATGAAAATAAAATTGAAGTTGGCACTGTAGCAATCTAGAAATGCACTACAGCTAAGGCCACATGTCTGACCATATTATATTTAAAATATGAAGATAAGTCTAAAACTCTGTATTTAGTTAAATGTTTTTCAAGATAGAAGCACCTAGGGCTAGCTAGCATGTTAGCTTAGCACACCATCAATACATGACAATTTATGAGATTAAAACCATGTTTGTGCTCCAAACGTACTTTATAACGCAAATAAAATGTTTTAAATAATCTTCTGTGATCTAATTTGGCATCAGATAAAAAAATCATACAGAAAATATACTATTTGATAGTATTCTGCACAATGATTAGTCTATATAGATTAGCATTACATTATAAATATAATCTATTATTATGGAAATACCTGGCATGGCTTGAAAAACACAGGTAACTCAAATATCATTGCAATCATGTTTATTGTCTTCAAAACATCTTAATCTGCATGTTACAGCGATCTCTTGTTAGCTTTGTGTGTATCAGTGACGTCCTGGAATGTCACATGATCATGGCTCTTCTTCATGTTCCATATATGGACTAGTATTGTGCATAATAGCGCCCTCAGGCTATTGGTATGAATTGAAAACACAGTATATAGAGTACAAAGCGCTCATAAGGATTACATCGACGCATTTAGATATAAATTCAATAAATATTATTCCTGTCAATAGAATCTGATGTAAACCTATGAGAATTTATCAATATTTCTCCAAATCTGCACATTTTTGAGCTAAAAGCCCTGAAGGACGTTGTTTTGTGTATCGCTGTCATGACGACAGCACGGGAGTTTTTTATGAATGAAAGCGGCTGACGCGCATAATTCATATTAAAGGTATCGACTCATTTTTTCATTTCATAACTCCTGACACAAATTAAGAAATAACTGTCGCTATAAGTTTCTCAGAATACAATAGTGGTCAAATACTGAAACTTGAGTCTTATATCTTTTTAATGATGTATAGTTTGTCAAGGTATAACATTAAATCTGATAGTAACTTTGAACTAAATAAAAAAAAACGCTTCAGTGCGCCGACGCACTGGTGAAGCTTAACAGGTTAAGGAGAAAACTGAAGAGGCAGAGTATGAAGAAGAAAGTGATGATGAGTTGACACCAGATGACACCATAGTCTCTTCCTACAACACTGCAAAGAGAATACAGAAGGAGCTCCAGGACCAACGTAAGCAGGCCCTGAAGGAAGCAAGAGAAGCCAGAACAGCTCAAGCCAGTGGAAGTCACCAGATGCCTGGAAGTATGACTGAAGACCCGTCACTGCAGCTTGAGATATCATACCTGGAGGCATCCCGAAGAGTGAGCTCTAACCTGTATAACCACCTGGCATGGATGATAACAGATGCATCTCCAGAGTTAGGTGAGGACGGCCGGGTGAAAGTCAGTCCTAAGCAGCAAGAACAAGTTCTCAACCTTGCCCAGGATGACCCCACACCAACGGTTAGTTTACCTCTACTGAAAACCCGCCAACCAGCCCTGGAATCTTCTCAGCCTTTTCAAACCAAGGAAAGCCACCTCATTCTAAAAGATTGTCAAAAGAGTCACTCCCTGGTTGGAGTTGAAACAGAGCCTAAGCTTCCTGTGTGTTTAGCAGAACCTCTTGACCACCTGAGCATCCTCTGGCATTTAGTGCATATGTAGCGCTTACTCTCTGGCTATTAACTAGTAGATTAATAAATAACTTGTTATATGCCAATCTATGGACCAGCGTTTCAGAAGAAATAGATTCGCTGCTGAGAAAGATGCCACAACAACAGTGAACACTCGTTTGAACACACTGTATTTTCAGTATGACAACTCAACAGGTGAATTACATTAATTGATAAACAAATAAAATAAAAAAAATAAAAATAAGAATATGAATTTTTTTCCCACAAGAATGTAACTTCCCAAATCTTGCTGTTATTTCCTTTGTTTTTTTAGGTCTCAATTTTTCTCTTTAGGTTTCAACGAGGTAAAGTCAGCTCACTACGCTTACTGCAGTGTTCCCTTAACTCAATAAAGGTTAAATGTACTCACTCATTGTACTTGTACACACTTGTGTCTTTGGTAAGCAATCAGTATCAATTATCAAAACCCAAATAAACAATATACACCCAATTTAACAACAAAGATTTTTCAATTGAATAGAATCAAAATGTTCAGTCTTTGTGAAAAAGAGTTATTTGCAAAGTCCGTAGAAAAAGTTAGTTGTCCTTTATCTGTTGATAACGGAAAAGGTCTCCATCCGAGAAAAAAAACAAAAGATGAGGAAAGTTATTCTTTTTCCTACCAGTCGCAGTTCAAATCAGTGCAAAGACTTGTCTTTCCTCAACTGAAAGATCCAAGACTGACTCAAGGGAGGCTCGCCAGTCCAAACCCTCCTCAAAACCACTGGAAGGCCGGGACAAATCCAGAATACAGGCACCAACACAGCATCACATCAGACAGAGGACATCAATCGAAAAGGACAGAACAACAGAAAAAAAAAACCTGACCTTGAACAGTCAAGGTCACAAAAATATCATTAATATCTTTGTTGTAACAACATACAATAAACATCTTTAACTCATGACCGTAAATGAATCCATTTTACCCAGAACTTGGACATTAATAAATGCATTTTTCGAATAAAGAATATTTCTTTTACAAAAGCAAAGTTTGTGACTTTCAACATAATGTACTGATTAATATATTAACCAATTTACTGTCAGTTTAGCTGTTATTAACCAGATACAGCATTAAACATTTTTTTAATACATATAAATCACTCACAGATTTAATTTCGCTTGCTTTTCCTCTTATACAAAAATAACAGTCTGATTTGTAACAGTTACAAAGCAATTTGACTTACCAAGGAGATCGTTAAACTCACAAAAATTCCAGAGTGGTTCAGGTACAGCACGTCCCGTTTAAATCGTTCTCTTTACCCTTTTTAATCAAAAATACACTCCATAAACACCTCAGCAATACTCTGATGCTAATCAAGTATATGTATGTCACCAAACATTTTTATATTAACCAGTTGAATGTCCGTTTCACTCTCATAACAATACCAACATCACTCATAACTAACTGGAAATAAAGTGCGTCATTTCACTCACATCAATCCATCGACAGAACTCATCTAGAAGATAATTTTCTTTCTGTTTCTCGGAGCGTCGTGACACCGCGCTCATCAGGCATCCGTGCACGAGAGAGAGAGCTGCCTCTAACTTCACGCATAACCCTCGTGCAAAACCCGGAAATCAATTTTTCCGCTGCGCCAGATTCTGCGCTCGCATTGGCTCATCTCAAGTTCAAAACTCATCACCATTGGTCACAGTAATGCCCAAATGAAAAATATACATTAGTATGAAATTGATATATTTTTTCTTTTATGATGTTACTTCTATTGAATAGCTTTCAATAATTCTCCCATTAGTTTATTATTATATTGATTACAATAATTTTTTTTCTCTGGTAACCTTGGTTACACATAGCTGCCCAACTGTAGTATTGGAGGACCTGAAACCAAATTGTGCTGCTCCAACATAGAGTTCATTCCAAGCATTTCTCATCCCAGATACCATCCCTGCGACTTTGATCAGCTATGGTCCCTTCTTCCCAAAGTCACCAACAAACCCAGATGTGGTTGAACAGTCTGTTCAGTACTGCATGGATGTGTCGAGAAAACATGGTCAAGAGTATGCCATCATCACATGTGACCAAGCAATCTATGAGGTGGTTCTGAGTCTGCAAAAGAAGAACAAAGAGAAGTATGCCAAACTTATCTTGCGCATGAGTGGTGTGACGACCTCTGCTGTTGATTCTGGGAATTGCTGTTGGCACCTGAGCCCACTGATCACCTCAATTGCCAGTCAACTGGAAACACCTGTGTTCGTGCCTTGGATGCTGCTTAAGAGATCACCAATTGATCGGAGAGGATCTCTCTTTGGTTTTGACTCTTTGGTTTTGATTCTTTGGTTTTGAATCTTTGGTTGCATTGTATTTTGTTACCTTTTTCATTTTCATTTGCATTTACATTTTTACTTCAACACTGCATTACACTTCAACCCTGCATCTTGCTTTACACACTGACCTTACTGATGAATACAGAAACACTGTTATTTTCTTTAATTGTTTTCATTTTATTATTTAGTGTTGCCTTATTTTGTAATTAAATAAACATTACTTTGAGCCTATAATTTGGTTTTCGTGTGTCCCTTGTTTTTGTTGCTTCCCTGTTTTGAGCCAAGGGTCGTAACAAATTGGGGGCTCGTCCTTGCTTAGGTTATTTGATTGTGCTAAAGTTTTGTTTCCGTATAGTTTGATAATTGATTATTAATTTTTTTTTTGGACATGCGGAAATGTGTTTGTACCGAAGTCAATTTGTTCACCGTGTGAAATCACCAGTTGGTAAGTACATGTGCAATATTGTTTTTTTTGAACGTGAGTTTTCTCTGATAGGTATAGGCATGTTTCTTTTGAGATGTGTCGGATTTGTTATTTTTGTGTAGTGTTGCGGTGAAAGTGGGTAGAAGTAATTATCTCGGGAGCACATCCGTGGTGTTGAAGGCGTCGCTGGTTTGACCAGTTGCGTTTTTCACCCAGCGGGCTACAGTGCATAAATACCCCCCACCGGTAATCGCATGAAGACTAGGGTTGAGTTAGGTAGAGGTACTGGAACGGTAGGTAGAGGGAAAACGCTCGTTATTTGATTGCACTGTGCTAATTAAATTATTCTGGTGATTTTTATCAGGGTGACTATATCACCCTGTAGCCCAAGACTGGTTGCCCACTAAAGCTAAGCAGGGCTGAGCCTGGTTAGTACCTGGATGGGAGACCTCCTGAGAAAAACCAGGTTGCTGCTGGAAGAGGTGTTAGTGAGGCCAGCAGGGGGTGCTCACCCTTTGGTCTGTGTGGGTCCTAATGCCCCAGTGTAGTGACGGGGACACTATACTGCCAAAAGAGCTCCGTCCTTCGGATGAGACGTTAAACCGAGGTCCTGACTCTCTGTGGTCATTAAACATCCCAGGATGTCCTTCGAAAAAGAGTAGGGGTGTAACCCCGGCATCCTGGCCAAATTTGCCCCTTAGCCCCTGTCCATCATGGCATCTTAACCCTTTCATGCATGAATTATGATAACCTCAGTCAGGATTTTTTTCCTATGTGTTTTTATTGCTCTTAGGGCATGAAAAACAAGAATTGATTTTTATTTTATTTTTTTACAAATTTTTCAAAGAGATCTTCAGATGTCCACTTGAGTGGACAGCATGCGGTTATGGTTTAAACTTAAGATATACTATATTAACCCTTTCACGCATAGTGGTCACTACAGTGGACAGCTATTAAAAATGCATTTTCTTGAATTTGCACGGGTTTTTATGGCAAAGTTGCACATCAATCTCTTCATTGGACCCTTGTGCATCATCCTATAAATTGCAATCAAGTGGCAAGCCTTTGTGTTTCGATTTTTCCCCCCTCCAAACTAAGATGGCCAAGGGTCAGTCAGACGTGCCAAGTTGCTCCAGAATATCCACCCATTCCTTCGAATCTAGGAGACTCTTGGAGGTAAAAAAAATATTGCAGCATCAAGCAATATCTAATGAGTCATATCACAGTAAAATTTTCCAAGTTTTGATTTTAGATTGAGAGAAAACTCTGATTAATCACATGTCCACTGTAGTGGACGTCATGCATCAACTGCTATATTTCAGCTACAATTCATAATTATAATGTGAATATTGTTTTTGAAATTTAAAACTTAAAAACTTAATCTGCAGTGACTTTTTCTACTGTAAATAAATGTATTTGTATTATTAGAAAGTAATTTTCATTGACATTGAAAAAAGTCATGTGATTACATATGTATGACACTTGTAATGCATTACTTTATTTGTTAGATCAAAAAGTAATCTGATTTCATAATGCACGTTATTGTAATGTGTTTTTTTACTCATAACATCAAAAAGTAATCTGATTACGTAATGCATGTTACTTGTAATGTGTTTCTTTACTCATAACATCAAAAAGTAATCTGATTACATAATGCATGTTACTTGTAATGCGTTTCCTTACTCATAACATCAAAAAGTAATCTGATTATGTAATATGCATTATTTTAATGCATTTCTTTACTCATAACATCACAAAGTAATCTGATTATGTAATGCATGTTACTTGTAATGCGTTTCTTTACTTGTTACATAAAAAAGTAATCTGATTAGGTAATGCACATTACTTGTAGTTAATTACCTGTTAGATCAAAAAGTAATCTGATTAGGTAATGCATGTTACTTGTAACACATTACTTTACTTGTAACATCAAAAAAGTAATCTGAATGGGTCATGCATGTTAGTTGTAGTGCGTTACCCCCAACACTGATCATTTCAGATGAGATTGAAAAAACGTATCGCTAGGTTTTCTCAGAGGAGGGCTATGATAGAAATGTGCATGTCCATCTTGAACATAATCAGAATTATCAGCTAATAAGGGTAAATCTCCATACTCTGGTGCACTGGAGGGAACATCTGAGTGGTTTCCACAGTTGTACCTTGACAGACTGTAGAAAAATCTGATGGAATCATGTCCTCATGTTCTGATATCAAAGATACGCCAAGTGCAACTTGTATGAAGTTGTATGAAGCCTTTGCAATATTTTGCATTTAGATTTTTTGTATATATTTTATAGTTTTCACATGATTTGATATAATTGTATTGATTAGTTCGTTAAATTCACATACTTTATGTGTTTGATTATTGTCTTATATTAAATCTAGTATATCTTAAGTTTAAACCAAATGCATGCTGTCCACTCAAGTGGACATCTGAAGATCTCTTTGAAAAATTTGTAAAAAAATAAAATAAAAATCAATTCTTGTTTTTCATGCCCTAAGAGCAATAAAAACACATAGGAAAAAAATCCTGACTGAGGATATCATAATTCATGCATGAAAGGGTTAAATATAAGACAATAATCAAACAGATAAAGTATGTGAATTTAACAAACTAATCAATACAATTATATCAAATCATGTGAAAACTATAAAATATACACAAAAAATATAAATGCAAAATATTGCAAAGGCTTCATACAACTTCATACAAGTTGTACTTTGCGTATCTTTGATATCAGAACATGATGACGTGATTCCATCAGAATTTTCTACAGCCTGTCAAGGTACAACTGTGGAAACCACTCAGATGCTCCCTCCAGTGCACCAGAGTATGGAGATTTACCCTTATTAGCTCATAATTCTGATTATGTTCAAGGTGGACATGCACATTTTTATCATAGCTCTCCTCTGAGAAAACCTAGCGATACGTTTTTTCAATCTCATCTGAAATGATCAGTGTTGGGGGTAATGCATTACAAGTAACATGCATAACACATTCAGATGACTTTTTTGATGTTACAAGTAAAGTAATGTGTTACAAGTAACATGCATTACGTAATCAGATTACTTTTTGATCAAACAAGTAATTGACTACAAGTAATGTGCATTACCTAATCAGATTACTTTTTGATGTAATGAGTAAAGAAACACATTACAAGTAACATGCATTACGTAATCAGATTACTTTTTGATGTTATGTATAAAGAAACGCATTACAATAACGCACATTACATAATCAGATTACTTTTTGATGTTATGAGTAAGGAAACGCATTACAAGTAACATGCATTACGTAATCAGATTACTTTTTGATGTTATGAGTAAAGAAACACATTACAAGTAACATGCATTACGTAATCAGATTACTTTTTGATGTTATGAGTAAAAAAACGCATTACAATAACATGCATTACGAAATCAGATTACTTTTTGATCTAACAAAACTAAAGTAATGCATTACAAGTGTCATACATTATGTAATCACATGACTTTTTTCGATTTCAATGAAAATTACATTCTAATAATACAAATACATGTATTTACAGTAAAAAAAAGTCACTGCAGGTTAAGTTTTTAAGTTTTAAGTTTCAAAAACAATATTCACATTATAATTATGAATTGTAGCTGAAATATAGCAATTGATGCATGACGTCCACTACAGTGGACATGTGATTAATCAGAGTTTTCTCCCAATCTAAAATCAAAACTTGGAAAATTTTACTGTGATATGACTCATTAGATATTGCTTGATGCTGCAATATTTTTTTTACCTACAAGAGTCTCCTAGGATAGAAAGAATGGGTGGATATTCCAGAGCAACTTGGCATGTCTGACTGACCCTTGGCCATCTTGGTTTGGAGAGGGAAAAAATCGAAACACAAAGGCTTGCCACTTGGTTGCAATGTATAGGATGATGCACCAGGGTCCAATGAAGAGGCTGATGTGCAACTTTGCCATAAAAACCCGTGCAAATTCAAGAAAAAGCTTTTTTAATAGCTGTCCACTGTAGTGACCACTATGCGTGAAAGGGCTAATCATCCCCATATACTGATTGGCTTCATCACTGTCTCCTCTCCACCAGTAAGCTGGTGTGTGGTGGGCGTTCTGGCGCAATATGGCTGCTGTCGCATCATCCAAGTGGATGCTGCACATTGGTGGTGGTTGAGGAGATTCCCCCATCTATGTGAAGCGCTTTGAGGTCACAGAAAAAGTGCTATATAAATGTAACAAATTATTATTATTATTATTTTTAGCATGGCTGATATTGATGAGTTTGTTAGTTCACCTTCGCATGAATTTTTGGACAGGTGTACTAAAGAGCAATTATTAAGTATTGCTGAATGTTATGAAATTGTGATTAAAGATAAAAGGCTCAAAGAAAATGTTAAAATAGCTTTGAAAATTGAGTTGATTGAAAAAGGTTTATTAGACACTGAGATGAAGGAATATGTACCAGTTGCATCTGAATTAAAAAGTCATTTGTCTTTTGAACAACAGAAAGAGCTGCTACTCTTACAGATGGATCACGAGAAGTTAAAACTGCGTTCTGAACAGGGTAAAGTGGAATTAGAAAAGGCAAAATTGGATTTGGAATTTCTCAAGCTCAACCTGATGAAAGAAGGTAAGCTTTCTAGTTCTGGTCAGGAGCAGAGTGTGTCTTTTTCAATCACTTCTAATCTAAAACTTGTTCCCAAATTCAATGAGGAAGATCCTGATACTTTCTTTACTTTATTTGAACACATGGCAGAATTAAGGAACTGGTCAGATGATAATCGTGTTGCACTGCTGCAGTGTGTGTTACCTGGGAAAGCACAAGTAGCGTTTACTTCGTTGTCGGTTGATGATTGTAAAGATTATGATACAGTTAAATCTCTCATTTTAAAGGCATATGAATGTGTACCCGAAGCATACAGACAGCACTTTCGATTGCAGAAAAAAGACGAGTTACAAACAAATTTAGATTTTGTGCATGATCTGAGAAAACATTTTAATCATTGGTGTAAGGCATTAGACATTAAAACATTGGAGTATTTAATTTATTTGATGGTGTTGGAACAATTTAAAAATTCAGTTCCGAGTCGTATTGATATGTATATCAATGAGCATAATGTTAAAACGCCAGAGGAAGCGGCTATGTTGGCCGATGATTTTGTATTGACGCACAAAACCACTTTTGTTGATTGGCATGCTCGTGATGTTCAGTATGTAAAGTCTCCATCTACGTATAACTGTGTTTTCACGGGAAAATTTGACCCAAGCAAGATTTGCAATTACTGTCATGAGAAAGGACATTGGAAAGTAGATTGTCTGGTCCTTAAAAATAAATCCAAAAGTAATGCACAAAGTTCACAAGCTAAGCCTTCTGCTCTTGCAGCACCAGTCCTCTTGGCAGGGAGTGAAATCGTTGAAAGTCAAAAACTTGATGTTGATTTCTCTTCTTACTCACCTTTTATTACAGAAGGGCATGTATCTCTGGTTGAAGAGAAAGAGGAAATCCCCGTTAAAATCTTGCGGGATACTGGCGCAATGGATTCATTTATTTTGAAATCAGTTTTGCCTTTTTCTTCGCAGTCTCATACTGGTGAGAGTGTTTTAATTTGTGGAATAGGACTGAATATTCTGTCTGTGCCTCTTCATAAGGTAAGGCTTCAGTCTGATTTGATTCAAGGTGAGGTTGTAGTGGGAGTATGACCAGCTTTGCCAGTGGAGGGGGTCCATATTATTTTGAGAAATGGATTGGTAGGTGAACGTGTGTGGGCTGATACTTCAGTGTTTCCCATAGTGACCACTGATAATAAAATTGAGACTGAACTGAGTGTTTTGTGCCAGGATTCATCATGTGTCGTGACTCGTGCAATGAAACGTGCCAATGAGGATGAAGTGTGTGATTGAAAAGAGATTCAATCTGATAAAGGCTGTACTAAGTTGTTTATGCCTGACTTGTCTGCCTTGTCTTTTCCTGTTTCTGCAGAGGATTTAGGAAAGGAACAGCGAACTGACTCCTCTTTGGATGAACTCTTCCAGAGTGCTGTTCTTCCAGTAGAGGAGTGTAACATTGCCCGTGGACAGGGGCATAGCCATCATTTCAAAAGTGAGGGGGACAGAATGTCAAGCATTATACCAGTTTTTTTTTTTTTTTTTTTCAGATCTTTGTAGACAGGTTATTGCTTAATTGGCTTAATATGCTATTCATGTTTAAAGCAATAAAACAGAAAGAAAAAAAGGAATACAGATGTTCTGTAATCTATATTGCACATGGTATTGTATATTTTACTATATTGTTTACATATTTTAAATAGTTTTTTTGTGTACGTTGTTTTGTATGTGAATGGCACACAGTAATGGATACTTTCACATTCACACTCTACTTTATTCTAGTCCACATTTCAGGAAGGAAATAAAAAAAATCACTCAAACCACACATTTGCAGATATGTATTGAACTCAAATGACAAACATGTCACAGTAAGGAGACCTTAAATTAGTAGAACAATAAGATACAATAAACAGTTAGTGTTCATTCACATTTATGCTTTTCCTTTTAGGCTTGTTTTTTTCAAAAGCAGCAGATTATTCATACAGAGTTATATATATCTCAGCATTTTAAGCTACTTGAAACTGCCAAAAGTGTTTCTGCGACGTTGATTTCCATCAATGAATTGCTGAGCAATCATCTCCCTATCTATACTGTCCAGTTTGTCACTGTGGATGTGACACACAGCAACATTGTTAAGACGAGACTGTGTCATTGTGCTTCGGAGCCAGGTTTTTAATCTTCGCAGACAGCTGAAGCTTCTTTCAGCCTCTGCTGAAGAAACAGGGCAAACAAGGAGCAACCTCACAAGTGTTTCCACTTGGTCAAAGAGTTGGCGGACTTCTGGCAACATATTCCGAAGAGTGTTTGCAGCCTCAGTAGTTGACTGATAATCGTACTTGGACTTGACCATTGCTAATTGCACCCTCAGTGAAGCGCAGTGCAATTCTGGATATTGTTCCAACAGACCAGCATCAGACTCTCCTGTCAACAGTACCTTTTCAATTGAACTGATCGTGAGCAGCCCCTCTTGCTCAAATCTTTCTTGAAACTGCATGTTGACAACATCCAAGACCTTGAAAAACTCTGTCCTGAAGTAGTCTGCTGAGGAACTAGGTACATGTGCTGAACCCTGATCAGACAGGCGTTTCGGAGGCTTTCGAGCACGGGGCATTTCTATTGGAGACAGATTTAGGGAGTTACACATTTCTGTTGCTTTGTTGTATACTCTTTGGAATGAATCCTCTGTTCTTTTTTCTGCAATTGTGTCCTTCACACAGTTGACAGCAGCTAGCATTCCATCTACTGTCTCTACTGTGCGGCTCTGAAGAGAAGCATTGAGACACTCCAGCTCTTCTGTCACTTCTAAGGCAAGTAAAAGGCCAAGCAAAACGTTGCCTTTTTGAAATCTATCAAACAAACCATTTGCCCTGCAAGCTGACTCTGAATGACCACACGCTATTTCCTCTAGAGCAAGTAACATCGGCTGATACTGGTTTAGAACAGCACGAATTGCACAGATGCGCACTGTCCACCTTGTAGGACACAAAGGTCTGATGGCTTTGACAGATCCACTCTCTGACTTTGAAATATCCTGGAAAATTGACTTAATTTTCACAGATTGGCCAAACAAAACTCCCACTTCATGAACCCACTGAAAAGAGTCACGGATAACAGGAGATGCTGTACACGCATGCTGTGTAATTAAATTTACACAGTGTGGACCACAGTGGACATACTGTATAGTGCAAGTGGCTGACTCTCTTTGATGATGGCCTGTGCCCCTGAATACTTTCCTGCCATGTTCGCAGCACCATCATAAGCCTGTCCTCTCAGCCCAGTGATGGATAAGTTAAGACGAAGCAATACATCCTTCAGAACCTTTGCCAGGTTATCTCCTGTTGTCACAGACACTTCATACAGGCCAACAAATTCCTCATGGACTATTAGATCGTGATCAACATATCTAAGACAGACTGATTCCTGTTCCTTTCCTGATATGTCTTGGGTACCATCCATGATGACACAAAACTGCAAGTTAGGAAGTGAATTGATGTTTTGTGCAATTCCACGAATTATAGAATTACTGAATTGATTGAGGATTTCATTTTGAATTTGTGGACAAGTATAATCAGTTTTGAGAGACAACCATTTGCTTAGGCTGGGGTCATCTTCTGACTTGTATTTTAAAAGCTGATTAAAGTTTCCCTCATCATCATCATGGCCTCTAAAAGATAAACCTTGTCTTGCCAGAAACTGCACAGCACTGATTATCTTTAATAGGCATTTCCTTGCCTCCTCTTGCTGGGATGCCCTTACATTGGACAGCTGAACATCTACTGGTCTTGATTCATAGATGTGTGTTGTTATGGCTGTCTTGTGACATTCTGATCCAGCATGTAATGTAAATCTCTCTCTGGCCTTCTTCCAGTTTTTAAAGCCAGAGCTGATAAAGGTGGTTTCTGTATTTTTGACAAGTTGAGACGTTTTGTTTTTAAAGGCCTTGTGGCAGTAGAAGCACAAAGCTCCTTCAATACCAGGCTCAAAATGGAGCCATGCAAAATCGTGGTACCACTGAGCCTGAAATTTTAAAGTTTTGTCCCAAAGCACCTGACCCACAATAGTCTTGGGATCTGGTTGGTGAGGTTTTAATACAGGTACTGAAGACCCACCTCCTTCTACAACTGTCAACATGTCTGATGCCCTCTGCCCTGTCTATAAAAAAGTACAAATTAGTCTGATTAATAAAAGGTATCAGAAGAATTTCAACACAGACTGTGCTGCTGCTAAATATGTTGTATATTCATTTCCGTTTACACATTCAATAAACACACTGGTACACAACAACAAATGGTTTTATGTCTCCAAATCTAAGCCAAATCCTAAGACTCAATTTTATAGTTATAACTTGTCACAAAATGCCTATGCAAGACAACTCTAAAGTAACTTCTGGCTCTGTCTATTGACAATAAAGAAGTGTTTGAAATATGCAGATACAGGGAATTGTGACATACATAAGAAATTATGTACACTGCTGAACAATAACCAATAATTTGAATCCTAAATTATGTTTCCTATATTTTCCTAATGGTAATTTTATGATTGGTCTATATACAGGTGCTGGTCATAAAATTAGAATATCATCAAAAAGTTGATTTATTTCAGTAATTCCGTTAAAAAAGTGAAACTTGTATATTATATAGACTCATTACATGCAAAGTGAGATATCTCAAGCCTTTATTTGTTATAATTTTGATGATTATGGCTTACAGCTTATGAAACCCACAAAATCAAAATCTCAGAAAATTAGAATATTACATGAAATCACACAGTAATTACACAGTAATCCCATGGTCATTGAACCAGGTTTTGGTTATTTTGGCAGTGTGGGCAGGTGCAAATCCTGCTGGAAAATGAAGAAAGCATGAAATGCTCTGAAAATGTCCTGGTAGACGGCTGCGTTGACTCTGGATTTAATAAAGCACAGTGGACCAAAGTCCTCTTTTCTGATGAGAGCAAATTTTGCATCTCATTTGGAAACCAAGGTCCCAGAGTCTGGAGGAAGAATGGAGAGGCACACAATCCAAGATGCTTGAAGTCCAGTGTGAAGTTTCCACAGTCTGTGTTGGTTTGGGGAGCCATGTCATTGGCTGGTGTTGGTCCACTGTGCTGTCCACTCAACGCAGCCGTCTACCAGGACATTTCCAGAGCACTTCATGCTTCCTTCAGCAGACAAGCTTTATGGAGATGCTTCCTTCATTTTCCAGCAGGATTTGCACCGGCCCACACTGCCAAAAGAACCAAAACCTGGTTCAATGACCATGGTATTACTGTATAATTACTGTGTGATTTCATGTAATATTCAAATTTTCTGAGATTTTGATTTCGTGGGTTTCATAAGCTGTAAGCCATAATCATCAGAATTATAACAAATAAAGGCTTGAGATATCTCACTTTGCATGTAATGAGTCTATATAATATACAAGTTTCACTTTTTTAACGGAATTACTGAAATAAATCAACTTTTTGATGATATTCTAATTATATGACCAGCACCTGTATGGTACTTCAAACACCTGTTGTAGATTTTATACAATAAAAAAATGCAATAGCAGGTGTTTTTAAAAGCCAGTCTATCACTTTTCACCTGTGAAGTTTCTTTTTGTTGTGTGTCATCCTCTTTCTGACCTGACAACCCTAGGCTCCCTGTTTCTTGATCAATCTTGACAACACAGAAGAAAAAAAAAAAAAAAACATTAAATTAGCGCAATAATATTAATGAACCCTATAAATTAAGACCTAAATCAGAACATTAATGCATACAATTGCATACTGCATTTATATTGAATGGTAACACTTTACAATAAGGTTTCATTAGTTAATCTATCTATCTATCTATCTATCTATCTATCTATCTATCTATCTATCTATCTATCTATCTATCTGTCTGTCTGTCTGTCTGTCTGTCTGTCTGTCTATCTATCTATCTATCTATCTATCTATCTATCTATCTATCTATTTATCTATCTATCTATCTATCTATCTATCTGTTTCACTTAACCAAAACTGTCTTTCATATTGAAAACATTCAAACTTAATGCTTTTAAAACTTCTTCAAACTTTCTGGTTAGGCTTTTTAAAGAAAACTTAAAGTTTGTCTACAAACTTTTTTAATCTAATTGTAAAGTGTTACCTTATTATATGGTAAACATCATGTAAACGTTACAACGCTGCATGATTCAAGCAAATAAGTTAGATAATGGCTGTTAGCCTAATGCATGAAAATCCAAATTCAGCATTAACAATCACAATCTTTATTATAATTTGAAGGGCTTTGATAACATATCTGTGAAAATAAAAGACATTACGAATAAAAAAGATCAAAATAAGCTGCACGTTTGTGCAGTAACGTTAGTGAAAATCTTCAATTTCTTGAAGATTCTTCAATCTTCAATTATTCATAAAGAAAATTAGGCGAAGTTATTCATCAATGACAATGAGCAACCCAATTCGGATACCACATGACAACTTACGGTGCTTGACTTTTTCGCGAAAAAAGAGTGAATAGTTTTTTGCCGTTTTGAATTCATTTCGACCTTCGACGATGGATTCAGTGCGGGTGCGAGCATGGGCGTGTGGTGATGCACGAGCGCGAGTGACTGATTACCATGGCAACGTAAAAAGTCACGTGTAGATAGACGATCTTTTCTCTTTGAATTTTAAATCTGTATGTATAACTACACATTGTCTTGCGAAAACCTCACCATGTCGTGAACACTTCCCCTATGAAAAAGTGCGGGGGACAAATTTACATTTTCTAAAAAGTGGGGGGGGACACGTCCCCCGCGTCCCCCGCGTAATCTACGCCTATGCCCGTGGATATTTCGTTCACAATGGAGTGTTGTTGAGAAAATGGAGTCCTCACAAAGATTTTGTTGGGGATCCTGTTTTTCAAGTAGTTGTTCCTACTAAGTTTCGACAAATGATGATCAAAATTGCGCATGATCAATTAGGTCACCAGGGGGTGCATAAGACTTACGATCGCCTGTTGCGATATTTTTTTTGGCCGCGTTTAAAACGCGATGTCTCTGCTTATATTAAGAGATGTAAAACCTGCCAGTTAACCAGTAAGCCGAACCAGGTGTTGAAACCTGCTCCGTTGACACCAATTCAGGCTACTGGTGAACAGTTCGAGCATCTTGTTGTTGATTGTGTAGGGCCACTTCCCCGTTCGAAGTCTGGTAGTAGTTATTTGTTTACTGTGATGTGTTTGAACATGCGCTTTCCTGCGGCATATCCACTACATACAATTACATCTCGTTCTGTTGTGAAAGCTTTAACCCAGTTTATATCTGTTTTCGGAATCCCGAAAATCATCCAAAGTGATCAAGGGTCAAACCTTACTTCGCATCTATTCCAGCAAGTGTTAAAACAGCTGCACATTAAGCATAATCAATCTACTGCGTATCATGCACAAAGTCAGGGTGTATTGGAGAGATTCCATCAGTCGTTAAAGTCACTTCTCCGTGCGTACTGTATGCAGCTGGATAGAGATTGGGAAGAGGGTTTACCATGGATGATGCTAGCCGCACGTGAAGTAGTGCAGGAAAGTATGGGTTTCAGCCCTAACGACTTGGTCTTTGGCCATAATGTTCGTGGACTGTTGTCTGTATTTCAGCAGGCTGGTAAAGCTGTAGAGCCTCCTAAAAACTTAGTGTCATATATTTTGGGGTTTAAAAACAGACTCATCCAGGCTAGAGAACTAGCAAAATTAAGTCTTGGAAAACATCAGAAAAACATGAAACGATTGTATGATCGTACGGTTGAACGTCGAGTGTTTGTACCAGGCGATCAAGTCCTTGTCTTACGACCTATGGTATCTTCTCCTTTTGAAGCCAAATTTGATGGCCCATTTGTTGTAAAACGGAAATTGACTGATGAAAATTATGAAGTCTCAATGCCATCGCGGAAAAAGTCAGTTAAACGGTGCCATGTAAATCTATTAAAACCCTATTATGAAAAAGAAACTAGACCTGTAGAAAATTCGACATCTTTGCATCCAGCACTTTCGGCCGTTTCTATCGGTGAGGGTAATGTGAGTTTGGTGGGTGAGGAAGAGGAGACCATTTCGCCCGATGATTGTGATTTTCGGGGTCGTTTGAATAATTCTGAGTCATTGCACAACTTAGAGCTTACTCTCCGTCATTTATCTCCTGTAAGATGTAAAGAGTTATGTGATTTATTACGTAGTTTTCCTGAATTATTCGGTGACGCACCATCGCGTACTGATTGGGTTGAACATGATTTCGATGTGGGGGACGCAAAGCCTATTAAGCAGCGTTTTTATCGTGTTGCACCTGAGAAACGGGAATTGATGGAGAGGGAAATTAAGTATATGCAGGACCACAATATTGCAGTACCTTCATTTTCTGATTGGGCTTCCCCATGTATTTTAGTTGGAAAGTCGGATAGTACTGTGAGATTTTGTACGGATTTTCGCAAAGTTAACGCTTTAACAAAACCAGACTGTTTTCCTCTGCCCCGCGTCGAAGACTGTGTGGACCAGGGGCCTATACCATGAAGCCGGTTTAGGTGGCTAGCCAGCTATGTTTCAGTTTAGTTTCCGCCAACCCTGGGTTTTAGGTACTATGAAAGTAGCTCGGCTTTAATCTGTGTTCGTCGCCATGGTATCTTACGCTGCACGGCTAACCTGCTCCGGGGCAGGTTATGTTCTGGATTCGAGATCTCAGACTGAAGTTTGACCAATCAGCTGAGAGCAAAGAAACATATAGGTGACGTAACTTATTCCTAGTGTCTGTTGCAATGACTTCACCTTTTCTTCCAAACCCTGTGGACATCTCAGCGCAAATTGTTAGACGAACACTTCGTAGAGAAAGAGTTTTTAGCCAGACAAAATCCCCTCGTCTTTCCTGATAGTTACTTGTATGAAAGATACAGATTTTCCCGGAAGGAATGTCTTATCTTTGCGAACTTCTTGAGCCGCACATAAAGAATTTAACACGTCGAATTCATGCACTTACTGTACCGCAAATGGTATTGCGTTGCGTTTTTTTTTTTGCAAGTGGTATATACTTGCACGGTGGGTGACGCACAGAAGATAGGGGAAAACACGGTTTGTCGAACCATTCGCAAGGTGGTCCTCGCTCGGGAGTACATGAATAGTTTCATTAATAGTGTTCCCCGGACATTTATCGACAATGTCGATAAAAGAGGGCTTTTATAAAATTGCCGGTAAGATATATTGATAGGGTGACATCACATGAACACTTTTTTTTCACACACAGACAGAGTGTCTTCATTTCCTCCACCCTAACGCCCGTTTCACACATACTCCGTGTGCAGTGCGTGTGCGGTGCGTGTTGCAGTGCGTATGCGGTGCAGGAGCAGCACGCGCTAAAGTTCTTTCACATAAGCTGCGTTTGCAGTGCGTAACTGATCCGGCTGTACCACAAACAAATTGTAGGCCTATTTCAAATACAGAAGTTATCAGCAAATTTTATTTAAAAAAAATAAAATGTCAGCATTGCGATTCTCTTTGTACACATATACTCTTTAATATACATATTCACGTTTAAACACAATTTAAACAAACTATTATTCAATGCATTACTTCTATATAATTATATATTAAGTTGCTCAAGCAAGTGGTAAAATATTTAACCATGCACTTATATTAAAATCGCATACATTTTCAATTAAAACTTAAAATTGACAAAAAGAGCAGACTCATACCCTTTCTTCTGCATAATTTAAATCTTTATACAATAAATCTTGCATGTCACAAAGAACTTGTTTTTCCACCTCCACGAATGAGACGAGTGTTGTTCATTATGTCCCTTGTTGAAGTAAATTGTATTTTTCCTTGATTTACCCCGGTCTTGAAGTAAAAAGATGACTGTGAAAAATAGTAGGCTAGTATTTAATTAAATGCATTTATGGTGAGATTACTACATTTTATTTAATTAAATGCATTTATGATGAAATTACTACATTTTCATGTCAATCTGGTCAATCTGTATCAACCGCGTGCAGTGTGAAAGCTCTAACCTGTTAACATGGGTACAGAAAAAATACGCACCGCATACGCACTGCAAACGGAGTATGTGTGAAACGGGCGTAATAAATAAAAGTAGGCCAATGTTCCCTCTACTGCAGAACATACAGTCAGCCATATTTAAAACTTTAAAAAAGTAGTAATGTATTGCACACGTACCCAGTGTTACTTGCTTAGAGGAGCCAGCACCAGGGTCAGATTGTACAGCACCTGTAATCCCATCCATAATTGGCCGTCCCTTATTGCCTACTCAGAGCCAACTCCTCTGCCAGTGTATTCTGGTTTTCTGAATTTAACTCCATTTCTGTTTGCTGCAAACAAGTGTTTGTGATAAAATGTTCACAAAAATAATAAAAGGTTGTGGTAAATACTCACCACTTTGAATTATATTTGTATATTTTGTCTTTATCTGCTGCCAAGAACATTTGGAGTTGGGGTTGAATCTAAAAAAAACAAAATCAATCAATATTAATCTCTTAGTACATACATGCACATTTTTTATATATTATAAAAATAGGCTATATGCTATATTACACATATAGGATACACATACATATATACATAATTTTACATAAATATAGAACATAGGCTATTTGTTTAACTTACACATTAACAATCAGCAATCTTTCTCCAACAGTCTTCTCTTGCTTTGGCAGCAGAGACCGTTATACATATTTAAATTCATCGTAATTATGAATCTCTTGATCCTCCGCGAAAAAATATATCGCTCTCGCTTTACCCGCGATTGGTTGTTCAGTGTCAACATCACTCTTTTATGTGCACGCGTGGAGTAATCATAGCTTAAGGATCAAAGCCTGAGTTGACAGAGAAAGTCGATGAGCTGCATCATGGTACCAATAAAGCCTGATTGCATCGGTTTGGTTTTGTCAACTCAAAACTAATCCTGTAACCCCGAGTTTGTTCAGCTGCCTTCATGGTACAAGCCCCAGGTTGGTTCAGCTAAGTTCGTCAGCAAGTTTGACTTGCTGAAGGGCTATTGGCAAGTGCCTTTAACTTTTGTCACTCCGTCAGGGTTACATTCTTACCAGGTCATGAGTTTTGGCCTGCGAAACGCTCCGGCGACTTTTCAACGCCTCATGAACCGAGTAATTTGTGGTCTTGAGGGTTGTGCCGTCTATTTGGACGACTTGGTAGTTTTTAGTGACTGTTGGGAGTCTCATTTAAAACGTTTGCGTTCGGTGTTGAGACGTTTGGCTGATGCTCAACTTACAGTGAACTTGGCCAAATGCAAGTTTGCGAAGGCGACAGTGACATATCTCGGGAAGGTGGTGGGGAACAGTGAAGTGCGTCCGATGCAGGCTAAAGTGCAGGCTGTTCAGAACTTTCCTTCCCCAACAACAAAGACAGAGCTTATGAGGTTTTTAGGGTTGGTCGGATACTATCGGTCTTTTTGTCGAAATTTCTCTACTGTGGTGGCATCGCTTACAGACTTGTTAACCCTCTGGGGTCTGAGGTGTTTTTGGGGCCCTAGAGATGTTTTGACATGACCTGACATTTGTGCTTATTTCAGCTACTTACAACATACTATTGGCCAACATGTAATTTTGTTGTATTCAGCACAAACTCTGCTACAATAATATGTAAGCAAAATGGATGTACATGTTTGCATTTTATAGAAAAAAAATATTATGCGTGGTTAGTATGTTTTGGGAAAAACATTGTTACTGCAATAAGGCCATTTTACACATACTGAATAGTTGTCCACAAGACTTTGGAATTACTATTCTTGTAGGCTAGAATTTTTTCTACAAAATGATGTGAAAATCATTCTGACCACTCTTTCACAAACAACAATATACCGTTTTTAATTTTGCATGTCAGTTTTTGTGTCAGCACTGCTGTATGCGTCGGGCCATGAATATTAATGTGATTCACACCAGGGGTGTGACTAAAGACACTCCCCCCATGGCTAATGGGCCATCAAGGTGCTGTGAGGCAGCCTGAACAAAGAATGATGAACTAAGAATGATTCACTGATGAATAAAAAGTTAAAAAGAACAGCATTTATTCAAAATAGAAATATTTTCTAACAATGGAAAGACTTTAAGTTATTACTATCACTTAATACATCTTTTCCAAAAAAATAAAGAAAAAAAGACCAAACTTTTGTTTTTTTATTTTTTTTATTCAAAGAATCCTGAAAAAGCTATCACAGCTTATAAAAAAATATATTAAGCAGCACAACGGCTTCCAACACTGATTTAAAAATCATTGCCGTTTTCTGTGACACACCACAGAGCTCTGTTATAAGTTGCTCTATAAACTCTTTATGGGACAAGTTACCATGTAGCTCTTTGTGCACAATGAAAGAGTTGGTGGAAGCAATGTCCAAGAAGGGCAGAAAAATCTTACTGTACCACTTCATGGTTATGTGCTGTGTTGTGTAGTACTGTAATAGCTGATCAGACAGGTCAACACCCCCCATGTGTTTGTTGTAGGCAGTCACAGGTGCAGGACATGGAAATGTCTTTGTCCTCCATGTATCTTGTGTTTTCACCCTCCTCTGTGCAGTGTCTCCTGTATAAGCAGAATGGATGGTTTTTGTCATTTCACACAAGAATAGGTAGGCTACTTTTATATTATGACGATGTAAACACAATCGTCACCGCGAGTATCTGTTGATGGGTATCCCCACGCATTTAGTGACACGCAATGAACGGATCGTTCGCGAACGACACATATCACTACATTTCAAACATTTACACCTGTATTCACAAACATCTGTGCATAAGGCAGTATTGAAGCGTGTCATAGGCTAACCAAAACCGAACATTTATATAAAAATATAATGTAGACAGTATCACATATTTTACCGGAGGCTGAAATATATTTGCACTAAATCACATTATATAACCTAAGCAGATATTCACAAACAAGCTACATTACGCATAAGGAAGTATTTTAGCATTATAATCAGTGTCATAAGCTAATCAAAACTGAGTGAAATATATATGAAGTATATACATTTAGCACTGAAAGGTTGCCTACCAGTCTAGTTCACATTTCAACATGTTTCTGTCTATTTATAGATGCATATACATGTACAATATTAGGCTTAGTTCATGTTTTTACTCCAAACTCATTTCATAACATACATTTTAATCTGGCACGACCAGTTTAACATGTCTAACCTTAAAAATCTTCTCATCTTCAAATCGCGTTCTTCTGAGGTAAATCCAAGGTAAACAGCACAGCACAGCACAAACACAGTCATCCAAACTCGATGAAAAGCAGAGAGGAGTAAGTTACCGAAGTCTCTAATTCTTTGTTTTGAGGTGATGAGGGCGTTTACAGGTCTGCGTTCTGCCACGTGGATCATTTGCATGTCAATCGCTCGTGCGCGCGTGGGTGTGGTCACATTATAGTTAATTAGGATGCGTTTGAGAAACTGTACATGCCGCTGCTTTCTTACGGATTACTTAAACAGAGAATATTTGTTTTTTATATAATTTACATATTTTAAAAATAGAGACTCCAAGCGTTGTATAGACATGTGTTTTAAGTCTGTGTGACAAACATTCGCTGATGTACAGGTCATTTTCTGTCGCGTTTCAGAATGAGTTTCACATTGAGAGAGACGGCAGAACGCGCATCATGTTTATTTTTCTTTATTTGGCGAAAAGCACAACACT
Source organism: Squalius cephalus (assembly GCF_949319135.1). Classification (NCBI taxonomy): domain Eukaryota; kingdom Metazoa; phylum Chordata; class Actinopteri; order Cypriniformes; family Leuciscidae; genus Squalius; species Squalius cephalus. The sequence continues at coordinate 31,898,333 of NC_137131.1, forward strand.
TTGTTTTTATTATGAGTATACACACAAAAAATACACACTTAACAGGATCGATTGATGTATAACACAAGCATATAAGATAAAAATTAATATTAGTATTTAGATTTTTTTTTGCACTGATAAGGAAAAAAAACGAGCCTATCGCGCCGGCGCGATAGCCGACCTCAGGGGGTTAAAGGGAAAGACAAAGTTTATCTGGTCTAACACTTGCGAATTGGCTTTTGAGAATGTGAAATCTTTGCTGTGTTCAGCGCCCGTGCTTATGGCTCCGTGCTTTGACAAATCTTTCACGTTGCACCTCGATGCCAGTAATGTGGGAGCTGGAGCTGTCCTGCAGCAGTCTGATGTGGACGGAGTATACCATCCAGTCAGTTTCTTTTCGCGAAAGTTTAACACATACCAATGTAATTATTCTGTTGTTGAGTAGGAAGCATTAGCCCTTATTTGGGCATTGCAGCATTTTGCGGTTTACCTTAACTCGAGTGCACCTATTGTGATCTACACGGATCATAATCCATTAATTTTTTGGAATTCTTTGCAGTGTCCGAATCAGAGGTTGGTTCGGTGGTCCTTGTTCTTGCAATCCTTCTGTCTAGATATTCGACATATTCGAGGATCGGAAAATGTGGTAGCTGATGCAGTTTAATCTACTGGATTTGACGTGTTATCGTCACGGTTCATAGATCCAATGTCTCTCTCTCGTCTCGTGCTTTGTTTGTTAACGTGTGTGAGCGCGTGAGTGGGTGTGTCCGGCTTGTTATCACTGATCAGCGATCCAGCTGCAATCACTCATCATCAGCTGCAGCCCATCTCATCAACAATATATAAACTCACCACTTTCTCATCTCCCCTGTCAGATCGTTGTATGAAGTCCTCGTGTTGTGTCTGATCCTGTTCCTGTTCATCGTCTCCTATCTGAGTTCCTGTGTTCCGGTCACCGTCTTGTGGATTTGTTTCATGTCAGGATTTTGTCGGCACTTCTGAGCACCCTGCACTTCTGTCTTCACACCGTGTCTGGCCATCGAAGTCCCTGCGCCACAGCCTGCATCATCTCGGACTTTCATCATCACTTATCCAAATAAAGAGTTTTTACTTGCATACTGTTTCCTCGGTTCTGTTGTGACAGTTATACCTCTTTGGTGTCTTTGGGAGCTGTCTGTGGTTCTGAGCTTGAGTGTACCCCGACCTCTCTGCTGTTGATTCTGGGAATTGCTGTTGGCACCTGAGCCCACTAATCACCTCAATTGCCAGTCAACTGGAAACACCTGTGTTCGTGCCTTGGATGCTGCTTAAGAGATCACCAATTGACCGGAGAGGATCTCTCTTTGGTTTTGACTCTTTGGTTTTGATTCTTTGGTTTTGACTCTTTGGTTGCGTTGTATTTTGTTACCTTTTTCATTTTCATTTGCATTTACATTTTTACTTCAACACTGCATTACACTTCAACCCTGCATCTTGCTTTACACACTGACCTTACTGATGAATACAGAAACACTGTTATTTTCTTTAATTGTTTTCATTTTATTATTTAGTGTTGCCTTATTTTGTAATTAAATAAACATTACTTTGAGCCTATAATTTGGTTTTCGTGTGTCCCTTGTTTTTGTTGCTTCCCTTGAGCCAAGCTTCCATATTGCTTAGAGTTTCCTTGGAGCCATTGGGCATTTGATGCAGTCCACTGGAATCGAAGACATCATGGTCGAAGCTGATGTCTGTCTCCGTGGAACAGCAAACAAAATCATCAGTGGGAAAGACTACTATGCAATGCTGCATGCCCACACTATGGTGTATGCAGCCATGTTTTCCCTACACTGGGAAGCATTTGCCCGACCTGGAGTACATGTGTGTGCTTAGCAACAATGTCCAGCTACTCCTAGATGCCCTGTCAGAAGAGGATGTAGAGAAGGCAACTTCTGCGTGTGCTGATGCAACTGACCAACTGAAAAAACTGACATGTTTGATGGCTGAGTTTGATGAAGCACGTACCTCTCCTACCATAGAGCTATGGCTAATGAACATGGATATGGTGATGATTGGTGATGGTTCATCCATGCTGAGCGTGCAGGTCTGTGGGAGGAACAGCTGATTGAAGTGAAAAAGATGTTACCATACCTTGTAGCTGCTGGCCACTACAAGTACATATCCTGCCTGCCCCACTACCTAGAAGCTATGAGAAGCTTGCCTACATTGGCTCCAAACATCTATAGGGAATTCAAGGATGGGAAGTTCACTGTACTTCAAACAGAAGGACGGATCAATGGTGTCTGGACAGACATGGCACTTGAAAAAACCTACAACCGTGATGCCAAGACAAGACAAGACAGTCAGCAGCCAGCGGCCATGGAGAAATACTTGAAAGCTCTTCCAGTTCTGACAGCTGTGTCAGAGCAGACAAAGGCTATGGCACACCTGGATGCGGATGACACCAAACACCATGAGGACAAGGAGAGCCAAGGTGCAAAGGAGGCAGAAGGTGTAAGGAAAATAACAGATATCATCAACAACCAGATGATCAATCCTTTCACATGTGAAGAACAGGAGCTGATCAACATTTCAACAGGCCACAAAGCCACATCTGCTGACTTGATCTGCGCTCGTGAAAAAGGACTGGAGGCACTGGCTGCAGCAAGAAGAACAGATAGTTAGAAAGTAGCCCAAATTAAACTTTCAAACTTTGCAGCAAAGCCAAAGAAGTCAATGTCCATGGCATTCAAACCCAAAAAGGTCTATGAGGAGGAGATTGTAGTTTTGCGGAACCTGTACTTTGTTCAGGACTTAGAGGAAGACATGAAGGTGGAAGTGTTTGGCCATGAATGGACAGGTTGCCCAGCCTCCCTGTTTGAGCCAGATCTGTCCCTTGACCAAAGTTACGCAATGCATAAAGGAAACAAGGCAGACTACCTGGCTGCAATCAAGACAGCCCTTGGCAGCTCATGGGGGGAAGTGGACAAACTACCACCGTCTGACAAGCCTGTTGTAAAGGTAGTAGATGCCATGGCGTTCATTCAATGTTACCAACATCTTGGGAGCAGCACCTTCCATGAACTGCAAGGAAAGTACCCAAGGCAGCTCCTTGGAATCCTCCCAGACAAGTGTGACTGCATCCACTTTGTTGGTGATGTCTCCCCTGCTGAAAGTCTGAAAGGTGAGGAACGAGAGAACAGGATGAAGACCTGCCCCAGCAAAATGAAGGAGTACAAGCCACATGATACTCTCTATACCTGAATGGAAAGGCTTCATTCACAATCCACTGAATAAAGCTAATCTGTTGAACTACATGGGGGAAGCATGGGCAGCTCAGAACAAGTCACTTCCTGCAGGATGCACACTTATTCTTGGTGGAATCTTTTGTGATCTTGGTCGCACTGTCCTCTTGTCAGCGGATTGTCAGGTTGAGCTTCCAGAACTTTCCTGTGAGAAACATGAAGAGGCAGATACCAGGATGTTTGCTCACATTGCATACTCAGAACAGATTCTGCACCACAAACGGGCTGTAGTGGTTGCAACTGACACAGATGTGATCATGATGTGCATGTACTACATCACACACATGGATGGGCTGCAGGAGCTGTGGGTGAAGACAATGGATATCTTCCTACCTGTTCATGCCATCACAGAAGCTCTGGCGGGGAAGTATGATGTTGCAGCTTCAGATCTTACATTCCTTCTCCTCAGCACCTACATACTTACCGGATGTGACACAGTAAGCTATCTGTACAGAAGAGGAAAAAGGCAGGCCTACACAACTGCTATTAAACACCTGACAGACCTTCTGCTACTGTGCAGGTACGGTGACCCTGAGGAAAGCCTGGATGTTCAGGAAGAGGTTATAACAGCAGCACGGCAATACATGGTGTCACTCTTTGACAGGAGTGACTTTGGTGGTACTCTAGATGCACTGCGAGCCCATCTCTTTGTGAGCATCAAAGGAGACATGTGTTGCCTTCCACCAACTGAAGATGCCTTCCTATTACACCTTCTGCGAGATGCGCCGAGGGGTGCATCTTTTAACGTGCTGCTGTATAACCCACCCTGCCGGTCTTGTTTGCTGTCTCCCCAGGGGGTGAGGGTGAAGGTCTGTCCCCAGAGCAGTATCTGCAGTGTGCCACCCTCCTGATTATCCCACCTCACAGGGACCTGCACCTAGTTAATTAAGTTATGTTAAATTATTTTGTTCCGTTAAAGTTGTAATAGTTGTCATCTGAGGCAATAAAATAATGAAAGTCATTTTGCTGTATTATATTTCTTGTGTGACACATTTCCATTGGGAAAACAGGGTTATGTTGAAATTAAAAAGATGCCTAGGCCATGATGCTTAATAATGTGGACATTAAAAACCATAATATCCAGTTAAATATCCAGTATGTCTTTCGGAATTTTGAGAGTAGCCTAAAATTCTATTGAGGTTCTGAGCCGATTGGATTGCTCCTGACTGATCGATTGCTCCTGTCTATCCTGCTGCTGCTACCCTGCCTGCTGCTGCGTTGCATTAGTTTGCGTCTGTAAGCTTCGCATCTTTCTGTTTTAATCATTATACTATCATTCCTTGTTGTTTATACTGCTAAATATAACTTAATCAACATCACACATTAACCTGACATCGCTAGCTTCGATCTAAATCATTATTGCTAGCACAACACGCTAGTAATTCGCTAGCCTGTTAGCGTGCCATCCGTGCGCTCTTTTATTTAGTTATTTATTCTCTAGCGCGCTCGCGACTTCCGTGCGCTCTTTATTTATTTATTTTCTCTCGCGCCTTTTACGAGTTCATCAAAAAACTGTGGTGAGTATCAGTAAACAAACACGGTGAGTCATGTCATCTCCTCTTATTGTCACCTGCACCTCATGCAACATGTATAGCATAGCCTTCTCTGTCAGCACATGATTTACATGTGATAAATGCAGGGAGATAGTAAAGCTGACGGGGAAGATTTCAGAACTAGAGACACGCATCCAAACTTTAATCGAGGTTAATTGTAAGAGTGCAAGGGCTTTAGATACTGCTTTGGATGCGACTAGCTTAGTGAACTCTGTACACTGTTCAGTTCCAGCTGAAGCAGAGCCCATGCAGCAGGGCAACTGGGTGACGGTGAGACGCTCTAGTCGTGGGACAAAACACCGCTCTTCCGTTCCAATTACAACATCAAACAGATTCTCCCCACTCAGTGAAACACCCACTGAGAATTCTGTTGATTGCGCCCTAGTTATTGGCGATTCTATTACACGGAACGTGAAAATAGAGACTCCAGTCACCATAGTCACATGTTTGCCAGGAGCCAGAGCGCCTGACATCAAAGCAAATTTAAAAGTACTGGCTAATGCTAATCGTAAATTCTCTAAGATTATTATTCATGTCGGTACTAATGATGTTAGACTCCGCCAGTCGGAGATCACAAAAATTAACATTAAAAAGGTGTGTGAACTTGCAAGTACGATGTCAGGCACTGTAATTTGCTCTGGCCCCCTTCCTGTTTGCCGAAGTGATGAGATAGTTAGTAGATTGTCCTCACTCAATTGCTGGCTGTTAAAGTGGTGTCCCCAAAATAATATAGAATTTATAGACAATTGGAAAAGTTTTTGGGGCAGACCTGACCTGTTGAAAAGAGATGGTATTCATCCCTCCTGGGATGGTGCTGCTCTTTTCTCTAGTAATATGGCACATAGTCTTAGAGCTCAAACATGACAATCTGGGGCTCAGGTCAGGAAGCAGACAGACTGGCTAAACCGACCGTCTGCTAGCTGTCTCCCGTCACCAAGGTCAGATAAATCCCATCACATAGAGCCTCTTTCATCTAGATATCATCATATAGAGACTGTGTCTGTTCCCCAAATTAGGACATACAAAAAACTCCTAAACCCATTCAAGGGTAAAAATGTAATTGATGTTCAACAAATAAAAAACAGATAAAATGCGGATGAACAAATGATAAAGCTTGGGTTGATAAATATTCAATCCCTTACTTCAAAAGCACTTATTGTTAATGATATGATTACAGACTATAATCTAGATGTGCTGTGTTTGACAGAAACCTGGCTAAAACCAGACAATTATATTACTTTAAATGAGTCAACCCCGCAAGATTACTGTTATAAACATGAACCTCGTCTGAGAGGCAAAGGGGGAGGTATTGCTGTAATTTATAGTTATATCTTCAGAATTACTGAGAAGTCTTGTTTTGAATATAATTCTTTTGAATATAATTATTTTGAAGTGTTGTTGCTTAATGTAACATTATCTAGTGTAAATGATAAATCACGTTTAACATTTGTGCTGGCTACTGTATACAGGCCATCAGGGCACCATACAGACTTTATCAAAGAATTTGCTGAGTTTCTATCAGAGTTAGTACTGGCTGCAGATAAAGTCCTAATTGTTGGTGATTTTAATATACATGTGGATAACGAAAAAGATGCATTAGGATTGGCATTTAAAGATATTCTGAACTCAATTGGAGTTAGACAACACATGTCAGGACCTACTCATTGTCGTAATCATACTCTAGATCTAATATTATCACATGGAATCAATGTTGATGCCATTGAAATTCTGCAGCAGAGCGATGACATCTCAGATCATTATTTAGTCTCATGTAAATGTCACAGGCCGGGGTGGCCTCCCCCCTGTTGAGCGTACCACCTCGAGGAGTTACCCAGAGACACCAAAAGACCAGACAAGATAATCAGTATCAAAAGTTGTATTTTATTGAATTAAAATAAGCTAAATCCTAAACTAAAATTCACAGGCTGATCCGCCTCTCTTCTTCGACAGGCTGCGTGGGAAGTTCGCACAGTGATCCCTCTTCGGACAGACAGAGGCAAGCAATGGAGCAGATACTGGTAAGGTTCCCACAGCGGTTCCTCTTCAGCCAGAGGTAAGTAATGGAGCAGATACTGGTAAGGGTTCGCACAGCGGTTCCTCTTCGGCCAGCGGTAAGGGATGGAGCAGACACTGGTGAAGATTCACACAGTGGTTCCTCTTCAGGCAGCCAGAGGTAAGTAATGGGGCAGACACTGGTAAGGTTCCCACAGTGGTTCCTCTTCAGGCAGAGGTAAGTAACGGAGCAGACACTGGTAAGAGTTCGCACCGTGGTTCCTCTTCAGGCAGACAGAGGCAAGTAATGGAGCAGACACTGGTAAGGGTTCACACAGCGGTTCCTCTTCAGCCAGGGGTACGTAAGGAGGCAGACACTGGTAAGGATTCACGCAGCGGTTCCTCTTCAGCCAGCGGTAAGTAATGGAGCAGACACTGGTAAGGATTCACGCAGCGGTTCCTCTTCAGCCAGCGGTAAGTAATGGAGCATATACTGGTAAGAATTCACGCAGGGGTTCCTCTTCGGCCAGCGGTAAGGGATGGAGCAGACACTGGTCAGGGTTCACACAGCAGTTCCTCTTCAGTCAGAGGTAAGTAATGGAGCAGGCACTGGTAAGGATTCACGCAGCGGTTCCTCTTCAGCCAGCGGTAAGTAATGGAGCGGACCCTGGTAAGGATTCACGCAGCGGTTCCTCTTCAGCCAGCGGTAAGTAATGGAGCAGACACTGGTAAGAATTCACGCAGCGGTTCCTCTTCGGCCAGCGGTAAGGGATGGAGCAGACACTGGTCAGGGTTCACACAGCAGTTCCTCTTCAGTCAGAGGTAAGTAATGGAGCAGGCACTGGTAAGGGATCAACAAACGGGGGGGGGGGGGGGGGGGGGGGGGGGGGGGTTACTCTTCTCACAGGACAGCATCAGTTAACTGAGTGTCACCTCTTTCACAGGACGAGGGGGTTGGGCAGGGGACCAAGACCCTTTTCGATGGGGGAACCCGAACAGTATATGGCAAGCAGAAGGCAGGAACCATCCGACGAAATACGATAGTTGGCAGTAGATGACGGGCAGGGTGCCAGGGACTACAGGTGGGTGGCAGCAGACAGGGAACTCTCTCTTTTCACGGGACAACGCCCGCTGACTGGGTGTCACCTTCCTTTCACAGGCCGGCAGCAGTTGGAATGTAGCGACGGACAATAGGATCCCCCGCAGGGCAGCAATGGCAGAATGCAGTGGCGGATAGCAATTCCTCTGTGTTCGCAGAACAACAGTGGTGAATACAGAATCCAGCAGTCATCAACCGGGTCTTCTTCCACAGGGCAGTGATGGCAGCATGCAATGGCAGATAGCAGTTTCTCTATGTTCACAGAACAACAGTGGTGAGTACAGAATCCAACAGTCAACAACTGGGTCGTCTTACCACAGAACAGCGATGGCAGCATGCAATGGCGGATAGCAGCTTATCTGTGTTCGCAGAACAACAGTGGTGAATACAGAATCCAGCAGTTAATAACTGAGTCTTCTTACCACAGGACAGTAATGGCAGAATGCAGCGGCGGATAGCGGGGTCTCTCTGTTCATAGAACAACAATGGTGAGTACAGAATCCAACAGTTAATAACTGAGTCTTCTTACCACAGGGTAGCGATGGGAGCGCCAGGGATCCTCTTAAGTGTGAACAATTCAATAAACAGATAATGCTTCCTCTTCAAGTCACGGAGTCAAACAGCAATACATGAGTATTCAACAAATCCTCTTCAAATCAGACAGTAATCAGGTACTCACGCCAGGGATCCTCTTCAATGTAGACAGTTCAATAGACAGAGGATGCTTCCTCTTTGAACCAGGAAGTCGAACATCAATGCACGAATATTCCACTAATCCTCTTCAACTCAGACAGGATGGAGCTACAATCCGGTACAGCCTACGCTCAACACACAGCAGTTAGTTAATTTCAATTTGGCGGTCGAGACCCACGAGTATGCCAACTGGGGACACGGGCGGACACAAAATTATAATATCCACACCGGTGCATACATCAATCACTTCAAATGGTCACACGTGTTCGCTTCACACAAAGCACTGCAACTCACAACAACTCACAGTGAATAAGGTCTCCACTCGCGGTCCCAGCCGACTCTCTCCTCTCAATTGACGAAACTGTACATCCAAGGCTGAGTGGGAAGTATACTATGAACACACAACTGGCATTAGAGGCTTCAAACCAGATTTCAATAGGCTCCGGGGCAGCTTCACCAAACTATGGTATATAGCGGGCACTGCAGGCCTTAGGCTTCCTAATAGGAATTACAGATAACACTTAACTGTTTGATGAAGTAACACAGTTCCACCAAACCGCTGATTCCAGGCTCCTTCTTCCTAACGTACAGTCTCTCCCCGTCCTGTGCGATCTGCTCTGTGCGGTCTGCTCTCCTCGTGATCTGCTCTCTCGTGATCTGCTCTCTCGGGATCTGCTCTCACCGTGATCTGCTCTCTTCCGTTTCCACATTAACCAGTGCTTTTATAATCCCCCTCGCAAATCCATCTCTCGCGGCTCAATCTCCGCTCATTATACAGCTGAAGCTCATTTCCTCATTACTAAGCCCGGCCAGACTGTTTACACGGAAGGACCCGGAACCGGCCTGGTGTTACGTCGAAATCGCTCCCACAGGGAAACAACAATGGAAAAGAATAGTTCCGCTTAACGTCACCCCATGACATCAACTTCATTTAGCCAAGGCTGCAAAGCCGACTCTGTGTTACAAATATGTTAGACCTATCACTTATGCCACTAAAGATTGCTTTATCAATAATCTTCCTGTTCAGTTTCATCATCTCAGCATCCCGGATAGCTTAGAAGAACTAGATATTGCGACAGAACTCTTAACCCTCTGGGGTCTGGGGTGTTTTTGGGGTCCTTGAGATGTTTTGACATGCCCTGACATTTGTGCTTTTTTCAGTTGCTTATAAACATATTAATGGCAAAGGTGTAAATTCACTCTATATAGCAAAAACAGGACTACCATAATATGTGAGCCACATGTATGTACATGTTTTCATTTTTGAGAGAATAATGTTTATGCATGGTTATTGAAAAAACTAAAAATGAAAGTTTCTGAAATAAGGCCACAAAACACATACTAAATATGTGTAAATAAGACTTTTGACTAATGGAGTTTTTTAGTCGCCTAGAGTTTTTTCTTCAAAATGATGTGAAAATCATCCTGCCTAATCATTCACATAAAACGATACATTGATTTAAGTTTTGTGAACTACTTTTAGTTTGGAAAGCCAATATGCGGATGGGGCGTAAACGATCCAACAGCATCATGCATATTTAGTAGTTCACACCTGATGAGACAATGTCCCTGCATACTTAATGAGCCATTCATTCAGGTGTGTCACCTATAGCTAACTTAAATATACAAGCTTCATAAAAATGATCATTCTAGAAGAAAATTTCAGATGGCATTTTCAGATGGCATATATATATATACACACACTACCAAATTGGTTCACAGTTGGAAGCATCGCAATTTTTTTTTTTTTTTCCACAAATTGTGCTTGCAAATTGTATAATATCCAAGGTAAACATGTCTAGTAATTGTGTAGTTAATTCTCATACTGTATTTTCAGTTTTGGAATATTTATCCTCTCCCCAAATTTGTCACCAATAAAACACAATTCAAATTATTTAAAGAAAAAAAATATATTTACCTTTTAATAGTTTGTTTACATCTACCTTGTAAATATTTTTTATTAAAAAAGTTACAATTACAACAACAATTCAAGTGTAATCTTTCTTTGTAAAAACTAAAGTATACAAAACGTATTATTTGATGACTTTATTTTTGACAAAACATACTATATTTAACATATGAGCAAAATTGGCAAACAAAAGTTTATTTGATGTGGCAGTCTATTGTACAGTAAAAACGTTAGAATCTATTCAAAACTAGTCAACGTCTTTCAAAACTAAAGTATACATTTTATCATATGTATTTCAAAGTAAAGGATTTATTAGTTAGTTGATGACTTTATTTTTGACAAAACACATACATATTCCTCATCTCAGTATAGCAATAGAGTTTGCTAAAAGCTGTTCATTCAATACAGTAGTATTTGAAAATCGATAATATTTTGTAAAATTACATTTATATTTGCATTTATGTCAAAACCTAGACACTTTTAAACATCAAAATGACATACAAAATGTATTCGTGTCAAAATGACATATAAACAGATTTTCCTATTCAATTTTGCATGGAAACGCTTCCAAGACGCTTACGTGTCGCGTGAAATATATATATATATAGAACATATGAGCAGAAATTGCTAAACAAAAGCTTATTTGATGTGGCAGTATATTCTACAGTAAAAACTGTACCCAAATCTAGTCAGCAAAATGTTGTCTTTCATATTTCGACTGACTGTAACGTTGTTTTTATGAAATATTAGGGCATATAAATGTTAATTTGCAGTTTAATATGTTGCTTATACAAATAGCCTACATTTTATTTCAACATATTTCAGTCGATTTTTACTCATCTCAGTATAGCAATACAGTTTGCTAAAACATCATCATTCATTCACACACGCGATTTAAATTTAAACTGTCTTTTTGCGAGCTGTGGTAAACAGCGCGCATCTCTGCGGCTGCTGTTCATTCACAGAAACGCGATTCACTTGAGAAGGAAAAAAAAACTTACTACGTATTCCTCAGCTCAGTCGGATCCTTGCTCCTCGAAATACCCGCACTTCTGAGGGACATTTTCCATTATTATTATTCCTCACAGCGCTGCGAGACGGTGTAAACAAGTAATGATCTGAATAAACTTGTGTTTTCTCGAGCTGATATGGGGGCGTTCACAGGTTTGCGTGGATTGCCTCAGACATTTGCGTTTGAATAGCGCGCGCTCTCCATGGGCGGAGTCACATTACATTTGAATGAGCTGTAATGACCTCGACTGGAATCGCTCTCTTTTAATACAGATTTCACAAGATGAGAATATTTGTTTTTTATATAAATTACTTCATTTAAAAGAAGAGAATTCAAGCTTCATGCCTGTGTGTCTGTATGTCTGTTTGACTGAGTATTCGCTGAGTTACAGTTCATTTTCGGACGTGTTTTAGAATGGACTACACTGACAGAGAGAAGGCAGAACTCGCATCACGTTTATTTTTCTTTATTTGGCAAAAAGCACAACACTTTGTTTTTATTGTGAGTATACACAAAAATAATACACATTTAACAGAATCGATTGATGTATGAAACTTGTTTGTAATATCAAAGTCAACAGAGCAAAATGAATTTCTTTTTAACTGATAAGAAAAAAAGCGAGCTGGTATCGCCGGTGATACCGCCGACCCCAGGGGGTTAACTCTCTCTTTTCCAGCACTTTAGACACAGTTGCTCCTTTGCGCTTAAAGCATGGCATTAGTTTTCACTGTTATGCTGATGATACTCAGCTCTATATTTCTTCAAAACCTAACAAAACTTACCAATTCACAAAATTAACGGAATGCATAGCTGATATAAAAAATTGGATGACTAGCAATTTCCTACTACTAAATTCTGAAAAAAACAGAGATTCTAATTATTGGACAAAAAACTTCCTCACGTAATAACCTAGAATACTGTCTAACACTTGATGGCTGCTCTGCTAAGTCTTCGTCGTCGGTTAGGAACCTGGGTGTGCTCTTTGATACCAATCTTTCATTTGAAAGTCACGTGTCTAGTATCTGTAAAACCGCATTCTTCCATCTTAAAAATATATCAAAATTACGCCATATGCTCTCAGTGACAAATGCGGAACAATTAGTCCATGCGTTCATGACATCAAGGCTAGATTATTGTAATGCTCTACTGGGTGGTTGCCCTGCACGCTTAATAAACAAATTGCAGCTGGTCCAAAACGCAGCAGCTCGAGTTCTTACCAGAACCAGGAAGTATGACCATATTAGCCCTGTTCTGTCAACACTGCATTGGCTCCCTATTAAACATCGCATACATTTTAAAATATTGCTGATCACTTACAAAGCACTAAATGGTTTAGCTCCGCAGTACTTGAGCGAGCTCTTAACGCATTATAGTCCTTCATGTCTATTGCGATCTCAAAATTCCGGCCAGTTAATAATACCTAGAATATCAAAATCGACTGCTGGCGGTAGATCCTTTTCCCCTCTAGCACCAAAACTTCCTAACATTGTCCGGGAAGCAGACACACTCTGTCAGTTCAAAGCTAGATTAAAGACACATCTCTTTGACCTAGCATTCACATAATACATTATAGACTTCTATAATTCAATGTTAGGCTGCATAGATTAGGTCAGCTGGAACCGGGAACACTTCCCATAAATCCTGATGTACTCGTTACATCATAAGAAGAATGGCATCTATGCTAATTTTAGTGTCTTTGTTTATCCCGAGGTTTTCCCGCAGCCTGCCGGATCCACGCCTTATCCAGATCTGATGAAGGACCTTCGCCTGGAACCGATGTCAACGCAGTTCTGAAGTGCCAACTAGTCTCTCCCTATGGAGGATCCCTTTACCACTCTACAAATAAAGCGTTGCCGGAAAATTCATTTCGCGTACCTACCCCGAAGTGACAAAATAAAATAAAAGTCTGTACCAAATGTATAAGGAAAGACCAGTATTTTGTTTAGGCTTGATCTGTAGGGAATTCCAAACCTACGCACATATATTCAAACGCACATAACTATAGAACCAATTCTTAATGCGCATGTGAACGCCATCAGCGTTTATCACAGGTTCGCGTTTAAAGTCTGTGTAGAGAGAATGGTGTCGTCTTAGCGGCCCCTAATTTAATAACAAATGATCATTGCGACGGAAGCGAATCAATCAAAACTAACTTTAGCTAAAAAATTATTTATTAAAGAACCGCTATAAAGCCAAAACAATCTCTGTTACCCTACATTATACGTCTGTCTCTGTAAAGCTGCTTTAAAACAATCTACTTTGTGTAGCGTATGAGCAGATCATTCATTCATTGGTTCTGAATTAATGAATCATGGCTCGTTGAATCTGAACACAAATGCACATTCCTCCTTAAAATCCAAGCTCTAGCCTCTGAACTCCCAAATACCAATCATGCGTTCGGCTCCAGCTAGTCTGCCATAGATGGTCTCTCACGACACTTTATTAAACCTTGGAGTATTACCAGAACAACACGACACAGCATCTTCCCCTAGCTTCGCAAGCCTCAAAGAGATGCACCGAAGAGATAGCGGAACTTTCTACGTGACATTACACACACACACACATACACACACACACACACACGCAAACATCCCTTTGCATTTAGTTCAAAATACAAGTGATTCAGAATCTGTAGATGACATGTTAAAGCATGCACGTTGGATTAGTTTTGTTTTGATCATATAGTTATGATCTTCTAGTGTGTGGCTCTGAAATGTATTTTTGAAGAATGTTTCCCCCAATGGAATCGCATCCTGTAACCCTACCTCTTGCTAGGTCATAAAATGTATGACCCCAACAGGAATTTCAAGAGAACCACAACTCTCACATGAATTATTGTAAAGAAAGAGGAATAGACCCTGCAATCTTATATTTTCTATATGTATAACCACTTAAGAAATGTATAAACATGGATTTGATTTTCCCATGTCATAGTAGCCTGTATTATGGCTTAATAGTCGTGTGAGTGAACTTTAAATGTGTGTAATTCTGCATATGAATGTAACTTTATATTTCTTCTACCTTTACCTGCCATTCTTTCTCTCTCTTTAACCGCCTTGTTTTGACTGAACCACTCATACATAGAGATTACCATCTTTCTGGGTAGAAATGACGAATTTTAAACGGCGTCATAAACTATGCAGATGAACCATCTGACAGGACAAAGAGAAATCTTCCCGCTCGGCAATCTCCACGTATGCAAAGTAGGCGTGAACCCATCTTTTCCATAAAGACTGACTCAGGAAATTTCTTAGAGCACTTCGTCAGTGAGAGGTTCCCAGTTGTACAACTCCTTAAGGAGTTCCGTTTTTCTTTTCTTTTCTTTTCTTTTCTTTTCTTTTCTTTTCTTTTCTTTTTAGTTTAGTCTTTTGTCTTTGTTTTTCCTATTCTCCTTTGTTCATTTCCACCTAAGAGTGAAATGAACTTAGCCTGAATTGTTTCTTTGGTAACTTCACGTTCAATGAAATTTAAACTTCCCGCGAGTCTGCTCGCCCAGGAAGCAACGAGAGAACACGCCCAGCTCCGAAAGACCGACACACGCGCCTTCTTTCCTCAGCAATACAAAGAGAACCATATGCAAGTATTAGCCTTATCAAGTTTTAATGATTTGATTTCTTGTTGTCTCTCTCAAAGGTTGCATTGTGGGTGATTTTGCCATACTGTGATCTCTCCCTATTTTGCTTTCACTTTCTCTCGATCATCCTCTCTTTCACAATCTCTCTCTCTCACTCCCATTTTCGTTATTCGTTTAGTCTTGTATTGTTTATGTGTTCTGTATTTTGTGTATGCATACTCGTGTAAATTGTAGGGTTTTTATACTCGTAGTTCCATTTATTAACCCTCTGGGGTCTGAGGTGTTTTCTGGGCCTTGGAGGTGTTCTGACATGCTCTGACATTTGTGCTTATTTCTGTTACTTGTGACAGTTTCATGGCTAAAGTCTGATTACACTGTATTCAGCACAAACTCTGCTACAATAATATATCAGCAGCATGTATGTAAAAGTTTGTAGTTTTGAGATAATGACATTTATGCATGGTTTGTGAAAATACAAAGAAAATTCTCACTGAAATAAGGCCATGTAACCCATACTGATTATTTCTTCACAAGACTTTTGAAAATTGTATCACGTAGCCTAGAATATTTGCTCCAAAACTATGTGAAAATCACCCTGACTGCTCATTCAGATAAGACAATATATTGATTTAAAAAATGTAAGACGTGTTTTGTGCGATAAAGCTTTATGCGGGAGGCGTGATCACATCATTAATATGTAAGCTTTTCACACCTGAGAAAGACAAAGACCCTCCCCTAACGGCCCTATTAGGAGCTATCAGGCCCTATCATTCTGAGCAACCTTGCACAAAGAATGAGGAGATTTAAAAAAGAATGGCTTTTTGATTGTTTGGATTTATTTTAGAGGTGGGCATAGATTAATTTTTTTAATCTAGATTAATCTAGATTAAAATGGCTCATTTGAATTCTGCCGAAGGCATTCAGAGTATGTGTGCTACCCAAATAATGACTATAAAAATAAGTCTTTGAGAACGGGTTTCTCAAGCCAGGTGGCACATTAGACCAGGTGCTCATCTCCTGTTTCCAAAATGCATCACAAACTGCTTGAGAAAGCTGTTCTACTCATAGACTGTAAAAGGTTACTACTGTACTGTTACCGTCCGTAGGCAACATTAGGTAGGCCTATGTTATTATCAACTACTATAGGCTATCAATTAGGGATGGGCGATATGGCCTAAAATACATATTGTGATATACATTGCAGCCTCTTGCGATAACGATATTATAATAAAACCATTTCAGAACAGGTTACACAGACCCTGCTAAACAACTGCTAAATGTTTTTTTTTTTTTTTTTTTTTTTTGAAAGGGTGTATGTAGTTTTGAGAACATATATTGTGCAAAACTGTAAGTATACAACATAATTTTGCAGATAAATAAAATTTAAGTACACTAGCTGCAGAGACTTAAGTAGGTCTAATGTTTATTATGGCTTGGAGCTTATGAAACCCCACATTTAAAATTAGAATATTGTCTAACTGATGTCTTTTCAGTTAAAAAGAAACACAACAACGATTCTTAAAATCGGGCGCTTTTAATAAAAAGAGATTATGTGCTACACCACTCACTAAGATATATTGGGAATAATACGCGCGCGCTGGTATTCAGTGATATGTTTCGTTTTGAATTTGAGGTGGTAGAACGGATTAGTCGTGTGTTAACTTACCGAACTGTTACACCACACAGTCTACGTCGGACGGCTTAAATACAAACCAAGTCCAAATAATGGATGTTGCACGGATCTTTTACACCAGCTTTCACTTTCAGCCGTGTTTACTTAAGATGACGACGAATATGATGCGTTGCAGCCGGGTGTTCCTCGCGGCCGCGGGTAGATTGCGTCATCATAGCTTGTGTAGCTTGAGCCAGCTCCCAACGCTCCCAACCCAACTTGGAGAATAGATTAACGGCGATATTTTTTTTATCGCGCGATAAGAGTCTCGCGTTAACGCCGATAACGGCCCACCACTAATTTATTTACAACACAACATAATCCAAAGATACACAACAAATGACAAAAAAGCACTTATTGAAAACAATGATCCAAAGACAGAGACCTTTGTGCCATTCCTAAAAACATTGTACATACCTTTAATTTCCAAGGTGTTTGATTTTCACTTTACCATGTTCATATACAGAGACTCATGTGAATGTTGAAGTCAGCAGGACTCAGTGGCATCTGGTCCCTGAAAAAAAAAAAAAAGTGAACATACTGATATCAAGAGAAAGGCCTGCACGATTTTGGGAATAAATTTTAGATTTTTCTGGTTAAAATTGCTTTTTAAAATTCACAGAATACACACACACAAATGTTTCCAACAATATATAATATAATGGTTTATTATGCCTTGTTGTGCCTTGTAGGCATAGGCTATGCGCAGTGCTGCATAAAATAATAATAACAATAACCTATAGCAGCCAATAAATCTTCCAAAAGATTTCAGTAACAACTACGCTAGAGAAAAATATATTGATTATCATATGTTACTTCAAATGTTTCCATTCGTTATGATGATATGAAATGAGATAGGCCTAATAGTAAAAACATGAAGCCGTTTGGTGCGTTTTGCTTTTCAAACGCGATCGCGCTCCAAAATATGAAACATTCAAATGCGATCACACTCCAAAATATGAAACATTATGGTTACCATATACATATCTACGTTTGAGCAGATATCCACAAACACAGTAACAGTAAACACGGGTCAAAATATTATAATATTCACCATATATCTAGCAACAGTTCAACTGCAATGTGAAATTTATGCAACAATAACAAACTAATATGTAAGAATTTCTTACCTTACATCTTTCTTGTCTTCAAATCGCGTTCTTCTTCTTCTGAGGTAAATCCAATGTAAGCTCACGGCGCGTCTTTCAAACTTGACAAAAAGCAGAGACTTGTGAAGTTTTTTCGTGCTTTGTTTTTGAGGTAACGAGCGCGTTCGCGTTCCATGTGGAGATTTGCATATGAATCTCTTTAGAGCGCGTGGGCGTGGTCAAATTAAAAATAATGAGCAAGCGTTTGAGATACTGGACATCTTGTTGGTTTTATACAAATTACTTAAACAGAGAATATTTGTTTTCAGTTTGAATCCGATCATTTAAAAGTACACACTTAAATGTTTATAAAGGTATATGGCTCATAAATGTGTGACAAGTATTCGCTGAGTTTTGTTTCAGTTTATAGACGTGCTCAAGAAAAAAAAGTTCACCGCGACGGGGAGGCATAAAGCACACCCTGTTTATTTTCTTTATTTTACAAAAGCACAATGTTTTTATTTGATTGTAAGTGGACACATACAAAAGTAGAAATATCACAGATTCTTTTTTTACATTTCTTTTTTCTGTATGACCATAAATGACGGAGTAATTTAAGTTTATTGTGCTACAATGTGAAGAAAATCCAGCAAAACGCGCAGGCGCGTTTGCCGACCCCTGAGGGTTAAAACAATATATTCCTGATTGCTTCTGTTTGCTCAACATTTCGAAGTCCCTGAAACGTCCGATCCAAGCTACAAAAGCTTTACAATTGTGTTACTATTCGTAACCTATATTTTATAAGAACAGGAGAGTGATTTTCAGTGGCCAGAAAATAGCTTTCTTCGAATTATAAGAAAGAGATAATTTGGTAACCCTTCCTTTTACAGTCCCCTAATTACTAGGTATTTACCTGGTAAATATATGGTAAGTTATAGTTGGTTATTGGTAATTACCACAGGTAACAAGTATGTAAATGCAGAGAAACTACAAACTAATTACTAAGTATTTACCGGGTAAATATATGGTAAGTTATAGTTGGTTATTGGTAATTACCACAGGTAACAAGTATGTAAAAGCAGAAAAACTACAAACTAATTACTAAGTATTTACCTGGTAAGCATATGGTAAATTATAGTATTTTAGTGTGTAATTACTTAAGGTGATTAGTATGCAATTACAGAGAAACTACCAGGGAAAAAAACACCACTGTTAAATATCAACTCAACAAAGTAATGTGTACTTGTTACCTGTTTAGGTTGGTAATAACAATTTAATTGTGTACTTCCTCAGAATGTAGGCAGCCAATTTTTAGAAACACCTCCAATATTACCCATCAATTCAAGTTAGGTGTGTAGTTATGTTGGTAACAGTCCATGTTTATTTATTACTACTGTATCTTGAAATTAAGACGGTAGTTTCCAATAAATTACCTTGTCTTACATAGTTGTTGTTCATTGCTACACCCATTTATAGAGGGTTTATCAAATAATTTACCTTACACTTACCTGGTAACTACCCCGCAGGAACAGTTTTCCCTAATGTCATTGCACATCTTAAATACTGGGTATGTTCTTGCAGATGTTTTTACAATTTACTCAGTAAGTAAAGTGCAACTGTACTGTAAAATGAAGCCTTGTTTATTTCCATGGTATTACCGGAATTGTACCATATAACCTGATCATTCCCTTTTCCATATAGTCACAATTTTTTTTACCTTGTATGTCCTGCAACGTTACCAAGGAAAACATGACAATTTACTCGGTAAGTAAAGTGTAACTGTACTGTAAAATGAAGCCTTGTTTATTTCCATGGAATTACTGGGATCTTACCCTATAATCTGTAATAGCTACGTAACTGTAGCTATTACAGATTATTGGGTAAGATCCCAGTAATTCCATGGAAATAAAAAGGCTTCCTTTTATGGTACAGTTGCACTTTACTTACTGAGAATGTTCAATGTGATCTCATGAGAATACGTGTGTATTTTTATTTTTATACACACAGAAACATATAATACTGACGTATTTACAGCACTAAAATGTAAAATGTTTACGTATTAACAGCACAAAAATGATTAGCCTACATGCAGTTAAACAAGAATTCACTTTAAAACCTTAAAAATACCTTATTTAATCGTTTAACCATTTTAATATTTAGTTTATTTACAGTGAGACAAAATGCGTTTTCTCCAATAGAACAATAACACACCAACATAAATTCACAAAAGACATCAATTTTATTATACTTGATATAATCCAAATCTTTAGAATCCATACGTTTGCAAGAAAGAGATCCAAATGCAGCCCTTTATCCAGTGAGTGATCTTCATCTCCATTTCACAGGCTGAGGCTATCACAGCAGCGCAGTCCGTAACTGTCAAATCCCGCGCTCGTGATGAATTCAAATTCAAAAATTGCGCCCTCAAGAAGCGTTACGACATGTTTTACGGCAGTGATATCAAACGCTCATTGGCTCTCGCCTGTTCGCCCATGTTCGTCACAGATTGCGACATGCCGTCGGTAAACTACTTTGAAATGGAGAAGCGCGCGCGCCTTCACACAGAGCGAAGCCGGATTAACATTTTCATGGATTAATAACTTAAATTCTGCTCTGTACCTCATTCAAAACTATTATATACTGAAAGAGAGGACTGTGACTGCAACACATCGTCATGTGAACGACTTTTGGTACCGGTTTTGACATTTTCGCAATAAATAAATTATTGTGATTACACGTAGGCCTATGTTGTTTTTCTTCATAATTGTAGCCTATGTAGTTTTCTATCTTTGAAAATTACGTATTAATACTACTTATTAATGAGACCAGGCTGGAGTGTTTTAGTTAAGTTGCAGAACACACACGGTAAAAGTTTGTAATTTCAAAAATGTTTAAGCAGTAGCAAAGGATGTGGTAAGAGTCTGGTAATACAATAGAAATAAACAAGGCTTCATTTTACAGTACAGTTGCACTTTACTTACTGAGTAAATTGTCATGTTTTCCTTGGTAACGTTGCAGGACATACTAGGTAAAAAAAAAAAAAGAAAAAAAAAGTGACTATGGAAAAGGGAATGATATGGTACAATTCCGGTAATACCATGGAAATAAACAAGGCTTCATTTTACAGTACAGTTGCACTTTACTTACTGAGTAAATTGTCATGTTTTCCTTGGTAACGTTGCAGGACATACTAGGTAAAAAAATGTGACTATGGAAAAGGGAATGATCAGATTATATGGTAAAATCCCAGTAATTCCATGGAAATAAACAAGGCTTCATTTTACAGAACAGTTGCACTTTACTTACCGAGTAAATAGTCATGTTTTCCTTGGTAACGTTGCAGGACATACGAGGTAAAAAAAATGTGACTATGGAAAAGGGAATGATCAGATTATAGGGTAAAATCCCAGTAATTCCATGGAAATAAACAAGGCTTCATTTTACAGTACAGTTACACTTTACTTACTGAGTAAATTGTCATGTTTTTCTTGGTAACGTTGCAGGACATACAAGGTAAAAAATTGTGACTATATGGAAAAGGGAATGATCAGGTTATATGGTACAATTCCGGTAATACCATGGAAATAAACAACAATGAACAACAACTATGTAAGATAAGGTAATTTATTGGAAACTACCGTCTTAATTTCAAGATAGTAATAAATAAACATGGACTGTTACCAACATAACCCTAGGATAACTACACACCTAACTTGAATTGATGGGTAATACTGGAGGTGTTTCTAAAAATTGGCTGCCTACATTCTGAGGAAGTACACAATTAAATCTGAGTTATTACCAACCTAAACAGGTAACAAGTACACAGTACTTTGTTGAGTTGATATTTAACAGTGGTGTTTTTTTCCCTGGTAGTTTCTCTGTAATTGCATACTAATCACCTTAAGTAATTACACACTAACATACTATAATTTACCATATGCTTACCAGGTAAATACTTAGAAATTAGTTTGTAGTTTCTCTGCTTTTACATACTTGTTACCTGTGGTAATTACCAATAACCAACTGTAACTTACCATATATTTACCCGGTAAATACCTAGTAATTAGTTTGTAGTTTCTCTGCATTTACATTCTTGTTACCTGTGGTAATTACCAATAACCAACTATAACTTACCATATATTTACCAGGTAAATACCTAGTAATTAGGGGACTGTAAAAGGAAGGGTTACCGATAATTTTTGTTGAGAAATTGATGGGTTAATCTTACGGCCGTTTGCTGGACAAACAAATAGTTTGATAGCTACATTAATTTCCATTAAAGATTATTCTGATAATTGATCTGAGGAATGGACTGTTGATATATTAGTGATTAAATCATAATTCATTATGATGGGTCACTAATGTATACAATTGATCTAATTTTCGGTTTCAATAATTTTATTAATTCTGTATTGCGAATTAGATGAATCACAACCCCGATTCATCAATTTTGATTCCCTATATCAATTGAGCTAATACCTAGATTCGTTACATTTGTTAAAAGCGCTATATAAATGAGGATGACTTGACTTGACTTGACTTGACTTGACTTGAGCCTGTTGATCAACTAGTAGTGAAATCATCACAGATCCATTGATTTTGGTTGGATTTTTTTTTTTTTTTTTTCTGTGGAATGAGTATACTGTTTGGTGAAAAGAATGACATATTGACTGATGTCATAACATGGGGGAAAAGTTGCTTGCCAATGAAGTAAAGATGAAAATATTGGAAAAAAGTGAGAAAACGCCCAAATTTTTTTGCATTAAATTGATGCAAAATCATGTAGAAATGTGTTTTAAGAGTTCTTTTTTCAGTGGATGTTGTCAGCACATGTGTTCTGTGTATCTGGAATGCATTTATTGACAGCTTACCCAACCCACTGAGGATTTGAGGAAAAAAATAATTTTTCACATTTTTCTGATAAAAAATAAAGGGTGCATACACTAAAATGGCCAAAAAATGTTTTCGCAATATTTCCGGCAGAGCAGACGCTCCAATTATTGGTTCTTAGGGTCAAAGTTAACAGAAAAAACACAAATAAAAAGTATGGCAGACCATGTCAGGTTCAACCCATTTTATTGAGCTTTTGAGACTTTGGCTCCCCGACTAATAGAGGCGACAGGTGAACTCTTGAACACCGCTGAGAATCTGTTCATCAAGCTCCCAAGAGTTCCCCACTTTAGCAAAGATCTGAATAAACTTTGAATTCTGATTAAGAATCTACATCGGACGGACCTTCCCTTTGCCTTTGAATGCTGAATTGCAGTCAGCACCAGTGAACGCATGCAAGGCCAGAAGAGCTGAAATGTGTTCATGTGATTAATCTTCAGCCAGCTGGTTGATGTTGATTAGTCTATCTCCCATGTCAAAGATGATGTTGACAGTTGATGACGGCATAATACAGGAGGATGAAGAAAATGTCAGTCTCTTTTGCTCTGATTCTAACTGTTCTGATGTGAGGCATTTTGGTTTGGATATACTGCATGTAAATGACCACCCTCACATCTGTTTCTTCATGTTTTGAACAGATCTCTGGTAGAAGTTCTTTTGACATAACTCCATCATTGCATTCTATCTTGAAAGCTTGACCAGCCTCTATGAAAATGACAGGCCTTCGGATGATGTCTTCCATCATATCAGGAGAGCTCCAGTGATCCAGAAGTAAATGAATGAGTACCTTCTTGTTTTCATCATTTGTGAGAAAACCATTCCAATCAGCGGGTCGATGAACATTCAACATTCATCTGCGATCTCGCTCAGCTGATTTTGGTGAATAAAGATGGTCAATGTAAGTGTCTGTGCTGAATACTGTTTCAGCTGCAGCAGGTAGACTTTTGAAGGTGCGCTCTGATATTCATTGTCCGTGGTACATCGCGCATGTAGAATGAGGAGTTTCCATCTTGAATGAGAGCACATTGGCTTGGAGAAAGAAGTTGTGCATTCTCAGCATCTTTGATCATGTGATTCATACCTTTTGCTTTGTTGTTTTTTGCGAAAAAAGTCATCGATTGTTGAGAAGGAGTATGACGTCAGAGTCAAGGGATAGGTCATTAGGTCATAGATGCTTATTTGTGACTTTAAGATTTGATTTGATGAAGACATCTTGATTTGATGAAGATTTGAAAGATAAACCCACTTGTGGCCTTGTACTGGATCACTTTCTGGTTTGATGCCACAAGTTTCCTTTTAGGTGTGGTAGACAACATTGTCTTGAATCTGTTCCTCTTGATGGGTTCAAAGAAAAGGACATTTTTTGTTTGAAGTCGATCACAGATGAACTTCTCTTTTTGAGTTTTGCCATTTTTCAGGGCATTCAGCACATCATAGCACACCTCTTCTGGCATAGCTGCTCCTGAACTCAAACTTGTCAAGCTGAAATAGGTTGATAAAACTCTGAAAAGCTTGTAATGTTTGCTGCACTTACTCATCAGACCGAGTGATTTCATGTGGTCTGAGATCTCTTTGTTGCTTCTCTGTATGTTCGCCTTGTCTACTTGTCATTTCCCACATGACTTCTACAAACTCTCCTTTGGCATGGGCAGTCAGGATATGACGTTGACTCGCTTCATAATTACTGGTTATTCCACAGATCCCAGCAGAATGTCCCAGGCCCTGAGTTTGACTTGAGCCATTTCATAGCTGTCTCCTCTATCATTTTGTCTGTGTGGCAGCGGTTGCCTGGGATATGTGATCTGGAAACACTGATTGCTCCAGTGCACAAAAGTTTATCTGATCCTGGATGTGCTTCTTCATTGTGTTCAAGAAAATATCCCAAGTATGTGAGGAATCTTGGGCAGGGCAACTGGGTGACGGTGAGGCGCTGTAGTCACGGGACAAAACACCGCTCTTCCGTTCTGATTACAACTTCAAATAGATTCTCCCCGCTCAGTGAAACACCCACTGAGAATCCTGTTGAATGTGCCCTAGTTATTGGCGATTCTATTACACAGAACATGAAAATAGAGACACCAGCCACCATAGTCACATGTTTGCCGGGAGCCAGAGCGCCTGAAATCAAAGCAAATTTAAAAGTGCTGGCTAATGCTAATCGTAAATTCTCTAGGATTATTATTCACGTCGGCACTAATGATGTTCGACTCCGCCAGTCAGAGATCACTAAAATTAATGTTAAAGAGGTGTGTGAACTTGCAAGTACGATGTCAGGCACTGTAATTTGCTCTGGCCCACTTCCTGTTCGCAGGAGTGATGATATACTTAGTAGATTGTCCTCACTCAAAATCTGGTTGTCTAAGTGGTGTCACAAAATAATATAGAATTAATAGACAATTGGAAAAGTTTTTGGGGCAGACCTGACCTGTTGAAAAGAGATGGTATTCATCCTTCCTAGGATGGTGCTGCTCTTCTCTCTAGTAATATGGCACATTGTCTTAGAGCTCAAACATGAATTGGGCTCAGGTCAGGAAGCAGACAGACTGGCTAAACCGACTGTCTGCCAGCTATCTCACATCTCACATCACCATGGTCAGATAAATCCCATCACATAGAGACTCTTTCACCTAGATATCATCATATAGAGACTGTGTCTGTTCCCCGAATTAGGACATACAAAAAACTTCCAAACCCATCTAAGGGTAAAAATTTAATTGATGTTCAACAAATAAAAAACAGATATAATACAAATGAGCAAATGATAAAGCTTGGGTTGCTGAATATTCAATCCCTTACTTCAAAAGCACTTATTGTTAATGATATGATTACAGACTATAAACCTAGATGTGCTGTTTTTGACAGAAACCTGGCTAAAACCAAATTATTACATTACTTTAAATGAGTCCACCCCGCAAGATTACTGTTATAAACATGAACCTCGTCTGAAAGGCAAAGGGGGAGGTGTTGTTGTAATTTATAGTAATATTTTCAGAATTACTAAAAAGTCTAGTTTCAAATATAATTATTTTGAAGTGTTGGTGCTTAATGTAGCAATATACAGTGTAAATAATAAATCACGTTTGAGATTTGTGCTGGCTACTGTATACAGGCCACCAGGGAAACCATACAGACTTTATCAAAGAATTTGCTGTTTGAAACTTACTATTACTATTTGAGTTAGTACTGGCTGCAGATAAAGTCTTAATTGTTGGTGATTTTAATATACATGTAGATATGAAAAAGATGCATTGGGATTGGCATTTAAAGACATTCTTAACTCTATTGGAGTTAGACAACACATATCAGGACCTACTCATTGTCGTAATCATACTCTAGATCTAATATTATCACACAGAATCAATGTTGATGCCGTTGAAATTCTGCAGCAGAGCGATGACATCTCAGATCATTATCTAGTCTCGTGTAAACTTCATTTAGCTAAGACTGCAAAGCTGACTCCGTGTTACAAATATGTTAGACCTATCACTTTTGCGACTAAAGATTGCTTTATTAATAATCTTCCTGATCAGTTTCATCATCTCAGCATCCCAGATAGCTTAGAAGAACTCTATATTGTGACAGAAACTTTTAACTCTCTCTTTTCCAGCACTTAGACACAGTTGCTCTGTTGCGCTTAAAGAAGTTTAAAGAAAATAGTCCAATGCCGTGGTACAATGAGCACACTTGGGCCTTTAAGAGAGCAGCCAGAAAAATGGAGCACAACTGTAAGAAAACAAAACAAGAGGTATTTCACATTTCATGGAAAGAGAGCTCGATTGCATACAGAGAGGCCTTAAAAGCTGCTAGATCTGCTTATTTTTCAACTCTATTAGAAGAAAATAAACAAAACCCTAGGTATTTATTTGAAACAGTGGCTAAACTAACGAAAAATAAAGCTTCAAGCCCAGAAGATTCTAATTATGTTGGCATTAGTGGAATTGCATTAGCAAGGTTTAAATCATACTGTTATCAGTTTGTAACAGTAAATGAAAAGATGTCTTATCGATCACAAGTTCAGCATGGTGTACCATAAGGCTCAGTACTAGGACCGTTGCTGTTCACTCTGTACATGCTACCCTTGGGAGATATCATTAGGAAGCGTGGCATTAGTTTTCACTGTTATGCTGATGATACGCAGCTCTATATTTCTTCACATCCTGACGAAACTTACCAATTCACCAAATTAATGGAATGCATAGCTGATATAAAAAACTGGATGACTAGCAACTTCCTACTACTTAATTCTGAAAAAACAGAGATTCTAATTATTGGACAAAAAAAATGTCCTCACGTAATTATCTAGAATACTGTCTAACACTTGATGGCTGCTCTGTCAAGTCTTCGTCATCGGTTAGGAACCTGGGTGTGCTCTTTGATACCAATCTTTCATTTGAAAGTCAAGTGTCTAGCATCTGTAAAACCGCATTCTTTCATCTTAAAAATATATCTAAATTTTGTCATATGCTCTCAATGAAAAATGCAGAACAATCAGTCCATGCATTCATGACATCAAGGCTGGATTATTGTAATGCTATTATGGGTGGTTGCACTGCACGCTTAATAAACATACTACAGCTGGTCCAAAATGCAACAGCTAGAGTTCTTACCAGAACCAGGAAGTATGACCATATTAGCCCGGTTCTGTCAACACTGCATTGGCTCCCTATTAAACATCGTGTACATTTTTAAATATTGCTGATCACTTACAAAGCACTAAATGGTTTAGCTCCCCAGTACTTGTGCAAGCTGTTAACGCATTAAAATCCTTCACGTCTATTGCGATCTCAAAATTCCGGCCAGTTGATAATACCTAGAATATCCAAATCGACTAGATCCTTTTCCTATTTAGCACCAAAACTTTGGAAAAATCTTCCTAACATTGCCTGGGAAGCAGACACACTCTGTCAGTTCAAATCTAGACTAAAAACACATCTCTTTGACCTAGAATACACATAACACATTATAGTCTTCTATAATTCAATGTTAGGCTGCATAGTTTAGGTCAGCCGGAACCAGGAACACTCCCCATAAATCCTAATGTACTTGTTACATCATAAGAAGGATGGCGTCTACGCTAATATTAGTCTCTCTGTTTATCCGAGATCCGATGAAGGACCTGCGCCTGGACACACTGACAACGCAGTCCTGAAGTGTCAACCAGTCCCTCCCTGTTTACTGAAGACAGCTGGATCCTGGCCGTATCCAGATCAGATGGTGGACCTGCACCTGGACCCATCCATGACGCATCCCTGAAGTGTCAGCCTCATCAGCCCTGTGAAGGCCTCATCGACACGACCAATCTGACTTCTGACCTGTAATGCTGCCTGGATCATAATCATACACTGTTCGCTCGTTGGCCAGAGGAGAACTGGCCCCTGACTGAGCCTGGGTTCTCCCAAGGTTTTTTTTCTCCATTCTGTCACCTGATGGAGTTTTGTTTCCTTGCCACTGTTGCCTTGGCTTTTGGCTTGCTTAGTTGGGGACATTTAATATTCAACAATATTATTGATCTGCCTTACTTAGGGTGGATGATGATGCAATTTTCTTCTAGAAACAAATTTTGTTGTATAATTTCCATGTTATTACTGTGAAGCTGCTTTGTTGCAATCTGTATTGTAAAAGGTGCTATATAAATAAAGGTGACTTGACTTGACTTGTTTAGGTGGCTAGGTAATGGCGTAACCCTCTGGGGTCTAAGCTGTTTTTGGGGTACTTGAGATGTTCTGACATGCCCTGACATTTGTGCTTTTTTCAGTTGCTTATAAACATATTAATGGCAAAGGTGTAATTACACTCTATTTAGCACAAACATGGCTACCATAATATGTGAGCAACATGAATGTACATGTTTGTATTTTTGAGAGAATAATGTTTATGCATGGTTATTGAAAAAACTAAAAACTAAAGTTTCTGAAATAAGGCCACAAAACACATACTAAATATGTGTCAATAAGACTTTTGACTAATGGATGTCGCCTAGAGTTTTTTCTTCAAAATGATGTGAAAATCATCCTGCCTAATCATTCACATAACACAATACATTGATTTAAATTTTGCAAAACACTTTCTGTTTGGAAAGCCAATATGCGAGTGGGCGTCAACGATCCAACACCATCATGCATATTTAGTGGTTCGCACCTGAGGAGACAATGGGGCCCACATACTTAATGAGCCATTCATTCAGGTGTGTCACTGAGCCACAAGAAAGAATGCAAGATCAACTGTTGGAAGCATCTCATTTTTTTTAATTTATTTTTTTTCACAAATTGTGCTTGCCAATTGGCCTATAATATCCAAGGAAAACATGTCTAGTAATTGTGCAGTTAATTCTCATACTGTATTTTCAGTTTTGGAATATTTATCCTCTCCCCAAATTTGTCACTAATAAAACACAATAAAAATTATTTAAAGAAAAGGCTTATATTTACCTTTTAATAGTTTGTTTACATCTACCTTGTAAATATATATATTTTTATTAAAAAGGTTACAATTACAACAACAATTCAAGTGTAATCTTTCTTTGTAAAAACTAAAGTATACATTTTATCATACATATTTCAAAGTTAAGGATTCATTACTTGAATATAGCCTAGGCTACATTGGAATAAACACTATAACATATTATTTGATTACTTTATTTTTGACAAAACATACTATATTTAACATATGAGCAAAAATTGGCAAACAAAAGCTTATTTGAGGTGGCTATTTTTTTTACAGTAAAAATGTATAATCTATCCAAAACCAATCAACGAAATGTTGTCTTTCATATGTCTGTAACATAGGTCTTTCGTTTTTATTATAAGAAATATAAATGTTAAGTTTAATACGTTGCTTATACAAATACATTTTATTTCAACATATTTCAGTCGATTTTTACTCAGTATAGCAATACAGTTTGCTAAAAGCGAAACTTTCATTCACACACAGAAACACGATTCAAATTTAAACCGTCTTTTTGCCAGTTGTGGTAAATAGCGCGCATCTCTGCCGTTCATTCATTCACACACAGAAACGCGATTCACTTGAGAATGAAAAAAAAACTTACTACAGTATTCCTCAGCTCAGCGGCATCCGTTGCTCCTCGAAATACCAGCACTTCTGAGGTACATTTTCCATTATTACGATAGTATTATTCCTCACAGTGCTGCGAGATGGTGTAAACAAGTACAATGATCTGAATAAGCTTGATGTGTTTTCTCGAGCTGACATGGGGGCATTCACAGTTTGCATGGATGCCTCAGTCATTTGCGTTTGAATAGTGCGCGCTCCGTGGGCGGGGTCAAATTAAAAATAATGAGCTGAGATGAGAACGACTGACATCTCTCTTTTCATACAGATTGCATAAACTGAGAATATTTGTTTTTTATAAAAAATACTTCATTTAAAAGAAGAGAATTCAAGCTTCATGCCTGTGTGTCTGTATGCCTGTTTGACTGAGTATTCGCTGAGTTATGGTTCATTTTCAGACGCGTTTCAGAATGGACTTAACTGACAGAGAGAAGGCAGAACTCGCTTTGTGTTTATTTTTCTTTATTTGCAAAAAGCACAACACTTTGTTTTTATTGTGAGTATACACAAAAATAATACACACTTAACAGGATCGATTGATGTATAACACAAGTATGTAAAATCAAAATCAACAGATTATTTTGGAGTCTCCTTTGCACTGATAAGGAAAAAAGCGAGCAGATCACGCCGGCGTGATTGCCGACCTCAGAGGGTTAAGCTAACATAATTTCAAATGGCTCAACATAATTTACTTTCTATTATAAAACGGATAGTTCCAGTCCTTGATTCTGATTGGTTGAGCTGCGTTTAAAGCCGTTGTAAATTACTCAACAAACATACACCTGTGATATTAGTATTACTGCGCAACTTGATTCTTTGTTGCTGCCGGTTGCTGCATGTGTTGCTTGGCAACCTATTTGGAACTACATTGCTTGGCGGAGGAATAAATGTGTTATAACGTTATATTTTTTGTTGCTGGTGTTTATTTTATGAATAAAACTATTTATGAATAAACTCCGCTCTGCATTGTGCCTAACAACTCCCCTTAGCTGTTCTAAATCCACTATAAAACACTGTAAAACACGGCTTTGTGGGGCTTATTGCTTAATTAAGTTTACAATAAATTAATAAAAAAATGGATTTTATTACACTCCAGGACTTGTATTGAGACTCCAGCTCACGCCATATTTCAAGCGTGATGGTTGGCTTCAGAAAATGGTTATAACCCAGCTAGCCACTGCCAAGTATGTTGTGCCATTAGCAGTAAAGCTAGACTTCAATATACCACTTCTCCAGTTCTACCTATACATGCATGATATATGTTAAACCATTTCACAGGAACAGACTTACACAGTATGACTTTCACAGTAATATAGAAGCTAGAAGCTTCTAAGCTTTCTAGCTAGTAGCTAAGCAATAACCAACCTGGCTTACAGGGTTTATAACGTTACTTTGCTAGCCCAGAATTGTTTTACATTAATGTTAATGGCACCATGACAAAAATTATCAATGGATCACTTGATTAAATTTAAACAGACCTGTATATAAAAATGAAAGACAATATTGGTGTTCATCGTCTTTGTCAGTCAACTAAAGCTGTTCACGTGAGTAGATTGTTGGGCACGGTTTACTTCCTTTTTCTGTCTGTAAAAAGCAGATCACTGAGGAGCAAGTAGATCAGATGCTGTGAGATAATATCATTGAACATTCCTTCTTGCCTTGGTCTTCAACTGTGGTCCTGGTCCCCAAACCTGATGGCTCATACAGGTTCTGCGTGGATTATAGGAAGCTTAACCTGTTAAAGGGATAGTTCACTTTGAAATTAAATTTTGGTATGTTTTAGCTTACCTGAAGGGCATCCAAGATGTAGGTGTCTTTTTTTCCGCAGTAGTTTCAATTTTGATATTTTTAGGTCAAACCGTTCTTGTCTGACAGTCATATCAAGCAGGTCTATGGTCACGGTCTCAAAGAGCATGCACAGAGTCCAAATTAAAACAATTCCCCATCGTCCAAATTAAACAATTCCCCATCGTAAGTACACATTGATGGCCTAAGACACGAAACGAGCGGTTTGTGTGAGAAAACGAACAGTATTTATATAGTTTTTACCTCTTATAACACCACCACGTCCAAGTGATCTGAGGGTGCGAGCGCATCCTGGTGTGTGACGTGTACGCAGACTGGTGCATAGATATATACACTAGATATATACGCACTGGCAACGGTTAACAGGTTAACAGCAAGACAGTACCCGACGCTTACTCAATGCCGTTGATTCACGACATCCTTGAATCCCTGGAAGGAGCCTCCTGGTTTAGTTCCCTTTCAGTCGAGAACATCAGACGTAGTCGACATCGACTGAATGGGATCACGCTAGGGAGCCAATTGTCTTTGAGCGTGCGAGCACGAGCAAATGAAAAATTTTTTGTATCACACTCTCTGCCCCGCGGAGCGGGTATAAATATGGAAGTGGATGCACTAGTTGCTTTTTGCTTCGGAGCCATTCGATGGTGTCTGAAGAGTGTGCTGAGTTTACTCTACGAGCGAGTGTGTCGGTGTTCTTCTGGAAAGACTCTCCCAGTGTTGGTGGTTTCTACAGCGCGGTGCAGCGGTGGTCACGAGCTTTGAGCTCTCAACTGCTGTTTTTACAGCAACAAAGTATTCGTTTGTTTGTGTTGACGGTCGGTTGAGGGCGAGAAAGTGAGTGCTTCACTGTCTCAGTTCGCTGAGGTAGTGTTGCCGCGGTCATTCCTGTGTGCTCCGGCACTGGTGACGGGTCCCATTTCTAAAAGAGCAAACACGGGTGTGAGTGCGTCTTTTTCAAGATGCCATTCCATCCGTGCGTTTCTGGGTGCGGTAAGGCTCTGTCCCCCTCTGACGGTCACGAAAGCTGTATCACGTGTCTGGGCTTACAGCACGCTGAGGCAGCTTTGGTGGATGACTCATGTTCCCATTGCGGGAATATGACCATCTCGGCGTTGAGGTCGAGACTCGCCTTCGTTCGTGAAGGTGCAGTCCCCATCCCCAGGCCCTGCTCTAGTGTTGCTTCTGGGTTTCCTTCCCAGAGGAAACCTTTAGTGCCGTCTGGATTGGGTGAGCTGAGGATTATGGTGAGGGGTAATCCACCCGGCAAAGCCCCGTGGATCCCTCCCGCCTCTCTCACATCGCAACCGGTGGAGGCCTCTGATGAGCGCGTTGGTCCCTCTTTTAACAGACCGACCAGCCATCTCTTTCGGTGCCCCTCCAGAGGACAGGATGTCTGTCGCAGCATCGGAAGGGGAGCTGGCCTCTGGAGATGACGACTCGGATCCAGAGATGTCAGCTATGCTGAAAAAGGCCGCCGAGGCGGTAGGGCTCGAGTGGAATGAACCACCGTGTCCCGAGCGGTCTCGGTTGGATGATTGGTTTCTTGGAGCGGGCCGGTCTGGTTCTCAGCCCGCTGCTCCGGTACCATTCTTTCCTGAAGTGCATTAGGAGTTGACAAAGGCATGGATGGCACCTTTCTCTGCCAGAAACCGCCTGAGTAGCTCCTCCCCCCTCACTACCCTTGATGGATGAGCAGCTAAGGGTTATGAGGTGATCCCTCCAGTGGAGCGGTCAGTCGCGATGCAGCTGTGTCCGGCGACCGCTGCCTCTTGGAGGGGGAATCCTCGTCTCTCCTCTAAGGCCTGTAAGTTCTCGTCCGCTCTGACGGGGAAGGCTTACAGAGCCTGTGGGCAAGCTGCTTCTTCTCTGCATGCCATGGTGCTTCTGCAGGTCCATCAGGCCCAGGCGCTAATGAACATGCATGAGGGTAGTCCAGACCGTGAGCTCATGGGTGAGCTCAGCACTGCTACCGATCTTGCCCTCTGGGGTACGAAGGTTGCAGCTAGCGTGATCGGTCTGGCGATGTCCACCCTGGTGGTCCAGGAGCGCCATCTCTGGCTCAACCTGGCCGACATGAGAGAGGCGGACAAGGTTCGGTTCCTGGACGCTCCCATTTCCCAAGTTGGGCTATTCGGCGACGCGGTAGAGGACGCGTGCTAGCCTTTCCCTCCAGCCGGCATGGAGTTTGGCTTTAGAGCCTGTACTTCATTGTACCCTTATTATGTGGTGGGTTACGACCAGCTTGGTTCTGTGTCAACTGTTACGGGCCCTTTTTCGAAAGCCTCCGTTCACTTGTAAACACAGAGTTGCATTTTCAATGCCCAGTCCCCAAGCTTGGACTGCAGTGTTCGACCTGAAAGACGTGTACTTCAGATCTCTATCCTTCTGCTCCACGGACTTACTGTGTTCTTGCGTTTGAAGGCACGAAGTATCAGTACATGGTCCTACCCTTCGAGTGCTCAATAGCCAGTTGGGTCTTCAGGTCAACTGGGAAAGAGTAATCTCGCCCTAGTGCCGAGTTTCTCTTTTCTAGTTTGCGGCTGGTCTCGGTCTAGCACATCTCTCACTTGAGACGTGCCAGCTCAGTGCTGTATAGAAGTGAGAAAGGGTCCACTGAAACTGTCAGAGGCTCCTGGGGCATATGGTAGATGCTGCCAGTTGGCTTCCTCCATATGAGACCGCTTCAGCACTAGCTTGACGACTGAACCCCTGAGGTGGCCGTAGCACAGAGACACGCTTCACTGGCCTGTCGCCAGTCCCTCAGCCCATAGCCAAGAGCATGGCTGAGGGGCCACGTATAAAGGGCATGCAGTAACAGAACTTTGGGCGCTTCTGACTGCATTGGCATTCGTTGCCTCGAGTTGCGTTCAGTCCCTTGCTTCGAGACACCACTGCTCAGCGAGCTTTTACTGTTTTGACAACATTGCGACTGTTGAGCCGCGCTTCCCTCGCATGTTGCAACTCGCCCGTCACCTCCCCCTTGGAGTCAGGAGCTTCTAAGGTCGCTTCATTCCACCTATCTTTCTGGCCTGCTCACTCGTGCCGCTCACATGCCTCACGACAGCCTCCGGTCCGGATACAGTGGAGACTCCATCCCCAGCTGGCCAGCTGTTTGGACCACTTCGGGGCCGCACAGCTACGTCTGATTGCTCCTCCGATTTTGTCCTTCACCAGTTTTCTTTTCTGTCTGAGCGGATATCCCTTGACATAGACTCTGGCCACAGCTGGCCCTGGGCCCGCAGAAATGCACTATAAAGATTTTAGCACTATAATGCTAAAATCAGGAAGAGAACAAGTTCAGTGATCTTCATCAAGCTCAGGTGTTGAGCAGAAATGCTCCTGAAGCTCAGTGAATTCCTTCACACTCATGTGTTGAGCAGAGATGCTCCTGATGCTCAGTGATCCCTTCACATCTGGTGTTGAGCATTGCTCCTGTCTTGTGCAATGGAGCAGGTCTTGTTAGTTGCCCTCTTGGCCAACCAACCTCCTCCTCTAGACAGCCTTCCTGACACCTTCCTCTGAGCACATTCTCAGGGATGGGGCACGATGGCACCCGCGTCTAGACCTTGGAAAGTTCCAGGTCTGGTTCTAGTAAGAACGGGACGTGGAGGTTCTGGTCTACTGCAAGAATTGTTATGCAGTAGAGACCATCACTTCTATGAGCACCCTCTAAAAAAGACGCTGCTCCTTTAATAGAAGTCGAACCTGTTCGTTGTATTGAGTCTTCTCTCCGGAGGAGATCCCGAAGGTGTTTGATCACTTTAGTGCTCTTTTTAACTGCTTGTGGTTGGAGTGTGGGCAGTCCCCTCCGCCTCCGCCTTGTGGCTTCTACATTTGCGCACATCATGAGGCAGTGGATTTAAAAATCCAAGCGGAGTACGGTTTGGTCGTCAGGTCCCTGAGGCGAGCAAGGAGGTAAATAAATAACTCCTTGTCTCCCCTCCTTACCCTCTTGGGCCTTTTTCTCTGGTTCTACTACAGTGCAGAGACCGCCCCTGAGCCATCGCAGTCAGTGAGTTAAAAATTTCTGTTTTTTAAGAAACAGTTCTCCTGCTCGTGTCGTCTCGACTAGAGGGTAGGGACTTGCTAGCTTCGGTCAACGAATTGTGCCTGGAATCCGGCCGGCTAACTCTCACAAGTTGAGACCCAGGTCTGAATGTGTGCCCAAGGTTCCTACCTCTCCTACGGGACCAGGTGGTGAGCCTGCAAGCGCTGCCAGTGCCACTGCCAGTCAGTGTGGTTGTATGTGATCAGAATGCAAAGCCTAGACCTTAGACCAGCTCTATCTGTTATGGAAACCAGCAGAAGGGAAGGCTGTTTCCAAGCAGAGGTTGGCCCACTTCAAAGTGTTTGCCTTCGTCATGGTGAGAAATCCCAAGATGCACGTGCCCACCTGGGCGGTGAGCTCCTCCTAAGTGAGAGTACTGCTCCCTCCTAGGCGTTGGCATACAGTGCCTCGCTGAACAGATATTAAATAGAGTTGGGGGCTTGGTGACACCTATACACATCCTGTGTTTCGAACTGCTGCTTCCCGTGGGCTCCCTTCACATGAAGCCAGCTTCACCGTAAGCACAGTTCGAAGTGTCGGCTTGCTGCGCCATTCTCCTCCCATGGACTGGATACGTGCGCAACTTTGCTCCAGTAGAGTTCACCTAAGCGAACCCTGATGAGTTCCTCCATACCCTGCACCATCGGACGTGGCGGAGCGTCCGAAGCCAGGCTTATCACTCGTATGCACTAGTGCACTAATGGAACTTGTGTTAGGCTGGGTCCATATGTTGCGATCCCTACGGCGATCCCATATGTGTACTTTCCACGGTACAGCTCCCTGCATGAGCCCGTGTCTTCCATCAGTAGAGCCCGCTCTGCCGACACTGTTGGTTGATCCTCCCCCCCGTTAGGCTGGAGTCATCCCAGTGACATTCCCATATGTTGTACTGCCTGATCACCAGTCCATATGTGTATATCCCACATAATACCTCCCCTTCGGGCCAGGATGTGGTTTCCGTAGCGTACTTCTCCTTCCTTGTCAAAGGTATGCTTTCCCAGTGGTCCTGTAAGAACAGCAGTTGACTTCCCTGGCCTAAGCCTCGCCTTCGCCGCCTCAGTATTGCGGGGGGAATTGAGGCTTTTAACCAGGCACTGGAAGGTGGCAGCTTTAGTGGTGTTTTCCAGGTTCTGAAGGAGGGAACGGAGGGCATAGTCCCTTTGCCACAATAGCAGCACCACCGCTGACCGAGTTCTCACGGCTCCTCGGCGTAAAGCAACTAGTGCGTGCATCCACTTCCGTATTTATACCCGCTCCGCGGGGCGGAGAGTGTGATGCAAGTCACGCACGCAAAATTTTCATTTGCTCGTGCTCGCACGCTCGAAGCCAATTGGCTCCCTAGCGTGATCCCATTGAGTCGACGTCGGCTACGTCCTCTGTTCCCTCCTTCAGGGAACGGTGGGTTGCATACGCAACCAGGACGTACCTTGGACCTGCAGTCTGGGTACTGGCAGGTGGAGATGGATGACCAGAGTAAGGAGAAAACTGTTTTTATCTCCACCAAGGGGCTATGGGCTCAGAAATGCTGCTGCTACCTTCCAGCGTTTGATGGAGAAAGTTCTGTCTGATTTGAGGGGGGAAATTTGTTTTATTTATATTGACGACATCATCATCTATTCAAAGTCAATAGAACAACACATTCAACATTTCAACATGGTCCTCCATAGACTTACCCAAGCCAACCTGACGCTGAATATGAAGAAATGAAGAAAACTCACCACGAGTTATCACCCACAGTCAAATCTAACAGAAAGAATCAACCGAACAGTAAAAACTATGATTGCTGCTTATGTGGGTCAACAACGTCTGGGACCAGCGGCTACCAGAATTCCGCTATGCCATTAACACCGCCCAGCAAGAAACCACTGGAAAGACACCTGCAGAGCTCATGCTGGGTAGGCAAATTCTAGGACCACTGGAATGTCTTATCCACAGACCGCCTTCACCAGATCAAGCTGCATATTCCCTGGTGGAACGACAAAACATCATGATGGAGGAAGTGAGGAATAGGATGAGGATGTGCCAAGCCAAACAAGCTAGGTATTATAATTACCGTAGAAAAAATGCGAAGTTTCACACAGGTGATCTGGTTTGGATTAAAAACAATCTTCTCTCTAGTTTCTCAAACAAGTTCTTTGCCAAGCTAGCGACCAAGTGGGAGGGTCCTGCTGAAATAAAAATTAAACAGGGCCAATAAATTACACTGTGTGCTGGGGCAACCCACCTAGAAACGGGAATTCCACACCTGGGAATCCCCGTGACACGCGACACGTCAGCTGAACAACTTCACTTCCGATAAAGGGAGCCGACTTACCGGCATTCGGAAGCAACGTTACTATTCCTCTTTTGGATTAGTGATCGATCACACTACACGACTTGGCTGTCATTGACTGTGACTGTTTGACTCTTTGAGGAGATACATACTTGTTGGATTATTTCACCTTGGAGATCACTTCACAGGACAGCGCTGTTCCTCATCGTGTGCCTGGACTTAAACGGCTTACCGGTGAGGCGGAATCAACGCACACACATATACACAACATTGGACTGGAACACACACTTACATACATTTTTGTATATATTATATTGATTTTCGGTGCTTTCCATTTAATACCCTTTGGGTTGTCATTTGATCTTGCTTGTTGTTTTGTTTACATTGTGAGCAATTCTATCAAATGCTTTCATAGAGAGTAGAGAATATTTGGTGGTGTATCCTGCCTTGATTAGACAGAGCGTTACAACATAACTGCCAGATTCAAACTGTAATTTTCGCGCTTTGGCTGGCGCTCACCGCTTGTCATATTTAACAACTATGCAGTGTTTTCAACCACATAATGTTTATTTTAGGTTTCAGACATTGAAATACATATACATACTTGTAAAACAGTAAAAAGAGTTTGTAAAATACACACTGATGGAAGCATCAGTAACAATCCATTCAAATATAATCTGCCAACGTGTTTTATTCATATCAGATAAACATAGTGTGTCAGGGTAAATGACTCGGGATTTAAATGCAAGTGCAATAAACAGTTTATTTCAGAAAGAATATGAAATAAACAGTGCAATGGTTGGAAAGTCATGGATGAAGATGATAAACCTCTGCAATGCAGGGACTACAATGGGCAGATGATGACAGAATACCCAAGGCAGAAGTCCAGTGAGAGAAATCCACAAGGAAGGTTCAAATAATCCAGAAAACAGGCAGGAACTGGAGCACAGGAGACAGGAGACACTGCACAGAGAACGAGTAGTAAGCAAAACAACGATCCGACAAGGAATGAAATCACACAGACCCAAGATATAGCGAGGCTGATGAGACGCAGCTGGGTTGCCCAGCAACGCAGGTGACAAACACACACACACACACACAATCACAGAAGACAAGGAAGAGTCCACAGACCTGCGATCCGCGACACCGGAGCAGGCGAGTTAATCGGTGAATGAAAAATGGGTTTTATTTTAGATGTATGAAAAACCGGATGAATTCTCCTGTACACAGGAGGAAGTTTGAGGCGGACTGCCACTGGACTAC
Source organism: Squalius cephalus (assembly GCF_949319135.1). Classification (NCBI taxonomy): domain Eukaryota; kingdom Metazoa; phylum Chordata; class Actinopteri; order Cypriniformes; family Leuciscidae; genus Squalius; species Squalius cephalus. Next base: position 31,937,538 of record NC_137131.1, read on the forward strand.
GGATTTAAGTGACAGTGAACGGGCCAATAAATTTGGGAACAAGTTTATAACAAATGGTGCGGAGAGGAATGTTCTGAGTAGAAAGCCACCCTTTTGACCTACGGGAGGCTTTGACCGGTGGCGATCGGCCTGGGCCTTAGTGTGTGCTCGCACCCGGAGGAGAACCCTTCTGGTTTTCCTCCAGGTGCGATGGCACATCTGGATGAAAGCGTGAGCGGAGGGAACTGCGACCACGGATTCCAGGAAAAATTGGTGGCTGGTAACCTAAACTACCTTTAAATGGAGAGAGCCTGTAGACGATACTGGTAACAAGTTATATATAACAAATATATATGTAACAAAATCTAGCGCAATGGTCTCGAAGGGACAGACAACGGCTGAAGGAGGCCCGTCAGGGGCTGATTGGAAGTCTTACTGACAGCACAAACTGAGCAGGCCAAAACAAAACTACGATTGTCTCAAGCCATAGACTGCCACCAGAACCGCTGTTTAACCAGAAAAAATGGTACGATTAGTACCTGGATGACAGAGCGAACTTGCAACAATGACCCCAGCGGATAACATCGGACCGCAAATTCTCAGGCACAAACAAACAACTCCTTGTAAAGCATTGTGGACCTTCAATTCATCTCTTAACGACAAATCTAGCGACTTTTCGGACAAACCTCAGTTGCTTTCCAAATGTTGCCACCCCCCTAGATTCTATAGAGATCGCGATATATCGATACCGTGAGTCTTTTGGCCACAAAAAATCTAACATCGTGACAGCCCTAGCGAGATTGCTGCGCTGCTCCTTTTATATCCAGTTGCGCTATGCAAATTCCTCGTAGTGACTGAATGAAAGGGAACAGTGTTTTTTCATGCATCTGTCAATTTTGAGATTATGGGCTTTTTGGCTTCTCAGTGTTTTTTCAGACTAGTGGACAGAGAACATCCAAAATACACTTTTAACTGTATCTTTTAGAGCACATTATCTATTTGCAGCTGTAGATTTCAATTACAGTAAATATCTTTAAAGGCCATTTTCTCAAAATGAGTTTTTCCTCCTACATTGAGCCAGAAATCTCCACTTCAGTAACACTTTACAGTTTTATTCTTATCTATATTATGAAGGTTCTTACAGAGGGGTTTGTTCATGTATAATTTTGCTGATTTTATACAACATTTTATTCCTTAAAAATGTTTGGCTGTTGACAGTAGTTTCTGATTTGTGGAGTGATAAATAGAGATATCCTAAATCCCCTCTGTAAAAACATTTGGCTCTAATATATCAAATAACTGAAACAATTTTTAGACTGAATTCATCCAAGGTTCAGATTTTTGTTCTAGAAATGTATGCAAATTAGTGCAAATTTAATTAGACAATGACTCATTTGCATATTTAAACATAACATTTCAGAAAACTTGTAATACAAAAAATGTTTGCTATTATTAATGTAATCAATCAACTGGTGAAGTATGGTGATATTTATTAGTTGTTTTTTTTTTTGTCCTTTTTTGGAAAAGTTTCATTTGGAAATGTTTCAGTGCTGATTCATTTAATGTGAAATATGTGTATAAAGATTGTGTTAAAGTTTTTAATAGAAAAGTTTTACATAACAGGAGTGATACACCATGACGTAATGTCATTGGGCATAGTAGAGATTTTTTTAGACCACAATGGAGAGCACTATATAAGCCACCATTACCTAAGAGAGGGGGTGACATGCAGTGGAGAATCTTACATGGGGTTTAGCTGTAAATGGTTTTATTTCTGTAATAAACCGTACTCGGTTACCTAACGTAACCTCAGTTCTCTCTAGAAGAGGTAACGAGTATTGCGTAAGTTGCTTACGCTACGGGTAAAGTCATCTTTTCTCGAGATCTGAAGCCAAAAATTATCCTTAATTTTGTATTTATTGTCAACGCAGTGCGGCAGCCAGCAGACCATAGCAGGCTGTATAAGCGTGCTCATTGGCTGACCTGCGACAACTGCAGCAGCCTATCGGTGAGCCCTCCGTGACGTTACGCCCAATGAAGGCGCTTTGCGCCCTTCACGCGTCACAGCCCGCCAGAATGGGTGTGGCTAGCGTGTATAAAGGAAGGGCTCACAGGCTGGAAATCTGGTTTTCATAGACTGAAGCAAATAAGCTCGTGGCGCGACACAGCAGGTTACGCAATACTCGTTCCCTCTTCTAGAGAGAACCGAGGTTACGTTAGGTAACCGAGTACGTTCTCTTACGAGAGGTTCTCTCGTATTGTGTAAGTTGCTTACTTTACGAGAACCCCTTGTCAACGCCGTGCGCCCCGAGCATCCATTGCATGAGTCCCAGGGGAGCCCGGGGAACACAACATGCGGGAACAGGCGGCCAGCATCGCGGGCCAGCACATGTAATAAGCACTTCATAGGAATACAGAGCGGCTCTGCCGGTCTATGTATAACGTGTGGGGAAAGGCGGCCAGCAGCGCGGGCCAGCACAGTACATAAGCACATCATAGGGAGAATAAAGAGCGGCTCCGCCGGTCTAGGTATAGAGAGTATCAACCCTTAGCGCAGCTGTGTGGAGAATAGGTGGCCAGCAATGCGGGCCAGCACAAGTGCACAGGCGCATAGCGGGGAAAATACAGAGCGGCACCGCCGGTCTGTGTATAGAGAATCTCACCCCTTAGTGCAGCTCACCAGAAGAGCTAGCAGTACATGAGAGTAGTCTGCACATGAACAAATGGGCAGAACGTACGTATCACTCATATTGATAACAGTTTAGCCTGCAAGGCGGGAACTTCCAGGTTATAAAATCTCACGAATGTAGAGGGGGAGGCCCAGCCTGCCGCCATACAAATGTCGTGAATAGAAACCCTGCTGGACCAAGCCCACGATGAGGCCATGCCTCTAGTGGAGTGGGCTCTAATGCCCATAGGGCACTGCAGGTGTTTGGACGCATAAGCTGCTGCGATAGCGTTCACTATCCATCTGGACAGGCTATGTTTTGAGGCAGCGAGACCTTTAGTGCGCCCACCAAACAAAACAAAGAGCTGCTCAGAACGCCTGAAGGCAGCGGAGCGTGTGATGTAAGCTCTCAGCGCCCTGACGGGGCATAGGAGGTTATCACTGTCCTCGCTATCGGATGCTGGCAGAGCCGATAGGGAGATGATCTGCGCCCTAAAGGGAGTGCCAATCGCCTTGGGGACGTAACTGTGTCTCAGTTTGAGGATGACTTTAGAGTCATTTGGTCCAAACTCGAGACATGTGGGGCTAACGGATAGCGCGTGTAGATCCCCCACACGTTTAACTGGTGACAGAGCTATCAGAAAAATGGTTTTGAGCGAGAGGTATTTCAGATCCACGGATTCTAACGGTTCAAAGGGAAACGCTTTCAGGGCCTCTAGGACCAAAGAAAGATCCCACATAGGAACCGAAGGTGGCCGCGGGGGGTTCATCCTCCTGGCTCCTCTAAGGAAGCGGATGAAGAGCTTGTTCCTTCCTATCGCACGGCTGCGCGTCGTCTCCGCGAACGCTGCAATAGCCGCGACATACACTTTGAGCGTGGAAGGGGACCTGCCCTTGTCCAAAAGCTCTTGCAGGAAGGAGAGCACCCACGAAACCCCACACGTGCGTGGATCCAGGCTCTTAGTAGCGCACCATTTGGAGAACACTGACCATTTAGACGCGTAGAGTCTTCTCGTAGAAGGAGCTCTAGACTGCGTGATCGTGTTCACGACCCCTTCTGGCAGATCAGCGGGTATCCGTTGATTATCCACGCATGCAGAGACCAGCGCTCTGGATGGGGATGCCAAATTGATCCACCGGCTTGAGAGAGAAGATCTCTCCTCACCGGGATCGGCCATGGGGCTACGTGCGACAGCCTCACCAGTTCTGGGAACCAGGTTTGGTTCTCCCATCGCGGGGCTATGAGGAGCACTGAGTGGCGCGTTTCCCTGATCTTCTTGATTACCTGTGGTAGCAGTGAGATCGGAGGGAAAGCATACAGCGGGCGGCTGGGCCAGGTTTGGGCCAGCGCGTCCTCGCTCTTTGAGAGGAATCTCGGGCAATGACCGTCGTCTTTTGATGCAAAAAGGTCGACTTCCACTCTGCCGAAAAAGCGCCACAGTGACTGGACTGTCTGAGGGTGCAGAGACCATTCACAAGTGGCAAGTGGTGAGCCCACACAAGAAGGCTTTCTGTCAGTTGCAGAGATTCCTGGATCTGACACCGCCCTGGTGGTTCACGTAGGACACCACGGACATGTTGTCCGAACGGACTAGAACATGGTGGCACCGTATGTGTGGGAGGAAACGTTTGAGCGCGTTCTCGACCGCTATCATCTCCAAACAGTAGACCCAGCTGAAGTACTGCTGCAGCTGATGCCATACAGCCCAGCATCCTCTGAAATATTTTAGAGGTGCGGCGCTGCACATCTGGAAAGACGCGGCCAGGCGTTGACCACGGCGCGCGCGCGGTGTCGACAACCAAGCCGTCATTGCTACAGAGTCCAGTTCTAAACCCAGAAAAGAGGCTGACTGACTGGGCAGTAATGAGCTCTTGGTCCAGTAGACCGTGAGACCCAGGCTTTCCAGATGGCTGAGATGCACTGTCCTGTGAGATATAAGGTCCATCTCTGACTGCGCTAAAATCAGCCAGTCGTCCAAATAGTTCAAAATCCGCATACCCTGACTTCTCAGGGGAGCGAGAGCCGCGTCCATGCACTTCGTGAATGTACGGGGTGCTAAAGACAGGCCGAACGGGAGGACGGTGTACTGATATACCTGACCATCGAGGGCGAATCTCAAGAATGGCCTGTGACGGGGTATAATCTGGATCTGAAAGTATGCGTCTTTCAGATCGAGAGAAATAAACCAGTCCCTCGGGCGAATTTGCGCGAGGATTTGTCTGGTCGTGAGCAGTTTTAACGGTCGCCTCATGAGAGCTTTGTTCAAATATCTCAGATCTAAGATAGGTCTGAGAGCTCCATCCTTCTTGGGCACGAGGAAGTAACGGCTGTAAAAGCCTGACTCGCTCAGAGAAGGATGTACCGGTTCTAATGCCCCCTTGCACAGCAGCTTTGCTATTTCTGCACGAAGTAGGTGTGCTACTTCCAAATTCACTCTCGTCCTGGTCCGTGCTCGAAAGCACGGGGGACGGCGAGCGAACTGTAGTAATAGCCCCGCTTACAGTATTCAGCACCCATTCTGACACGCCCGGAATCGCTTCCCATTCTTTTGCATGTATAGCTAGGGGTAGAATGGCCTCTGGGTTCCGATCACCGCACTGCGTAGGGCCGAGAACCTTTATCAGAGGTATCGGTGCGACGCGCGCGCTCTCGATGCCTGAATACGGCGGCTCGCTGACAGCGATAGCTGGCCGGTATACACTCAATGACTCGATCACTTTGGACGGAGAACATTCTGTGGTGAGAAAAGTGGGACACGTGAGCGGCGCCGGGGATACAGTGTTTATCAGTAAGTGTGAGCGCTCGTGTGCGGGCACAGGGCTTACGTTCACAACATGGCCGGTATGTGGCATTAAGGTTCCGTCCCCTGGGATAAAAGTGTAGCAGAGCGGGCAGTGAGTAGGTGTGGGCACTGTTTTGTGGGCACATTTCCTACATTTAACACTCGAGCGGCATATGCCAGCTCTAGAGTGGGCTCTGCATGAGTAAATGACACCGGGGGAACCGTGCTTGTGTGTAGGGCTGAACGATGGGAAGCGGGCACATTTTCTACACTCAAGAAAGCTCGTTGGCTGCAAAATACACATCTGCAGTTGCCTTTTTAAGGGGACTGACAGAGCGAAAGCTTTGACGGCATAATTCTGTCTGCCGGCAGACCCGGGATTCGAACACGGGTCTCTGGCGCGAAAAGCCTAAGATTCCACCACTGAGTCACAGGGGGGAAACACATAAGCCTTCAGATATCGCGAGCATATAAGAGAGCGTCAACCTGTCTTGTGACGGCATCTGTTTGCAGGCGTGCATGTATTATAACAGGCTTGTTTACTGCAGTATTAGTATTTCCAGCCACCTGAACTTAGAGGGGACTGAGAAATGTGTGAGATTTGGAGGTTGGTCCGGCCTCGGCGGGACTAAAACACTCTTTCTTCCTCCTTTCGCCGGTGAGTGAGGCACGCGGGGTGCTGAACATTGCTTGTGACCGTCCACTCTGTATGCGTGGCTCGGACAAAGGGAGAGAGAGCGGGAAGATGTTGTAATAGGCGAATAGCCAGAGAGCGTCATCATGTCTTGTTACGGCGTTTGTTTGCAGGCGTGCATGTATTATAACAGGCTCGTTTACTGCAATATTGATATTTCCAGTCACCTGAACTTAGGAGGGGACTGAGAAATGTTTGAGTGAAGCGCGCGAACGGGGCAGGAAGGTAGGAACGTAAGGGAAGCTAGCCCGTGACCGTTCGTTTTCTGACATCCCTTGTGAGCGGCGCCGTTTGCGCGGCTCGAACAGAGGGGGAGCGCAAGGAAGCTAGCTCAGACTGTCCGCTTCTGCCATCCCTTGTGAACGGCGCAGTTTTTGCGGCTCGAACAGAGGGGGAGCGCGAGGAAGCTAGCTCAGACTGTCCGCTTCTGCCATCCCTTGTGAACGGCGCCGTTTGCGCGGCTCGAACAGAGGGAGAGAGAGAGCGGGGAGAGAGGTGCGAGGCATTTGAAACAACGCCTCGTAGGAAATTTCTCTTTTAGACAGAATGTGTGTCGCAGCGACGAACACACATAGCAGAAAAAGGATATGACGCCGGATAGCGTAGCAGGCACGGCAGGCTGAAGGCGGCGAAGACGACTGGCTTCTCCAGGCGCTGTCCTAAGCTTGCTGGTCGCTGAATTCAACGGCGGCGGCTTCTCTCAGAGTCCAGCGATGCGTAGAGCTTCGCTGAAGTGATGAAAATCAGATTTCCAGCCTGTGAGCCCTGTGACGCGTGAAGGGCGCGAAGCGCCTTCATTGGGCGTGATGTCACGCAGGGCTCACCGATAGGCTTCTGCAGTTGCCGCAGGTCAGCCAATGAGCACGCTTATACAGCCTGCTATGGTCTGCTGGCTGCCGCACTGTGTTGACAATAAATACAAAATTAAGGATAATTTTTGGCTTCAGATCTCGAGAAAAGATGACTTTACCCGTAGCGTAAGCAACTTACGCAATACGAGAGAACCTCTCGTAAGAGAACCAAAGATTAGCCCTGATTGTCGTTTTTGCTCTCAGAGGGGAACAGTTTTTCATGTTTTTATGTATTGTGATAGATTGAGACCATTATTTATTGTTGTAGAGTCTTTTTTTAAAAGGCTTTTAATGAAGAATTATCTATGTAAATGTTTATTTGTGGTTTTAAATATGTAATGAGAAGCTTCTGTGTGTCAGTTGTAAAATTTTGTTTTGGACCAATCAAAAATGGCAATTTATGTGAGTAGGAAGAACAAGATTGAACATTTATTGACAAGATGTATTGATGTTTTTTTCCAATGTAATCAAGCCCAGAATAATTACAGATTTTAATTTTTTCAAGGCTATGAATGATTTGATATTGTTTGAAATGAAATGGTGTAGTAGAGATGCATTATGTTCTGTTCATGAATGGACATTAATTTTTGCTATTTGGTAGCAGTAAAGGAGTGTTTTATGGTATTATTATGAATAGGAGTATAAAGAGTGGCTGTGTTTGTATATTTAAAAGTTTTTTTTATTTAGATGTTTTTTTTTTTTTCTTTCTCATCTCCATGTAGAAGGATGTAATGAAATAGTTTTTATTCGATTGTAATAAAAGGTGTTTTTCAAATTCAATTCTTTCTCAGTAATAAAATAACTTGAAATTTTCAACATCTTTTCACATCATGTCTTTTTGCACCAAACTATAGAGAGTAGTATCGATAACAGTACCGATAATAAGTACAGGTATCGATAAGCAGTATCGGTATCAATAAAATTTAAACGATACCCATCCCTAGGATGGACACTCGGTACGATAAAAAATGCAAGACAAAGCATCGGGCTTGATATTTTTAGAGCCCGGATGGTATGAGATAGAAAAATCAAAACCACCGAATAAAGCACCCACCGAGCCTGCCTAGAGTTCAAGCGTTTAGCAGATCTAATGTACTCAAGGTTCTTGTGATCAGTCCAAACGACAAAAGGCACCCCTGAGCTTTCCAACAAATGATGCCACTCCTCCAACGCCAGCTTGACTGCCAACAGCTTTCTCTTTCCAATTTCGTAGTTACGGTGACAAACGATGGGAATAAAACACGCAAGGGTGCATCTTGTCGTCCGAGGAAGAGTGCTGGGAAAGTACCGCTCCGGCCCCCACCTCAGATCTCCACCACAAACTGACGCGAGGGATCAGGGGTCACAAGAATGGCAGCCGAAACAAAGCGGCTTTTTAGGCTGGAAAAAGAAACTCCAGCTGCATAGACCACCTGAACGTCACCCTGGTGGAGGCCAAGGCAGTAAGAGGGGCGACCAGTTGGCTGTAATTACAAATGAAACGCCAGTAAAAATTGCGGGAGTCTGGGGTTGGCCAATCCACCACAGCCTGAATCTTGTCGGGATACATGCGCACCCCCTCGAACGAGACGATGAAACCCAAGAAAGGGACAGACTGTGCATGAAAAAGGCATTTCTCCGCCTTGACAAAAATCCCATTCTTAAGCAGCATCTGAAGCACTCGCCTAACGTGCTGAATATGTTTCTGGAGAGATGGAAAAAAAAAGGAATTAAAGGTGGTCTTCCGTTTCATTCCCCTCCCTGATGCGAGCCAAATGATAAGCGTTACAGAGATCCAACTTCGTGAAAAAGGAAGCCTCCTGCAACTGCTCGAAGGCCGAAGACAATAACAGCAAAGGATACATATTATGCATGTTATTCAACCCCCGATAGTCAATGCAAGGTCGCAGAGAACCATCCTTCTTATCCACGAAGAAGAACCCCGTGCCAGCAGGAGAGGAAGAAGGGTGGATGATCTTGGCTGCAAGAGAATCAGAAACATATATCTCCATGGCCTCCCTTTCAGGAGCAGAAAGCGAGTATAACCTACCCTTAGGCAGAGACGTACTAATCAGCGATCATGGGTTGCCTAGCAACGTAGATGACAAACACACACACACACACACAATCACAGAAGACAAGGAAGAATCCACAGACCTGCGAACCGTGACATAGTGGGCCTAAGTAACTGTAAAGTTTACTCTATTCTTCTCCCAATTCACTGGCCACTTACATACATGTATTTCATAGAAACTGATGAATTCACATACTGTAAATCCGACTGACAGGACTCTCTGAACTGCTGCGCAAACAAACATGGCAGCGCCCATCTCACGTTATAGATCAAGAGAAAGATAATTATAAAGGATTTTAAACGACAAAACACACTCACTTACACGTATTTGAGAATCAGAATATCAGATAGTTGATGCAGGGGCGGACTGGGACAAAAATTCAGCCCTGGCACTGTAAGCCACACCAGCCCACATTACCACATCCACACTGGATCACTGCTTGTGCTAGGCTTTGTCTCATTCTGGTTTTGAATAAATATATGCGCTTATGAAACAATTATAGGGGACCTAATTAATAATTATAAATAATTATGACCTAATGTACAGTTAAGTTCAAATGTATCAACATGTAGACATAATTAGGATTATTGTCATATGTGTTCCCCTCTACTGTAGAGTTAATTACAAACCCAAAGTACATTTGTGTGTCTGTTTTTTTCCTACCTCTACCACACTCCTCCCTGTCTCTGCTAGGCCTACTGTAGCATCCTACCTCACAGCACTGGTATTGGAAGACATGGGGACTCTGGCCAGGCCCGGAGTGGGTAATCGGGAGAATCGGGAGTATTCCCGGTGGGCCGCTTCACTTTTGGGCCGGTCGAGGATTTTTTTTATTTATTTTTTTTTAAAATTTTTTTCACATTTCAATGTCACATCAGTTACATTAGGCTACAAACGTTCCGCATTCTGACACCGCATCGCACAACTCAGCATGGGTTGTACCATGTGAGGGAGTTCTCCCCTCCCCTCCTATAGAAATGGTTGGGTCCATAGCCCGTCTTTTCAAAACGTTTTCTCAGGGAGGCCGCGGCATAGATATCATATAAAGGCTAGATGTCTTAAGGCGGAGTCACTTCAGGCATCACCGGCGGCCATCTTAGGACAGGACTCTGTGAATTAAGGTGAGTGAGCAGCACGCACACAAATCCTCTTATCTCGCTGAAATCTGGACAGATTTACAAACGGTTTGGTTTCTTACAAACGTTATTAACGTGGCTATAATTCTGAATGCTTAAACATTTTGAACATAATTATTCATATGTATGCAGTATAATAGCTACATCTCTGATGTTTATAACAAACCAAACCGTTTGAAAATCGGTAGAAAATTGAGCAAGTTATGGTTATTTAAAAGTACATGCACCATGTTATGAGTGAGCGAGCACCCTGTCGTAAGATGGCCGCCGTGTGCGGATGTCGAGCTCCATTGGCCAGCAGCGCGGACGAGACATCTAGCCTTTATATGATATCTATGGGCCGCGGCACCGCCTGCGCCTACTGATAGCTGGGCCGGCCGTAACGGTACGCGTCAGGGAGGATGGATGGGAGGAAGAGGCCAGGAGGTATGGAAGCTTTGTTTCCGCCACAGAATAAAACATTTTAAAAGATAATTGCGACTTTTTATCTCACAATTGCGAGTTTACATGAGAAAAAAAAAATCAGAATTGCGAGATATAAAGTCATAATTGCGTGAAATAAAGTCGCAATTGCGTGATATAAAGTCAGAATTGCCTTAAATAAAGTCGCAATTGCATGTTATAAAGTCAGAATTGTGAGATATAAAGTCAGAATTGCCTGAAATAAAGTCGCAATTGCGTGTTATAAAGAATTGTGAGATATAGAGTCAGAATTGCGTGATATAAAGTCGCAATTGTGTGTTATAAAGTCAGAATTGCGAGATATAAAGTCAGAATTGCGAGATATAAAGTCAGAATTGTGTGAAATAAAGTTGCGATTGCTTATTATAAAGTCAGAATTGCAATATATAAAGTCAGAACTGCGTGAAATAAAGTCGCAATTGCTTATAAAGTCAGAACGGCAAGATATAGAGTCAGAATTGTGTGATATAAAGTCATAAAACGTGTTATAAAGTCAGAATTGCGAAATATGAAGTCAGAACTGCAAGATATGGAGTCAGAATTGTGAGATATAAAGTCAGAATTGCGTGATATAAAGTCGCAATTGCTTATAAAGTCAGAACTGCAAGATATAGAGTCAGAATTGTGAGATATAAGTCAGAATTGCGTGAAATAAAGTCGCAATTGCGTGTTATAAAGTCAGAATTGCGAAATATAAAGTCAGAATTGTGTGAAAAAGTTGCAATTGCTTCTTATGCTTCTTATAAAGTCTAAGTGAATTATTATTTAACCTTTACATCAATTGTTAACTCATGGTATTAATACAAACTACACAATAGTACGAGCTGAACTGTTGCTTCATTTATCCAATTAAAAAAAAGTGCTAATTTGGAATTCCACCATGGAAAAAGTGGGCCGGTCTTGGGCCTGAAACTCCCGGGCTGAAAAGTGGCCCCACTCCGGCCCTGACTCTGGCTGTACTTATTCCATCAACATCCTAGTTAATGAACACATTATAGGATGTTAACATTGCAGCAAAATGTAACACATGAATACAGTACAAACAAGTAATAAAAATAGCACAAAAGGGAATAGAATATATAGCAAATACTATAAATAGTAGCAGCAGCAATAGTTGTCTGTGTGTGTGTGTGTGTGTGTGTGTGTGTGTGTGTGTGTGTGTGTTTGTTTGTGTGTACCAACAGATTTTTACATTTTTAAATCCTTTATGACAGTGGTTCCCAAACCTGTCCTGGAGTACCCCCAACACTGCACGTTTTCTTTGTCTCCCTAATCAAACACACCTGATTCAACTTATCAGCTCATTAACCCATGTGATAATGAGCTGATGAGTTGAATCAGGTGTGTTTGATTAGGGAGACAAAGAAAACGTGCAGTGTTGGGGGTACTCAGGACAGGTTTGGGAACCACTGCTTTATGATATACAATTATTTGTTAAATAAAGTATGCTGAAGTGTTGCTAGTGTGTGCTTCATGTGCATTGGTGTGTGTGCTGTAAGGGTATGTGTGTGGTTCCTCCTATCCTAAGAGTTAATTTATAGTTAATAGAGTCACAGTATTAAGAAACTGGCAGTATCTGTGTCAGGGTGTGTCTCTGGTAACACTTTATATTACGACCCGCAAACAACTGCGTAAGTAAACCGAAATTACGGTGTACGTTTCTGTAATTATAGTGTACTTCCGTGTAAGTATAAGGGAACAATATGTTAAGTTTTGGGTAATAAAGGGGTACAACCAGATATACAACCTGCAAAGAACTTCGTAAGTAAACCGAAATTACGGTGTACGTTTCTGTAATTATAGTGTACCTCCGTGTAGGTATAAGGGAACAATATGTTAAGTTTTGGGTAATAAAGGGGTACAACCAGATATACAAGCAAATTATTTATAATGTAATTATTTTAAAACTAACAGGTACCTATTCTGTTAATATATTCCAGGCAAAAATTGTACGTCTGTTGTATATAAAAGTTTTTATCACATTTCTGGCAAAATATGTTCTTGTGCAATGTAGTTACAGGGTAATTTTGACATCGGTGGGTTGTAAATTAAACTTTTTATATATATATATATATATATATATATATATATATATATATATATATATATATATATATATATGACTGTATGTAAGCACAGTATGATAAAAATTGAATCTGAAACAATTTTATAAACAGCTGATTTCGAAAAACATTGGCAATGCTATTTATTGGCTTTTCTTACTAAACTACTTAACGTTAAGCCAAAAAAAATAGTTTCTGCTATGATTTTAATTTAGAATGTACCATGTAGTACTTAGTACTTACCTTATCACATTGTATTGCAATGACACTTCAATGTCAGGGCAAATATACTGTGTAATTAAAAGTTTTTTTGTTTTTGTTTTTTTAATAAGAGTACCTTTCTCTGTAATTACTGTGCAAATAGTGTTGTTTCGTATTGTTACATAGTAAGTAGTGTTTGTTACCCGTTTCAACTGTGTATTTACAGGGTAAGTGTAACTCCTGCAGGCTGTAAATTAAAGTGTCGCTTGTTACCCCCTTGTTCTGTGTAGTTACAGGGTAAGTGTAACTCCTGCGGGCTGTAAATTAAAGGGGTGGTTCAGGATTTTCGACATCGGACCTCATTTTCAAGTGAGCCTGGTTGTTATTCATCAGTGGAGACAGTTTTCAAAAAAATTAATCCAGTCCTTACTTTTGGATAGTTCGCCTATGCTAGGCTAGCGCGAGTCAACAGTGCACTGTATTTGTAAAAGAGCCCTACACAACATGGTGTCAGAAGTGGCTGTGCTTTGAGAAAGAAGAAGTCAGCTTTGCGCCCGGCTAGCGATTATGAGTGAGGAAGACCAAGCGAGAGGAGCCTCAGCAGCGGGGGCAGCCGCAGCGGCAGGTCCAGTAATGGCAGCGGCAACCTTCACCATCAAACCACCGGAGCCGTTTGATTTTGCAAAGCCCCAAGAGTGGGAAAGGTGGAGTAGACGGTTCGAGCGTTTTAGACTGGCAAGTAACCTGAATAGCTCTTCGGAAGCAAACCAAGTCAATACTCTGGTTTATTGCATGGGAGATGAGGCTGACGACGTGCTAAGAGGGCTCGAGCTAACGGCCATGCAGCGCCAGCAATACAATGCAGTCAAAACAGCTTTCGACAGACATTTTGTCCCAAGAAAGTACGTGATTTACGAGAGGGCAAAATTCAACAAGAGAGTGCAACAGCCATCAGAACCTGTGGACACATTTATTACAGCTCTTTATGCACTAGCAGAAAACTGTGAGTACGGTGCTCTTCATGATGATCTTTTGAGAGATAGGCTTGTAGTGGGTCTTAAAGATTCGTCTCTGTCAGAAAGAATGCAGCTTGACAAAGATCTTACCCTAGCTAAAGCTATCACAATGGCAAGACAATCTGAAGAAATAAAGAGACAGCAAACTGACCTGAGAGGTGAAGTTATCGCCAGCAAAACAGCTATGGATGCAGTACAAGTTAGAAAAGCCAAGCTGAACAAGTTCAAAACCAAAGAGCAAAAACAGTTTAAGTCCCCGAAGTTTCAGCAGACCAAACATGACAGTAAAGCATGTTCCAAGTGTGGCAAAGCACCCGCGCACGCAGCAGTACAGTGCGCAGCAAAAAATGCAGAATGCCATAACTGTGGAAAACGCGGACACTATGGTAGAGTCTGTAAGTCTGGACTTTTTCTGGGTGAGGTGGATTCTGGAGAAGAACCATGGCTGGCGGACATAAACGTGGGCGGACATAAGGTGACCTTCAAGCTAGACTCCGGAGCAGATGTGTCCGCTATTTCCGAACAAACATTTGTGAGCTTCAAACTCAAAGACAAAACATTGGACAAGGCAGAAAAACCACTGTATGGACCGGGTGGGGCTGCGTTAACTGTTTTGGGGTCTACCACAGAGACTATTGTGTATGGTGACAGGAGCACTACTGAGAAGATCTATGTAGTCCGAAACCTGCGTGTGGCACTGCTGAGTAGAACAGCTTCGGTGAGACTGAAGCTTATCGCCAGAGTTGATACTATAAACAAAGAGACAGTGAATAAAGCATACCCCAAGTTATGCGAAGGACTTGGGCGGGTACAAAAGCCATACACCATAAAACTAAAACCTGATGCCAAGCCCTTTTCGCTCAAAGTGCCAAGGCGCGTGCCACTGCCGCTCATGGGCAAAGTTAAAGAAGAGTTGGACAGAATGGAAGGGTTGGGAGTTATTAGTCGTGTGGACGAGCCGACCGACTGGTGTTGTGGCATGGTTGTAGCTCCCAAAAAGGACAAAGAGAAGGTGCGTATCTGTGTGGACATGACACCTTTAAATGAGTCCGTGTGTCGTGAAAGATACATACTTCCTTCTGTAGACCAAACACTAGGCATGCTCACAGGTGCTCAGTATTTTTCAAAACTCGATGCAAATATGGGCTTTTGGCAAATACCACTATCCAAAGAGTCGGTACTCCTCACCACCTTCATTACGCCATTCGGCAGGTACCACTTCAACCGTTTGCCATTTGGTATTTACAGCGCGCCTGAACATTTTCAAAACATGATGGTGACGGAGGTTACAGCAGATCTCGAGGGAGTCGTCTGTCACATGGACGATATCCTGGTTTGGGGATCGACCGTAGAGGAGCATGACACAAGACTGCATGCTGTCCTGCAGCGGGCAGAGAAAGCCGGCGTTACATTGAACATGTCAAAATGTGAGTTTAACAAAAGAAAAGTCAAATTCCTTGGATTCATCATCTCAGCAGATGGAATGAGTCCTGATCCAGACAAAACCCAAGCTGTTCAGGACATGAAGGAGCCAAGCAACGTGAGTGAGCTCAGGAGCTTTCTCGGTATGGTGAACCAACTGGGGAAGTTTATTCCAAACCTTTCTGAAAAGGATAAACCACTGAGAGACTTACTTTCAACCAAGAACATGTGGTACTGGGGGCACGATCAGCAAAAGGCGTTTCACAACCTTAAACAAGAACTGTCTTCTCCTCCTGTGTTACAGCTCTACAACCCGAATAAGCCACAGAAAATCTCCGCGGATGCCTCTTCATTTGGCCTGGGGGCAGTCATGCTGCAGAAAGAGGGAGATGTGTGGTCACCAGTTGCTTATGCCTCCCGATCATTAACACCTACAGAGCAGCGCTACGCTCAGGTGGAAAAAGAAGCGCTGGCTCTTACGTGGGCCTGTGAGAGGTTTAATGACTTTATCCTAGGCCTTCACTTTGAACTCGAAACTGACCACAAGCCACTAGTGAGTCTTCTGGGAGGACAAGCTTTGGATGCGCTTCCGCCGCGGATACAGAGATTCCGTATGCGCTTAATGAGGTACTCATACACAATAAAGCACATCCCTGGCAAAAGTCTCACCACAGCTGACACACTCTCACGCTTACCGCTTACAAACAGTGTTACTGGCGCTGATACAGATCTTATGGAGGACACTAATATTTACCTTGAATCTGTGCTAGAGGGTCTTCCTACAAGCAGTAAATACCTGGCAGATCTTCAAGAGCAGCTGATGTCTGACAGCGTCTGTTCTCAAGTCATGAGGTACTGTGCAGAAGGCTGGCCGGATCGTAACCAGCTACAAGGAGCGGTGAAGCACTACTGGCCCGAGAGAGCTGTTCTGAGTGTGCACAATGGACTACTACTTAGGGGCACAAGGTTAGTTATTCCTGCTAACATGAGAAACTCAGTTTTGGACAAAATACACGAGGGTCACCAGGGTGTGGTTAAGTGCAGAGAGCGTGCCCGTCAGGCAGTGTGGTGGCCAGGTTTAAGCAACCAGATCAGTGAACTTGTCCTCAAATGCAGACAGTGCATACAGGAAAGAGTCAATGTAAGAGAGCCTTTAATGCCCACAGATTTACCTGAAAGACCATGGCAGAAGTTAGGTGCTGACTTGTTCGCTCTGAAAGATAAAAACTACCTGTTACTAGTGGACTACTTCTCTGGGTATATAGAGATTGCCCAGCTCAGCCCAACTCGCTCTGCCAATGTCATTGTGCATTTGAAATCAATATTTGCACGTCATGGAATACCAGAGATACTGATCACAGACAACGGCCCGCAGTTTGCATGTCAGGAAATGAAAGACTTCGCAAGTGAATACTGTTTTGAGCATGTGACCAGTAGTCCCAGGTACCCCCAAAGCAACGGCGAGGTGGAGAGAGCTGTCCGAACAGTCAAAAATCTCCTCAAGAAAGCTAGTGATCCGTACAGAGCTCTATTAGCCTATAGGACCACAGCGTTGGCAAATGGCTACAGCCCTGCACAGCTACTCATGGGGCGTCGACTCCGTACCACCCTGCCGATGCTACCAGAGCCATGTGTGCCAAATCTTCGACAACTTCGTCATGTGGAGAGGGAGAGATGGATGAGACAAACCGAATGTTTCAACAAAAGACACAGAACAAGAGATCTGGACAAACTGATACCCGGAAACCCTGTTTGGATTGCAGATGCAAAAGCAACAGGCACAGTGACATCTGTCCACCCAACTCCACGGTCCTATGTCATCAGTGGACCGCAGGGAACAATCAGAAGGAACCGCAGTCATCTTGTGCCTTTGCCGATATCAGAGACTCATACTGAATCACAACCGACCCAGTCTAATGAAAGAAACACTCCTGCAGAGATACTTTCTGAGCCACAAGCACAACAAACACCAGATGTTGTTCGAACCAGGTCTGGTAGAGAAGTGGTAAAACCAAAAAGACTGGATCTGTAAAAGAATGCATTAACATTTCTGTTATGCTTTGAATAAGTTCTGAATATGCTTTAATCTAATAAGAGTTTTTGCATAGAAAATGTTCTAATGTCTGCAATAACTGTTTGATAAGGGAAAAGAAAATGTTATGAAAATTGTTAAAATGTTTATGCCCAGAAATTTACAGTTAGCTGACCAACGTGACATGTTAAAAACAAATGCTAATGGTTTGAGTTACAGCTAAGAGTAGTTAATCTACCTTCAGTAAGGGGGATGTGGTGTAATCTATATTACATGTTACCACTAGAGGGCAACACTGGCATGTATGATGTCTGAGTACTGCATGAGCGGACAATAGAGAGGCGAGTGAGAAGCACAATGTTGTTGTTGCAGCCTGTTAATAAAGCGGCTCGGTGAACACTCAAGGCAACAGTCTTTATTTGTAAAAGAGCCCTACACAACAATCACATTGTCAGAGGCAGGTAAATACACTTGCGTTATTGCTATGTGGACCGGCTCTCTCGGTTTCCTAGGTAACCAAATATAACTCCGCCGCTGCTGTAGACTGCTTATAAATTCAGGGAACAAATTATAACTAATGCAATGTGTCGAAAAAACTAAAAATTAAAGTTTCTGAAATAAGGCCACAAAACACATACTAAATATGTGGCAATAAGACTTTTGACTAATGGATGTCGTCGCCTAGAGTTTTTTCTTCAAAATGATGAAAATCATCCTGCCTAATCATTCACATAAAACGATACATTGATTTAAGTTTTGTGAAACACTTTTAGTTTGGAAAGCCAATATGCGGATGGGGCGTAAACGCTCCAACAGCATCATGCATATTTAGTAGTTCACACCTGATGAGACAATATCCCTGCATACTTAATGAGCCATTCATTCAGGTGTGTCACCTATAGCTAACTTAAATATACAAGCTTCATAAAAATGATCATTCTAGAAGAACATTTCAGATGGCATTTAGAGGCTTTTGCATCTGAACTCTTCATATATATACACACACACACACATATATATATATATATATATATAGGCTATATACATACACACACACACATATATATATATGCATACACATACATACTTTATAATCTATTCAAAACTAGTCAACGTCTTTCAAAACTATACATTTCAAAGTATACATTTTATCATACGTATATATACAGTATATATTCCTCATCTCAGTATAGCAATAGAGTTTGCTAAATGCTGTTCATTCAATACAGCAGTATTTGAAAATCGATAATATTTTGTAAAATACATTTATATTTGCATTTATGTCAAAACCTAGACACTTTTAAACATCAAAAGGACATTTATTAATATATATTCGTGTCAAAATGACATATAAACAGATTTTCCTATTCAATTTTGCATGGAAATGCTTCCAAGACGCTTGCGTGTCGCGTGAAAAATAGGCGCCGGTTCTATTTCTAGCATGCACGCGTTTTCCACGCGGCTCGTGCCGCGCCTAAGACGCGCGTCTCACACAGGCAGTGTGCAAACTCTAAACTGTTAACATGGGAGCCGAAATAAAAACGGACACGCCACGCAGCTGAGACGCTTACGCCACGCATCCAGTGTTTCACCGGCCTTATCCAGCGGATGTGGGCGTTTCACAGGTTTGTATGCATCGCCTCACATTTGCGTTTGTATAGCGCGGTCTCCGTAGGCGGAGTCACATTACAACTTAATTAGCTGAGATGAGAACGACTGACATCTCTCTCTTTACATACATATTATATAAACTGTGAATATTTGTTTTTTATAAAAATTACTTCATTTAAAAGAAGAGAATTCAAGCTTCATGACTGTGTGTCTGTATGCCTGTTTAACTGAGTATTCGCTGAGTTGCAGTTCATTTTCGGACGCGTTTCAGAATTGACTTCACTGACGGAGAGTAGGCAGAACTCGCATCATGTTTATTTTTCTTTATTTGGCGAAAAGCACAACACTTTGTTTTTATTATGAACATACACAAAAAAATACACACTAAACAGGATCGATTGATGTATAACACAAGCATATAAGATAAAATTTTTTTTTTTTTTTTTTTTTTTTTTTTGCACTCATAAGGAAAAAAACGAGCCTATCGCACCGGCGCGATAGCCGACCCCAGGGGGTTAAGTGCACTTCCTGTGTATCTACAAATGTTATCCATCTGAATTAACCCACTAGTTCATAGCTTAAATACATGCATTAGCTTCCTAATTACATTGCAATTACAAAATATTACACAGGTATAAGCTACGTAAAATAAAGTGTATCAAGAATGTACTTAAGTGTACTTTGTGTATACATACCTTATCCATCTCTGCCTTAGTTTGATTTAACTCACTAGTTCACAGCATAAATGCATGCAGTAGTTTCCTAATTACATTGTAATTACATAATATTACACAGGTATAAGCTACGTAAAATAAAGTGTATCAAGAATGTACTTAAGTGTACTTTGTGCAGGCACGTGCACACATAGACATCAAAGGGGGCTTGAGCACCTGCCCTTTTTATTCCTGGAGAGAAAGTGCCCTTTTTTCTGGGGTGCTTTTTTTTTTTTTTTTTGAAAAATAATATATATTCCTGTTTGCGCACAGCTTCCCTGTCAAACAAATATATTTATTGAAGAATAGTATATCTAAATATCAGGTCAGGAGTTCTGAAGCGCTCCCTCTCTCTCTCTCTCTCTCTCTCTCTCTCCCTCGAAATTCGAGGCACTGGTCGAGGCTCGAATTTACTGCTGATGAGCCAAAAACAAATATAGTTAACCTGTGTTTTGCTAGCATGCATGCCTCATGAGCTACTAGACTAGCTAATGTGTAAGGGATAATCGCTATACATTAGCCCGCTTATTACATGGCTACCTACCATATAAATAATTAATTTGACACAAAATATTGATTTAAAAGGGAGTTTATTGATTTAAACCCGATTGTATTGCTTCCGCTAAAGAAACTAGTACGCTCCGTCTCTACGGTTAGAATCCTGTGAGTCCATAGCAACGCTCTGTTTTTCATGGCAACGGTGTGTTATACTCCGCACAGCGGTGTGTTATCAAGAAATAACAGACCGCATTCTACTTTGGAATTCAACCAAGCCATGTAATAAAATAAGTTAATAATAAAATAAGCATATATCACCACCAGGTGATATGCTTTAGTTATTTTGTTTATCCTATTTACCTGCATTGCCCTGTCAATTAGATGCAAATGTGCGCATTGTAACTAGTTGACCCTAATTTGCATACAGAACGTCCCCAGTTAATGACTTACATCAAGAGTCTTTCCCCCTGAAATTTAGAAATCTAAATTGACGAATTTAGAAGAAATCTACAGATGCAAACAGATGGAGGATACACTCTAAAAAATGTAGTAAATCTGAGTAACTGCATCTGGTACATTAATAAATAAAACTGAGTAGAAATAAGTTAACATTAAACATTAAAAATAACAATATTTATAAATTTCCTTTTTATTTATGAGTAATTTAACTTTTTTTATTTCCTCTAAACCTTTATAAAATAGTATTCCATACAACCACAAATACATACATGACATTGGCTTTTATTGAATTTTTACTCAATTATTTTGGTAAGTTTAATTCAAACAATCAAGTAAGATTTTCAGAGATTTTATTAAGTTAATAAAGTTAAATATTTCTGTAATATTTACTAAGCCACAGAATATTTTTAAGAGTGTAGTAGGTTCAAAACAAACTCCATCTAAATGTGGATTTTGAAGGTTTTATTTGATGATGATGATACAGTCCTCCCTCAAATGTGAAACTAAGTCCATGTCAGTCACCATCAGTTATTGTGTGTGTATGTGTGTGTGTGTGTGTGTGTGTGTACATGCATAGCAATAATAATATTAATGTATTTGATTAAAACATTAAGGCAATTCAGTATTCTGATGCTTGGTTGTGTGAAGCTAAAAAGTTATTTTGCTTGTGAAACAAAAAATATTTAAACAATTAATAAATATATACTTGAAACTAGTAGCATAGAAAATGTTTTCAAAACATGCACATTGTGGAATGGATTCCTTTGCTGCTCTATAAACCTAGTGAATACTAAGGAGACCATGGTTTCTGTGTGAACTGATTATTTTGTAGACATCTTTTGAAAATGAAACAATTGCGTGAGTTTGAGGAAGATAAAATTAATTAACTTTTTAAATTATTTTTTAAAAAAAAAGGAAGTCAGAGTTGCGTTAGTATATATACTTTTTTGTTTAAAAAAAGAAAAAAAATACGTAATTATGAGAAGTGCCCTTTATTTTACTTGAGCCCCTGCCCCTCAAAATGTCTGTGCACGTCCCTGACTTTGTGTATACATACCTTATCCATCTCTGCCTTACTTTGATTTAACTCACTAGTTCACAGCTTAAATGCATGCAGTAGCTTCTTAATTACATTGCAATTACATTGCAATTACACAGGTATAAGCTACGTAAAATAAAGTGCATCAAGAATGTACTTAAGTGTACTTTGTGTATACATACCTTATCCATCTCTGCCTTAGTTTGATTTTACTCACTAGTTCACAGCTTAAATGCATGCAGTAGTTTCCTAATTACATTGTAATTACATAATATTACACAGGGATAAGCTACGTAAAATAAAGTGTATCAAGAATGTACTTAAGTGTACTTTGTGTATACATACCTTATCTTTATCTGCCTTAGTTTGATTTAACTTACTAGTTCACAGCTTAAATGCATGCAGTAGTTTCCTAATTACATTGTAATTACATAATATTACACAGGTATAAGCTACGTAAAATAAAGTGTATCAAGAATGTACTTAAGTGTACTTTGTGTATACATACCTTATCCATCTCTGCCTTAGTTTGATTTAACTCACTAGTTCACAGCTTAAATGCATGCAGTAGTTTCCTAATTACATTGTAATTACATAATATTACACAGGTATAAGCTACGTAAAATAAAGTGTATCAAGAATGTACTTAAGTGTACTTTGTGTATACATACCTTATCCATCTCTGCCTTAGTTTGATTTAACTCACTAGTTCACAGCTTAAATGCATGCAGTAGTTTCCTAATTACATTGTAATTACATAATATTACACAGGTATAAGCTATGTAAAATAAAGTGTATCAAGAATGTACTTAAGTGTACTTTGTGTATACATACCTTATCCATCTCTGCCTTACTTTGATTTAACTCACTAGTTCACAGCTTAAATGCATGCAGTAGCTTCTTAATTACATTGCAATTACATAATATTACACAGGTATAAGCTACGTAAAATAAAGTGCATCAAGAATGTACTTAAGTGTACTTTGTGTATACATACCTTATCTTTGTCTGCCTTAGTTTGATTTAACTTACTAGTTCACAGCTTAAATGCATGCAGTAGTTTCCTAATTACATTGTAATTACATAATATTACACAGGTATAAGCTACGCAAAATAAAGTGTATCAAGAATGTACTTAAGTGTACTTTGTGTATACATACCTTATCCATCTCTGCCTTAGTTTGATTTAACTCACTAGTTCACAGCTTAAATGCATGCAGTAGTTTCCTAATTACATTGTAATTACATAATATTACACAGGGATGAGCTACGTAAAATAAAGTGTATCAAGAATGTACTTAAGTGTACTTTGTGTATACATACCTTATCCATCTCTGCCTTAGTTTGATTTAACTCACTAGTTCACAGCTTAAATGCATGCAGTAGTTTCCTAATTACATTGTAATTACATAATGTTACACAGGGATGAGCTACGTAAAATAAAGTGTATCAAGAATGTACTTAAGTGTACTTTGTGTATACATACCTTATCTTTCTTGTGATATTTTATAGTGATAATGACTGTAGTGCAGCAGAAAATGTTTTTAAAAAAGGCATAGTTGTTCTGACAGCAACAAAAAACAAAAAAGCATGTGAGGGCTGCGGCACGATAGGAACAGTATATCTTTGTGCCATTGCAGATGGGACAGCAGACTTGTATGTAAACATAATAGTTTTATAATAGTTTTAGAACAAACAGGTAGGCTATAAATATTAGGAAGAAATAATATAAAACAGGAAGATTATGAAATATTTAATAAATGATATTAGATAGAATACATGATAGTATTGCTCTTTATATGTACTATAGAGATTCATATTGCAAAAATAATTGATTTACTAATAAAGAACAGTACATATACATTACATACATGCACACATCTCAGTAGCCAAGCCATTTAAACTTTTAATCTATCTAAAAAATAAACGTAACGTGATGAAAACGCAGGAACCGGGACCATAACAATCACAGTTTAACGCTAACACTTGTGGGCTCCGCCCACAAAATACGTCATCTCTGTTTACAAACACGCAGAAGGTCTATAAGCCTGTTTATTTTTGGACTCGATTCCCAGACAGTCAGGTAGGATATATAATAGAATAACGTTTTTTTAATTAAATTAATTTATTTACCTTTTATAAGTATGTGAAGCCATGAGGTTGCATATTCCGGTTCAGTAGGTGGCGGTCAGTGTTGCCAAGTCCGCTTATTATAAGCGACTTTGGGCTTGTTTTTCTGTAAAGTCGCTTACAAATATTGGTAGTCGCGGGTCGCGTTTTTTTTGGGCTTGTTTCTAAAGTGTAGTTGCTTATTTGGGCTTGTTCCCAGCTCCATAATAAGTTGTCATGCAGAAATTTTGAGAAGGGTCTGGCTGCAGACCTGCACTTGCACTCCCAGACTTGCACTCTCAGACCTGCACGCTCAGACACCAGCGCTTCCTCTGCAAGTGACGTCACTTGCAATCGACGCATAGTGTGGTTTGTGTCGGACTGAGAACAGCTCCCAATGTCGTTAAAAAATTGTTTCTGTAAGTATATACATATAAATAAATATATATCATCGCTGTCGGGCGGAAACCTTGTATGTCCAAAGTTTGTCAATTTCATATTTTTTCACAAATCGATGCTATAGGTTGTTTGCATATGACGTCACGTTACTGCGTTGCCATGGCGCGAAATGCAGATGGCGGGCAGGAAGTGATTTGCTACATTTAGGAAGCACTATAACAAACTCAAAATGCCTATGTTTTGCGTCGTTTATGGTTGCTCAAATCGATCAAACCGAGAAACCATGAGGAGTTTTTATCATGTACCAAAAGTTGTTGTTCATAAGGGGGAAAAATGCAAGAAATTGACCGAAAAAAACCGGCAGAAAAATGGCTTGCAAACCTACGTCTGCGGTCGGGAGGAACTGAATCGGAAAATGCCCGTGTGTGCAGTGATCACTTCGTCAAAGGTGAGTTAATACAACTTATGTGGCTATGTTTGTGTAACGTACCAGTTTCCGAACTTTGTAAAGTCAAAGTAATTGTTTCTTCTTTTCTTTGAGTTTGTAAGTTACCCCTGTAACTGAAGACAAACGCGTAAGGTTAGCAAAGCTACCTACAAAGTGTTTTGAGGGTGCTGCCTTCAGTGCTTTAGTGGTGTTTCGGCGGACCTTTGAGAGTGGTTAACCTAATAACGTAAAGTAAACAGCCGTAAAAGTAACGTCGAGAAGCGCCACAGCGTTGAATGGTTGTTAGGGTTAACGTTACGGATTAATCCACAGGACAAAAAAGAAAGAATGACAGGCAAATCTTTCAATTCAGTTGAAAAATCACTCCTCTTCGTAACGCAAGGATCACATCCAACATGTTTTGATTTTTTGTCAATATCTTTCTCTTGTAATAGCGTCTAAAGTAGTACAGTACAGACTTTCCTCCATCTCGTCCATTCCGCTCTTCACTTCCTGCCCTCCATTTGAATGTCACGCGTCATCACAATCACGTGACTGCAAACCACCTATTGGTCAGTCCCCACGTGGTTCTTTTATTTTCACAAATTATTAACCAATCTAAAGTGTTGAAAATAGCTAGAGAGCAAATCTCTTAACTCCATTGGACACTTCAACTGTCTGAGAATCCTCGTAACTCCACCTCTTCTTCACTCCGCGGCGGGAGCCTCCGCAGCATTTTGTCTCCTCAAGATTAAGAAATCTTCGTCGAGCAACACGTAAAGCAAGCCTTAACTCTGATTTTATCTGTGTTAAACTATGATATCAGTTATTGATGTATTTTAAATGTCTACTTATTACACGTGTGCACTGAAGTTTTAAAAAGGTATCTAATATAATACTTGAATTAAATGTTTTGGATACCAGCATTAAATTATTGTTTTTATTATTATTTTACTGACTCGAAGTTGGCATTGTGCATGTAAAATACCCCAAGTAGCAAGGTTTTAATTTATGGGAGAAAAAAGGTCTGCCTAAGTTACTGGCGCCAAGTAAGCCTATCTTTGGATAATTCTGTATGTTTTTTAGACAATAACGAGTGAAAATAGTTAGGTTAGATACATTTGAGTAGGCATTTTTTGTTAAAAATCGATAGCTGTAATGCTTCGGTGCAGAAGGAAGCCTGTGAGCCACGAAGGTAAGTTTTAGATTAGGCTAATTTCCGCCTATTAGACAGCCTAGTAGGCCTATTTTGGTATTGCATCACTCATATCTCTTAAATGTTTAAAATGGAGTTTAGGAAGATGTATGTAACCACAATCATTAGAATTGAATAGCTCTTAAAGCCTCATCTCTTGTCAAAAGGCTCAACGCAACCGCAGACTTTGATGAACACTGCCGGCAGCAGCGAAGTCTGTGTCCGTAACATTCTAATCAATGACAGCGTAACCTCGTATCTCCCTGCTCCCAAGTCATAAATCTAGTATCTCCGAAATGTTGGAAATGTTGTGTAAATGTTGGTACTCAACAGTATATGATAGCAATATAAGGTATAATACCAACTTTAACAATACAATGTTTAATAACTCAAAAAATATGGCGTTTTTTTTTTTTATTTCCTGAAAAAAGAAATAATATAACATAATATTTACTGCTGGAAACATATTTACGGTTAATTTGTGTCGATTGCAAGTGACGTCACAGGCAGAGGAAGCGCTGGTGTCTGAGCATGCAGGTCTGAGAGTGCAAGTCTGAGAGTGCAAGTGCAAGTCTGCAGCCAGACTCTATTGGAAATTTTCTATATGTTTTTTAAACGTGGGAGTTTGTCTTGCCTGTTCTCTCTATCCCTCCCCTTTCCTCATACACACATGATACAGCAGAGTGCAACGAGTACTAGCCAATCAGAGGCAAAGTATTTTTTTTCTGGTTTTGAAACGTCAGTGAGTGATGTTTAAATGAAAATACGCGTGAGTCGCGACTGATGGTGACTGGACTGTAGGAGAGTTTTTCGAGGAACAAAAATGCCTGGGACAAAGTGGGCGAAATATAGAAGAAATATAACAGACTGGGAGAAAGAGAAAGATAATGGTGGTGTTATTCTTCATATATAATGAGGCTAAGGTGTTATGAGTCTTAAGAAAAATGTTTTAGACCAAGCCTCATCCTCACCTGTTCAAATGGTTTCGACTGGAATGGTTTTTAAACCAGTTTAGTTTATTTAAGCCTTTTCTAACTCACTCATTTGTTTATCAGAGCAGGAGCCACTTTATTGCTGCACACTAGATTATCAATAATTTCTCCTGTTTCTGGGTTATAGTTATTTAAAAATGGGATCTTCTGCAGTCCCTGCAATAATAAATAAAGAATTTGTGAATTCAGGATGATATTTATTTGTGTGCAAATTTTAATTTTAGTTTAATTTTTAATTATCAGGTTTATTGTGTATATAATGTCCTGAAGCTCAGGGGGGAGAAAAACCGTGCACAGTTTACCAATCTGACCACATGGATGTAAATTGACAATCTGTAGCCTACCCACAGTTTAAAAACCGTGCACACAGTTTATTTATTTTTCTCTTCTCGGAACCTAGGGGTGCTCCGTAAAAAAGTCGCTTGTTTTGGGCTTGTTTTCACAGGCCTGGTTGCTTATTTGTCTCGCGAGATCTGGCAACACTGGTGGCGGTATGCACCTTGCTTGCGACCCACCAAATACCAAGAGAGTGAGAGATAGTGAGTTGAGTGTCCGTCCTTCAGGTAATATCAGATGTTCCTTTTTCGTCTTTAATCAAAGATGAACCGGCCCAAAAGAAAGATTATGAAACCGTTGAAGTACAGGACGGTGGGTGAAAACGCCACATCCACTTAAGTCGCGTGTGGGAGCAGCATGACCACCACTGTGTTGGGAAAACATGACGACGCATTTAAGTGTAAGATTGGGGAGTAACTTACCTTTCACAATATTGCAGCATCACAATCTTTCCAAATTGAATATTTTCAGCACATATTCTAAACTAGTTACCTGCAATGGCTAAATTTTAGATCCCTTTTAGAAGGTGTAGCTTGCTAAGAGCATGTATATATATATTCATATTTTTGCAGTGCAGCAAGACCAATGGGACTCCATCAACTCCTCAACTTCAGAGTCCCCAGTGGAAGTTAAGAAACAGAAGAGCAAGAAAAGAAAGAAGAAAAGCAAGAGAACCCATACAGAAATATAATATATGTCAATGTGCTGCTCCTTTAAGAAAGTGTGCTGCTCCTTTAAGAAAGCAGGTAGAAGAATTACTCACCGTGCTGTTTGTCTCTTTAGACTTGCCGTAGTTCTCAATGCATGCAACAACCCTGAAGCACAGCTGAGCACTTTTCATCATCTTTTACACGTTTTGTCTTCATAACTCTGAAGAACTTATGTCTGTAAGTGATGGTTAAAGTTGCATTTTCATGACAACCTTAAGTAAAGACCGTTTGAATTACATATTTGTGTGAAAAGTGTTAAAAATGGTAAAGATGCTAATCGCGTTAGCCTGTCTATGGCGTTTTCCATGTTAAGTTAGCATTCATGCTAATCGCTATATAACCATGTGTGGTTAATGGGTAAATTTAGTGTTACTGTATTTTGTGCTTTCAAAGTAGTATTTAATCCAGTGTTAATAAGAATTTAACCTATTCAAGTTTATTAATATGTACATTTGTATTTCTGTATTGCAGTTTCACAGTGTTTCTGATAAAACATCCTAAACGTCCTACTGCTTCCTGGGTGTTTATTGAAGAACCTGTTAGCTGTCTGCCAAGCTAGAAGTCCTACCCAAATTTTAGTAAGGGCAGAACAGTGAAAAGACACTAATTCGACGGGTTACATCTGGAACGTGTTGCCACGTGGAAATGCACAGCAATCTTCAATAAAGCTGCCTTCACTATGGAAGATCTCGAGATACGATCCCAATGCTCTAACACTTCACGTAGCAGCCGGTCTTCTTCAGCAAGTGTTATAGCAGCCAGAGCACGTGCGAAGGCAGAGGCTGCTCGCACTCAAGCATCATTTGCTCAAAAAGAAGCAGACATGCTAAAAGCACAAGCATATATCGAGGAAGAACAACAGAAAGCTGCAGCTGTGGCTGCTAGGAAGAAAGCAGAGCTTGAAGCAAACCTCCACACTCTGCGACTAGAGAGTGCTGCTGCAGCTGCCAATGCTGAAGCTGAAGTTTTAGAGGCAGCTGCTGAGAACGAAGTAGGGGATCCTGATCGCATAAGCTTAAAGAGTGAATGCGTTGAGCAGGGTTTTGCAACTAATCCAAAATCTGACCACTCTCACCATGACTCGCAACCCCAAGAACCGGTGCCAACACCAACACGCCAGCTAGCAATGGAAGTTGGTGAGCCAGTTAAAAGATGCATGGAGAAGGGTACCACGCAGTCAAATGAAATCAGCCTCCACGAGTTTCAGGAATTACCCGCTCAATACACATTCATTCAAGAACAAGCTCCTTCGAGTTGCCACCATCAAAGTCCATATAAGTCCGCTCTGTACGACTTTGAGCGTCCATATCATTCATCTCCACTACGAGGAAGTTCTAGCCACAGAGATCACTCACACATGGCTACACTATCAGGCAACCATGACCAACCTTCTCAGCCTTATTCAACCTTTGCTTCCAGAGAGCCCGAGTCTGGTTCAGCAGTTATGTCAGACTTAGCCAAGTATTTGGTACGCCGCGAAATGGTGAGCTCAGGGCTACTAAAGTACGACGACCAACCAGAGAACTATAGGGCCTGGAAGGCATCCTTCTACAGCTCTATAGAGAGCCTACACCTAGCACCAAGAGAGGAGTTAGATCTCCTTTGCAAATGGCTGGGACCAAAATCTTCCGAGCAGGCAAGGAGGATAAGAGCGGTTCATATCCATGATGCAGCAGCGGGTGTGAATATGGTGTGGCAAAGGCTGGAGGACTGCTTTGGATCGCCGGAAGCCATAGAAAATGCTCTCTTCAAGAAAATAGAGGATTTTCCAAAAATCAGCAACAGAGACAATCAAAAGCTGAGAGAATTTGGAGACATTCTTTTGGAGCTAGAGGCCGCCAGAGCAGATGGCTTCTTAACTGGGCTCAGTTACTTGGATACATCTCGTGGCATCACTCCAATTGTTCAGAAACTGCCATACTCCCTGCATGACAAGTGGGTCTCTCTAGCATCTCGTTACAAAGAAGCCTACAGAGCTCCATACCCACCATTCTCTATATTTGCAAAGTTTGTCTGTGACCAGGCCAAGATTCTGAACGACCCGAGTTTCGCATTACTTACTGGTCCAAGCATGAACAAAACTGAAAGACCCTTTAAACAAAACTTGAAAACACCTGTTTCTGTCAGGAGGACGGACATCTCAGTAGACACTGACAACCATCAAGACAATTCGGGAGAAAAAGCACCGATCGACCTAGACAAGCAGTGTCCCCTACACCTCAAACCACATCCCCTGAGGAAGTGCCGTGGTTTCCGAAGCAAACCTTTGGATGAGAGAAAAACCTACCTTAGGGACAAGAACATCTGTTACAGGTGTTGTGCTTCATCCAGTCACCTAGCCAAGAACTGCGACAAAAACATTCAATGCAGAGAGTGCAATAGTGATAGTCACCCAACAGCACTTCATCCGGGACCAGCTCCGTGGACTTCTGGAGCCCCTGTAATGGCGAAAGATCAAGGCGGGGAGCAAAGGGAAGGAGCCTCTTTAGCTATCACATCCAAATGCACAGACATATGTGGGACTGCTTCCAGGTCAAGGTCATGTGCAAAAATCTGTCTTGTCAGTGTTTACCCAGTAGGCCATAGAGAAAGAGCCGTGAGAACCTACGCTGTTGTCGACGAACAGAGTAACAGATCTTTGGCAAGAAGTGAGTTTTTTGAGCTCTTTGACATCAAGGAAGGTTCAGCTTCATACACATTGAAGACATGCTCAGGAGTCATTGATACCATAGGGCGACGAGCTAACAACTTCGTCATGGAATCTTTAGATGGTAAGAATCAGATCCCACTCCCATCTCTGATTGAATGTGATATGTTGCCGGATGATAGGTCAGAAATTCCCACGCCAGAGATCGCCAAACACTATTCTCATCTCAAAAGCGTTGTGGGCAAGATCCCTCCACTCGATCCCACAGCAGCCATCCTTATCCTACTCGGACGTGATGTACCAAGAGTGCATAAAGTCCGAGAGCAGTGCAACGGACCTCATAACGCACCCTATGCCCAACGCCTCGATCTGGGCTGGGTTATCATAGGAGAAGTGTGTTTGGGGTCAGCTCACAAACCAGACTCCATCAGTGTCTACAAGACTAACATACTGAGTAACGGCCGTCCATCTCTTTTTGATCCTTGTCCAAGTAAGCTTCACATCAAAGAGAAGGTGGATGTTCAAGTACTTCAACCTGGAGTTGCACATCTCGCAGATGTTGACAACCTGTTTAGTGAAACGGATTGTCTTGGTAAAGGAGTCTTCCAGCAAACGGCCCAGGATGACAAGCCTGCTATGTCTGTGGAAGATAAGATCTTTCTGGAAATCATGGACAAAAAGATGTTTATGGACGACTCAAACAGTTGGGTGGCTCCATTGCCCTTCAGAGAACCAAGGCGCAAACTTCCCAACAATAGAGTACAAGCAGAAAACCGTTTCAAGACACTACGCCGTAGGATGGAAAGAAGTCAGGAAATGAGAGAACACATGCTTGCATTCATGCAGAGAATCTTTGAATCAGGACATGCAGAACCAGCTCCCCTGCTCCCCCGAGACCAAGAACGCTGGTATTTGCCAATTTTTGGGGTTTACCATCCACGCAAGCCAGGTCAGATTCGAGCTGTATTCGACTCCAGTGCTAAGCATGATGGTATTTCCCTGAATGACATCCTTTTGAGCGGCCCTGATTTAAACAACTCACTCCTTGGGGTACTTACTCGCTTCCGTAAAGAACCGGTTGCTGTAGTAGCAGACATAGAGCAGATGTTCTACTGCTTCAGGGTCTGCGAGGAGCATCGTGATTTCCTGCGGTTCCTCTGGTTTCAGAACAACGACCCTGCCAGAGAGGTTGCAGAGTACCGCATGACTGTCCATGTTTTTGGAAATAGCCCCTCACCAGCCGTTGCCATATATGGTTTAAGAAGAGCTGCTCTACAAGAGGAAGACGAATATGGCCTGGAGGCAAAACAGTTTGTCTTGAGAGATTTTTACGTGGATGACGGTTTGGCCTCATTTCCTACCAGTGACCTCGCCATTCATGTTCTAAAAAAGACTAAAGAAATGTTAGCAGTATCAAACATTCGACTACACAAAATAGCATCCAATCACAAGGCTGTGATGGAGGCATTCCCACCCGAAGAACGGGCTAAAGAGCTAAAGGGTTTAGCACTGGGAGTAGACCCTCTACCTGTGCAGAGAAGCTTAGGGCTCAACTGGAACCTTCAGAGCGACAGCTTCACTTTCTTCGTCTCCAGAGAAGAGAAACCATTTACGCGCAGGGGTGTTCTCTCAACAGTCAACAGTCTGTTCGACCCACTTGGTTTTGTGGCTCCAATAACAATACAAGGGAAGTCACTTGTCAGAGAACTTTCATCAGAGTATTGTGAATGGGATGCCCCATTGCCTGCCGAAAAAAAGACAAGGTGGAAGACCTGGAAAGATTCGCTCATTGCACTCGAGCAGCTTCAGATTCCACGGTCATACTTACCCGTTTCTTTGGTCTCTACACAATCCAGGGAACTTTGTGTCTTTTCTGACGCCTCTACCACAGCTATCTCTGCAGTAGCTTACATCAGAACAGTTGACAATCAGGGAAACATTCAGGTTGGATTCTGCATGGGGAAGTCCAAATTGGCTCCAAAACAGTGCCACACTGTACCACGTCTGGAGCTTTGTGCAGCCGTACTCGCGGTAGAGCTTGCAGACACGTTGGTGGAAGAGTTGGACATGAAGGTGCACACAGTTAAGTTCTACACAGATAGTAGAGTAGTGCTTGGTTATATATACAACACTAACAGAAGGTTTTACGTATATGTTGCCAACAGAGTAGCACGCATCCGAAAGTCAACACGCTCCGAACAATGGCATTTTATCAACACAGGACACAATCCTGCAGATCACGGCACACGAGACATACCAGCTACTCTCTTGAAGGAAACCAACTGGTTTTGTGGACCCCCCTTTCTCAAAAAGAAAGATAACGCTGCTTTGTCTCAGCAGGAAGTCTTCGAGCTTGTGGAACCAGACTTGGACGCAGATGTGCGTCCCCTGATTACAACCCTGGCTACTAATGTTTCCAAAGCTCACCTTGGCTCGCACAGATTCAAGCGCTTTTCCAGCTGGAAGAAACTGACCCTTGGAGTAGCTAGACTTATTCAGAAAGTCAGATCTTGCTTTAAGACCTTGGACGAAACAAAGATGGACAATCTCTCACAGGCAAGGACTGTAATAATCCGTTGTGTACAACACGAAATCTTCAAAGAGGAAATAAAAAATTTGTCCAAAGGAGAGAGTGTGTCAAAACACAGCCATCTCAGAAAACTTGATCCCATCATGGACACTGACGGTTTGTTGAGAATAGGTGGTCGCCTGTCCTCCGCCGCAATTTCATGGGAAGAGAAACATCCAATAATCATCCCTAAACTCCATCACATTGCAACACTGTTGGTGCGTTATTACCATGAACGAGTCGCACACCAAGGCAGACACATTACCGAAGGCGCCATTCGGTCTGCCGGTTTATGGATATTGGGAGGAAAGAGACTGGTTTCAAGTGTCCTACACAAATGTGTTACTTGTTTGAAGTTAAGAGGCGAGACAGAAACGCAAAAAATGTCCAACCTACCTGTCGATCGAGTTACCCAAGTTCCTCCATTTACTCATGTCGGGATGGACGTGTTTGGCCCGTGGACAGTTTGTGCTCGTCGCACCAGAGGAGGTCTTTCTGAAGGAAAACGCTGGGCAGTGTTGTTTACCTGTCTAGTCACAAGAGCAGTGCACATAGAGGTAGTGGAGTCTCTATCAACATCGAGCTTCATAAATGCTCTAAGGAGATTCACCGCTATCAGAGGACCAGCAAAGCTCTTTCGTTCCGATCGCGGAACAAACTTTGTCGGTGCCTGTAGAGAACTAGGTATAACACCACAAGAGGCAGAGCTTCAGTCTTATCTCAAGGAACAAGGCTGTACTTGGGACTTCAATGTACCCCACTCTTCTCACATGGGTGGGGCATGGGAAAGAATGATAGGTGTTGCTCGCCGCATTCTGGATGCCATGCTACTCAAGGTGCATTCCCCCAAACTCTCACATGAGGTCTTAGTCACGCTATTGGCCGAAGTTGTTGCTATAATGAACGCAAGGCCAATAGTCCCAGTGTCATCAGATCCACACAGTCCTGCTGTCCTCACGCCTGCCATGCTTTTGACACAGAAAACAGATTCACTGACCGCTCCTTTGGGATACTTTGACTTAAAGGATCTTTACCGGAGTCAATGGAAGCAGGTCCAAAACCTTGCGGATCACTTCTGGAAACAATGGCGTCAGGAATACCTTGCCACACTACAACCAAGACGGAAATGGCAGACAAGTCAACCCAACTTACAATTTGGAGATGTTGTGCTTCTTAAAGACAAGGGAGCCAGGCGGAATGAATGGCCTATGGGACTGATAGTCAATACGTTTCCTGGCCGAGATGGTAGAGTTCGCCAAGTGGAGGTTAGGGTAGTTCAAGGAGGTTCTGCTAGAGTTTATTCAAGACCCATCTCGGAAGTCGTTCTTTTATTCAGGGAGACATAGTGGTATACCATATTATACCAGGCGGGGAGTGTGCTGCTCCTTTAAGAAAGTGTGCTGCTCCTTTAAGAAAGCAGGTAGAAGAATTACTCACCGTGCTGTTTGTCTCTTTAGACTTGCCGTAGTTCTCAATGCATGCAACAACCCTGAAGCACAGCTGAGCACTTTTCATCATCTTTTACACGTTTTGTCTTCATAACTCTGAAGAACTTATGTCTGTAAGTGATGGTTAAAGTTGCATTTTCATGACAACCTTAAGTAAAGACCGTTTGAATTACATATTTGTGTGAAAAGTGTTAAAAATGGTAAAGATGCTAATCGCGTTAGCCTGTCTATGGCGTTTTCCATGTTAAGTTAGCATTCATGCTAATCGCTATATAACCATGTGTGGTTAATGGGTAAATTTAGTGTTACTGTATTTTGTGCTTTCAAAGTAGTATTTAATCCAGTGTTAATAAGAATTTAACCTATTCAAGTTTATTAATATGTACATTTGTATTTCTGTATTGCAGTTTCACAGTGTTTCTGATAAAACATCCTAAACGTCCTACTGCTTCCTGGGTGTTTATTGAAGAACCTGTTAGCTGTCTGCCAAGCTAGAAGTCCTACCCAAATTTTAGTAAGGGCAGAACAGTCAATATATGTAAATTACAAATATAATGTTAGTGCCCATGTATGTCTGCTGCATATATGAGAATATATGCAAAATTCATATATGTAAAACACATAGACATATATGAAACCTATATTTCAAAATATAGCAAAAATGGCCGTTTTTATGTAAGTGCCATATATTTTCCCGTATATGCACATAAATGTGAAATATATGTAAGACGCATATATGTATACATGCATATATGACGCATATATGTATACATGCATATATGTACTTATTTCTATAGTACATACTTTCACATATATTAGGGATACAAATCTTATATCTGAATGCCTTGAAATTAAATGCCTATAGTTGGAGATTTTGTCTATTGTGTGAATACCAAATATAGTATTTTAATACAATAATGCAGTGTTTTCTTTGTCATTTTTGACAAATACATCCACAAAGTACCATAACCATATGCCACAGCTTTAAAAATGCATCAGTATCACATGCATGTACACTGTACAACTTTTCACTGTAAATTTACAGTTAAATACTGGCAGCTGGGTTGCCATCCACATACTGTATTTTTACAACACTACTATAGTAAACAGCATTTACAGTACTCCACTGTAATTACCAAATACAGTATATACCACATTTTACATTATTAAACTTGTCGACAGCAATAAATTGTATTCTTACAGGGAATACTGCTTTTATTATTACATAATTAAAATATTATACTTTAAGGTTTCATAAGAGTAGTCACACTAGGAAAAAGAAAACAACCTTTTCTGGGTTTTAAAACATTTATATGTAGTTAACAAGTTAATTGAAGTTCGGGAGCAGGACCACACCTCAACTAATCAGCTCTCTCTCCCCGTCTGTATATATACACGGAACCCACCTTCACCACACCGTTCGTCTCAGTTTTTTCGACATGGATTCCGAGCTGTAGATCAACCCCTCTGACTCTGAAGACGATTTATTCAGAAACTCTCCTCCGTCACAGAGCGTCAGGTCTTCACAACAATCCCTAGGCAGCCAAAATTCACACCGGCTGCGTTCTGTCGTAGAAATCCCTCAGTCCCGTGGGCATTCACGTCACAGTTCATCATCGAAGATTTCTCCAACCCCGACTCGACAGGATCACTCTCCTCTGCAAACGAGAACTACCATCAACGATCGACACAGGCACGAAAGCCGGCGCGATCGCTCTCCTCGTCAACCGCGTCATCATTCAACAAACCGTAGCAATTCTCAGCGCACTCACGCCACGTCTTCCAGACCAGAGAATACCATCAAGAATTGGACTGTGGCTCGCCTTCAGCGTGCTCTTAAGGACAAAGGTATCCACTTCAGCCGATCTGACAATAAATCAAGACTATTTCAGCTTTACACAGCATCTACACACACTTCAAATTTAAATTCCGAGCCTCCAACGCTTCCGGCATTGACACGCGATCCTCTCATCGTCACTCATGACGTCACCACACTGCCTCCACAACGGCCTCAGCCAGCAGTGTCCGCGCCACCTAGTGGAGACCAAGTAATACTACCTCCAACATCTGCACCTTCTACCTCAGACTTATCCCAATTCATGACATCTTTCTTTGCTTACTTAAGCTCACAAACAGCTACAAATCCTCACGGACATTCATCCCTCCATCCCAGCATCCATTCTTCTACCCTTCCTTCTGGCATTAACAGCCACATGGCCCCTGTTATTTCTGATTCTTCCCTACAAATTCACCCAATTCAAGTCCCTCATGCAGCAAACCCAGGACTTCTACCTCTCAGTGGACCTTTTCAACCCCCTCCTCTTTCTTCCTTTTACGCAACTAATCTACCCCTTTTCCCCTCCCTCCCCCACCCCCACCCCTACCCCTACCCCTACCCCTCCCCCTCCCTTTCCCAACATCCTCACATCCTGCCAATAAATACTAGCCCATATACCCTGGCCACAGCTGCACCGCCTCCTCGTCCAGCTTCATCAATCCACCGACCCTCCCCAGTCTCTTCAGCCTTACGTCTTCAGATCTTATCAGGTAACTACACAGATTTAGCCCAGCTCCTCCATCCATCCCTCATAAATATCAGCCAGCCCAGAGAGCTGCAAACCATTCAAGGCCTAATGCAGTTCAGCCATCCTTTAAACTCTCGTTCAAAGGACCTCACTCCCACCGAATTTGCTTTAGCTTTCTCGATCTACAGAGATATAATTTGCTCTGTTTATCCCGATCGAAGAACCGAGCTAGACGATTACCTATCAATCATTTTAGACATGGCTGTGCGTTTTGGAGGAACAGGCTTCTACAACTACCACGTTCTTTTCGCCACACAAGTAGCAGGTCGGTTACAGCAGTTCAATCAGGGGACATACTGGGGCACTCTTGATGCAGAACTCTATTGTCGGATCTTCGCAGCACGCACTTCTATGTCCTGTGAACTATGCGGAGCACCATCACATCCAGCCTCAGCTTGCACCATCACACCCTCTCAATCTCAACCCTCCTCACGCAAAACATCTGTATTCAATAGATTATCCACAGCAGCCCCACCTCCTCCTCTAATTCCGAAACCTCTAAACATACAGCCCACAGCCAACGTTCCACTTCCCAAAGGCATTGACAAAAGAGGACGACCGATCCTCTACCAAGGAGGCAGAATGGTATGCAACAACTTCAACCATCTTGGCTGCTCTCTTTCCAACTGTAGATTCCTACACACCTGCTCCTTCTGTGGAGGCGCCCACTCAAGAGCCTCTTGCCCCCACAACCCAACTGCTCTACCCGACTGACTATTACAGTATCTCGGCACACCAGTCAAGGTAGAAGCATTAGCTACTGCCTTACTAGACCACCCCGACAGAGAGTTCGTAGATTTCCTTATCAATTGATTTAAAAACGGCTTTCTTCCAGGCATAGAAATAATCCCAGACACTTCTCATCTTTCCCATAACCTCCAGTCTGCCCTCTCCGAACCAAACACTGTTGACACTTTAATAGCTAAAGAAGTTCAAGAGGGATTTATGATAGGCCCGTTTAAAGAACCTCCTTTCACTCTTTTTCGCATCAGCCCTATTGGAATCGCCACCAGGAAATATTCCGGGAAGAAGAGATTAATCATCAGAATCAGAATCAGAATCAGAAAGAGCTTTATTGCCAAGTATGCTTGCGCATACAAGGAATTTGTCTTGGTGACAGTAGCTTCCAGTACACATACAATATAAAGTGACAAGACAAGTGACAAGTAACATAGGTATAAATAAAAAAATTAAAATAAAAGATTATAAATTATAAATATATATAAAGTAAAGTTATAAGGTGCTATAATGAAATGTCTGAGGGAAGTATTGCACATGTTTGTTCCACAGTAGGGGAACATTTAAGTGTTCATGAGGTAGATGGCCTAATCATCGACCTGTCCTCCCCACACGGCTCACACATTCCCAGCATTAATAGCATCATTCCAGCCCCAGACTTCTCCATGAAATACGCTTCCATCGACCAAGCCATCACTCTCATCCGCAAGGCAGGCCACGGATCATGGCTTTCAAAAGCAGACATCACCAGTGCTTTCAAAGTCTTGCCCATTCACCCAGAATTCTGGCGTTTCTTCTGAATATTCTGGAAAGGAGCTTATTATTTTTCAGTACGCCTCACTTTCGGCTGCAGAAGCAGCCCCAAGATATTTGACTCCCTCTCGGAGGCTTTATGTTGGATTCTCATCAACAACCACAGGCTTCCCTACGTCCTGCACCTCCTCGACGACTTCCTCATCATCACACCTACATCCACACCTCCACACTCAGGACTTTCCAGCCTCGTTAAAGTGTTTTCCGAACTAGGCGTACCCCTTTCAAAAGAAAAGACCTTAGGGCCCTGCACCTCCATCGAGTTTCTAGGCATCACCCTAGACTCCATCTCCTTCCAAGCATCTCTACCTCCTGAGAAAACGCAACGCATTTCATTGCTCCTATCGAACTATCTTCTAGCAGACAGGTGCACAAAGCAACAGCTGCTAGCCCTCCTCGGCCACCTTAACTACGCCATCAGAATAATTCCCCAGGGAAAATCTTTCCTTTCCAACCTACTATCAAAAGCAGCATCAATACCCTCTCTACACAACAAAGTCACCTTGGATGAAGCATGCAAAATGGAAATGTGGCTCTGGCAGAAATTCCTGTCTTCATGGAACGGCATATCCTTCTTTTATAACGACTATGTCACACAGCCAGAAGACATTCAGCTGTACACAGATGCAGCGCCTTCCATAGGATTCGGGGGCTACTACAGCGGCCGCTGGTTCGCTTCCGAGTGGCCACCAGAGTTCAGCCATCTAATTCAGCAGACAGACTTTCCCTCATCCGCACTTTACGAGATGTATCCTGTCATTATAGCAGCCCTCCTTTGGGGGCACGAATGGTCCCGACATTCCATACTCATCCACTCAGACAACTCAGCGGTAGTTGAAATCATAAATAAAGGCAGATCCAGTTCCCTGGCGATCATGCAATTAGTCCGCAGACTGACACTTATATCGGCGCAACGTCAGTTCATCATCCGAGCAGCACACGTTCCAGGATACCACAATAGCATAGCCGACTCATTGTCTCGTTTCTCTTTTCAGAAGTTCAGAATCTTAGCTCCAGAATCAGACATCCATCCCACGCCAGTTCCACCGTTTTCAGCCACCATCTTCAACTAAATCCACAGCTGGAAGAACTTTCACATGCTTCGCGAGAAGCTATTCTCAATGGCCTCGCCCAGAGTACCCTCTCTGCTTACTTGACCGGTTGGAACTGTTTTAAGGCTTACCACTCCTTTTACCAACTCTCATTTCCTCTAATGAACGTTTGGTCCATCTGTAACTTCGTTACTCATGCCCATTCCTACCAAAATATCAGGGCATCCTCCATTCAGACTTACCTATCCGGAATTAACTTTATCTACAAACTCGCCACCGGCGACCAATGCCAAACCATTTCTCACTCCCACGTATCTCTGCTTATCAGAGGTCTACGAAAACAAGAACCAGTCCTCAACATCAAACGCTTACCCTTAACTTCTGACCTCCTGAGCCAATGCATCCACACATTACGTTCCGGCTACCTGAGCCCATCGATCGACCAAACATTAGAATGCATGTTCTTTCTCGCATTCTTCGGCTTCCTGAGATGCTCAGAATTCGCCCCGTCGACTTCAGCCTTCAATCCAGCCATTCATCCCAGCCTCTCAGACATCACCGCTCATACACCAGATTCTCTGATATATAACCTAAAGAGAAGTAAAACCGACCAATTCGGAGAGTCGTTTCCAATATACATCTTTCGCCTCCACTCCTTCCTCAGTCCTTATGAGCCACTTTTGGAATACGTTTCTTCCAGATACGCCAACCATTCATCTCCTCAAGAACCACTCTTCCTCACGGAAAACAGGAAAATGGCCACGAGATTCTGGTTTAGCAAACACTTCCAAAGTATTCTCAGGACCTCCGGCATATCTCCCGAACATTACTCTATACATTCATTCCGGAT
This sequence comes from Squalius cephalus, assembly GCF_949319135.1. Classification (NCBI taxonomy): domain Eukaryota; kingdom Metazoa; phylum Chordata; class Actinopteri; order Cypriniformes; family Leuciscidae; genus Squalius; species Squalius cephalus. The sequence goes on from NC_137131.1 coordinate 31,978,089, forward strand.
TGGAGCAGCCACCACGGCCGCCAGCATGGGCATCTCGGACGAGACAATCAGAGTCTTAGGTCGATGGTCATCCGAAGCGTACCGCTTGTACATCCGCAATAATCTAAACGATTTCCGTCAAGCTCAAGCCCGCATCGTCTCATCCAAACCTTTGGGGGTCTTCAAGTAACTCAGCTTACTGCCTGGTGAAGGTGGGTTCCGTGTATATATTCCGGGAGAGAGAGCTAAATAGGTGAGGTGTGGTCCTGCTCCCGAACTTCAATCCATCCATCCCTATTCCCCCCGACCCCAGCCCCCCCCCCTCAACCTCTAACTCGACCCCTTCCCTTCCAACTCATCCATTCATCCCACTTCCCCCCGACCCTAATCCTCTCTCCTTCAATCTCTAACATCTCAATTTTAATTCCACAGGCTGCATCCAGGGGGGTCTTCAAGTAACTCAGCTTACTGCCTACCGAGACGAAGCCCCCACTCTGAGTCTCCCGGGTCAGACTCCCTGATCAGCCAGACGGAGATCCGTCGTTTACATCTTTCCCCATTTCCTTCGACCCTTATTCATTCACAAAGCTAATAGCTAATTCCGTGCAGTTGTGGCGTGGTCCTTGCTAGTGAATTAGTTAAAATGCCATCTGTGAACATGTTGGCTGAATTACTTTTTAAACATAAAATGCAATTTTAACACTTAACAACAAACAGGTAACAGTTAGCAATTAATTAAAGGGATAGTTCACCCAAAAATTTAAATTAGCCCATGATTTACTCACCCTCAAGTCATCCTAGGTGTATATGACATTCTTCTTTCAGACGAATACAATCAGAGTTCTATTAAAAAATGTCCTGGCTCTTCCAAGCTTTATAAAGTGAAATGCTGTTTCTTTTTTGAAGTCCATAAAAGTGCAAACGAAATCCCATTCAAAGTCTGCAAGTTTTCGCAGAAGTGAGGAAACCTGTAGGCTTACAGTGGTTTTGTTTTGCACAACTTGGCCAGTTTTCTTTGAAGTTACTTGTCCTTTCTTTGTTTTTGATCCACGTTCAGGATTGATGTCAAGAAAGTGTCTAAAAGGCAGAAAAAACAATTAAATATTATTAACTGAGTGTATATATTTTGACAAAGAGAGACAGTACAAAAGCTGTCTAAAACTGAACAACATGAAAAAAAAAATGCAATGTTGGATGTTGTGAAAAAAAAAAATGCAATGTTGGATGTTGTGATCAATAACTGATATTTTTTCTGCCCTGGTAAAATACATCAACTCAATGTGTCTGTTTACATGCACACTGTCAACTAACTAAATTTTTGGAAGTGGGGTTGCCAGATTTAAAGTTTTATTCTACAACTTTTGTCTACTCATCACCCAGCTCATCAACAATATCATCCCCTCATCCGGTGCCATCAGAGTATCAGTGGAAAGGCTTTAGACTCTCCGTTTATATAGAGCACACACTGCCAGAATCCAGCCCAAACCTTTGTGACAGAAATAATTTAACTTAATTGCAAGCCTTGCAATGTTTATTGCATATATGACAACATGATTTACCAGACAAAAATGCATGTTTGCACCCAAAAATTTAAATTCTGTCATTATTACTCACCCTCAAGACTTTTGTTCATCTTCGGGACACAAATGAAGATATTTTTGATGAAATCTGATTTTTGTCCTTCCATTGATTTCAATATCATTGCAACTGTCAAAGCCCAGAAAAGTGGTAAAAACATTGGTAAATATATAGCTACAGTGGTTCAACCTAAATATTATGAAGCAGGGTTTCTGCACATTTTTTAAAGTCAAATTTAAAGGTGGTGCCAAATGTGCTATGTACGTGTGTACCAACAGCACAGCAATGCACTGTTTCTCGGGGTAATTTTTAAACGACTTTTAGGTGTTTATATGACCCGTCTGCCTGTCTGATCGCAGCCCGGCCGATGTGTAGTGTTTAGCCTACATTAGCCACAAACATCTAATGTTGTAATGGTCTCACTACAGGACACATACACATGCTATACCTTGTTTGAAAGCTATGGTCCTCTAGAATTCAGTCGCTGGATTTATTTTACAGCCATTACTTGTGTTAGAGATTAACCCTCTGGGGTCTGAGGGGTTTTTGGGGTCCTTGAGATGTTCTGACATGCCCTGACATTTGTGCTTTTTTCAGTTGCTTATAAACATATTAATGGCAAAGGTGTAAATTCACTCTATTTAGCACAAACAGGGCTACCATAATATGTGAACAACTTGCATGTACATGTTTGTATTTTTGATAGAATAATGTTTATGCATGGTTTTTTCAAAAACAAAAAACTAAAGTTTCTGAAATAAGGCCATAAAACACATTCTAAATATATGTAAATAAGACTTTTGACTAATGGATGACGTTGCCTAGAATTTTTTCTTCAACATTATGTGCAAATCATCCTGCCTAATCATTCACATAACACAATACATTGATTTAAATCTTGTAAAACACTTTTTGTTTGGAAAGGCCATATGCGGGTGGGCGTGATTCACACCTGTGGAGTCAATGGGGCCCGCATAATGAGGCTGCATACGTAATGAGCCTTTCATTCAGGTGTGTGACTGAGCCACAAGAATGCAAGGACAATTGGTTTGTTGTTTTTTCCACAAATTTTGCTTGCAAATTGTACAATATCCAAGGTAAACATTTCTAGTAATTGTGCAGTTAATTGTTCTCATACTGTATTTTCAGATTTGGAATATATTCTCTTCCCAAATGTGTCACTAATAAAGCATAATACAATTATTTAAAGAGAAGGCTCATAATGACCTTTTAAGATTTTGTTTACATCTATCCTTTTATATATATATATATATATATATATATATATATATATATATATATATATATATATTTTTTTTTTTTTTTTTTTTTTTTTTTAAGGTTATACAATTAGAACAACATTTAAAATTGTAACAATATTTCCAGTGTAATCTTTCTTTGTGTTCGCGATTCATATTAAAACAGTATTTTTTCCAGCTGTAGTAGCTCCACAACATCGCGCATCTGTGCGTTCATTCATTCATAGAAACGCGATTCATATTTAAACAGTATTTTTGCCAGCTGTAGTAGCTCCACAACAGCACGCATCTGTGCGTTCGTTCGTTCATTCCAATACACAGAAACGCGATTCACATTTAAACAGTATTTTTGCCAGCTGTAGTAGCTCCACAACAGCACGCATCTTTGCGTTCATTCATTCCGATTAGAACAAAGCAAACAGAACTGACCTAATTCCTCAGCGGGATCCGTTTGCTCCTCGAAATGATACTGATAGGTAAATTTTTTGCAGGATTATTATCAAGATAGTATTATTCCTCACAGCATCGTAAAGTACATAAGTCTGAAAGTGAACTCGCGCGTGTTATCCAGCTGATGTGGGCGTTTCACAGGTTTGTTTGGATCGCCTCACATTTGCGTTTGAATAGCGCGCGCTCTCCGTGGGCGGAGCACATTAAAACTTAATTAGCTGAGATGAGAACGGCTGACATCTCTCTCTTTGCATACATATTACATAAACTGTGAATATTTGTTTTTTATAAAAATTACTTCATTTAAAAGAAGAAAATTCAAGCTTCATGCCTGTGTGACTGTATGCCTGTTTGACTGAGTATTCGCTGAGTTACAGTTCATTTTCGGACGCGTTTCAGAATTGACTTCACTGAAGGAGAGTAGGCAGAACTCGCATCATGTTTATTTTTCTTTATTTGGCGAAAAGCACAACACTTTGTTTTTATTATGAGCATACACAAAAATAATACACACTAAACAGGATCGATTGATGTACAACACAAGCATATAAGATAAAATTTAATTTTTTTTTTTTTTTTTTTTTGCACTCATACGGAAAAAAACTAGCCTATCGCGCCGGCGCGATAGCCGACCTCAGGGGGTTAAACCATAAGAAATTGCAGCTAGCAGTTAGCTAAGCTAACGTTACCCTCTTGTTCATCTAGTTGAGGCTCTACTTTCTTTCTACACCAGTTCGTGGCTATTTTTTTCTCATCTGTTGGCTATACACTGCAAATGTATCTGGTGATTAAGCAAACAAACTGTGGTGTAATAATGTTTCAAACTTTACATGTAGTAGTGTTTGTGCACATCTTCATAACTAAGTAATAGCTATTAGAAAGACACAGCTATTAAATAATTTGATTGTGGCATTGTTTCAAAAGCTTCAACTGAAATGTACTTTAGTACGTTGCAGCAGTTGTTAATAACCATAGGCCAACGCATTTGGCTATAATATTATAGTCTATCTACTTATATCAATATCATACTGAGAACAGTAAAGCATAAATGTAAAAACAAATGTAGCTACAGCACTCTCTTATTTCACACTGTCTGCTGCATCATTAGTCTGTTTTAAATTTAAATTTTAAGTGTTTCTGACTATACTAATTACTTTTATCTTTCACAGATGTCAACAATGGAGAAAAGTACATGGGAAGAAACAATACACGCACTGAAGAGCTCAGGGGGGATATGTTTGCCTCACCCAAGGGATGTGTCTGAGTGGGGTGATGACATGAAGCAATGGCCACTGATTACATATGGCGACATTTTTAATTATTTTGTTTTGTCTCTTGGGGTTGATGGTTCTGCTATGCGGAACTTTAAAAGTACTGAGGCATACCAATACCTCCACAGTGGTAAAGACAGCCGTGTGTTGGTTCACCTGGAGGAGGAGTATGTGTTTCTGAAAGCAAGCGTGAGCCCAAGTCAGGCCAGCACTCCATCTCATTTGGCTTGGGTGTTGGCCACATCCAATGGAGCAGTGGAGACTACAGGATGCACTTGCATTGCTGGGTTAGGGAGGTCCTGTAGTCATGCAGCAGCAATATTGTGGAAGGTGGGTTGAGCTGAGAAAATGCTAAAATGTTTATGTATGGCAAGGCAATTTTTCTAAATACAATGAATAACATATCTATTAATTTATTTATATATATAGAGTATTAGATATCATTTGAATTTAATTTGTCATGTTGTGTATTGTTTTTCCGAAAATGTAAACCTTTTATTTTCTCTTTTGTCAGAGTACAGTAACAGCCGCTGAAATGTTGTCTAATTGTGAGTATGTGGTCAAATCTCTCAATGATACGAAGGAGTAAGGTAAGTAAAGTCACTGCAGGTAAGCAAGCATGATTTTATTGGCATGCTTGTAAAATGCACATCAGACGATTTTGCCACTGAACATGAAGGTAAGTTTGCACTAACTGCTATCTACCAATGGAGTGAGCAGCTTATGCTCCCTTTATGTAGTGACAGTTTTTAAACATACAGTGCTTAATAAATGTATTAGAGCACCACCCAGTATAATGTTTCCCGCTGCCGCCAGAATTTAACAGTATTTCTGTTTACCAAAATATCTTCTTATCTTTCTATATCTGGATCTGATGGACTGAAGCCACAGTCCAGACTTGAACCCCATTCATTTTCATTTCATGAACGTGTCAGTTGACAAAAAAATCGAATTAATTACCCGAAAAGGAGTGGGGAGGAAGAAGAAACCCCACTGAACAGATCTGTGATTTAGTGAAATCAAAAATTGGTCAGACCAAAGTCTGATCCAAAGCAAGTCTCTGGGAACAACTATAAACTCCGTATTCTCACCACTTCACTGGTGAGTGGAAGTACTGTCACAGCTGACGAAGTCGCACTAGCTAGCAGGCAGTGCTTGAAAATTGGTTGAAACAACCAACATAAAATATAAATAATCACGCTGTGCATGTACAAATGAAGACCAGTATAAGCATCGCAAAGGGCCTCTGATACAATATAGACAGTTGACAATTCAAAAGAGGTCGATATTTCAGCAACTTAACTCTGGAACAACTCGACGCGCAGCAATGTAAGTGAATGGTGTCCAACGCCCAAATGACAGTGTTTGGAACTATTCCGATCTTCAAATCCCGGAAGTAGGCGGTTAAAAGCGCCGCCATTTTTTACAACGGAGGTCTATGGGAGTGTCGCAACTCTTTCTCTCTATGGCTCTGGGCCAACATACCTGGGATTGAGCTTGCGACATGGAAGTCGGAGTCGTAAGTCTCTGGTTGATAGCCATACCCATTGGCCGATCTGGTATTCTGGAGCAGGGCGACGATGGCGATTGGCTTGTTGTTCTTGACGTCTGATAGCATGCAGTAAGTGTGTGTGTGCTTGATCCCAGACCTTCTCGCTGCTGTGCAACCATTCTGTGACGGATGGGAGCTCTGTGGGTTCACCAGACCATGGGAAGAGAGGAGGCTGGAAGCCGAGTATACATTTAAAGGGGGTGATGCCAGTTGCGGGTTTAACCAGAGAATTTTGGGCGTATTCGGCCCAAAACAAATATCTACTCCAGTCATGTTGATGTTGTTGACAGTAAGTTCGGAGGAAGCGGATGATGTCTTGATTCAGGCGTTCTGTTTGACCGTTTGACTGTGGATGATAGCCTGAGGTGAGGCTAATGTTCACGTTCAGATGCTTGAACAAAGCCGTCCATACTCTGGAAGTGAATTGAGGTCCCCGGTCAGATACTATATCATCAGGTAATCCATAGAATCTAAACACTTGATTGCACAGGAGTTCTGCTGTTTCGAAGGCAGTGGGAAGCTTGGTGAGGGGAAATAGTCGACAGGCCTTGGAGAATCGATCCACTATGGTGAAAATGGTGGTGTAGCCTTGGGAATTGGGTAGGTCAGTGATAAAATCAACAGCAATGTGTGACCATGGTCGTTGAGGTGTTGGGAGAGGACGTAAAAGACCAGCGGGTAATCTTCGGAGTGATTTGGAGGTTTGACAGTTGATGCAATTTTGGACGTGTTTGATGGCATCGGACGAAAGGGTAGACCACCAGAATTGATTTTGGAGTAGTTGAATAGTGGCAGTGATTCCGGGATGACCGGAACTTGGGGTTGAGTGGACTTGATCGAGGAGACGGGGCCGTAGTGTTTCAGGTACAAAGAGGAGGTTTGTTGGGCATTCGGTGGGGGTGGGTATCTGAAGGTTTGCTTGTTGAATCTCGGTTATTATATCCCACTGGACAGGAGCTACTAACAGGTTTTCATGAAGGATACTTTCAGGTTTGGAGTTCTGGGCTGTCTCCTCAGTTTGCCGAGAGAGGGCATCAGCTTTGGTGTTCTTGGTGCCCGGGCGGTATGTGACGGTGAAATTGAACCTGGTGAAAAACAGAGCCCATCTAGCTTGACGGGGATTGAGACGCTTGGCTGATCGTAGGTATTCCAGATTCTTGTGGTCGGTGAGAATGATGAATGGTTGGTTAGCTCCTTCCAGCCAGTGACGCCATTCTTCTAAGGCTAATTTCATGGCTAATAGTTCACGATTCCCAACATCGTAATTACGTTCAGCTGAAGTAAGTTTGCGGGAAAAGAAAGCACAAGGATACATCTTGGCTGGGTTGCCTTGTCGCTGGGATAATATGGCTCCCACTCCCGTATTGGAAGCATCCACTTCTACGATGAATTGGCGTTCCGGGTCAGGGTGACGTAGAATGGGTGCTGAAGTGAATCGTGTCTTTAAGTCTTGGAATGCGTGTTGTGCTTCGGGGGTCCAAAGTATACGAGAACTGTGACGTTTGGTTAGAGCTGTTAGAGGAGCGGCTATGAGACTGAAGTTTCTGATGAATCTTCTGTAGAAATTTGCAAATCCCAAGAATCTTTGCAGTTCTTTTATGATCTGGGGTAATGGCCAATCCAGCACTCCTTTTACCTTCTTCTCATCCATGGCTACCCCCTCCTGACTGATAATGTATCCCAGAAAGGATACGCTTGTCTGGTGGAACTCACATTTTTCCATTTTGGCATAGAGATGATATTGAATGAGTCGCTGGAGAAATGATCTGACCTGGCGAATGTGCTCCTCCAGTGAGTTTGAGTATATCAATATATCATCAATGTACACGATCACCCATTTGTCCAGCATATCCCGAAAAACGTCATTCATGAAGGCCTGGAAGACGGAAGGACTATTTGATAGGCCGAATGGCATAACCAAGTACTCATAGTGCCCACTAGTGGTGGAAAAGGCCGTTTTCCATTCATCACCTTCCCGTATGCGGATTAGGTTGTAAGCATTGCGTAAGTCGAGCTTTGTGTAGTATTTGGCTTGACGAAGCTGTTCTAAGGCGGCTGGAACAAGAGGTAGAGGATAACGATATTTGACAGTGTTCTCATTTAATCCTCGATAATCGATGCATGGTCTGAGTCCCCCGTCTTTCTTCTTCACAAAGAAGAAGCCGGCAGCGGCTGGTGATGTGGAAGGTCGAATGAAACCTTTAGCGAGCTCTTCTTCTATGTATTGTTTCATGGCCTCAGATTCAGGTTTAGATAGGGGAAATATTCTTCCCTTAGGGGGTGTAGTACCGGGAATTAAATCAATGGCACAGTCGGTTGAGCGGTGTTCAGGAAGTTGTGAGGCCTTTTCTTTGCTGAAGGCTTCAGAGAGATCGGCATATTCAGAGGGTATGTTTCCCAGTTCGGGATCTGATGTGACAGATTCTGGTGTTGAACAGGTTACTCGAGTGACTTTGGACAGGCAGCGGTTGTTACAAGTCTCATCCCAGTGAATTATTTGACCTTCTCTCCAGGAAATGTGTGGGTTATGGATTTGAAGCCAGGGATGACCAAGAATGACGGAATGATGTGGAGCGTGAATGACGTAAAACTGGATGTACTCGGAATGAAGAGACCCAATGTGCATTTTTACTCTCTCCGTTACACGCTGGATCCTGCCCTCTCCGAGGAGACGTCCATCTAGCGCCTCCACTATCAGGGAAGAATGACAAGGGTTTAACCCTCTGGGGTCTGAGGTGTTTTCTGGGCCTTGGAGGTGTTCTGACATGCTCTGACATTTGTGCTTATTTCTGTTACTTGTGACATTGTCATGGCTAAAGTCTAATTACACTGTATTCAGCACAAACTCTGCTACAATAATATATCAGCAGCTTGTATGTAAAAGTTTGTAGTTTTGAGATAATGACATTTATGCGTGGTTTGTGAAAATACAAAAAAAAATTCTCACTGAAATAAGGTCATGAAACCCCTACTGATTATTTCTTCACAAGACTTTTGAAAATTGTATGACGTAGCCTAGAATATTTGCTCCAAAACTATGTGAAAATCACCCTGACTGCTCATTCAGATAAGACAATTTTACGATGTGTTTTGTGTGAAAAAGCTTTATGCGGGAGCTCATTAATATGTAAGCTTTCCACACCTGAGAAAGACAAAGACACTCCCTATTGGCCCTATTAGGAGCTATCAGGCCCAATCATTCTGAGCAACCTTGCACAAAGAATGAGGAGATTTAAAAAAGAATGGCTTTTAGATTTTTTAGATTTTTTGGATTTATTTACAACACAACATAATCCAAAGATACAAAACAAATGACAAAAAAGCACTCATTGAAAATAATTATCCAAAGACAGAGACCTTTGTGCCATTCCTAAAAACATTGTACATACCTTTCATTTCCAAGGTGTTTGATTTTCACTTTACCATGTTCATCACAGAGACTCATGTGAATGTTGAAGTCAGCAGGAGTGGCATCTGGGCCCTGAAAGAAAAAAAAAAAAAAGTGAACATACTGATATCAAGAGAAACTATAGGCCTGCACGATTTTGGGAATAAATTTTTGATTTTTCTGGTTAAAATTGCTTTTTAAAATTCACAGAATACACACATACACACACACATAAATGTTTCCAACAATATATAATATAATGAACACCAGGTTTGTTGTGCCTTGTAGGCATAGGCTATGCGCAGTGCTGCATAAAATAATAATAACAATAACCATATCAGCCTATAAATCTTCCAAAATATTTCAGTAACAACTAAGCTAGAAAAAATATATTGATTATCATGTTACTTCAAATGTTTCCATTCGTTATGATGATATAAAATGAGATAATAGTAAAAACATGAAGCCGTTTGGTGCTTTTCAAACGCGATCGCGATCCAAATATGATACATTCAAACGCGATCGCGCTCAAATATAAAACATTATGGTTACCATATACATATCTATCTACATTTGAGCAGATTTCCACAAACACAGTAACAGTAAACATGGGTCTAAATATTATAATATTCACCATATATCTAGCAACAGTTCAACTGCAATGTGAAATTTATGCAACAATAACAAACTAATATGTAAGAATTTCTTACCTTACATCTTTCTTGTCTTCAAATCGCGTTCTTCTTCTTCTGAGGTAATTCCAATGTAAGCTCACCGCGCGTCTTTCAAACTCGACAAAAAGCAGAGACATGTGAAGTGTTTTGGTGTTTTGTTTTTGAGGTAAGGAGCGCGTTCGCGTTCCATGTGGAGATTTGCATGTCAATCTCTTTTGCGCGAGTGGGCATGTTCAAATTAAAAAATAATTAGGAAGCGTTTGAGAAGCTGGACAACTTGTTGGTTTCATACAAATTACTTAAACAGAGAATATTTGTTTTCAGTTTGAATCCGATCATTTAAAAGTACACACTTAAATGTTTATAAAGGTATATGGCTCATAAATGTGTGACAAGTATTCGCTGAGTTTTGTTTCAGTTTATAGACGTGCTCAAGAAAAAAAAGTTCACCGCGACGGAGAGGCAAAACGCACACCCTGTTTATTTTCTTTATTTTACAAAAGCACAATGTTTTGATTTGATTGTAAGTGGACACCTACAAAAGTAAAAATATCACAGATTTTTTTTTTATATTTCTTTTTTCTGTATGACCATAAATGATGGAGTAATTTAAGTTTATAGTGCTACAATGTGAAGAAAATACGGCAAAACGCGCCGGCGCGTTTGCCGACCTCAGAGGGTTAATTTGAGGTTACATTGCTTGGCAAATGTATAAGAAATGAAGTTTCCCGCTGCTCCAGAGTCTATCAATGCTGTAGTATCAGTAATTTGATCTTGAATGGTCAAACGAATCGGGAGAGAGAAACTGGATGCAGAATTGTGATGTTTTTCTTGTTGACTCACCGATTGATTGCGATTAGAGGGTCGAGTAGGACAGGAGAGCTTCATGTGTCCAGGTTGACCACAGTACATGCACAGCCGGTTCTGCATTCTACGTTCACGTTCCTCGGGAGTAAGATGAGTGAATCCGATCTGCATAGGTTCGTGAGCGGCTGCTGCCTCGGGTAAATAATGGACTGGTGCTCGGGTGGGACGTCTGGACCGAATAAGGTTGTCGACTTGAATGGCCAGAGCTATATATTCGTTCAAGTTCTTTCCCTCATCTCGACAGGCTAACTCGGACTGAAGTTCAACTGTTAGTCCTTTCCTGAAGAGAGTTTTCAATGTACTTTCGACCCAGTTGGTTTGGGCAGCGAGCGTGCGAAACGCGAGAGCATATTCAGCTGTAGTTTTCCTCCCCTGGGTGAGAGTTAAGAGTTGTTCTCCAGCATCTCCTCCTCCTGTGGTACGTTCAAAAACTTGACGAAACTGTTGAATAAAGTCTCCAAAAGAAGCAAATGGGGAGCCCTCTGGTCTCCAAACGGCGGTAGCCCACTCCAGTGCTCTGCCTGTGAGCAGAGAACAGACAAATGCAATGCGGCTGGCATTGGTGGAATAAAGAGTGGGTTGTTGGTCAACGAAGAGCGTGCATTGTAGTAGGAAACCTTTACATTTAGTTGGAGTGCCATCAAATTTATCAGGGAAAGCAAGCCGAGGATTAACTGATGAACTCACTGTAGCTGAAGGATCACTTTGTGGTGGTGGGGCGGCGGAAGTACTTGGTGCATTAACAACTGCTGTACGAAGTTCCTGCAACCCTTGTACGAGTCGCTCGGTGAGTGTAGTCAAATGATTCAGTTGTTGGTGATGCATGTCCAGACGAGAAGCTTGGGTTGTGAGCTCAGTGGTCAATTGCATGACTGCTGCTGGATCGGTTGGCGGCGAAGTCTTCTGTAATGATTCACTAGACTTAGTAGGATCCATTTGCAGCTTTTAATAAGGAAGGTCGTACAGGCGGGGTCAAACAGGGCAGACAGAGCAAGGTAGATGAAACAGCAGGGGTAATCCAAATAACAGGCAGAATTCAGGGCAGGCAGCAATAATCAGAAGTCCAAGAACAGTCCAAGTCAGGCCAGGCAGATAACAATCAAACAAATGAGGAAACAGTCCAAGATCAAAAACCAGATAAACAAAACACGGGATAAACGCTCAGAAAAGATCACCAAGGCAAATCAAGACTTCGCAGAGAAGTGGTGAGTGGAAGTGGCTTATATGTGTGTGTGTAAATGCAGTGCAGGTGTGAAGCGCAATCAGTCCCAGGTAAGAGGTATTATGGGAATTTGAGTTAAAAGCCAATAGTTAATACTCCGGAGAAGGCTCCCTCTGGTGGCGGAGAGGAGGTGGTACGGGAGCCTCCTCTGTGACAGGTTTAAGTAACCAACATGTATATTTAAGTAAAGTTACTTCAATACAACAGTAGGGGTTCAAGAAAAAATAATGTACTCAAATTAGAGAAATTGTGAACGCTACATCCGTTTGACAATTTGTACAAAAAAAAATCATGCAATTCAAATGAAAAGTACACAAAATCTGGTCTTAAATTTACAAAACTAAGAAATAATGAAATTATTTTGGAAGAAGAAATGTTTCATATTGTCAAAATAAAGCTTTTAGTTAAACAAAAACGTTTATAACAGACTGTTAAAAATACTCAATTACATTAAAAGTAAAGAAACTTTGTAAATATAGCTAGCTAACGCAGTACTGCCCACCTCTGGTTTTCATAATTTCACAAAGTGTTACATAGAACCAATCACATTACTTTACATATTTTAACAAATTAAAGAACATGACATGATCTTTGTTAAATGTCCTGATAGCCCAATAAATAATGTCTATTACACTAAACATACAAGAACAGGATCAGGCGGAGAGTCTTGTCAAACAACTTCTTCATCATGTCAACTTACTTGTGTGTCTTACTAGCACCCGGCGAGGTCTCTTCAGAGGCGCGACGTAGCCTAACCATTTCTCGGGGTATGGATGTTCAGGAGTAGGTTTACCATCCACAAAGTGATACGAACAGACAAAAGGAAACTTCGGCGGATTCTTTAAATTCAGCGCCTTAAGCCACGCACGCCTGTCCTCTTCCTTGACCGGGGGTCGGTGCAGAGTAAATGCTGGCCCACAACATTCAGATCTCTTCTTTTGATGCTCATAACAAAGCTGAGACAGCGTCAAATTTCTTTTTCTCCAGCTGTTATGGCAGCCACGGACTGCACAGTTAACACTGGCCATCTCTAATTTCTTTAAATTGGAAGGCAATTAAATTAAACAAAGACAGATAACAGATTGGACCAGGGCAAACAAAGCGCTAAGTAGCTAAACCAGGAAGTGAGATTACGCGGATGGCGCCACCCAGTGCTACTTCCGGAATAAGGTGAATAGGAGGAGGCAAACAGCGCTGCCAGGCCAGTGATGAAGAGGCTGTGATCCTTCACACACACCTTGACCTTCCAAACTTAATATCCAGCACTCTGGTTGCTTAGAGATTGACCTGTAATGGAATAAAAAAAAAGAAAAAAAAAGAATAAATAAATAATATTAATAATTAAAATAACTACTGTGGGTTCCACTGTGGTTTGATGTAGTTCATAGTATTCATAGTTCTATGAATTAAATTTTTCAACTAAAAATTAAAATTGGTTAGAATGCTAAAATGCACTGGCATATCATTTTGTTTGTTTTAAGCATAAACTCACTTAATTTTGACTTATTCTTTCAGAAAACAAGACAATTTTTACGTGTCTATTAAATGCTTCTTCATGTAAGAATTGTAGATATCTGGACTGGAAACAAAATAAAAACACTAATTAAGAAAAACATATTTTGCAGTGGGGTGAGTAAATGATGGCTTTTCATTTTAGGTTTCATCTACCCCTTTAATGTTTACATACCAGGAAATAAGTCGTGGACTTTCTGGCAAATGTAGATTGCTGGACATCAGCGATGCAAATTCCTGAAACAATTTTTAAAAAGGACAGCACAACCTTGATCAACAGAACCAAAACATAAAACATATTACAAATTAATGAGATTTGCTGAATAATCTCTACTTATCTGCTTGAAGGATAACACCGTCTAACTTCTTTGAATTAGGGAGTAGTTGTAGTAGGACCATGGGATGGCAATCAAGAATAGGCCTACTACATTTGAAAACACCATTAGGAACATGGATTTTCATGTGCTAGCAAAATTCTGACAACGATTCAAAAGCACGATCACAGAACTGACAGAATTTGACAGCATTTTTTTTTACCACATAGACTATAACTGTAACACTACTTAAAAGCACTTACATTAACAATGGCCATCAGATTACAAAGTCTAAAACGAAAAAAATATATATCAAATGCACGTCATGCAAATAGCATGGTAAAGGTCGCCTATTATATGAAATGTCGAAGTTAACGTTACTTGGTAAACAGGTGGAACAGAGTCAGTGAATTGCTTGCGCGGCCACGGTAGTAAACCGCGTTCGCAAAATCAAACCAAATACGTGAAAACAATGTAGAAATGCGGACGCAAAAAAAAAAAAAAAAACGTATATATTGACTTACCGTATCACTCAGTTGAACAATTCTCCATCTTCTCAAACTCTAAATCCCACTTATCGTCACGCGCAGGTTAGATTATTCAATGACAAATTCTTCCATCCGTCTTCAGGTAGCTGCTACCGTTAACGTCATCCATTTTCTGCTGCGTCACAGGCAACTAATGTTTGAAACACGAACCGAACCTCAAAAAAGCTTTAAAATTGCTCACAGATTCGCAGACATTGTTTATCTTGATAACAGGAATGATTATTTGTTCAGTTGAATCCCGCTGACAAAACAAGTTTGCCTGTTGTAGCTGCCTAACGTTACTGTCTGCTCGCATGACCTTTTCAGTCAGTATGATGGTATGATCCTATATAACGAATTTATCAGGACGAAAACAGAAATGTGCTGTATATTTACAGCTGTTCTGTAAAAGATACAGCTTAATACTGTATTATGGAAATACAGTACAATTCTGTAAGAAATTCGTTGTAAATTTACAGTAAAGGGTTACAGTGTATGTTTACATACATTTATTAAATATGTGGAAAACAAATATGTATGTCACATATTTATAATTAATGTTGTCCATATATGTGAGAAACCAATACTATACTGTAATATATGCAGATATATGGTATCATATATGGATGAACTCAAATATTTTCTTCACATGTTTGGACACATAAATGTTCATATATGTTGCAGGCATATATTGTGTTCTCAGATAAGTCAAATATACAATACAATACAATACAATGTTTATTTATAAAGCACAATTTAAAAACAACCGAAGTTGACCAAAGTGCTGTACACACAGAAAAACAAAAAAGAAAATAATAGAAAAACTAGTAATAATAAAATGTAAAAATAAACATTTTACAATCTATAAACACCAGTTGTAGAATGGATATAACACACGAAAGTAAAATCATAAAACAATGAGTCAAAGTGTAAACGCCAAAGAAAAGAAATAAGTCTTAAGAGCAGACTTAAAGGCCGATAGAGTTGGGGCAATTCTGATATGGACCGGGAGACTATTACATAATTTAGGGCCGATGGCAGAAAAGGCACGATCTCCTCTATTTTTTAATCTAGTCCTCGGAACTTGCAATAGACCAGAATTAGCTGATCTAAGTGACCTTGACTGAGCGTAAGGGTGTAGAAGGTCTGACAAATACTGTGGTGCCTCATTATGAATGGATTTAAAAACAAACAATAGAATTTTAAAATCAATTCTATATTTGACCGGCAGCCAATGTAGTGAGATCAAGATCGGCGTGACAGATTCATATTTACGCTTCCCATAAAGAAGCCGAGCCGCTGCATTCTGAACCAACTGTAGACGTGCAACACAAGCCTGTGGAGCACCGATGTACAATGAGTTACAATAGTCCAGTCGAGATGTAACAAAAGCATGCATGACCGTCTCGAATTTCTTAAGGGAAAGAAAAGGCTTCACCTTTGACAGAAGACGAAGATGATAAAAACACGACTTAATCACAATACTTATCTGCTTGTCAAATTTAAGATTAATATCAAACCAAACACCCAAGTTTCTGACACACGTGGTACTATAAAGCGACAAAGATGCAAATGCAGGATCATGTACATAGTGTCCATTTGAACATAACATAATAAATTCGGTTTTACTCTCATTCAGGCTTAGGAAGTTGGTCGCAAGCCAGAGTTTTAGTTTTTCCAAACAATCCATGATAGGCTGTAATGCTTCAAAGGGATATAAATCTGGGTGTCATCTGCATACAAATGAAAAGAGACCCCATACTTGTTAAAAATAGACCCTAGTGGAAGCATATATAGGGAGAACAGTACAGGACCAAGAATTGAACCCTGGGGAACACCAGAATTTAAAGTTGTTTCAGAGGAAGAATGGTGTCCAATATTGACAACATACCTCCTGTCAGAGAGGTACGACCGAAACCACTGTAATACTGTGCCACGAAGACCAACACATGTTTCAAGGCATGATATAAGAATGTCATGGTTAACCAACAATTTTTGCCTGGAATATATTAACAGAATAGGTACCTGTTAGTTTTAAAATATATGTATAGATATATGTTGCAGTCATATATTGTGTTCTCAGATAAGTCAAATATATGTATAGATATATGTTGCAGTCATATATTGTGTTCTCAGATAAGTCAAATATATGTATAGATATATGTTGCAGTCATATATTGTGTTCTCAGATAAGTCAAATATATGTATAGATATATGTTGCAGGCATATATTGTGTTCTCAGATAAGTCAAATATATGTATATATATAGGTCATGCTATTTAAAATATAAGTACATATATGGCCATATATTACATTTTTGTATGGGAAGCAAATAAAGGGGAGGAGGGGGGATATAATGTGTTATTTTGTTGTTTGAGTATACTGTAGAAAAGACAATGTTTTATTAAGATGAAAAAGTGTTTTGAATTTTTTTTGTAAAATAAAAGTCAGAAATTAAATGGGATCCTTTATTGTATATTTACTGCACTTACCCTGTAACTACACAGAACAAGGGGGTAACAAGCGCCACTTTAATTTACAGCCCGCAGGAGTTACACTTACCCTGTAACTACACAGAACAAGGGGGTAACAAGCGTCACTTTAATTTACAGCCCGCAGGAGTTACACTCACCCTGTAACTACACAGAACAAGGGGGTAACAAGCGCCACTTTAATTTACAGCCCACAGGAGTTACACTTACCCTGTAAATACACAGTTGAAATGGGTAACAAACACTACTTACTATGTAACAATACGAAACAACACTATTTGCACAGTAATTACAGAGAAAGGTACTCTTATTAAAAAAAAAAACAAAAAAAAAAAAACTTTTAATTACACAGTATATTTGCCCTGACATTTAAGTGTCATTGCAATACAATGTGATAAGGTAAGTACTAAGTACTACATGGTACGTTCTAAATTAAAATCATAGCAGAAACTTTTTTTTTTTGGCTTAACGTTAAGTAGTTTAGCAAGAAAAGCCAATAAATAGCATTGCCAATGTTTTTCGAAATCAGCTGTTTATAAAATTGTTTTAGATTAAATTTTTATCATACTGTGCTTACATACAGCCATATATATATATATATATTTATATATGGGTGTATGGTTTGTAAAGTTGTGGGTTGTAAAGTTTAATTTACAACCCACAGATGTCAAAATTACCCTGTAACTACATTGCACAAGAACATATTTTGCCAGAAATGTGATAAAAACTTTTATATACAACAGACGTACAATTTTTGCCTGGAATATATTAACAGAATAGGTACCTGTTAGTTTTAAAATAATTACATTATAAATAATTTGCTTGTATATCTGGTTGTACCCCTTTATTACCCAAAACTTAACATATTGTTCCCTTATACCTACACGGAGGTACACTATAATTACAGAAACGTACACCGTCATTTCGGTTTACTTACGAAGTTCTTTGCAGGTTGTATATCTGCTTGTTACCCCTTTATTACTCAAAACTTAACATATTGTTCCCTTATACCTACACGGAGGTACACTATAATTACAGAAACGTACACCGTAATTTCGGTTTACTTACGAAGTTCTTTGCAGGTTGTATATCTGCTTGTTACCCCTTTATTACCCAAAACTTAACATATTGTTCACTTATACCTACACGGAAGTACACTATAATTACAGAAACGTACACCGTAATCTCGGTTACTTACGCAGTTGTTTGCGGGTCGTAATATAAAGTGTTACCGCCTATGTTCCAACCTACCTAAGGATTAATTACATACTGTAACTTATGTATGCATCAGTGGCGAGCGGTGACCTTTTTTTTAACCAGGTATGGCGCGTTATGTCAAAAATGCACCTGGTGCATGTTGGATGGGTTTATAATAAGCGAGTTTGCTCTAGACAGTGTTAGCTGCTCAGTTGTTTATTCTCATAACACATGGCAACACATCTAAAAGTTTCCTAAGTTAAGCATTTGTGTAAAGTAGCCTACATTTACCTGTTCATGCCTTCAGAAGCACCCGTAAAAGCTGTCGAGTTGAGTCACGCGCAACGCGCAAAAGGGGGGTTTGCATAATATGCCCTTTTTTTGTTATTTTAGTTATTACGCTAGGTGGCACTAATGTCGCAGAAACGACATGCTTCAGCTTTTAACAGTACGACACATTGGCTCGCATTTAAATCAGAGAAATAAGAAACACCATGGCAGGCGTCAATTATTTATTTTTATTTTTTATTAAGAATTAAAAATAAGTATAATATAATAAATATTAGAAGCCTATTATAAATAAAAAAATAAAATACTCTGAAAATAGTTTCCCTTATGACCCTTTTTTTCACTTGATTTAGTAGTTAGTCTTGTATCAAAGACAATATGATTTTTGTTGATAAGGATCTGGCAGCATCACATTTTTCCTCTTGGGCGAGCGATTTGCGGACTGCTTTTCCAGCGCATTAAATCCCCTAAATGCCAGCAAACCAATGAGAACGTGGGACAGTGATGACGATCCATAACAACAGAGTGTAGGAGCTGTGGAATAACAAATTTATTAAATGTTTAAATGAGGTTACTGATTTTAGCATGTGAGGTATAGATGATTATATTTCAAAGAAGATTAAGTCAAGCAGCCCAGGTGGCGGACATTAACCTTTGTATCCGGAACAGTGTCATGGTCCCAAAGTAAGAAGGTATGGGTGATGCTGTCAGGCTGATTGGATCATTTGAATGATAGTGTTATGCTGACTCTTGATTGAATCAACTCATGCCTATGCTTTGTCTTGATTTGTCTCCACCTCCAAAAGTCCCTCCTCTTTGTAAAGGTATAAAAACTATACTGTATAGAACTCAGTTAGACTTGGAAGAACACTACAGACGACACACAGCGAAGATCCAAATAAATCACTTCTGCTTATCCCAATGTCTCCTGGTCTTGCATGGATGAAAGAAAACTTTACAACAGATGGTGCCTTGTGACCCGGATGGAGACAAAGGAAACTCAAAGAATTTTAAGCTCTAAGAACTGAATCTTGAAACTTCAAGCTCAACAAAAGATCTTACAAAGATTGCCAGACTGAATCTTTCCAGCTTCCTCCAGATTGAAAACTTCAAGCTCCAAAAATATCTCAATGCCTGACTGAGTTCCAGACTGAATCTTGAAACCTCAAGCTCAAAGATCTCAACAAAGCTGACTGAGTTCCAGACTGAATCTTGAAACTTCAAGCTCAAAGATCTCAACAAAGCTGACTGAGTTCCAGACGAAATTTTTCTGTACAACCAACGATTCGGTGGGTTTCACTCCATTCAAAGAACCAATGCAGACCAGTACAAATGTGTTTTCCTCTGCGCCGTTCAGAGAAGTAGTTAACAAACAGCTGTAGAGTTTGGTTAACTAAAGATAAGCCTCTAAAAAGTTTTTCTTTTAGAGATTAAATTTACCCTCTGTTGTTGGCAGGGAAGATTAACAGTTATATGTTAATATTGTGTGTATGCTCTTGCTAGAGAAGACCTATCTGTAAGCTAGAGAATTAGCTTTAGAATTAGATTTAGCCTCATGTGCTAATAAGATTGTACCCTCTGTTTGCAAGACAGTAGAGAGAAGTTTTTTTAGTGTTTGTTTGTGGTAACAAAAATTCACAAAATGTTTAGGAAAAGTACTAGACAGATTACACCTTTTTGGACAGATAGTGAATTCAAGTCTTTGTTATCAGAGCACATGGACTCAATTGTGACTGAGGAAGTCAGATTGAATTTAACAAAGAAATTTGGCATTGATCCAGGCAAAGTTTGGTCAATCGAAGATTGTAAGAAGGTACTAGGAGAAAGTATTCGCAAGAACAGTGTGAAAAGTTTTATCTGTTGTCACAGAGAATTTGGTTTAACCCTAGCTACAGAACAGTCTAAGCGCAACTCCGAGCTAGAGAAACAGATCAAAGAGCTCCGTGCTAGAATATCTTCGTTGACTAAGAAAGTAAACCGCAACAAAGATGCAGAAAAAACTGATGTGGAAGAAGTTAGTCAGCCTGATAACAATTATCCTGACTTAAAAGCTTTCTTTGAAACAAATGTAGCCATCCAATCAGTAACTGATCAGCCTGTAGATTCAGTGCAGGTTTGTGGGGCTAGGAGAAGATCTCAGGGAACTAAAAGTGTTACTCCGAACTCTTCTGTTGTCCAAACACAAGCAGTCAAAACATCTTTAGGCCCGAAAGATATTGAGAGAATTGCTGAAAGTTTGCCATCAGTGCAAAGAAATTTTTCTGAGTTTAGGAGAGCATTGTTCAGTAAAACGCATCGGTAACACTTTACGGTAAGGGTACATGAATTATCATGAATTCATGTATAAATTCATGCATGAAATATGCATTAATTCATGCATTAATATTTCATGAATCATCAGGAACTAACACGAGTTCAACGTTTTTCATTCATGACTTCATGGATGAACAACACCTTAATTAAAACATTAACTAAGATGAGTACATCATCATGAATTATGATTTATTACGCATGATCATGATGTTTTCTTTGTTCACACAAAAAATTGGACTTTACCACCCATTGTGGATAAAGCTATGGTTATGGTACATGAATCATCATGAATTCATGCATAAAAAAGTATTAATTCATGCATGCAAGACTACTCTTCGAATTATTAAAGGAATGTACAAAAATCCACATTATCTAATGCATGCATACAGGCTAGAACAGTATATCAATTAATGTGAGAACTTTTTTTCTGAATTATGATCTGAGTTATCCAGCATGTTCATGTCTTCTTCATAGCCTGCAGGTAAATGGACAGACCCCAAAATTGGCCAATCACAGCACATAACATACGAATTCTGTTGGCGTTCAAATACTAGTCATCATTAACTAAGCATTATTTATCAATGATTTCATCATGTGTGTGGCCCCTCAACTAAAGTGGTGACTTGGTGCTTTGAAACACTGATGAACAATGTGTTTTCATTATGATCTGAGTTATCCAGCATGTTCATGTCTTCTTCATAGCCTGCAGGTAAATGGACAGACCCCCAAATTGGCCAATCACAGCACATAACATACGAATTCTGTTGGCATTCAAATACAGTAGTCATCATTAACTAAGCATTATTTATCAATGACTTCATCATGTTTGTGGCCCCTCAACTAAAGTGGTGACTTGGTGCTTTGAAACACTGATGAACAATGTGGCATAACTGTGAAATGACATGAATATGAGCATGAAAGTTCAAGCCTTTGCAAACAATGTACTGTGGACACAAATGGACTTTGATCTTAACTTGCAACGTGATCTCATGAGAATACATGTGTATTTTTACGTAAAGTGTAGTTCTACCATACGTACATTTATTTATGTTTTATACACACAGAAACGTATAATACTGACAGTGGACAGCACAAAAACGTAATTTATTTACTTATAAACAACTTATACAAACAACGACGTACAAATTTAGGCGTATTCCTATTTAACTTATGCATATTAAAATCGTGGCATTAATATTTTGACACATAATACACTAAAACACAACATAAATTCACAAAATAAATAAATTTTATTAGCTTAATGTGATCCAAATCTTTAGAATCCATACGTTGTTTGCAAGAAACAGATCCAAATGCAGCCCTTTATCCAGTGATCTTCATCTCCATTTCTCGGCAGAGACCGTTAACGTCATATCCCGGCATCCCGCGCTCGTGGTGAATTCAAATTCAAAAATTGCGCCCGAAGCGTTACGACATGTTTTACGGCAGTGATATCAAACGCTCATTGGCTCTCGCATGCTTCGTCACAGATTGCGACATGCCGTGTTTGTTGTGTACTACATTTGAAATGGAGAAGCGCGCGCGCGCGCCTTCACAGAGCGAACAGCGAACCGAAACCGGATTAACATTTTCATGGATTAATAACTTAAATTCTGCTCTGTAACGTTACCTCATACATAACTATTATATAACTATTATATACTGCCAGAGAGGACTGCGACACATCGTCATGTGAACGACTTTTGGTACCGGTTTTGACATTTTCTCAATAAATAAATGATGTGATTGTCTGTCTGTTGTTTTAATTTATAATTGTAGTTACGTAGTTTTAAGAAATGGTTAGGTTTAGGGGTAGGGGTAGGATTAGTGGCTCAAACTATCTTTTAATGCTACATTGTTAATAAAGCTGCCATTTCCCTACACATATCTGTCCATTACGTTTTATCCTTTTATCTATAAAATGGGTATGTTTAGGTGTGGAGTTAGGGTAAAGGGATCGTACATTTATAATTTATTAAATGGTAAAAGGGAAATTATACAGATATCTTTATGATATGAAATATTCGTAAATAGTTTAACGTACGTTTTTTAGCTGTAAAATCGTAATAATGTTATGTAACTTTACTGCTTTATTCTGAGACCAAACGGTATAAACCAGTTAAATCAACAGCTGGAAAGAGCTGAGAAGGAATTCAGTATACACCATGAACTTTATTTTAAGTGCCTGTATATCTGAAAACTCTTTACAAAACCATAAAACTGTTACAATTTCATGATATGGAGGAGTCACATCAGTTGCTTTATACGTTAAAAGGTGACTCTTTACCCAAATAGAGATCAAGCTGTTTGTGAAACTTTTTTTTTAAACAGCTTTATGGTTTTTAACTGGTTTATACCGTTTAAGAATAAAGCAGTACAGTTAAGATCAAAGTCCATTTGTGTCCACAGTACATTGTTTGCAAAGACTTGAACTTTCATGTTCATATTCATGTCATTTCACAGTTATGCCACATTGTTCATCAGTGTTTCAAAGCACCAAGTCACCACTTTAGTTGAGGGGCCACACACATGATGAAGTCATTGATAAATAATGCTTAGTTAATGATGACTACTGTATTTGAATGCCAACAGAATTCGTATGTTATGTGCTGTGATTGGCCAATTTGGGGGTCTGTCCATTTACCTGCAGGCTATGAAGAAGACATGAACATGCTGGATAACTCAGATCATAATGAAAACACATTGTTCATCAGTGTTTCAAAGCACCAAGTCACCACTTTAGTTGAGGGGCCACACACATGATGAAATCATTGATAAATAATGCTTAGTTAATGATGACTAGTATTTGAATGCCAACAGAATTCATATGTTATGTGCTGTGATTGGCCAATTTTGGGGTCTGTCCATTTACCTGCAGGCTATGAAGAAGACATGAACATGCTGGATAACTCAGATCATAATTCAGAAAAAAAGTTCTCACATTAATTGATATACTGTTCTAGCCTGTATGCATGCATTAGATAATGTGGAT
The DNA here is from genome assembly GCF_949319135.1 of Squalius cephalus. NCBI lineage: Eukaryota > Metazoa > Chordata > Actinopteri > Cypriniformes > Leuciscidae > Squalius > Squalius cephalus. Next base: position 32,001,964 of record NC_137131.1, read on the forward strand.
TTTTGTACATTCCTTTAATAATTCGAAGAGTAGTCTTGCATGCATGAATTAATACTTTTTTATGCATGAATTCATGATGATTCATGTACCATAACCATAGCTTTATCCACAATGGGTGGTAAAGTCCAATTTTTTGTGTGAACAAAGAAAACATCATGATCATGCGTAATAAATCATAATTCATGATGATGTACTCATCTTAGTTAATGTTTTAATTAAGGTGTTGTTCATCCATGAAGTCATGAATGAAAAACGTTGAACTCGTGTTAGTTCCTGATGATTCATGAGATATTAATGCATGAATTAATGCATATTTCATGCATGAATTTATACATGAATTCATGATAATTCATGTACCCTTACCGTAAAGTGTTACCAATGCATCTTTACGACATGTCGTTGCCGGAAGTTACGCAGCTGATGTCACAAATTCTAACTGAATCTGAATTCAACAATTTTGAGTCTGCTGTTACTTCCGAACTGCAACATGTCAGTAAAGGCGATTTGAGAGAAGGTGTTTTAGAATTAACATGGTCCAGTAGAACCCTGCAAGACAACTTGGACAGTTTAGCTATTTGGGAAAGAGACTCTGATGTCAAGGCAAGAGTAAAAATTGCAGCAGCATCCTTTAAGGTTAACTCAGAGAAGCAAAAGAAATGCAAAAGCCCTAGAGAAGCCAGTTGTTCTTACTGTGGCAAGCACGGACATTTTGGAAATGAGTGTAGGAAAAGCAAAAAGAACTTTAAAGATGTAAATAAGGTTACTCAGCTTCTGCTTAGCCTGCTTGATATTCTGAAGCAGCCCCTCCCCTCCTCGTTAAACTCGTGGGGCAACTTGATACAGTGTTAACCATTTAGGCTGTGAGTGCTTAATTTCCCCAGTAACTCACAACAAAGATGAAAAGACTTATTTTTTGTTTAATAGAACAAAAAGAAAGTGACTGTCTCAGCCTTTGTTTGGGGGACATTCAGTATACTCACAGCCTTAAATGTTAAGCCACAGACCATTACAATCAGACACCATCCTCTGTTAATGATGTTTATTAGGACTGATGTTTCACTAGAGAATGGAAATGTGCCAATTTTCTCACACACTGTACAGTGTGTACACAACACAGGGACAGAATAGGACACGGACAAGTGAGGTGCCCTGGGAAGAACTGACGTAACAGGCGTTCGGGGGTGAACCCAGGGTGAAGACACTACCTCATAGGCCTTTCCCGATTTAGTCCATCCTTACCTCACTGGTCCATAGGTGTCAAATAAATTAAGAAATAGGGAAAGAATGAAACGACAACAGTAGACTCTGAAAACGATAGAACCATAGTGTTTAAACTGCTACAACCGTAGTGTTTTGAAGAAATACTGCTCTCTGTTTTTCTGTTTTCTGTCTTACAGTGTGCAGATAAAACTTGATGGCTTTTTCGAGATCCATATGCAACGACCGTCTCATCTGCGTATGAAGCCCCAACCTCAAGAAGACAACCAGACCCACTGCTGAACGAACCATCACAAAAGAAAATGAAAAATACACAACGCAGATAATTCACGGACCCTAAATTGCATGTTTGTTTCTGTGTCAGCATGTAATTACAGATGAACAACACAGAATAAGTTATACGTGCCTGTAACTTACACAAGTTACAAGAATGAACTTGCTATGTGCCTGTAACTTACACCAGTTACAAGAATTAACTTTTAAGTGTCTAAATTTGTATTTTGTGAGAGTTTTTAAGAACTCTCAAACGGGGGACTGTGGAATAACAAATTTATTAAATGTTTAAATGAGGTTACTGATTTTAGCATGTGAGGTATAGATGATGATATTTCAAAGAAGATTAAGTCAAGCAGCCCAGGTGGCGGACATTAACCTTTGTATCCGGAACAGTGTCATGGTCCCAAAGTAAGAAGGTATGGGTGATGCTGTCAGGCTGATTGGATCATTTGAATGATAGTGTTATGCTGACTCTTGATTGAATCAACTCATGCCTATGCTTTGTCTTGATTTGTCTCCACCTCCAAAAGTCCCTCCTCCTTGTAAAGGTATAAAAACTATACTGTATAGAACTCAGTTAGACTTGGAAGAACACTACAGACGACACACAGCGAAGATCCAAATAAATCACTTCTGCTTATCCCAACGTCTCCTGGTCTTGCATGGATGAAAGAAAACTTTACAACAGAGCCAAAGCCAATATTACCCAACTGCAGAACCGCAGAACCATACGTCATAGCAGTGTGAGGGTGACAGCGCCAGCCTAACAGTCTGATGCCGGAAGTGGGCGGGGTAAAAGCATCTAAGGGGTGGAGATAGGTAGGTTTAGGGGTGGGTTTAGGGATCAGGGGGTGGAGATGGGTAGGTTTAGGGGTCAGGGGGTGGGGATGGGTAGGTTTAGGTATGGTATATGTAAGGTGGATATGTATGGTATGCGGTTCCGGCATCAGACTGTTAGGCTGGCACTGTCGTCCTCACACTGCTATGACGTTCTGCAGTGAGACCTATCTCGCCAAAGCTGCTTCACTTACCTGAAACTATCAGTGAGTGGAAGATTTGAAGAAAATTACCGTCATTTGGCAAATAAATAAATGGAATCACTTTATTTTACGGTGTCCTTGATACAGAGTAATTACTTAGTTAATTACTTAGTAATAAACATTGTAATTACATGTACCAAAATGTAATTAACATGTAACTAAGTTATGGTACAGCCTGTACTTACAGATTGTAATTACACACATGTAATAGGCAGCTACTGTTACACATATGTAACAAGCCGAGTCTGTTACATACATGTTACAAACTTGGTACACTGTAATTATGTAAGAAAGTACTTAGTACCACACATGTACCTTAGTTTGAATTAACTCACTAGTTCACAGCTTAAATACATGCATTAGCTTCCTAATTACATTGCAATTACATAATATTACACAGGTATAAGCTACGTAAAATAAAGTGTATCAAGACTGTACTTAAGTGGACTTCATGTGTATCTACATACCTTATCCATATGTACCTTAGTTTGAATTAACTCACTAGTTCACAGCTTAAATACATGCATTAACTTCCTAATTACATTGCAATTACATAATATTACACAGGTATAAGCTACGTAAAATAAAGTGTATCAAGACTGTACTTAAGTGTACTTCATTTGTATTTACATACCTTATCCATATGTACCTTACTTTGAATTAACTCACTAGTTCACGGCTTAAATACATGCATTAGCTTCCTAATTACATTGCAATTACATAACATTACACAGGTATAAGCTACGTAAAATAAAGTGCATCAAGACTGTACTTAAGTGTACTTCATTTGTATTTACATACCTTATCCATATGTACCTTAGTTTGAATTAACTCACTAGTTCACAGTTTAAATACATGCATTAGCTTCCTAATTACATTGCAATTACATAACATTACACAGGTATAAGCTACGTAAAATAAAGTGTATCAAGACTGTACTTAAGTGGACTTCATGTGTATCTACATACCTTATCCATATGTACCTTAGTTTGAATTAACTCACTAGTTCACAGCTTAAATACATGCATTAACTTCCTAATTACATTGCAACTACAGAATATTACACAGGTATAAGCTACGTAAAATAAAGTGTATCAAGACTGTACTTAAGTGGACTTCATGTGTATCTACATTCCTTATCCATATGTACCTTAGTTTGTATTAACTCACTAGTTCACAGCTTAAATACATGCATTAACTTCCTAATTACACTGCAACTACAGAATATTACACAGGTATAAGCTACGTAAAATAAAGTGTATCAAGACTGTACTTAAGTGGACTTCATGTGTATCTACATACCTTATTCATATGTACCTTACTTTGAATTAACTCACTAGTTCACGGCTTAAATACATGCATTAGCTTCCTAATTACATTGCAATTACATAACATTACACAGGTATAAGCTACGTAAAATAAAGTGCATCAAGACTGTACTTAAGTGTACTTCATTTGTATTTACATAACTTATCCATATGTACCTTAGTTTGAATTAACTCACTAGTTCACAGTTTAAATACATGCATTAACTTCCTAATTCCATTGCAATTACATAATATTACACAGGTATAAGCTACGTAAAATAAAGTGTATCAAGACTGTACTTAAGTGGACTTCATGTGTATCTACATACCTTATCCATATGTACCTTAGTTTGAATTAACTCACTAGTTCACAGCTTAAATACATGCATCAACTTCCTAATTACATTGCAATTACATAATATTACACAGGTATAAGCTACGTAAAATAAAGTGTATCAAGACTGTACTTAAGTGGACTTCATTTCTATCTTACCTTATTCATATGTACCTTAGTTTGAATTAACTCACTAGTTCACAGCTTAAATACATGCATTAGCTTCCTAATTACATTGCAATTACAGAATATTACACAGGTATAAGCTACGTAAAATAAAGTGTATCAAGACTGTACTTAAGTGTGCTTCATTTCTATCTTACCTTATCCATCTGTGCCTTAGATTGGATTAACTCACTAGTTCAGAGCATAAATACATGATTTTTGTCATCAGCACAGTCCGCTGATATCTGCATACACTATTTGAGTGTAGCCTGTTCATGGACGAGTGATTTTTGAGTGCTAAAAAAACAAAGCATAAGGCTACAAATTAAATATACCCAAACTTTAAGTGTACCTACCCTTTGTAGCCACCTGCCTGTCAATACAAATAATGGAAATTAATGAGATGTGAGCAGATTTTTACAATTCAAAACTTTATTCTGAAGTTTTAAAAGATTGCAACACAAAAATAAAATGGCTTTTTAAACATTAAGCAAAACATATTACCGGGACTGATTCAGAAACAAATAATACAATAGCCCCAATATAAAACAACTGAAAAATAAGGGTCTTATCTATATTTATACTTGATTGGCAGAAGCTTGCCTTTCGCTTTTAGCTCTTCAATTTTAGCACGGACCTCTGGAGTCATTGATTCTGCACAACGCTTTGAATAATCTAAAAGCTTCTCTTTTTTGAGATTAAATGGTGGGAGGCTCTTTAAAAATTTTGGAGCTGCCATTGTAATTTCAGCCAGGGGAGCAGACAGAGCCAGTGTGTTACGATCCACACCTACAGTTTTGAAGGCCTTATTCATGCTCCCCTGACTCTTGTAAGCCTTCACAACTTTGTGGTACCGACGTACCACATCGTCAATTGTGCGAGCTGCAAAGAAAACAAGAAAAACAGAATTATAAGCCATTTACTTTAAACTGACTAGAATAGGACTGAAAGTATATATTAAATAGCATTGCTTACTCCCACCCAATTGTCATAGGCAGCATTGTAAATGATCACAGTACAGACAAGAATCAAGTCTGTGTCATATAAACTGCCAGCCAAACAACTTGCTTATCTACATGCATTGAAAAAATATATTTATTCAATGTTGTTTAATATACGTAAACCTATTTATTAAATGTTATCCACATGAGAGTTTCTCCTCATGAAAGACTGTGGATCTGTGGAATGTGGAACTGTGATAAGATGATTGACAGGGCAGTTTAAACGGTGACAGGATGCACATAACTAAGCAACAGAGCTGTCTGTTAAAGATGATGAAGTATTATGTCCCAAAGCTGGATACTACTACATGCCTCTCATACATACTCTAATGCAGGGGTACTCAAGTTCAGATGCCAAGGGGGCCACATTTAAACCATATTAAATGTGAAGGGCCACAAATTACAACTTGCATCGTAAAACTTTATTTATGACAATATTTACAGTTTTTACTAGAAATTCAGTTTATTACCTATCTTGCTAGGTAAGTCTTGCTAGTCTTTCTACTGAATAGTCAACTGAATACTGTAATACTGAACATAAAATTAAAATAAAATTTTATTTGGATAATAATTTTCTTGCGATATTAATGAGTTCATACTCAGAGTATTAAAAAACCTTGCTAGGTAAGTCTTGCTAGTCTTTGTCCTATTTAAAGTAGGCTAATACTGAACATGGAAATAAAAAATATGGAACAAAAAGTGGATTAACAGTTTTCTAGCAATATTAATTATTAATATTAAGCAAAAAAAAAAAAAAAAAGAGTTCATATTCAAACAGAGTTCATTTTTTTTTTTTTTCCAAAACGCAATAAATCCATCATTTTTTCCCCCCAAAACGCTATAAACGCTTTTTTTGTTTGTATTTTTAAAAAAGTCTTTTGTCTTTTATTTTTCGTGTTTGCATTTATGAGGAAAAAACAATGTTACGTGACAGTTCTCCATTACGGACGTGAGCGGCACTAAAAGACTTTCAAACTTTCACGGAGACCTCAAACAGAAAGCACAAACCTTTCTTTAAAAATGGCGTTTATCGCGTTTTGGAAAAGAGCTCTTCATATATTATCTTTATATTTTCAATATTTAACAATTATTGATTAGGCCTATAATATATATAGGCAATTAGCCTACATCAAATGTTCAATTATTTATTATATGTTTTCTTTAGATGACATTATACAGGGTCGCAACTTTTAAGTTTGTCAGAATTCGCTCAAAAGCAGCTTTGATCAGTTTTTCATGCGAGCCGTGCCCCGTTCCGAACAAAACTGCCGGTTATAACTGGAGGTTTTGCAAGTGTGTCGCGAACTCATCACTGCCGTGCTGACAGCTCGTAATTGTAATGGGAGCGCTTTTTGCTACTGTTTATAACCCATTGACACTTTGAAAATAAGTTTTGTTTTTATGAGGATCATCGGCCAATTACACATTGCAGTAGAGATGCGCGGATCAGCTCTAACGTCACCCGAATCAGCTGTGAAAGTGCGCAGCTCTGAATGCACGAGCTATGCATAGCGTGCCGCACACACAAGTTGCCTGACAGTTTTACCGTTTGTTTTGCTATTGTTGCGCTTAGCAAGTTAATGGTACATTTCGGAGATATCAAGTAGCTAAAGTCTCACTAAACATTTCACACACATCACAATGACGATGATGAATGTTATTTTTTATTAATCTACCAACGGATTATCGACCGTTCGCAATATACATAGATAAAAATCAAACTGTCTAATATTCGCGTATACTTTTGAGCTCAAATTATAAAAAAAGTGCGTTCATCTTTTGCATGACGCGGGCCATCAAATTAATGCCGATGGGCCGGATGCGGCCCGCGGGCCGCCTGTTGAGTATCTGTGCTCTAATGTATGTACTTTTTCCTCACAAAAGGAGTATACTTTTAGGGTGTAGTATATGAAGGCGAATTGAGATTGGTTGAATTTAGTATTGAATTGGGTGTGTTCAATGAGGACATGTGAAATGTACTGTACAGTGTTGGGGGCTACAAAAACAGGGGTTGGGAACCACTGCAGGTAAGAACAGCAGGATTCTATCAATAGTAAAAAAATGAAAAATAAAAAAAAATATTATTAGGGATGGAGCTAAACTCTACAGGCCCACCAAAGTCAGATTTGAAGAACACTGTTATCCAGTATGTGCACTCTACTGTGAACTGCCCTGTCTGCTGGCTAATCTACTGCAGGCTATCCCATTATTTCTGAAGATAAACAAGAAACATGTGAGGTAAGCCCAACAACATTCTAGCAAATTGCATAGTTACAAAACATTCTTAGAATCACAATCATGACTCTTTTACACATTTGTATTTAATCATTGTATCTTGTTATTGATGTATGATGTAAATTTGATGTTAATTGAAATAGTCTTATGTATTCATTTACTAAATATAATAAGACGTTGGCAAGCCTAGGAAGGTGTGCCAAGGGATAAACATTTCAAATGATAAGTGTCCCTAATAGTAGTTATTCCTGTTAGAAAAAAAAAAGGTAACACTATGGCCCTTAATTGCAAAATGGTTGCCAAACACAACAGTACCTCTCGCCATTGCCAGAGGATGACAGTGCTCCTTTTTACTCTTCTTGCGGGATTTCTACATTTTGGAGAACGAAGAGGATGAAAGTGAGGAGCTTGAGGTGGATTTGAAGGTGGAGCTGGAGGTGGAGCTTGAGCTGGAGCTGGAGGTGGAGCTGGAATCATCTGAATCACGGGATTTGTACTTTTTTGACTTCCCTGCCCCCCCCACCCAAAAAAACAAACAAAAAAACATCACATTATAACAATTTACTTTTTGTGTGAACTGGTTTTCATTTGTATTCAAGTGCCTTCAGTTCACACCATAAATAAGCCTCAACTGCCAGTAATTTTTTTTGTTTTGTTTTTTACTGTGGATGTATTTTAAGCTTTGGCATCTGCTATCTCCTGACAAAGAACTAAAGTTTGAAAAGAAATGGGTAATCAAATTGTCCTATATATTTTGACACTTGACAGACTTTGCAAAAATGACTTATTTTAAAATCAGCCCCATCCTGTTGTCGCAAAGCAGTTCTACATTTCATTCCGCTAACATCTTAACAGACCTCACCCAGCCATAGTCACCAACCTGTTCTTGCCCTCAATTTTTTCTTCAAAATGTCAATTTCCTCATGCATTTTCTTAATTTTTTTCCGCAGTCTTTTATTTTTCTTCAGCAACTTCAGGGAGCTGGTTTTATCTGCAATCAACAAAATATTCAATGTAGAGTTAAGGCATATTTATGAAGCACTTAGATTTCCACTTTAACCAAAGCGCTAAATAAGATTTCAATAGGAGATAAAAAAAATGTAACAAATAAATAAACAAATGTTATTTGACAATACCATTTTAACATAAGATAAAAAAGCATGATGTTAAAAATAATCTACTAAATTAAAATCAGTGACATTGTCTGATAATAAAAATGAACTTGAAACATCAATGTTAATAAAAAAAGCAATGTATGCTTATTAAGTATGCTTAATAAGTGTGGTCCCGTTTCTGTGTACCAGTTAAAAATCTAAGGCAAATATCTATATTTCAAAATTTCAATTGAGGAATGCTTACATTCTCAGAATCAAGACCGAATACAATGATTAAACTCTTACCACTGGACAGAACCATCTCATCACACTGTACACTCTCCTCGCTGGACACATTATCTTAGCATGATCTGGTCTTCTCCATGCTTCTCTACTTCTTCAGCAACTTGTAGATCTTCTGTCACATTTTTGGGGCTCTCTACAGTCTCTTCATCCATACTTTTTTTCATTTTCTTTTTCCCTCTTTTGCTGGCCATGGTGGACCTGGGTCAGAATAAATAGTGATAAACCACATCATTAAAACTTTTTTGGCTATGATATTTAATATTAAAATTGGTGAATGTACTTTATTTTTATTAAAAGTAAGTATATGTATATCTATCAAGATAGAGAGAAAGAGATAGATATACATAGATAGAGAGAGATACATAGACAAGATATATATATATATATATAGAGAGAGAGAGAGAGAGAGAGAGAGAGAGAGAGAGAGGGAGAGAGAGAGAGAGGGAGAGAAAGAGAGAGATAGAGGGATACATAGATAAGATATATATATATATATCAGGCACGTGCACAGGTAGGGCTCAACCTGTGCAGAGCACATGCCCTTTTTGCCCTTACACTCCGAAGTGCCCTTTTTTGGGTGGTGTTTTTTTTTTTTTTTTTTTTTAAATCAATGCTATTAGTTACCATTTACGTCCGTCTGTCTGTTTTACAAATATTTAGCCAATGAAAGTTCTTAAAATGAACTTGTGTAAATCGTATTCAATCCTCAAGCTGTCAGTATGCTGATAACTCCGCCCTCTCTATATTCACGGAATCAACTGAAGTTCCACAGCAGCCGCACAGTAGACAGCAGCTGAACGAAGTTTTGCGAAGGGTAAATAAATATCTTGTTGTTTGAATAAATAGGCTACTACTAAACACTATGTCTATAAAGGCTAATATTTTATTTATTTGATGTCTGACTTACTGAGACATGTGGGACGTCGCCTGAGACTGAGAGGTATGCATTTGCCATCTAGTCATAGCCAATACATAGACACTTAAATAGCCTGTGCATACAGTAGCCTTTCATCTTTTATAAAATGCGATTTTGGCCAAATGTATTTTACAGAAGGAAAAACTGAGCGCCCATATAGGTACAACAAACTAGTTGGTTATAACCTGTTGATGAAAATGTAATGTGATGCCGCCGGCGCCGTTTTAATGACGGACAAAAAAATGCACATTTTCACACATTCGCTGGTCAAAAACTAGATACTGATAAGTAATACAACAACATATAATTTGTTTTTACCATCGGAAAAATAACAGGTGCGCCCCCGCGCTGTTTCGTACTGGAACTTACACAAAGCGACGAGTGATCCTCGTCACCTAGGTAACATATATTTCTAAGAAGTAAGACATTTCTTCTTTGATTTATGATTGCTGATATACACCTAATTTATTAACATTTAGACTAATCATGTTATGGTTAATTCAAGGCTGTTAATATGCACGTATTATCTAGCTAATTTTTTAATCTATAGTATTCTATACTCTCCGCTCGTCCTCACATGGTTTTACTACAGTAATATTGTAGTAGTGACTTACTTTTTTTTTTACAGAAGATCACTGAAATCTTTATATTTTATCATGTAGAATGTAATTCATGATTTAATTCATTCCAAGGCTTCATTTATTTGATCCAAAATACAGCAAAAACAGTAATATTGTTAAATATTTTTACAATTTAAAATAACTGTTTTCTATTTGAATATATTTTAAAATGTAATTTATTTCTGTGATCAAAGCTGCATTTTCAGCATTACTCCAGTTCAGTACTCTTCAGTGTTACGTGATCCTTCAGAAATGCTTTTCACTGCAACTGTATTTTTCACACTATTTATTTTTTTTTTCCATTGCTTTTCATTTTCAGACCTTCAAGAGACCAACATCCCTGGCTCACTGAAGGTTGCTGTTAGGTTTAAAGAAGCCCTTAAAACCATGTTTATCTATATTATCTATATTATTATTATTATGATTGTTATTAATCGTGAATAAATCTAAAGCTTTTGAGACTATTATTTTGTGTTATTGAAAATGGGAGGGGGGTGCCCTTTTTTTAGTTTCAGCACATGCCCCTCAAAAAGTCTGTGCACGGCCCTGATATATATATATAGAGAGAGAGAGAGAGAGAGAGAGAGAGAAAGAGAGAGCGAGAGAGAGAGATAAAGCAGTCAAATGAGACGGTGCAATCAACAATCCTATACATAATTTAATACATCTCACATCAATATATTATCTAAATATGTATATAGCAACAAAAATACTTATACCATACCTACAGTATCTTCTCGACTCGTACTCGAGTTTAAACAATAGAGAACGTTATGGGTCACGTGGTAATGCGGTTGACGTACATAAACCGCGCACGTGCAGGTTGGCGGCTAGGCGCGGCAGCGCGGGATTTCAAATATGGTGTCTGTACCATTGCCACAGCACAAACAAAATGACAAGATAAAGCTTATTAAATGGATGCAGCGAAATAAATTATTGGCCAAAAAAATGAGATGTGGAGACTGCAGAAGAAAAATGAAGTTCGTGAAAGACAACAGAAAAGATGGATATACCTGGTGAGTGGTTTGGAAAAAAGGAGTCATTTATTTATTTTTAATTTACTGATCACTTTAGTACCATTAATCTTTTTCTTTCTTTAAAAAAAACAAAAAAACAGGGTGTGCTATCGCAAACAGAACCACACCCAAAGGAAGAAAAAATCAATCCGGACTGGATCAATTTTTTCAGGATCTCATAAAGACCTTCATCAATGGTTTATGTTTATTTACAGGTAATTCACACAATTATATATATATATATATATATATATATATATATATATATATATATATATATATATATATCATTAAACTCCACAACATGCTTTCTTAGAAGTTAAGTAGCCATCAGACATGTTATAGGATTTCCATGGCTCTGTTTGACCAGATTTAAGGCCATATAAAGAGGATAAAATAGCTTAATTATTATAGCAAAATTCTTAATTATAATATTAAGTGTTATTAATTTTTCCTGCCGATGGAAAAACAGAGAAATGTCGATACATGTGATTTCAAAGTCAAAATGCTGCGATGTTGCACATTGTACTGGCTTGTGGAATTGTGTTTTTAATATTATTGTAATATGTTATATGGTTGTAAAAGGGCATATTTTATGTCCCTCGATCATGGTCATAATTTTTTTTTGGTAAAAACGAGAAAAAAAAAACGAAGAAAAAAAATAAAAAAGTAAAAAAAAGTAAAACTGTAGCAACAGTAGTAAAGCATAAACATGTCAAAATAAGAGTCCCAGTGAATTTATGGCTTGTTTATGATTATGCTTGCAGGTTTTTGTTGTTGTTGTTGTTGTTGTTGTTTTTTACTGGATATTATTTTGGTTATTCAACAAGCTGTTTCTGTGGCTTCTCCCTGAGCCACCCCATTACAGGAAGGAAAGACAAATAACATTATCTAACAAATTCAATTATATTCAGTAGGTATACTAGTATCAACAAAATAATCTGTTTGTTGTGTTTCTTTAAACACAATTTTATACCAGGAAACTAACATATCATAAACCTCTAATTAGTATGTATTGATGTGTTAGTACATAAACCAAGTTTATTATGTAAAAATAGAATAAAACATGTCTTGAGTTACTTGCATTTACCCTGTTCTGCAGTTGAATGTGTGCCCCAACCATAGGCCCCAATCTGAAAGAATCTGATATATATTATTTATTTCCTTATATACATTAATATACATTTATTAACTTATATAAGTTTGTTCTGTATGAACATGTAGTATTTATTTGTGCAGGCTTAAAAACACTGATTTTCTTGCTCAAATTCATGTTGGAACATTTAAAAAAAAAATCTAATTTTTTTTTTTTTTTTTTGCAAGCATGACAAATATCTATAAATATATAACATGCCTCATAATTTAGGTTATTTAAAGGTACCATTGGCCTTTTTCATTCATTTTATTATTGTTAATTTAAATATAAAATTAGGAATAAAGAAATTTCATTATGTTACTTGTGTGATTTTAACTGCTGTGTACATGCATTTATGCCACATCTGGGCAGCATTAAACAATTTTCCACTACAGATGCAATTTTAAGTATTTTGTTTTTATATAAAAGATGGGACAGATACATTATATAATGTAAGTAAAAACAAATCCCCCTAATGATAATTTTCATTGGGAAAATGTCACAAACTTTAATTTCTGACATTGGTAAGGTTTTAAATTTTGTAAATACTAACTTTGTTGTTTTATAGGTTTGCTCAAGGATTGAGATTACGCCAGATTGACATGATGGAAGATGGAGTGGCATCCAGTTCAACAACACTCTCAAAAATGAACAAAAAGCTCAGAAAGGTAAGCTTAAGTGTTAGTTTTGATTTGATTAGTTTTGGATTCTGTTCTGTTATAATGTAAATTCCCATTTTGTTGAATACAACTCTGGTGTGCATCCTGGGATTGTTGAAAAAATTGTAAACAAATCAAGTTTAGAGTACATATGAAGAGTTCAGATGCAAAAACCTCTAAATGCCATCTGAAATTTTCATCTAGAATGATAATTTTTTATCAAGCTCATATATTTAATTTCAATAATTTCATTTAAATGGCAATTAATAGGTAATTTTCATTGCCATTTAAGTGAAATTACTGAACTTAAATATACAAGCTTCATAAAAATGATCATTCTAGGAGGAAATTTCAGATGGCATTTAGAGGTTTTTGCATCTGAACTCTTCATATGCTTGAAACTAAATCTGGTGTAATAGTTTGCTTTTTATGCTTTCTAACAATGGTTTTTAATTAAAAGGTGTGCACAAATGCATTGAGAAGGATGAAAAGAAAGCACCAATTCAAAATTGGAGGGCGATCGAGTAATTAGTAATTACTAGTAATTTAGCATAGCAGAACTGCATTTGGTTAAGATTTTATGTGCAAACTTTTAAGATGTATTGTGTATTTGTGTATACATAACTGAAATTATGTATTTCTTATAGTATAACCGTGGACGGTATGGTGGTACTTGGGCAAGACATGGATGGGTGTTTGGTCTGTTAGAAGTACACCACAGTAGCCGAAGACCTGTTCTTAAGCTGGTCCCTTCACGAGCACGCACAACTCTGATCCCAATCATTAAACGGCATGTTAGAAGCGGTTCAACAATCTACAGTGATTCCTGGCGGGCATATGTACAGTCCCTCACTAAAGAAGGATATCATCACTATCCGGTAAACCACAAGAATAACTTTGTGGATCCACAGACTGGCAGCCACACTCAACACATTGAGAGATACTGGCAAACAATTAAAGGACAAGTGTGGAGATTAAGGGGGAACCGTACTGGGAAAATGCTGATGAGCCACTTGAAGTTTATTGAATGGACATATTGGCTAGGAAAGAAAACCAAGAAAGGCATCTTTGGAAGGCTCATTCACGACATAAGTCAAAAATACAGAGTGTGAGTCCATTAGTTTTGACTTATGTCCACTGACCTCAGTGGACTTTCAAGAATACACTTTAGAGTGTAGATTTCATTTATAAAATATGTATTCTCATTAATGTTTGTGAAACATTGTACATTTTAGCAGTTAATTATATGTTGTATTTGAAGGGGGAAAATAAATTTACAATTTACAATCATTTTGATAATGTCACCTTTTGTGTGCAGGCAGGTGGATGGAAAGGGTAACACCACATCAATTCAACTCTACACTATTGAGTTAAAATACAGTATTCAGTAATTGTAATGTAGTTGGGAAGCTACTGCTTGTATTTATGCTGTGAACTAGTGAGTTTACCCAAACTAAGGTACATATGGACAAGGTAAGATAGAAATTAAGTACTCTTAAGTACAATCTTGATACACTTTATTTTACATAGCTTATACCTGTGTAATATTATGTAGTTGCAATGTAATTAAGAAGCTAATGCATGTATTTAAGCTGTGAACTAGTGAGTTAATTCAAACTAAGGTACATATGGATAAGGTATGTAGATACACATGAAGTCCACTTAAGTACAGTCTTGATACACTTTATTTTACGTAGCTTATACCTGTGTAATATTATGTAATTGCAATGTAATTAGGAAGTTAATGCATGTATTTAAGCTGTGAACTAGTGAGTTAATCCAAACTAAGGTACATATGGATAATGTATGTAGATACACATGAAGTCCACTTAAGTACAGTCTTGATACACTTTATTTTACGTAGCTTATACCTGTGTAATATTATGTAATTGCAATGTAATTAGGAAGCTAATGCATGTATTTAAGCTTTGAACTAGTGAGTTAATTCAAACTAAGGTACATATGGATAAGGTATGTAAATACAAATGAAGTACACTTAAGTACAGTCTTGATACACTTTATTTTACGTAGCTTATACCTGTGTAATATTATGTAATTGCAATGTAATTAGGAAGTTAATGCATGTATTTAAGCTGTGAACTAGTGAGTTAATTCAAACTAAGGTACATATGAATAAGGTATGTAGATACACATGAAGTCCACTTAAGTACAGTCTTGATACACTTTATTTTACGTAGCTTATACCTGTGTAATATTATGTAATTGCAATGTAATTAGGAAGCTAAAGCTGTGAACTAGTGAGTTAATTCAAACTAAGGTACATATGGATAAGGTATGTAGATACACATGAAGTCCACTTAAGTACAGTCTTGATACACTTTATTTTACGTAGCTTATACCTGTGTAATATTATATAATTGCAATGTAATTAGGAAGCTAATGCATGTATTTAAGCTGTGAACTAGTGAGTTAATTCAAACTAAGGTACATGTGTGGTACTAAGTACTTTCTTACATAATTACAGTGTACCAAGTTTGTAACATGTATGTAACAGACTCGGCTTGTTACATATGTGTAACAGTAGCTGCCTATTACATGTGTGTAATTACAATCTGTAAGTACAGGCTGTACCATAACTTAGTTACATGTTAATTACATTTTGGTACATGTAATTACAATGTTTATTACTAAGTAATTAACTAAGTAATTACTCTGTATCAAGGGCACCGTAAAATAAAGTGTTACCAAATAAATTACTGAGAGTTACAGTCTACAGTACATACGTATTACTTACATTTTATCATGTAAGCTTTATGATACACCTCAAACAAGGGAATTTATAGTAATTTATAGTGTTAATTCTAATCAGCGAGTCCATGAATGGCTAGGGTATGCAGAGCATTCACAGCTTATATGGACCGCACGCCACTGGACGCCACTGGTATGCATGTATTCATTGCTTTATTTTAATATATGACTAGCTGCGTATTCAAAGTAAAGTTAACTACAAATGTCTACAGTACTATGGCTATTGCTATAGGTCTTTTGATGTGTTATTGCAAGTAGCCTTCAGCAGTCTGTTTACCCTAAATCACACCTTATCTGCTGATATTTCAGTTATGCAATTAATTAAAAGGCTAGCTAACACTTGTAACCAATTATCATGACGCAGTGACATTTTTAAATATACAGGGGTTCTACGCTAAGCTTACAACTGTTTAATAAAATGTAGGCTACTGTCGAAAAAACAAACACTGGAGCTAACTAGGAGAAGTAAGGTGAATTGCGTGAAAATTACTTGAGCTAGCTGGATTTTCTGTTTTCTTCTTCCCTCTACAGCACTACTGTCCTCGGCTGCAGCAGCCAATTTAAACCTTTTGAAAAGAGTTCAGTTAATTTTATGCATTTAGCTTTTTCTGCACCGCCTTTCCTATTTTAACAGTCCATTATCTAGCTTTTACTGACAATTAGCTTGTGTTGCACTCTCTCTGATGACGTGCTTGATTTTGACTGAACATCCAATTTGAGTAACCTCTGATTATTATTATTATTATTATTAAATTATTATTATTATAACCATAGTGAAATCGTGCAAGAGATAAAAACCCATCTTGTGCACTGTCTTAAGGCCTGTAAAACAATTTATTTATCTATATTATAAAAATCTGACCGGCCCACATAAAAAAAAATAAAAAAAACGATGGACCGTCATGTACCTCTTACTGTCACGAACCACACTAAATGAAACAAAGGAAGATCCAATCGCAGTATAAGATTTATTAAGGGTAATCCAAAAGCAATGGTCAAGTCCAGGCAAGGGTCAAAATCCGATAAGGCAATCCAAAACAAGACACAAACAGGAACAGGCAGGAAACGGACACAGAAGTGGCGTGAAATACAACAAGGACTCCGTGACAAACACTAAACAGGCAGGGTATTTATACACAGGGAAATGACAATGATAATGGGAAACAGGCTGAGTGCAATGATCAGTGATAAGGGACAGCTGAGTGCAATGAAAAGACAAGGATCATGGGGAATGTAGTTAAAGAGTGTGCTGGACACCGTGAGGAAGGAGGACATCTAGTGGTGACCCAAGGAACATAAACCAGACACTGTGACATAACCCCCCCTCTACGGAGCGGCTACCAGACGCTCCAAGACATAACAAAAAACAAAACTCAACAAAAGTCCAGGAGGAAGGTGCAACGGTGGAGGATCAGGGGGAGGGATGGAGGGCCAGGACCATGGAGGGGAACAGAAACAGGGGGTGATGACTTAGCCGGGGGCCAGGGCAAAGCAGACGGCCCATCGGGCGGCCATGGCGAAGACGACCCTTCGGGCGGCCATGGCGGAGACTTTCCCTCGGGCGGCCAGGGCGGAGACTTTCCCTCGGGCGGCCAGGGCGGAGACTTTCCCTCAGGCGGCCAGGGCGGAGACTTTCCCTCGGGCGGCCAGGGCGGAGACTTTCCCTCGGGCGGCCAGGGCGGTGTCAACAGTCCATCGGGCGGCCAGGGCGGAGACTTTCCCTCAGGCGGCCACGGCGGTGAAGACCCCTCGGGCGGCCAGGGCGGTGTCAACAGTCCATCGGGCGGCCAGGGTGGAGACTTTCCCTCGGGCGGCCACGGCGGTGAAGACCCCTCGGGCGGCCAGGGCGGTGTCAACAGTCCATCGGGCGGCCAGGGCGGAGACTTTCCCTCAGGCGGCCACGGCGGTGAAGACCCCTCGGGCGGCCAGGGTGGTGTCAACAGTCCATCGGGCGGCCAGGGCGGAGACTTTCCCTCGGGCGGCCACGGCGGTGAAGACCCCTCGGGCGGCCACGACGCAGGAACTGGAACTGGCACCAATGGCTCAGGCACTGGAACTGGCACCACCGGAACTGGCACTGGAACTGGTACCACCGGAACTGGCACTGGAACTGGCCCCACCGACTCAGGTTCAGGAACAGACACAGACTCCGGCTCAGGAACTGGAACATACACAGACACTGGCTCCGGCTCAGGAACTGGAACAGACACAGACACTGGCTCCGGCTCAGGAACAGACACCACCGGTCCAAGTGTGTGCGTAGCCCACACACACCACATGGCTGTGGCCATAATGGCCAGTGTCGCGGTCACTGAGGGCTCAGGAACAGACGCTGGCTCCGGCTCAGGAACAGACACTGGCTCCGGCTCAGGAACAGACACTGGCTCCGGCTCAGGAACAGACACCACCGGCTCAGGAACAGACACCACCGGCCCAGGAACAGGAACAGGAACAGACATCATCGGCTCAGGAACAGGAACAGGCATCACCGGCTCAGGAACAGACACCACCGGCCCAGGAACAGGAACAGACATCACCGGCTCAGGAACAGACACCACCGGCTCAGGAACAGACACCACCGGCCCAAGTGTGTGCGTAGCCCACACACACCACATGGCTGTGGCCATAATGGCCAGTGTCGCGGTCACTGAGGGCTCAGGAACAGACGCCACTGGCTCAGGCTCAAGAACAGACACCACCGGCTCAGGCTCAGGAATAGACACCACCGGCTCAGGCCCAGGAACAGACACAGGCTCGACGGCGGCCATCTTGTCCGAAGACACAGGCTCGGCAGGCGTGACGTGAACAGGCTCGGCGGTGGCCATCTTGTCCGAAGACACCGGCTCGGCAGGCTTGACGTGAACAGGCTCGGCGGCGGCCATCTTGTCCGAAGACACAGGCTTGGCAGACGTGACGTGAACACTCTCGGCGGCGGCCATCTTGTCTGAAGACACAGGCTCGGCAGACGTGACGTGAACACTCTCGGCGGCGGCCATCTTGTCTGAAGACACAGGCTCGGCAGACGTGACGTGAACGCTCTCGGCGGCGGCCATCTTGTCCGAAGACATAGGCTCGGCAGACGTGACGTGAACATTCCTGGGTGTTTCTAGGATCTTAAGTAGCGTTGAAAAATAATCAAACAATGTTCTAGTGGCCATCTCCTCAGGGGACACCAGCTCCGCGTCGGCCATCTTGTCCGAAGACACAGGCTCGACAGATGTGACGTGAACAGTCTCTGGATCGGCCGACGTGACATGAACAGTCTCTGGATCAGCAGACGTGTTCCTTTTCCCTCTTCTCCGTCCACGACGGCGAGATGGTGGTTGCGGTCCGTCCCTCACGAGCCCAGGGTCGAAGGGGGGCCATGGTGAAGAGTGCTGTTGGATCTCCACTCGACCACCTCCTCCTCTGCGACCACCCCGGGTCCCACGAAAAATAACTATGGGGGTTCCCTTAAAAAATTCTCTCCTCTCCAGTTCGGTGGCTGGGGAAGAGAAGTTTGAACTCATACCGCTGGTTCTTGTTTGACGGAGTCCTTCTGTCACGAACCACACTAAATGAAACAAAGGAAGATCCAATCGCAGGATAAGATTTATTAAGGGTAATCCAAAAGCAATGGTCAAGTCCAGGCAAGGGTCAAAATCCGATAAGGCAATCCAAAACAAGACACAAACAGGAACAGGCAGGAAACGGACACAGAAGTGGCGTGAAATACAACAAGGACTCCGTGACAAACACTAAACAGGCAGGGTATTTATACACAGGGAAATGACAATGATAATGGGAAACAGGCTGAGTGCAATGATCAGTGATAAGGGACAGCTGAGTGCAATGAAAAGACAAGGATCATGGGGAATGTAGTTCAAGAGTGTGCTGGACACCGTGAGGAAGGAGGACATCTAGTGGTGACCCAAGGAACATAAACCAGACACTGTGACACTTACCTCTTCTCAGCTCGTAGATCTTGTAACTACTCTATTTCCCCCAATCATTACTCCATTTCTGTTTATGTCTCAGTAATTACAGTCAAACTTACCTACTTTGTGGTAATAAATAACAGCTTGATATATAAAATCTGCAGTAAATTAATATGAAATCACCAATAATTACCTGTTACATGCCAGTAGGATTTATAAAGTCCCCCTGTTGTCAATCATTTAATCCCTCAAACTCATCTTTGATCACCAAAATGACATATTGAAAAATAATTATTCATGCCTTAAAATAGCTTGAATGTAACTCTACTCCCTTGCCTTGTTTAGTGTGGTTCTATGAATATGCCACTCCTCCACTCACTCGCTTGTGATGATCACAAGTTGACGTGATTGGTTACTAGGTAGTTTGTGACGTCAGATTCACCAGCGATTTCAAACGGTGTTTTTGAGACTGTCTTTGGTTCACTGCAGTTTTAAGGAGAAAATACTCAGCAATGGTATTGATCGACTTATGCATTTGTACATGGTTTGTCTTAAAGCATATTAAAAACACCACATAGACATAAACAACATTAAAAGCCTGATTTTTCACCACAGCTTGACTTTAAAACATTATCTGAGACAGAAAAGATAACAGAAAAATAAATAAAATTGCTAGTCTGGATTTAAATTGGCAAATGCTTAACAGTAAATGATTGGATAATTATTGCAGTGATATGTTTCTAGAAAGTTATATGTTTGGCAGCAGTTTGTCTAACCCTAATTGATGGAGTATGTAGCTTTTCATTTTTTACACAACCATGTAGACACATGACACATCATGGCCATATTCCAGAATGACAATAGACCTTATTCAGAGCAGCGCCATGACAGGTATGAAAGTGAAGCTGTGAGGGATAGACTTGCCGTGTTTCCAATAGCATCCGCTGTAAAAAGCTGTATAAAGCTCCTAGATTACTTACAATTTTCCACAGCTTATATTGTCAGGAGTTTTTTGTCAACTGAAATTTCTTGTAAAAATATTTTCCCAGTGTTTCATGAGCAGAACAATCCAAAAACACATTAAATAACAGGACAGCCCATTGAAGAGATGCATGTCTGTCCCTCACAGCCTCGCTTTCATTCCCATTAAAAATCAAAGATGGCGCTGCTGTGAATAAGGTCTATGTCAAGATACATCAGGGTCAAACTGTGAAAGAATGGTTGGGAGGGAGCATGAAGAATCATTTTCATACATAAATTGGCACTTCTGAGTCCAGATCTTAAATTCATTGAAAGTCATTGGGATGTGCTGGAGTAGACTTTACTGATTGATTGTGTCACATGCCTGTCCTGTCTCGTGTAGCACATGTGGGGCACGTTCAAGTTCAAAACGGTGCGCAACGTTTTGCTACGGTTTCCGGGTTGAACGTCATGTTTCCTGGAAACGGCGTGCGCCGGTGTGCAACGGGTTTTGAGATACGTTTTCTATTGTTTGGTGGGTGTGTCAGAACTGCAGTCCAATCAGCAGCAACAAAGCACGCGGTATTAAAGTGAACTCGCACAATGGGTTCAAGGAAAGTAATTTACAAATGTGTTTGATGCAGCTCGGTATACGCAACAACTGAGGATATTAGAAGACATGTTTGTCGTAAGTTTTATTGTAAAAATATAGGATATCAACATGATGTAGTTGTTTATATTTTTAGCTTCATTGCAAGTGTATGACATTTGGTATAGACATAAACAATGGTAATGAAGTGCTTTTCCTAAAAATGAGAAAGAAAATACAGGGTATTAAAACAGTATGAACTACAAATAAAGTCAGTATGTGAGGCTAAATAGATCAGAATCAGAATCAGAAAGAGCTTTATTGCCAAGTATGCTTGCGCATACAAGGAATTTGTCTTGGTGACAGTAGCTTCCAGTACACATACAATATAAAGTGACAAGTAACATAGGTATAAATAAAAAAATTAAAATAAAAGATTATAAATTATAAATATATATAAAGTAAAGTTATAAGGTGCTATAATGAAATGTCGGAGGGAAGTATTGCACATGTTTGTTCCACAGTAGGGGAACATTTAAGTGTTCATGAGGTAGATGGCCTGGGGAAAGAAACTTTTCCTGTGTCTGGTTGTTTTTGTGCTCGGTGCTCTGTAGCGTCGACCAGACGGTAACAGTTCAAACAGAAAGTGTGCTGGGTGTGACGGGTCCAGAGTGATTTTGCGAGCCCTTTTACTCACTCTGGATGAGTACAGTTCTTTGAGTGTGGGAAGGGTAGTGCCAGTGATTCGCTCAGCAGTCCGAACTATCCTCTGTAGTCTACGGAGGTCGGTTTTGGTAGCAGAGCCGAACCAGACGGTGATGGAAGTGCAGAGGATGGACTGGATGACAGCTGAGTAGAACTGTACGAGCAGCTCCTGTGGCAGGTTGAATTTCCTCAGCTGACGCAGGAAGTACAGTCTCTGTTGGCCTTTCTTCACAATAGAGTCTATGTGAGTGTCCCACTTCAGATCCTGAGAGATGGTGGTGCCCAGGAACCTGAATGACTCTACTGCAGTCACAGTGCTATCCATGATGGTGAGTGAAGGGAGTGCAGGGGGGTTTCTCCTGAAGTCCACGATCATCTCCACTGTTTTGAGCGTGTTCAGCTCCAGGTTGTTATAACTGCACCAAAGAGCCAGCTGCTCCACCTCCTGTCTGTACGCAGACTCGTCACCGTTCCGGATGAGTCTGATAACAGTAGTGTCGTCCGCAAACTTCAGGAGCTTGACAGAGGGGTCTTTAGAGGTGCAGTCATTTGTGTACAGGGAGAAGAGCAGTGGTGAGAGAACACATCCCTGTGGAGCACCGGTGCTGATGATGCGGCTGTCGGACGTGATTTTGCCCATTCTGACTAGCTGTTGTCTGTCTGTCAGAAAGCTGGTGATCCATTGACAGACGGAGCTAGGGACAGAGAGCTGGGTCAGTTTGGTCTGGAGCAGTGATGGGACAATGGTGTTGAAGGCAGAACTAAAGTCCACGAACAGAATCCTTGCATAGGTCCCTGGTTTGTCCAGATGTTGCAGGGTGTAATGCAGTCCCATATTGACCGCATCATCCACAGACCGGTTTGCTCTGTAGGCAAACTGCAGGGGGTCCAGCAAGGGTCCAGTGATGTCCTTCAGATATGCTAACACCAGTCTTTCGAATGACTTCATGGCCACAGATGTTAAGGCAACAGGTCTGTAGTCATTGAGTCCTGTGATCTTTGGTTTCTTCGGGATTGGGATGATGGTGGAGCGTTTAAAGCAGAAAGGGACTTTGCACTGCTCCAGTGATCTGTTGAAGATCAGTGAGAAGATAGAGGCCAGCTGGTCAGCGCAGGTTTTCAGACAGGCTGGTGAAACACCGTCTGGGCCTGGTGCTTTCCTTCTCTTCTGTTTCCTGAAGATCTGACGCACATTATCCTCACTGATCTGAAGTGCAGGGGGGGAGGGGAGGGGGATGGCTGGAGGTGTTGATGGCTGTGTAGAGAGATGGTCAGGGCGGGTGTGGGGTGTCTGATCGGGGGTCTCAAATCTACAGTAAAAGACATTCAGCTCGTTCGCAAGATGCTTGTTGCTGTCGGTGCTGGGGGATGGTGTCTTGTAGTTGGTAATGTCTTTCAGGCCTTTCCACACTGATGCAGGGTCGTTGGAGGAAAACTGGTTTTCCAGCTTTTTGGCATAGCTCTTCTTAGCCACTTCAATCTCCTTTGTCAATGTGTTCCTGGCCTGATTAAACAAGATCCTATCCCCACTCCTGTAGGCATCTTCTTTGACCTGACGAAGCTGTCTGAGTTTTGGTGTGAACCATGGTTTATCATTGTTGAATGATAAGTAAGTCCTGGTAGGGATGCATAAATCCTCACAGAAACTGATGTATGATGTTACAGTCTCTGTGAGCTCGTCCAGATCGCTGGCAGCAGCTTCAAAAACACTCCAGTCAGTGCATTCAAAACAGGCTTGTAAGACCTGCTCTGTGTCGTTGGTCCATCTCTTTACAGTCCTTATTACTGGCTTAGCAGTTTTAAGTTTTTGCCTGTAAGTTGGTAGAAGATGAACCAGGCAGTGATCGGAAAGTCCTAGAGCTGCTCTGGCGACGGAGCGATATGCATCCTTTGTTGTGGTGTAGCAATGGTCCAAAATATTATTGTCTCTGGTGGGGCATGTAATGTGCTGTTTGAATTTAGGCAGCTCACGTGTGAGTTTTGCCTGATTAAAGTCTCCGAGAATGATAAGAACAGAGTCCGGGTGTTGTTGTTCTGTTTCTGTGATCAGATCAGCCAGCTGTTGCAGCGCCGTACTCACGTGTGTATGCGGTGGAATGTAAACACTGATGAGAACGAGCGAGGAAAACTCCCGCGGCGAGTAGAACGGCTTACAGTTAATGAAAAGCACTTCCACATCAGGACAGCACATCTTCCTTAACACAGTTACATCAGTACACCACCTTCTATTGATGTAAAAGCATGTCCCACCACCGCGCGTTTTCCCCGTTGACTCCATATCGCGATCCGCTCTGAACAGCTGAAAGTCCGGTAGATGTAACGCGCTGTCCGGAATGGCTTCGTTCAGCCAGGTTTCCGTGAAACACAGAGCAGCAGAGTTGGTAAAGTCCTTGTTTTTGCGTGAGAGCAGAAGTAGTTCGTCCATTTTGTTAGGGAGAGAGCGGACATTCGCCAGATGGATGCTTGGCAGCGCCGTTCTGAATTCGCGCTGCCTGAGCTTAACGAGTGCGCCGGCTCGCTTCCCACGCCTGCGCGTCTTATACTGTTTCCACAGTGCAGCGGCGCAACCGACGACAATGTTCCGCAAAACGCCAGAAGAATCAAAAACTGGTTGGTGATCAGTTGGTGTGCGCTGCCGAATGTTCAGCAGTTCGTCCCTGGTATAACTGATAGCGTATGACAAACATAAAACAGGACAAACTAACAAAAACAGTGTAACAACTGGAGAGCTCAACACCGAGGCAGCCATCCGCGGCGCCATCTTGGAGCAAGTATGTATGAGCAGATGTAGTCTGAATTAGGTAAGATGTGTGCTTCCATTTCAGTTTCAGCAATCCCTTCACTCGACTGGGATGTTCTCTTTTGTTCTGGGCGGCAAGTGCAGTAACTGTAACATCGGGCATATTTTGTAGTATTAAACACATATTTATACCGACTTCATCAGGCTCCGAAAATTCCTCACAAAGAACACAAAGAATGGCCTTCTCAGCTGCCATAGTTGCAACTCTTGCGTCATCAGAACAGTGTGTTCAACGCATCACCGTTTCTGTTTAAAAAACTTTGTGCAACGTTTTGTCGGGGCTGAACGTAGCCGTGGTGTTTTGTGTCCCTATCTCTGTCTCGATCCCACCCTCCTTGTTATCTCATTATTGGTTTCATTTGCCCCACCTGTTGTTCCCTCATTACCTGCCTGATTTGTCCCTTTTATAAGTTCCTTTGTGTTTGCAGTCTGTGTCGGATCGTTGTCTTGTATACATCTCCTGTTTTCCCGTGACCCTCCGGTATGTTTTTTTTTTTTTTTTTTTGAAGTTGTTGTTTTGTTTTATATTATGTTTTTCCCCCTTGTGGGTTTTTGTTTTACTTTATGTTTCTTTTATTAAATAAATCACTATTCTTTTGCAATTGAGTCCTCACCTAGTTTTCTTTAGTTATCACGTAACAGATTGACTCTAGCATTATCAATACAAGATCTTGACCAAAAATGTATGCACCTCTTGATGGAAATAACATCACAACATTTATATATATAACATAGAACATGCTGGAAACATAATAATCTCTGCAATAATGATCCATAGGCTCTTCATCATTTGCCTCTTTAAATCCAAACAGCTACTTTTTTTGGACCGGGCAGTGTATTATATAATATTTCTGTTAAGCTGACATGAACACAATGGGCTGATGGCCTTGTTGTTGAGATGGAACAACATATTACTCAAAAAGTAATATACATAATTATTATTGATCAACTGTGTTTTTTTGTAGAAGTGTCCTGCACAGTCCCATCCTATTGAAAATGGTTTTATGACTGATGTTCTTAGAGAGTATGGAGCATGTCAGATATGGCTAAATGGGTAATAAAGGTTAGAAAATCTGGAGTTGTCTCAAAGATAGTAAAATCCGTAAAAATCCTTGGTACGTATACAACTGTACCAAGTTGTATAAAGTTGGTTGAAAAAAAGGACTCTGCAAATGTGTATAGTACAGTAGTATAGTGAATAATAGTAAAGGCACTCACCCCTGTAATACTCTCTTCAATACACATTTTACACAAACACAACTAATAATTTTTTATATATTTATTTATTGTAGTTTAGTTACATTGTTACATTTATTTCTTTTTTTAAGGAAAGAAGACTAAATAGAGTATGTTTATAAGTTGGAGTTACCATTTTACGACGATAGAAGTTACAATTTACATTCAAATTACATTAATGTGATACCATTAAACATGTTTATTTATATAGTTATATATACGTGTTAATGTTAACTTTGACAGCTCTAATATCAAACATGTTTAATCAAGAACTTGTAGGTAGAATACAGTATTTATTAGTAAAATATAAAACTGTACGTACAGTTTAATTGTATATATTACTGTTAATACAGAAGTAAATAATTCACAAAAATGCTTTTAGAAACAAAAGCAAGATATAAATCTACAAGTAGTGCATTATTTTTTGTTTGTTTGCCCAAGCTGTGAAACAGGCCACCATCATTTAATGTAACTGCTTGATGACACATGTAGGCGTTACCAGTTGTGCCTCCGTTTTCTCATCCTCATCAATGAGATGCTGAATATAACATGAAGTACCCACTAATACATGACCAGTGGTCTGCATAGTGAACAGAGTCCATCTTAGGGCTTCCCTTTTAGAGAGAAAACAAGAACAGTGAGACATAAACCTTTCGTATTTACTCTCTTAGCACTTTATATGTTAATGTAAATTAACTTTTTAAAAGATAATTCGTGAGCTTAGAATTATAAGGTTCTATCTCCACTTTTGGTCGAAATTGAGTTTTTGACATAATCTGATCCATTAGGTGTTTATTAATGCCTGTGTGGTGTTATTTTTGTAAAACAATATTTTGTTAGTAGTTATTAATAAAATAAAAAGGTTCCATCTCTCCATTGCCAGCTGGGATGTAAAAACTTTGATGCTCAATATCTCAGAACTACCCTAAACGGAGATAGAACCTTATAATTCTAAGCTCACGAATTTCTTTAAAAAAAATAATAATCTATTGTTTTTTATATAATTTATTATTGACTGCACTTCAATAATATTTTTTGTTATATAGAAGCCCTCAGAAGCCATTCATGATTTTTTGTCTTGTTTTCTCTGGATTTTGAAAATGATAAGAGGTTAAGAGTAACATTTAAAATCTAAATAAATATAGAATATGTTATATGTTTATCTAAGAATATACATCATTTTAAAAAATATATTTTACTTTATTTCAATTTGTTGCACCAAAAGACAATGTTTTATGTACAGTATATTTATAGTAGCCGAATGAGTAAGTATAGTCTAAATCTCTACAGTGCACACAAAGCCTGGTTACTGACAAATTGTCTCAGGTTGCTTATGCAACCTGGTTCCCTGAGAAGGGGAATGAGACGCTGCGTCTTGGTGTTGATGCTTTGGGGAACACCATCAGCATGACCGGTGTCTGGAGCACGTGTAAACAAATGCCAATATTCACACACAGCTTCTTGTTGCTCAATGACTTCTCAGGGAACTGGGTTGCATACACAACCTGAGACATTCCCTTTTGAAGTGGAACTTAGATGCTGTGTCTTAGTGTCCAACAACATCATGCTTAAGGAATGCCTGCCCTACTAAGCTGTGAATATGCACAAAAATAGTGGGCATAGCACCAAAGACTCTACTGAATTCAGTCGGAGTGCATCAACTCTAAGGGCGTGACTTGCAAAAAGCTACATACTCCCTAAGCCAATAAAAATCCCCAAGCTTCTATTCTCCATAACAAGGGAAGTCCTGGTATGTACTCGCTTCCTCCCTTCCTAGCGGAACAGGCCTCAGTCCAAAGCCCCAAGAGCAGAGCTATAAGGGAGGATACACAGTATAGCCTCGGCTATGCTCTGGTATGCCTCACCAGCACCTCACCAATATTGCCTGAAAAGGATCTTTTGGAGCAGCCTACCAAAGGGAGTATGAAGGGTGCTAATCCATCGACAAGGAGTGGACAACTACTTGTTTCCCTAAGATGTAGTCCAACTCCATAATGCCCAAGCTACAACTTTCTGTATTTCCACCAAACCAATTGGGAGCATACTTCCTATCACTGTTCAAGAAGGAAGGGAAACTAGATAATTGCATATTGCAGTTTGCCCAATAACTTTCATCAAAGTTATTTTCATCCCTACTTAAAGACCCCAATGTAACTGAGTAAGAGCAGCTTGTACCCTGACTTGAGTAAAGGCACTTCTCCAAGCGCTTCTGCTAGCGCTTCACTTCAGTACTAAACTATAGAGACCTATAGACCTTATGCACCAGAGAAACGAGGGCGCCGCCATCTTTAGAATATTGTCTTTTAACTTCCGTTTTTGCGGTCGCTCTGTATATTTCTATGGCACTGCTGTCCAGGAGTAATTAGCTTTTGAAGTGGATTTACTTAATGTAAAGTTAACGAAAGTTATCATGAGGACTGTGACGTTTAAAGCAGATGACTTAACAAATGTCAGTCGACCGGGAAGATTTTAAAACGAGTTCATTAATAAACACGCAGAATTGCTGTGAAAATACAGGCCGAAAGTCAAAAGACAACGAGCGCAGCGCTGAAAAGGGGCGGGGCTACATAAGGTCTGTAACGAATGTGCAAGAATCATGATTCTGTTTTCCCTGCACACAAAAATAGGTTGATAAAGATTTTTATGGCCCTAACGGAATGTCAGCAAGCCAGGAATCTCGCTGAGATTCTAGGAGTGGAGTAGGAATAAAGTGTTCACCCTACATTTTATATATGTATAACCACTTGAGAAATGTGTAAACATGGATGGAATTTCCCATCTCATCATTTTCCTTTTACGTGGTGTAGTTTGTGTATTCTTGTAAACTCTGGTAATAAGGTTAGACCAATCAGGTGTGTACCGTGTTTAGTCCTTCAAGCTTAATCTCCATTTGTAGCCTAGTGTACATCACAGTTTGGGTAAACCTTATTTCTAGCCATGTAACAAACTTTAAAATGCTTATGTATATCTTATGTAACTTTGTGTATTCCTATAATCTTTCATATGACATGTTTTATATCATTTTAAATCTTGAGACTTAACGGAGTTGAATCTTGATAATAGATTGCAATGATATGATTATTACTATATGAATCGTCTTACTAGAGTATAAAGGCTCAAATTCTGACAACACCATAACTCCCTCGAGTGGGTGTCTCCCCCAGAGACAAAGGAACTTTTCCCCGCTTCAGATCTTTGGACGTTCATTGGTTGTTCGTGCGAACAGAGGCGTGAACCCATCCTCTCCATAAGAGACTGACACCGAAGTCTCTCCGAGAGCACTTTTACGAACCCTTTTCGTCAGCGAGAAGATCCATATGGCTCCCTTTTTGGGAGCGTTCTCCGTTTTTCTTTTTCTTTAAGTCTTTTCTTTACTTTCGTCTTCGGACTCTCCCTACGTTCAGCGAAGCAAACGTAGCCGGCAACTTCAACTTTAAAGAGACTTGAACATCCCGCGACTGCGCTCGCCAGGAAGAGACGAAAGAGCATGCCCTGCTCTTAAGGAAACACATGCACGACTCTGCGTTCTTCAGCAACAAAGAGAACCATTTTGCAAGATAAGTTTATTGAACTTTTAATGTAATCTGATTTCTTGTTGTCTCTCAAAGGTTACCTGGTCTGTGATTTTGCCTAACTGTGATCTTTCTTTGATCGCACATGTTAGTTTCACTTTCTCTCATCTCTCTCATTTTCCGGTCTCATCTCTCTCCTTTTCCGGTCTCATCTCTCTCATTGTCCGATCTCTCTCTCTCTCTCTCTCTCTCATTTTCGTTATTCGTTTAGTCTTGTATTTGTTTACGTGTTCTGTATATACATACATATTTACTCTGTGTGAATCGTAGTTATGTATTCATTAGTTCAATTATTAAATTCCATATATTCCTGATTGTCTCAATGCTCATTTAACAAAGTCAATGAAGATGTTTAGCTTAAGAAGATGAAGCTTTAGCTTAGCTGAAGCTGAAGATGAAGCTTAAGCTACATGCTTTATCTTGTTACGATTTAAGTAACCTAATTTTACAAACACAGAGAGTTGGGGTTTTTTCAAGGCCAGAAAAAAATACTCTTTCTTGCGTTTGTAAGAAGGATAATTTTCTTTGAGAGTTGAAGTTAATCTTACGTTTAATGTTTGCTGGACAAACAGATTGTTTGATAACTAAATTAATTCCATTAAAAGTTATCCCATAACTTCGATTTGAAATAAGACTATTGATGTAGTAATGACGAACCATAACCCGTTATGGTAATCATTCATATATCGATCTAGTTTCAGCTTCGATAAATTAATGTAACTGTAATATGCAAAATATTAATCATATTCATGATTAATTATTAAAATTCCCTATAGATCATTTGAGCTAATGTTAAATGTGCTACCCAGTGCGGTTACATGTATGGTGGAGAATGCGGGCAATCTCAAACTTTGTTTTATGAGCAATATTCAGTTTCAATCTGTTTATATGGTTATTAATAATTTTTGTGCACACATTTTATGAAATTATGAAATTGTGAGATAAGTCGCAAACGCGAACTCACTCCTAACTGACCAAGGCAAAAAGCTGAAGTCAGTAACGTTACATTTTAACAAGTTGCTAAAATATGCCTAGACAATTTTAGCACTGTTAAATGCTATACACTGCAGTATTAATATTACAGATGTCCTGTTAGAGACGAAAGAATCTCTCTGCAGTTGATACATTTCTAATATTTGTTTTAAATCGCTGTGAACGTAGAATTCTCACGTGCGTATTACCGGTATTAATAAATATGTTTTTAAGCGAGATTCCTTCTAAACATATAGGCCTTGCATGCAAATATCGTTATTGAATTCGTGGTTAACCACAGTGATATTCAAAAATAAACGATAAAACTCCTGGTCGAAAAATTGGCCTAGCTACCCAATTTTGTAAAACTAATGCATTTAAATCATAAAGTGCTATTTTGATTGTTTATGGGAGTGCAACAGACGAAAATTCCTGTTGTTTCACATTTGCGTGTTTTTGCAGCGAAGAAATCCTGCCTCACGCTCTTGTACAATATAGCACCCAAAGGTCCGAAAAAACTGGCCCCTCCTTGAACTGCCACCTTACCGTGGTGGAGGGGTTTGAGTACCCGAATGAACCTAGGAGCTATGTTGTCTGGGGCTATATGCCCCTGGTAGGGTCTCCCAAGGCAAACAGGTCCTAGGCGACGGGTCAGACTAAGAGCGGTTCAGAAACCCCTTATGATGACAAAAAAACAGAGGGCCGTGACGTTGCCCGGTATGGTGCAGCCGGGGCCCCACCCTGGAGCCAGGCCCGGGGTTGGGGCTCGTATGCGAGCGCCTGGTGGTCGGGCCTCCCCCCATGGGGTCCGGCCGGGCTCAGCCCGAAGGAGCGACATGGGGCCACCCTCCCGTGGACCCACCACCTGCAGGAGGGACCGTAAGGGGCCGGTGCTAAGTGGATCGGGCGGCAGTCGAAGGCGGGGGCCTAGACAACCCGATCCCTGGACGCGGAATCTAGCTCTAGGGACATGGAATATCACCTCTCTGGCGGGGAAGGAGCCTGAGGTTGTGCGTGAGGTTCAGAGATTCCGACTAGAGATAGTTGGGATCACCTCTACGCACGGCTTGGGCTCTGGAACCACACTCCTCGAGAGAGGATGGACTCTTCACCACTCTGGAGTTGCCCATGGTGAGAGGCGGCGGGCTGGTGTGGGTTTGCTTATAGCCCCCCAGCTCAGCCGCCATGTGTTGGAGTTCACCCCGGTGAACGAGAGGGTCGCTTCCCTGCGCCTTCGGGTCGGGGATAGGTCTCTCACTGTCATTTGTGCTTACGGGCCGAACGGCAGTGCAGAGTACCCGGCCTTCTTGGAGTCTCTGGGAGGGGTGCTGGAAAGTGCTCCGACTGGGGACTCCGTCGTTCTACTGGGGGACTTCAACGCCCACGTGGGCAGCGACAGTGACACCTGGAGGGGCGTGATTGGGAGGAACGGCCCCCCTGATCTGAACCCGAGCGGTGTTCTGTTATTGGACTTCTGTGCTAGTTACAGCTTGTCCATAACGAACACCATGTTCAAGCATAAGGGTGTCCATCAGTGCACATGGCACCAGGACACCCTAGGCCGGAGGTCGATGATCGACTTTGTGGTCGTTTCATCCGACCTCCGGCCGTATGTCTTGGACACTCGGGTGAAGAGAGGGGCGGAGCTGTCAACTGATCACCACCTGGTGGTGAGTTGGATCCGATGGCGGGGGAGGAAGCTGGACAGACTCGGCAGACCCAAACGTACTGTGAGGGTCTGTTGGGAACGTTTGGCCGAATCTCCTGTCAGAGAGATCTTCAACTCCCACCTCCGGCAGAGCTTCGACCAGATCCCGAGGGAGTCTGGATATATTGAGTCCGAGTGGACCATGTTCTCCACCTCCATTGTCAACGCGGCCACTCGGAGCTGTGGCCGTAAGGTCTCCGGTGCCTGTCGAGGCGGCAATCCCCGAACCCGGTGGTGGACACCGGAAGTAAGGGATGCCGTCAAGCTGAAGAAGGAGTCCTATCGGGCCTGGCTGGCTTGTGGGACTCCTGAGGCAGCTGATGGGTACCGACGGGCCAAGCGGACTGCAGCCCGGGTGGTTGTGGAGGCAAAATCTCGGGCCTGGGAGGAGTTCGGTGAGGCCATGGAGAAGGACTATCGGTCGGCCTCGAAGAGATTCTGGCAAACCGTCCGGCGCCTCAGGAGGGGGAAGCAGTGCCCTACCAACGCTGTTTACAGTGGAGGTGGGGAGCTGTTGACCTCGACTGGGGATATCACCGGACGGTGGAAGGAATACTTCGAGGATCTCCTCAATCCCGCCGTCACGTCTTCCATTGAGGAAGCAGAGGCTGAGGGCTCGGAGGCGGACTCGTCCATCACCCAAGCTGAAGTCACCGAGGTAGTCAAGAAACTCATCGGTGGCAAGGCACCGGGGGTGGATGAGATCCGCCCTGAGTACCTCAAGTCTCTGGATGTTGTGGGGCTGTCTTGGCTGACACGCCTCTGCAACATCGCGTGGCGGTCGGGGACAGTACCTTTGGACTGGCAGACCGGGGTGGTGGTCCCTCTTTTCAAGAAGGGGGATCGGAGGGTGTGCTCCAACTATAGGGGGATCACACTTCTCAGCCTCCCTGGGAAAGTATATGCCAGGGTACTGGAGAGGAGAATCCGGCCGATAGTAGAACCTCGGATTCAGGAGGAACAGTGTGGTTTTCGTCCCGGTCGTGGAACACTGGACCAGCTCTATACCCTCTACAGGGTGCTGGAGGGCTCATGGGAGTTTGCCCAACCAATTCACATGTGTTTTGTGGATTTGGAGAAGGCATTCGACTGTGTCCCTCGCGGCGGCCTGTGGAGGGTGCT
This sequence comes from Squalius cephalus, assembly GCF_949319135.1. Taxonomy (NCBI): domain Eukaryota; kingdom Metazoa; phylum Chordata; class Actinopteri; order Cypriniformes; family Leuciscidae; genus Squalius; species Squalius cephalus. The sequence goes on from NC_137131.1 coordinate 32,035,636, forward strand.
CCGGGAGTATGGGGTCCGGGGCCCTTTGCTAAGGGCTATCCGGTCCCTGTACGACCGGAGCAGGAGCTTGGTTCGTATTGCCAGCAGTAAGTCAGACTTGTTCCCGGTGCGTGTTGGACTCCGGCAGGGCTGCCCTTTGTCGCCGGTTCTGTTCATAATTTTTATGGACAGAATTTCTAGGCGCAGCCAGGGGCCGGAGGGGGTCAGGTTTGGGGACCACACGATTTCATCTCTGCTCTTTACGGATGATGTTTTCGTGTTGGCCTCATCAGGCCTGGACCTCCAGCATGCACTGGGACGGTTTGCAGCCGAGTGTGAAGCGGTTGGGATGAAAATCAGCACCTCCAAATCCGAGGCCATGGTTCTCAGTCGGAAAAGGGTGGTTTGCCCGCTTCAGGTTGGTGGAGAGCTCCTGCCTCAAGTGGAGGAGTTCAAGTATTTTGGCGTCTTGTTCACGAGTGAGGGAAGGATGGAACGGGAGATTGACAGGCGGATCGGTGCAGCTTCTGCAGTAATGCGGTCCCTGTACCGGTCTGTCGTGGTGAAGAAGGAGCTGAGCCGCAAGGCGAAGCTCTCGATTTACCAGTCAATCTACGTTCCTACTCTCACCTATGGTCATGAGCTGTGGGTCATGACCGAAAGGACAAGATCCCGGATACAAGCGGCCGAAATGAGCTTTCTCCGCCGGGTGGCTGGGCGATCCCTTAGAGATAGGGTGAGGAGCTCGGTCACTCGGGGGGAGCTCAGAGTAGAGCCGCTGCTCCTCCACATCGAGAGGGGTCAGTTGAGGTGGCTCGGGCATCTTTTCCGGATGCTTCCTGGACGCCTTCCCGGGAAGGCGTTCCGGGCATGTCCCACCGGGAGGAGACCCCGGGGAAGACCTAGGACACGCTGGAGAGACTATGTCTCCCGGCTGGCCTGGGAACGCCTCGGTGTCCCCCCGGAAGAGCTGGAGGAAGTGTCTAGGGAGAGGGAAGTCTGGGCATCCCTGCTTAGACTGCTGCCCCCGCGACCCGGCCCCGGATAAGCGGTAGAAGATGGATGGATGGATGGAGGTCCGAAAAAAACCTTTGCCTGTTTGTTTATTTGTGATTTTTGCAGAAAATCAGCGCGTGACGCGAGCTGAAAGCCCTTAGCTTTGAATCACATGAAAATTGGGTGTAATTCCATTGACTAAACGCCAGAGGGCGTCCTTTAAGTTTTGCCATCTCCAATTATGCCCCGCCTTCTGATTTCCGCCTGCATGAGAGCAACAACGCCACCTCGTGGCCAGTAATCAGATAACGCTCTCTTTACTGCTGAATTCATTTCCCTGTGAATTAATGTCTAAACTCTAAATAATTATTTGCATTTACAGCTTTGCTCGTGCGAATATTATTTCGTGTTAGACAATTTTCCTGCTTTTGACTGGTACATTTACTTTGAGTTTGGTTCAAACAAGATTTGAATTAAAACTTAGATTAAATCCCAGCCATTCACTTAGAGGAAACAACGACACCTAGTGGCCGCCTCCCGCTAGGTCGGTTCACTCAGTCTATCTTTTCTCTCTCTTCAAATCCTGTCGGGAATTATTTCCACTTTTCTCTTTGGATTATTTTTATAATTATTGATGAGACTTCACTGTTACCATTAATTATTATGGGATATTATTCTGAGTTCTCCTTTTACATTTTCTTTACATGCTCATTTAAATTTGATTTAAACTGGTTTGAATTTTAAATTTAAATTGAGTTGTCTATTCAGCCACTGATATCCACTTGGAGGAAACAGCACCATCGTGTGGCCTTGTGGATACTAAGTCGGCATCACTATTTTCCTCCTTTCACTCTTTTATATCGTCTTTCTCTCCTGATTATTTTTATAAATAGGACTGATACTTTAGTGTATCTGGATTATTATAGGATATCATTCTGATTTACATTTCCTTACATGCTTATTTTAATTTAAACAAGTTTTGAATTTTTAATTTGAATTAAGTTTTCGGTTCGCCAGGTTAAGCACAGAGAGGGAGCACGCCCCCTTGTGGTGAAAATCAGCTACTGCGGCCTGCTTCTTCTCCCGTGTTTCAATCCTGTCCCTTTCTATTTTGATTTTTAATTTATTTATTTATTTATTTTTTTCTCTTCTTTCTAATTTTTACTTCTCTCTTTTGGGTTAGGTCATTTTTGATAATTAACATTATCATAATCTCCTTTTGTTTATTATTATTTAGTAAAACCTTTGACTCTTATTGCCACATAAATAATTAATCCATTTGGTTTAAACAAGCAAGCCTTAATCCACTTTAAGTTTCACTTGTTTATCCTTTGTGTATTTATAGGTGGCATTCACTAGAGCATTGTGGTGAGTTGCAGCAATCTCTGAGTGGTATCCCGCAAGCGAGTTTGCCCGACCGGCGTTACTGACACTTGCCGTGCGAGTTTCGGACACTTCCAAATCCCGTACCATCGTTGCGGCACGCAACTGCGACATTAGCAATTTGGCACTCCAAAGGTCAACCGCGCCAGCCGACACACACAAAGCAATTTTGGGACAATAAACCCGAACTGGGGCCTAAAAGTGGGCCACTCTTCGGAGAGTTCCGGGCGAGAACCCACGTTTGCCGTGTTGTCTGGCCGGGGACACCTTGGTGTGGCCAGGTTGTGTTTTAAAGTCGCAAGTTGTTTGAGAGGGCGCAGCGGGGTACAGGGAGAAAACGAAGTTGCCCGAAAACACTGCGGTCAAGTGTTGGGAACCGTCGGAGGGGTTTACTGAGCCACGGGTTCCCACCAGAGTGGCCTCAATTCACCTCAGGTAAACTAAATCTGATAAAACCCATTCACTGCCTAAGCCACAGAATATTAGATATTCCCCCAGGTATATTCTAGATGTATGGCCCACCTTTATCTCTTCTCTAAGCCATACCATCTTCCTAGGCTTTCTACCCCGATAGCCCCCACTCACCTGTAGGCCCTAGCTTAAACCCTAGAAGTAAACTTGGGCCTCCTAAACACATACCGTGTCACTATTATTTCATCTCATTTCAAGTGTTTTGTTTCACTTTGATCTTTTCTATCCTTTGTTCTGTTGTGATTTGGTTCTTTCATTTCACCTAGAGACAGTAACCTGTGAGAGCCACCAAGGAAGCTAAATAATAGAGCGACAAACCAAGCAGCCGGTGTCATCACGTGACCCGCGAGGCTACTGCCGTCAAAATCTCTAGTCCGGGTCCTTCGACCCAAGTCAATTGGCTCCGCTAACTGTCTAACTGTGCATCAGTTAGCCCAAAATTCTCATAAACGGCATAGCCCGTATGAGTATAGCTCATTAACCTTAGAACGAACTTGCATTGGTCTCTTTGTGTGTGTGCTGTGTTTCTCTCGCCTACAGTAAGCCAGTATGTCCCACTCATCCAGCCCTGCAGTTCGCTGGAACAACCTCTCGACATGGCTGAGAGCAATGACAACCCCCTTCCTGCCCATGGACACCAGTAACCTGCAGCATCTGAACCAAATGCAGCTGGATACTGAGCTGGACCAGCTGATGGCACAGGATCCTAGCCAGAGTTATACCCACAAAGAACTCGCCAGGATCACCGGGACCCTAGCTCACCTCCTCATCGCCCAGGCACGGCTCAGCGAACGGAGCAACATCGACCTGGAGCAGCAAGCAGCAACGCTAAAGCTTCAAGCGGAAGAGGCCCGGAAGGACCAGGCCCGAACCCAGAGTCGTCTAGATCAGCTCCTCCTCGAGACCCAGTACCGGCGCGAGAAAGAGAATGCCACAGATCCAGAGCTACAGAAAGAAGTAGAAAGACTTCGAAATGCCCTGCAAGATCTTCGCCTCGACACAGACCAAAGAGAACAGTTGGAGAGAGAAACCAGAAAAGAACTCGACGAAAAACTCCAACAAAGTGACGCTCTCCTAGAGAGAGCAGAGACTGAACTCAAAGAAATTGACGCTAAAGCCAGGGCCTGCGAAAAACACTTGCAAGCGGCCCGAGCTAAAATCGGCGAGCTTACTCTGCAGAGAGACGAGCTCCAAGATGAACTTGACACTGTTCATGCAGAACTGAGACATTCTTACAGACTGCAGAGTGGCTGGAACGGAGAAACACACATCACAGAGTTTCTCCCGGCCAGCCACCCCAACCCTTTCAGCCAAGAACCCAGAGCTGAAAAGGGAGATGTAAGCCCACGGCTCAAGACATCACCAGCCAGCTTTCAAGAACACCTGTCAGCAGCGAAGGGGGGAGGACCCTTCCAGAAAACCCATGCCACTTACCACGGCACGGCCCCCCGAGAACTTGACAAGCTAGCCCGAAACATTCCTATGTTTGATCCAGATTCTGCAGGAGATTATGACATTCACTCTTATCTAAAGGACATTGACTTTCACTTGCAAACTGTCACCAACGTGACAGCTTGGGACAATTTGTATCTGTTAAGAATCACGTCCAATTGTGATGTGCGTAGTTTTCTAGACCGTCAACCAGAGACTGTCAAATCAGACTACCAACAGCTAAGACAAGCTTTGATTCATGAATTTGCTGATCCAGAATCAGACGGAGGGTTTATCAACGCTATGAACCTCAAACAGGGCCGACTTGAAAACCCACAAGCCTACTACAGTCGTCTACGAAAAGCCTTTTTCGGGTCACGCAACGAACCAGATATGGAACAGGATATCAACTTTAAAACTCTGTTCATTAGAAACCTTCATCACAGTTTGAGTTTTCATATCGGACTCTCAGCGTGCCCGCGTAGCATGTCTACACAACAGTTAAGAGACTTAGCCCATAAAGCTTACACCAAGCAAAAGACTATTTCTGAAAAGACTGTGAAAAACCCCACAATTTACTCTGTCTCTGAGCACTGTTCAGAGTTGACCCTAGAGGGTGCCCAACGACACCACAGTCACAGACCTTTTTACAGAGAGTCAAGACCGTTCCAAGCCAGCAGAGGGCAACACAATCGCGGTGGTGCTCGTCCAAAGCATCAGAGCGAGCGCTCTGAAAAATTCTGGGAAGCCGGCCGGCGACCCAAGAAGAGACGATCTCCACCGTCCAGGACACCAAGCCCCGACAGAGACTGGAACCACTCTCGACACGACACTGGTAAGCTTAATCCTGAGCCCACCACATCAGACAAACACAGTGCAGCCACGTCTGAGACAGCAGAGATCCTGAGAGTGCTGAAAGAGCTCCTTTACAGAAAAACTCGCAAGGAAGACAAGAAAGACCCAGACATCTTATGTCTAAGCATAAGAACTGAAACCAACACCCTGTCTGACTGCCATCTGACTGAACCAAGCACCCCGAACACTGCTCGTCATCTACAGACCACAGAGCTAACTGTCACATCACAAGGTGACAGCATCACCCAAGCTCCACAGCTGACAGCTGCACACCCTGAACGAGACAGCACAGTTCCTCACACCAAATACCACAATACCAAGGTACCAGAAAACGCTGTTTTGTCTAACTGCCTCCACAGCAAGCTACTCGACACCGGTCCTAACTACCCATCGAGTGGCACACCTGCCCCGATGCCAACGTTCCTGGGCAACCTCATTGAAAAGGGCACAGGCCGAAAACTCTACCTGAACATCACGTTGGGAAAGGAAGTGAGCATGGAAGCCTTGATCGACACAGGTTCAGATCTTACAATGATTTCAGCTCAACTTTTCAAAAGACTCCAATTTGAAGCTAAGAGACAAGATCAAACTCTTACACCTCAAACTTGTGAACTGAACATACAGTCATACAGTCAACATGACATCCGGCTCGAACAGGTAGCTCACATTCACCTGACAATTGGTCCTCTGAGTCTAGTCCATCCCGTGTTCATCTCAAAAATGGACACTTTTCCATTCCTCTTCGGCAGAGACCTTCTAGATCGCTTTGAACCATTACTGGACTTGAAACAGCTCAAGGTCTGGGCTCAAGTACGAGAACTTCACTCCCTCCAGTCACAGCCAGACTGTCAGGTCACAGAGGTCACGAGAACTTCTGCAGAGCCAGACTTTCAGGTCACAGAGTTCACGGGAACTCCCACAGCCAGCCATGAAGACACAGACTCAGCACCAGGTCAAGTTTCAACTGTGCTACCCTGCACCTTACAGCTCACCAAAGACCTTGACACCTGCTGCCCAAAGGTCATGACTGACCTGCAGCTATATGATCAAACCCATGCCCTCGCCAAGCCTGGCGCACTAAACAACAAGCTGTGGTCACTTTCAACCCACCCACCCACCCTAAAGAAAGTGAAGATTACACACAGCATAAGAACTTTACAAGGTCAACTGCCTACCTTAGAGCTGCTTACGCTGGCTCCGCTGTTTGCAAAGACAACCATAACGGACATGCGGGCTTCTGACATCTACATAAAGAGTTTAAATGCCCACCTCTCAAACCCCTCCAACCACCCTTGCATGCCGTCTGACCTCACTGACAACCAGTGCCTCAGACCACTGCATGACACCACGCACATGCTGTGTGCACAGAACAACATTCTGAGTTGTGCACCGGCTGACATCACAATGCCAAGGCTTGTAATGCCACGGCGCACAAAGGGGGATATACTGCCAATGTATTTCCATGACGCATCATGCGCTGCTCACCGCAGCACCAGAGCCACTGACGAGACACTGAAGCAAGCGACAAGCCGGCAGCAAGATGTGGCAAAACATGGGCCAAGGCGAACTAAACCTAGTCGCTGCCCACGAAGTAAAAAGACTGCCCTGTCCAACCAAAGACAACCCTCGCTGGCTTCTTCCTCCCCTTTCTCTCTCTCTCTCCCTGTTGTCTACCAGGTTGCTGCTGTGGTTCGCCATGCTGTACTGTCAGCCAACCAGAGGACAGCTGCCACCGAGAGAACAACTGAGACTCCAGATCACCGACGGCAGGACCTACACCCAGCAAGTGCATGTTCGACTCATCCAGCCCCGCCCTGTCTACAGAGCACACTACCCCAGCTCCGTAGCCCAATACATCTGGACAAGTGCCCAATGGACAGAGGACTCCCTCTCTCATGCCGAGGCCAAGGTCGAACACATGCTCAACCAACTTGAGGAAGTGACTGTTGCACAATCGGGACTCCTAAGCACCAACCACCACTCCAGACGGTTCCTGGGAGCGTTGCTCGGAGACGTAGCTGCCGCCAGAACTCTGTTTAACATTGGTATGTCCAGTGTAAATGCAGCGAACCAGACCGCGAACTCCATGAAGCCGCTGTTTACTGTCTTACAGAGTGACTTTGTCCAGACTCAGCTGGTTACAGCGCTAACGACAGACATGCTGTGGGAGGTTAGCTCCTCCAATGACAGCCTAGCCACAGGTGTAATCTCACCGTACCTGACACTAAGCCTGATGCTAACTGTGCTGGCTTCCGCCATCAACACGCCAGCTGACCTTCTACAAAAACACCTGGCCTACTCTCTGGGTAGCGCCATCTCACTCTGCATCGATCCCGAGCAGAGAGAAGTGGGCTTTCTCCTAAATCTGCCTATCATCGAGTCAAGCCAAGTCTACAGACTTACAGGCATTATCAAAGTCAGGTTTTGGGAACGCAACACCCACATCAATATACGCCCTCCAGACGTGGTGGCCTACCACGACAGCGACACACAACTGTACTCGGTTTCAAACCCGCACATGTGTACTTTGGCTAAAGACATTCATTATCTCTGCCTTAGCAACCCCTTCCTCAGAGACAACGTTGAAGGAATCTGCGAGTTGCAACCCCTGGTCAGCGACACTAAGCCTCGCACACAAGTCACAGAGACGCAAGCAGAGATTGTAGGTGAAAGGTGGCGTGCTAACACACCTGTGCACACAGCCACTGTCACTCACGACCAGCATGATACAACCAGCCGTGTCAACATGCTCAACCAGAATACGGGACTTCAAGTACCGAAAGGTGTCATCCTACACCTTGAAGGCCTGACATTGTACCATCTTCCTAACAAAGAGTACCAGACAGCACTGAAACTCCCATCCTCCAAGAACTACAACTCCACCTCAGATCCAGAACTGGAACTCTGGATTGAGAAAAGGGGGTCCCAACTCATTGACCCTGCTCCTGTCAACACAGCCCTCCAAGCATTGTCTCGAAGGCCTGTTCTGAACACTTCATCTGCGGTCCGAGTCTAGACCGCCGCCGACATTGTGCTGTGCATCTCTACGATGGAATCTACGGAAAGGGCGTGCCAAATCAGAGACCACGGCAAACTTTTTGGGAGCGTTCTCTGTTTTTCTTTTTCTTTAAGTCTTTTCTTTATTTTTGTCTTCGGACTCTCCCTACGTTCAGCGAAGCAAACGTAGCCGACAACTTCAACTTTAAAGAGACTTGAACATCCCGCGACCGCGCTCGCCAGGAAAAGACGAAAGAGCACGCCCTGCTCTTAAGGAAACACACGCACGACTCTGCGTTCTTCAGCAACAAAGAGAACCATTTTGCAAGATAAGTTTATTGAACTTTTAATGTAATCTGATTTCTTGTTGTCTCTCAAAGGTTACCTGGTCTGTGATTTTGCCTAACTGTGATCTTTCTTTGATCGCACATGTCATCTCTCTCATTTTCCGGTCTCATCTCTCTCATTTTCCGGTCTCATCTCTCTCATTGTCCGATCTCTCTCTCTCTCTCTCTCTCATTTTCGTTATTCGTTTAGTCTTGTATTTGTTTACGTGTTCTGTATATACATACATATTTACTCTGTGTGAATCGTAGTTATGTATTCATTAGTTCAATTATTAAATTCCATATATTCCTGATTGTCTCAATGCTCATTTAACAAAGTCAATGAAGATGTTTCGATCTTAAGCTACATGCTTTATCTTGTTACGATTTAAGTAACCTAATTTTACAAACACAAAGAGTTGGGTTTTTTTCAAGGCCAGAAAAAAATACTCTTTCTTGCGTTTGTAAGAAGGATAATTTTCTTTCAGAGTTGAAGTTAATCTTACGTTTAATGTTTGCTGGACAAACAGATTGTTTGATAACTAAATTAATTCCATTAAAAGTTATCCCATAACTTCGATTTGAAATAAGACTATTGATGTAGTAATGACGAACCATAACCCGTTATGGTAATCATTCATATATCGATCTAGTTTCAGCTTAGATAAATTAATGTAACTGTAATATGCAAAATATTAATCATATTCATGATTAATTATTAAAATTCCCTATAGATCATTTGAGCTAATGTTAAATGTGCTACCCAGTGCGGTTACAGTCTATAGAAGCGCCCATTTCCCTATATATATCCCTACTTCAAGACCCAACAGTAGTTGGGAAGGGAGGCAAATGAAAAAGAGAGACACTTGCAGACTGCCCACCATAATTACATTTACCCTTAATGGGCTCCTGCCAAGCAACCCATTCACAGTGGAGCGGAAAATTCTTCTTTAGACCTTAACATAGGGGAGAATTTACCTCTACTCTGGAAAACAATATACTTTAAATAGGACATCAGTGTGGAAGCAAGAGAGATGCCAAAAGGAACCTACCTCCACCCACAGCCGCTAACCAATGCCACTCTCACCCTGGGGGCAGGTGAAGGGGGCAGGCTGTCCTCAGACTTGACTTGATGACTTCTTTATCATCCCCATGGGGTATATTGTGTTTCAACATGCGTACACACAAAGAACCAACAATGTAGATAAATATAAACGGACACATGCCCATCCTACAACCTAATCTGAAAACACTCTGGCATGCATAAGTAATCGAGCACTGCACAGCGCATAGTATGAATCGGGTGACAGAAATAACGTTTCCTGATTTCTGTTTTTCTTTTAACCAAAAACATCTCAGGTTACGACTGTAACCCCTGTTCCCTGAGAAGGGAACGAGACACTGTGTCGATTACGACACTTTGCGGGAACGCCCCCCAGTATAGCGCCTCTGAAGCATGAATGAAACTAAGCCAATCTTGACTGGTGTTGTGTCATGACATAATGTGTGATGGCATACACGGAAGCTACAAAGGTACGCCGGCACATAACAGCGTCAGCTTCTGTGATGGAGCAAGTCGCTCCCCGGCAGGTAACTATGAAGTAGCGGCTGTAAAACCCGAACTCCCTGTCCAGTGGAGGAACATGTTCTATGGCTTCCTTTACCAGCAGGGAGTTTACTTCCTTTTCCAATATACGACCCTGCTCTGGGTCGACTGCAGTCCAGACCACCCCATTGAATTTCAGTTGGCGGGAACCGAATTGCAGTCTGTACCCCTTTTGAATGGTGCGCAGGGCCCAAGGAGAAATATTCGTTAGATTTTTCCATGCATCAAAATATTTTACCAAGGGAACCAGCCTCTCAGGCCGCAAGCCTGTGTGGCAGACAGTGCAAACCAATGCGTCCCAAAGCACACTTGACGGCGGGAAGCCGACATCGATTTCCTTTGGGCCCCGTGGAGGAGGCTACCTCGATTGCTCCGCCGCAGGTGGGGCAGCCCGAAGAGATCCTACGTTTGCTAGGATCTCTTCCCTGAAGCCTTTTCCGCCTGCAGGCTTCTGAGAGCGCTGTCTATGCCCCCAAGCTCTTTGAGGGGGGGCTTTAGAGGCAACGCTCTCTTTTTGGGCCTGTCTATAGCCTGAGGAGCTGGTGGATGGCTGTGGCTGCCCACTGGGGGCAGACTTCTTAGTTTTTAAGCGGCGAGGGAGATATTGCTTAACCCCCTGAGGTCGGCTATCGCGCTGGCGTGATAGACTCGCTCTTTTTCTCATCAGTGCAAAAGAGACTCAAAATACTCTGTTGACTTTGATCTTACATACAAGTGCCATACATCAATCGATCCTGTTAAGTGTGAATTTTTTTTATTTTATTTTTTTTATACCCACAATAAAAACAAAGTGTTGTGCTTTTTGCCAAATAAAGAAAAATAAACATGATGCGAGTTCTGCCTTCTCTCTGTCAGTGAAGTCCATTCTGAAACACGTCCGAAAATTAACTATAACTCAGCGAATACTCAGTCAAACAGGCATACAGACACACAGGCATTAAGCTTGAATTCTCTTCTTTTAAATGAAGTAATTTATATAAAAAACAAATATTCTCAGTTTATGTAATATGTATGAAAAGAGAGAGATGTCAGTCGTTCTCATCTCAGCTCATTATGTTTTAATGTGACCCCGCCCACGGAGAGCGCGCGCTATTCTAACGCAAATGATCTGAGGCATCCATGCAAACCTGTGAACGCCCACAATCAGCTGGATATCACACACCGCGAGTTATCAGAGTCATGTACTTTACGACGCTGTGAGGAATAATACTATCTTAATATAGTCCATGAGCCAGGGCCCCAAATTTGGTCCATCGGTATCATCTGGGGGGACAAAGTCTCATAGTGATTTTTGGCAAAGTATACACCGCTAGTATTAGAAAAATCACGATAGCAGTGCAGGGGTGGTAGCGAAATCACTTTTTTCAGCTCATGAAGTTACTAACCCCTTAAAACTTAAACCTTACTGAATCTGTCTGACAAACACAGAGGTCACATGACTTCTTTAAAACAGAAATAACACACATTTTTTCACAATTTCCGCCTAAACTGTATGCTTTCTTTTATTCCTGTGGCATGAAAGAACACCAGGGACACAAAACTCAACAACTTCAATACTCAAGGCACTCTGATGACTCAGAAAATGTATAATATACCCATACTATTTATTTGTGAGAGCCTTAAATTAGACTTGTGCAGCCAGCACAAGTCTTCAAAATAGAATAGAGCCAATAGAATGGACAAATAGAATACCTTATTAGTCCAGGGCCAAATGGCCTATTTATTCATGTACAGTTGTAATAAAGAGTAATTGTTTCAATAGTGTTGTCAACATAACACTTGTAAGTGGTTTAACAAAATGTTTCTATCGTGTATTTTGATATTCACCCACTTTCAGTTAGAATGTCAGAAAGTAGCTCATGCACGGAATGTTGATGGATTTTGACAGTTTGACAAGGTTTTGTCAGTTTTGTGAAAAGATTGTTGGTTCAGTTGACTGGTTATAACAACACTACCAACTATGCCATCTTCAATCAACTTCCATTGAGTTCCAGGGGTATTAAATGTAAGTACAAAATACTTTTTCTCTTGTGCTTGTGAATTGGTGGGGAATAGTAGCAGTAGCTAATGTAAGCTTGGTGTTTTTAGCAGGCTAGCTAGCTTGCAGGTTAAACAGTGTAACAGTAACTGCTACAGTGCAGTCAGGGCTCTCAAGTGTCACGTGACAGTCACTCATTTCGGTCTTTTGTCACGCCCTCTCGCCACACATTGTATTTCTCACGCGGAAAAACTATTTATAATATATTTAATATGCCGCAGCGCCCAAAATGTCTCTGGCCGCGCCAGTCTCATTATGGAACCGGCAGGAATCAATCGCTGTAAAAATAGAGAGATGAGCAGAGCAAATGAACCAACAATCTTTTCACAAAACTGACAAAACCTTGTCAAACTACTTTTGTATGGCTGACATAACATCAGAAAGAGTCAACGAGTATTTATGGAAAGGTCAAGTTTCAAGTACTCCTTGGCCAGAAAAAAATTCAGTATGTCAAATATAGACTTTTGTCAGGATGATATAACATCCGAATATATCAATCTGAATGTATAGTGTAATTCTTTTAGGGCTCTTTGGCCAGAAATATGTTCAGTAGGTCAAAGGGGGACCTCTGAATAGCTGATTTATCATCAGAAAGAGTCTATAACTTTATATCGTTTAAAAACTTTTGAGGACCCTTTGACCAGAAATAAGTTCAAAACGTCAGATATGGATATCTACATGGCTTATGTAGCATTAGAAGGAGTCTATGAGTATGTATAGAAAGTCCTAGATCGAGGACTCATTTGCCATAAATATATTCCTTGGGTCAAATAAGGCTGATTTGACATCAGAAGGAGTCGATAACTTCATATAGTTTGAAAAATGTTCAGGACATTTTGACAAGAAATAAGTTCAAAAGGTCAGATATGGACATCTATATGGCTTATGAAGCATCAGAAGGAGTCTATGAGTATGTATAGAAAGCTCAAGATCGAGGACTCTTTGGCTAGAAATATGTATCTTGGGTCAAGAAAAAAATTCAGTGTGCACCACCACATTGCACACTAGAGCTAACTCCTTCCCATGTTCATTAAAGATATAACATGTTGCATTGCAGTGCACAAACGATCTAACGTTGTGCACATATAGGCTATGCACTTCTTGCATTGCATTGCACACCAGAACTAAATCAATCCCATGTTCATTAAAGAGGTAACATGTGTTGTTGCAATGCATTGCACAAACGATCTAACGTTGTGCATTGAAAAATAACATTGGTTATGCACTTTTTGCATTGCATTGCATTGCACACTAGAACTACCTCCTTCCCATGTTCATTAAAGAGATAACAGGTTGCATTGCATTGCACAAACAATCTAACGTTGAGCACTGAAGAATAACATATAGGTTATGCACTTCTTGCATTGCATTGCACACTAGAACTAAGTCAATCCCATGTTCATTAAAGAGATAACGTGTTGTTGTAATGCATTGCATAAACAATCTAACGTTGTGCATTGAAAAATAACATAGGTTATGCACTTTTTGCATTTCATTGCATTGTATTGCATTGCACACCATAACTAACTCCTTTCCATGTTCATTAAAGAGATAACATGTTGCATTGCATTGCACAAACGATCTAACGTTGTGCACTGAGGTTATGCACTTATTGCATTTACATAATCATTTACTTACTTTCTTCAGCCATACTGAAGTCCAGATTTGACATGTTGAACATATTTCTGACCGAAGAGTCCTTGATCTTGAACTTTCTATTCATGCTTATTGACTCTTTCAGACAGTACATCGGACAGACAATTGTCCATATTAATTATTGAACATATTGAACATATTTCTGGCCAACAAGTCCATGAACTTGGAACATTCTGTACATGCTCATTGACTCCTTTTAGTGTTTCATCAGCCAGAAAGTAGTCCATAATTTACCTACTGAAAATATTTCTGGTAAAAGAGTCCTCGATTTTGAACTTTCTATACATGTTCATTGACTCCTTATGATGATTCATCAGCCAGACAATTGTCCATAACTGACCTACTGAACATATTGCTGCCCGAAGAGTCTATGAACCTGAACTTCCTATTCATAATCATTGACGACTTCTGATGTTTCATCAGCCAGACTGCAGTCCATATTTGACCTACTGAATATATTTCTGGCAAAGGAGTCCTCGATCTTGAACTTTCTATACATGCTCATTGACTCCTTCTGATGTTTCACAAGCAGACAATAGTCCATAATTGACCCTCTGAACATATTTCTACCCGAAGAGTCTTTGAACTTGAACTTTCTATTCATAATTGTTGACTTCTGATGTTTTATCAGCCAGACAGCAGTCCATATTTGACCTACTGATCATATTTTTGGCAAAAATCCTCGATCTTGAACTTTTTAAACATACTCATATAGACTCTTTCTGGTGTTTCATCAGCCATGCAGTAGTTCTGATTTGACATAATGAACATTTTTCTGACCGAAGAGTCCTCGATCTTGAACTTTCTATTCATACTTATAGACTCTTTCCGATTAGCTTGGCTAACGTCAGCCCTCTTCTCATTGAGACGTGGTCTGGGAACCACATGTTCATTTTCTCGTATTTGAGGCGTAGTTCACGAATGCCCAGAGCCGTCTATTGGGCACTATGAATGTCTATCAAATGCGCCTGTACGTAGCTCATAGCCAATCGTTTCAATTATACCAGATGACGTATGTAGAGTGACAGAAATTCGACGAGGAAGAAGACGATGGGTCAAAGATTTATGTGTACATGATGGCGTTCAGCGAATATTGCCGTTTGTGCAAGACAAACATGAGGGTAGAAGGTACATATAAACACTCTACAGACGTCGTCATCGTCTTGCTGCTCCCTCCCCGTTCTGTGATTGGTTCCTTTTTTGAGGGGAAAATCTGGTCCATGGTGTCCAGGCTGCCTATCAGCATGAATAAAATCGCGCTGCGCGCAAGGCAGCATGGGGAAACCCAGGCTACTTTCAGATAGTACATCGGCCAGACAATTGTAGATATTGACTATTGAACACATTTCTGGCCAACGAGTCTCTGAACTTGAACTTTCGAACTTGATTGCTTGCCCTGCTGATTGATTGCTCCTGTCTGCCTCTCTGCCTGCTGTGAGTTTGTTTGCTTCGGTGCTGTAAGCTCCGTCTTAGCCTCGTATTTCTTTGTTTTGAACCATCATTTACTACAATTTGTAGTTGTTTATACTAAATACTATACTTATACTAAATACAGCTTACCCAACATCTCAGATTGACATCGCTAGCTTCCGTTACTACTAGCACAACACGCTAATTCGCTACTGCTAGCCTGTTAACGCGCCACCCGTGCGCTCAGCTATTTTATTTATTTATTTTTCTCTCGCGCGCTCGCGCCTTTGAGTTAATAAAAGCTCAGGTAAGTAATAATCAGTCAACAAACACGGTGAGTAATGTCTTGTCCTGTTATTGTCACCTGCACTTCATGTCACATGTTTAGCATAGGCTTCTCTGTTGGCAATGTAGGATTTATATGTGATAAATGCAAGGAGTCAGTTAGGCTGACAGAGAAGATTTCAGAATTAGAGACACGCATCCAAACCTTAATTGAGGATAGTAAGAGTGCTAGAGCTTTAGATACTATTTTGGATGCGCCTAGCGTGAACTCTTTACATGGTGCGGTTCCAGCTGAAGTAGTGCCTGTGCAGCCAGGCAAATGGGTGACGGTGAGGGATCGCTCTAGTCGCGGATCAAAAAACCACTCTTCCGTTCCGATTACCATAACAAATCGATTTGCCCCGCTCAGTGAAACACCCACTGAGAATAATTGTGCCCTAGTTATTGGCGATTCTATTACACGGAACGTGAAAATAGAGACACCAGCGAACATAGTCACATGTTTGCCGGGAGCCAGAGCGCCTGACATCAAAGCAAATTTAAAAGTGCTGGCTAATGCTAATCGTAAATTCTCTAAGATCATTATTCATGTCGGCACTAATGATGTTCGACTCCGCCAGTCGGAGATCACCAAAATGAATATTAAAGAGGTGTGTGAACTTGCAAGTACGATGTCAGGCACTGTAATCTGCTCTGGCCCCCTTCCTGTTCGCAGGAGTGATGAGATAGTTAGTAGATTGTGTTCACTGAATCGCTGGCTGTCTGAGTGGTGTCCGTGTAATAATATAGAATTCATAGACAATTGGAAAAGTTTTTGGGGCAAACCTGACCTGTTGAAAAGAGATGGTATTCATCCCTCCTGGGATGGTGCTGCTCTTCTCTCTAGTAATATGGCTCATAGTCTTAGAGCTCAAACATGACAAATTGGGCACCAGGTCAGGAAGCAGACAGACTGGCTAAACCAACCGTCTGCTAGCGGCCTCGCGTCACCCAGGTCAGATAAATCCCATCACATAGAGCCTCTTTCACCTAGCTATCATCATATAGAGACTGTGTCTGTTCCCCGAATTTGGAAATCCAAAAAATGTTTAAACCTATCTAAGGTTAAAAATTTAATTGATGTTCAACAAATAAAAAACAGCTATAATACAGATGAGCAAATGCTAAAGCTTGGGTTGCTGAATATTCGATCGCTTACTTCAAAAGCACTCATTGTTAATGATATGATTTCAGATAATAACCTAGATGTGCTGTGTTTGACAGAAACCTGGCTAAAACCAAACGATTACATTACTTTAAATGAGTCCACCCCGCAAGATTACTGTTATAAACATGAACCTCGTCTTAAACGCAAAGGGGGAGGAGTTGCTGTAATCTATAGTAATATTTTCAAAACCACTAAGAAATCAAGTTTCGAATATAATTCTTTTGAAGTGTTAGTGCTTAATGTAAAAATACATAGTATAAATGATAAATCACATTTGAGATTTGTGCTGGCTACTGTATACAGGCCACCAGGGCACCATACAGACTTTATCAAAGAATTTGCGGACTTTCTATCAGAGTTAGTATTGGCTGCAGATAAAGTACTAATTGTTGGTGATTTTAATATACACTTTGATAATGAAAAAGATGCATTGGGTTTGGGATTTAAAGACATTGCAAACTCAATTGGAGTTAGACAACACATGTCAGGACCTACTCATCGTCGTAATCATACTCTAGATCTAATATTATCACATGGAATAGATGTTGATGCCGTTGAAATTCTGCAGCAGAGCGATGACATCTCAGATCATTATCTAGTCTCGTGTAAATTACATTTAGCCAAGGCTGCAAAGCCGACTCCGTGTTACAAATATGTTAGACCTATCACTTCTGCCACTAAAGATTGCTTTATTAATAATCTTCCTGACCAGTTTCATCATTTTAGCATCCCGGATAGCTTAGAAAAACTTGATATTGCAACAGAAACTTTTAACTCTCTCTTTTCCAGCACTTTAGACACAGTTGCTCCTTTGCGCTTAAAGAAGATTAAAGAAAATAATCCAACGCCGTGGTACAACGAGCACACTCGGGCCCTTAAGAGAGCAGCCAGAAAAATGGAACGAAACTGGAAGAAAACAAAACTAGAGGTATTTCGCATTTCATGGAAAGAGAGCACGATTGCATACAGAGAGGCTTTAAAAGCTGCTAGATCTGCTTATTTTTCAACCCTATTAGAAGAAAATAAACATAATCCTAGGTATTTATTTGAAACAGTGGCTAAACTAACGAAAAAGAAAGTTTCAAACACAGAAGTTTCCAAGCATCACAGCAGTAATGACTTTATGAACTTCTTCACTTATAAGATTGATAATATCAGGGATAAAATTATAACTATGCAACCGTCTACTACAGTATCGCATCAGGCAGTGCATTGTAGTCTCCCTGAGGAAAAATTTGATTCATTCGTTGCTATAGGAGAGGAAGAATTTACTAAACTCGTTAAATCATCTAAATCGACAACATGTATGTTAGACCCTATACCGACTAAGCTACTGAAAGAGATGCTTCCAGAGGTCATAGATCCTCTTCTTAATATCATTAATTCGTCTTTGTCTCTAGGATACGTACCAAAAAACGTTAAGCTGGCTATGATTAAACCGCTTGTTAAAAAAACGCAACTTGATCCTTCAGAATTAGTCAATTACAGGCCGATCTCGAATCTACCTTTTCTGTCAAAGATACTAGAAAAGGCAGTGTCTTCACAACTGTGTTCCTTTCTAGAAAGAAATTATATCTGCGAGGATTTTCAGTCCGGATTTAGACCATACCATAGTACTGAGACTGCTCTCGTTAGAGTCACAAATGATTTGCTCTTATCATCCGATCATGGTTGTATCTCTCTATTAGTGTTACTCGATCTTAGTGCTGCGTTTGACACCATTGACCACAACATTCTTTTAAATAGACTAGAAAACTATGTTGGCATTAGTGGAATTGCACTAGCATGGTTTAAATCATACTTATCTGACCGTTATCAGTTTGTAGCAGTAAATGAAGAGATGTCTTATCGATCACAAGTTCAGTATGGTGTACCACAAGGCTCAGTACTAGGACCGCTGCTGTTCACTCTGTACATGCTACCATTAGGAGATATCATTAGGAAACATGGAATTAGCTTCCACTGTTATGCCGACGATACTCAGCTCTATATTTCTTCAAAACCTAACGAAACTTACCAATTCACTAAATTAACAGAATGCATAGCTGATATAAAAAATTGGATGACTCGTAATTTCCTACTTCTAAATTCTGAAAAAACAGAGATTCTAATTATTGGACAAAAAACTTCCTCACGTAATAACTTAGAATAATAATAATAATAATAATAATTCATTACATTTATATAGCGCTTTTCTCGGCACTCAAAGCGCTTTACATAGAATGGTGGATCTCCTCAACCACCACCAATGTGCAGCATCCACCTGGATGATGCGACGGCAGCCATATTGCGCCAGAACGCTCACCACACACCAGCTTACTGGTGGAGAGGAGACAGTGATGAAGCCAATCAGTATATGGGGATGATTAGGAGGCCATGATGGACAGGGGCCAAGGGGCAAATTTGGCCAGGATGCCGGGGTTACACCCCTACTCTTTCGAAAGACATCCTGGGATTTTTAATGACCACAGAGAGTCAGGACCTCGGTTTAACGTCTCATCCGAAGGACGGTGCTCTTTGACAGTATAGTGTCCCCATCACTATACTGGGGCATTAGGACCCACACAGACCACAGGGTGAGCACCCCCTGCTGGCCTCACTAAACACCTCTTCCAGAATACTGTCTAACACTTGATGGCTGCTCTGTTAAGTCTTCGTCGTCGGTTAGGAACCTAGGTGTGCTCTTTGATACCAATCTTTCATTTGAAAGTCACGTGTCTAGTATCTGTAAAACCGCATTTTTCCATCTTAAAAATATATCTAAATTACGTCATATGCTCTCATTGACAAATGCGGAACAATTAGTTCATGCTTTCATGACATCAAGGCTAGATTATTGTAATGCTCTACTGGGTGGTTGCCCTGCACGCTTAATAAACAAACTACAGCTAGATCAAAACGCAGCAGCTCGAGTTCTTACCAGAACCAGGAAGTATGACCATATTAGCCCAGTTCTGTCAAAACTGCACTGGCTCCCTATTAAACATCGCATCAATTTTAAAATATTGCTGATTACTTACAAAGCACTAAATGGTTTAGCTCCGCAGTACTTGAGCGAGCTCTTAACGCATTATACTCCTTCACGTCTATTGCGATCTCAAAATTCCGGCCAGTTGATAATACCTAGAATATCAAAATCGACTGCTGGCGATAGATCCTTTTCCTATTTAGCACCAAAACTTTGGAACAGTCTTCCTAACATTGTCCGGGAAGCAGACACACTCTGTCAGTTCAAATCTAGATTAAAGACACATCTCTTTGACCTAGCATTCACATAATACATTATATACTTCTATAATTCAATATTAGGCTGCATAGATTAGGTCAGCTGGAACCGGGAACACTTCCCATAAATCCTGATGTACTTGTTACATCATGAGAAGAATGGCATCTACGCTAATTTTAGTGTCTTTGTTTATCCCAAGGTTTTCCCGCAGCCTGCCGGATCCAGGCCGTTTCCAGATCTGATGAAGGACCTTCGCCTGGACCCGATGTCAACGCAGTGCTGAAGTGCCAACTAGTCTCTCCCTATGGAGGATCCCTTTCCCACTCTACAGATAAAGCGTCGTCGGGAAAACTCAATTTGCGTATCTACCCCGAATTGATAAAATAAAATAAAATTCTGAATCAAAACTATAAGGAAACACCAGTAATTTGTTTAGGCTTGGTTTGTAGGGAATTCCAAACCTGCACACATATATTCAAACGCACATAACTATTGAACCCGTTCTTAATGCGCATCTGAACGCCATCAGCGTTTCTCACAGGATCGCGTTTAAAATCTGTGTAGAGATAATGGTGTCGTCTTGGCGGCCCTAATTTAATAACAAATGATCGTTGCGACGTAAGTGAATCAATCAAAACCAACTTTAGCTGGAAAATAACTTTATTAAAGAACCGCTATAAAGCCAAAACAATCTTACGTTAAATTATACATTTATCTCTGTAAAGCTGCTTTGAGACAATCTACATTGTTAAAAGCGCTAAAAAAAAAAAAAAAAAAAAAAAACTTTCTATACATGCTCATTGACTCCTTCCGGTGTTTCATCAAGCAGACAATAGTCAATAATTGACCTACTGAACATATTTCTAGTAAAAGAGTCCTCGATCTTGAACATTCTATACATGCTCATTGACTCCTTAGGCTGTTTCTTCAGCCATACAGTAGTTCAGATTTGACATATTGAAAATATTTCTGACTGAAGAGTCCTTGATCTTGAACTTTCTATTCATACTTATAGACTCTTTCAGATAATACATCGGCCAGACGATTGTCCATACTGACTGTTGAACATTTCTGGCCAACGAGTCTATGAACTTGAACTTTCTATACATGCTCATTGACTTTTTGTAGAGTATCATCAGCCAGACAGTAGTCCATATTTGACCCGCTGAAAATATTTCTGTTAAAAGAGTCCTCGATCTTGAACTTTCGATACATGCTTATTGACTCCTTATGATGATTCATCAGCCAGACAATTGTCCATAATTGACCTACTGAACATATTTCTGCCCAAAGAGTCTGTAAACTGGAACTTTTTATATAAAATTATTAACTTCTTCTGATGTTTAATCAGCCAGACAGCAGTCCATAAATGACCTACTGAACATTTTTCTGGCAAAAGAGTCCTCGATCGTGAACTTTCTAAACACAGTCAGACTCTTTCTGATGTTTCTTCAGCCATACAGTATTTCAGATTTGAAATATTGAACATATTTCTGACCGAAGAGTAATTGATCTTGAACTTTCTATTCATGCTTATTGACTCCTGATGTTTCATCAGCCAGAGAGCCAGAATTGACCTACTGAACATATTAACCTTCTGGGGTCTGAGGGGTTTTCTGGCCCTGGAGGTGTTCTGACATGCTCTGACATTTGTGCTTATTTCTGTTACTTGTGACATTTTCATGGCTAAAGTCTGATTACACTGTATTTAGCACACACTCTGCTACAATAATATATCAGCAGCATGTATGTAAAAGTTTGTAGTTTTGAGATAATGACATTTATGCGTGGTTTGTGAGAATACAAAAAAAAAATTGTCACTGAAATAAGGCCATGAAACCCATACTGATTATTTCTTCACAAGACTTTTGAAAATTGTATCACGTAGCCTAGAATATTTGCTCCAAAACTATGTGAAAATCACCCTGACTGCTCATTCAGATAAGACAATATATTGATTTTAGATTTGTAAGACGTGTTTTGTGTGAGAAAGCTTTATGCGGGGAGGCGTGATCACATCATTAATATGTAAGACTTTCACACCTGAGAAAGACAAAGACACTCCCCTAACGGCCCTATTAGGAGCTATCAGGCCCTGTCATTCTGAGCAACCTTGCACAAAGAATGAGGAGATTTAAAAAAGAATGGCTTTTTGATTGTTTGGATTTATTTGCAACACAACATAATCCAAAGATACACAACAAATGACAAAAATGTGCCATTCCTAAAAACATTGTACATACCTTTCATTTCCAAGGTGTTTGATTTTCACTTTACCATGTTCATATACAGAGACTCATGTGAATATTGAAGTCAGCAGGACTCAGTGGCATCTGGGCCCTGAAAAAAAAAAGTGAACATACTGACATCAAGAGAAACTATAGGCCCTAGATTTGGTTAAAATTGCTTTTTAAAATTCACAGAATACACACACAAACACACACACACACACACACACACACACACACACACACACACACACACACAAATGTTTCCAACAATATATAATATACTGAACACCAGGTTTGTTGTGCCTTGTAGGCATAGGCTATGCGCAGTGCTGCATAAAATAATAATAATAACCTATAGCAGCCTATAAATCTTCCAAAAGATTTCAGTAACAACTATGCTAGAGAAAAATATATTGATTATCATATGTTACTTCAAATGTTTCCATTCGTTATGATGATATGAAATGAGATAATGGTAAAAACATGAAACCTAATGTTTGGTGCGTTTTACTTTTCAAACGCGATCGCGCTCCAAAATATGAAACATTATGGTTACCATATACATATCTCCGTTTGGGCAGATATCCACAAACACAGTAACAGTAAACACGGGTCTAAATATTATAATATTCACCATATGTGACCTGATCCAGCAAAATGAGTCACAGTGACCCAAATTTAAAAATTGAGATTTTGGTATTAATGGAAAGAGGAGACCATAAGCTTTCAAATGATATCCTAGTCAAAGTCATACCTTGAATGGTTGTAAAGATATACACATTTGAATTATGGTCGTCTGTCCTCTTTTTACAATTGAAAACCTGAGAAAATCGCTTTTAAAGTTTTTTGCCCGTTTTTTGTTGATATCTTTCAAAATCCATTGCATTTAAAGGGATACACTATTTATTGTACAGCTTAATTTGACCAAAGACATTAATATATGCTATTAAACCAGGCTGAAGCTCAAATTATTTTAAAGTTTTTATTTTAATAAATAATTTAAAAGGCACTTTTACAAACATTTACTAAAATCAGAAAGATTGAACAGAGGTGCTACAGTTTTCCTTGAGAGAGAGGGTGTGTGTGGGGGTGTGTGTGTGTCTGTGTGTGTGTGTGTGTGTGTGTGTGTGTGTGAGTGAGAGAGAGAGAGAGAGAGAGAGAGAGAGAGAGAGAGAGAGAGAGAGAGAGAGAGAGAGAGAGAGAGAGAGAGAGAAATTGAGAGAAATTGAGAGAGGTAGAGAGACAAGGAAACAGAGAACAAAATAATGTTAGCCTATGCAATCATATCTTTGTGTAGGCTAGTTGACAATAACAGTTTAACACATTCATAACGGAGATACCAACAGTTAAATATTAGGTTAAAATAAATGAAACACATTGTAATGGATTCTCCTTGCAGATAAATACACTCACAGAATAATTGCACTCACTCACATCCATACACGATAAATACCACAGGGCTGTCACTGCTGTCGCTGTCATCAGAGGATGACACGTCTCCAGATCAAAAACAATCACTGACTAGCCTTAGCCACTCTTGTTGACCAGCAGCAGAGCTTAGGTTAGAAGCCTCTAGTGATTTCAACGCTTTTGGCGACTTTGCTCTCTTTTGACAGCGACATTTCTCAAATTAATAATATTTAATCTTTCTGAGGAGATCTGCTAGCTTGTTTACACATAGCGCTACGAGTCTGACAGGAGGATGGCTGGACCAATCGCGTGCCGGTCAGTCGAAATGGGGCTTCCCTTTGACAAATTATCAGCGTTTGTGTACATTTATAAGCTCTTTGATTGGTTCTATACAACGTGAAACACCATATTTGGAGAGCAGAGACGTTTGAGGGGATTCCCGGGAAATGCTCAGAGGTGACGAGAGGAGTTGAGAAAAGCAATATTCATTTTCAGCGAATTTAGTAAAACTTTGTAAACTTTAATAGTCATTTAAATACCTTTACTCAATTATCTGGACTACGAAACTTTAGGAGATTATTTTTGGATGTCTGTTCTTTGGATTTTAGCAAAAAACAATTTTTTTTTTTAAATCTATTATTTCATTGTTTTTCCACATAATCGGCCCATATCTTAAAATGGAACGTTGCGACTTCCGACTCATTTCGCCAGATCGGGTCACATATATCTAGCAACAGTACAACTGCTATGTGAAGTTTATGCAACAATAACATAAACTAATAAGTAAGAATTTCTTACCTTACATCTTTCTTGTCTTCAAATCACGTTCTTCTTCTTCTGAGGTAAATCCAATGTAAGCTCACGGCGCGTCTTTCAAACTCGACGAAAAGCAGAGACTTGTGAAGTTTTTTCGTACTTTGTTTTTGAGGTAACGAGCGCGTTCGCATTCCATGTGGTGATTTGCATGTGAATCTCTTTTGCGCGCGTGGGCGTGGTCAAATGAAAACTAATGAGCAAGCGTTTGAGATACTGGACATCTTGTTGGTTTAATACAAATTACTTAAACAGAGGATATTTGTTTTCAGTTTGAATCTGATCATTTAAAAGTACACACTTAAATGATTATAAAGGTATATGGCTCATAAATGTGTGACAAGTATTCGCTGAGTTTTGTTTCAGTTTATAGACGTGCTCAAGAAAGAAAAGTTCACAGCGAAGGGGAGGCAGAAAGCACACCCTGTTTATTTTCTTTATTTTACAAAAGCACAATGTTTTGATTTGATTGTAAGTGGACACATACAAAAGTAGAAATATCACAGATTCTTTTTTTATATTTCTTTTTTCTGTATGACCATAAATGACGGAGTAATTTAAGTTTATTGTGCTACAATGTGAAGAAAATCCAGCAAAACGCGCGGGCGCGTTTGCCGACCCCAGAGGGTTAATGGCCAAAGAGTCCTCAATCTTGAACTTTTTATACATATTTATAGATTCCTTCTGATGCTTCATAGGCCATATAAAAGTCCAAATCTGACCTATTGAACTTATTTCTTGTCAATGGGTCCTCAAAAGGTTTTAAACTATATAAACTTATAGACTCCTTCTGATGTTAAATCAGCCAGACAGAGGCCCCTCTTTGAACTACTGAACATATTTCATGCCTAAGAGTACTCGAAACTTGACCTTTCTATACATACTCGTTGACTCCATCTGATGTTACATCAGCCATACAGAAGTCCATAATTGACCTAAGGAACATATTTCTGGCCAAAGAGTCCTCAGTCTTGAACTTTCTATACATACTCATTGTCTCCTTCTGATTCTTCATAAGCCATATATATGTCCTTATATGACCTATTATTATTTCTGGTCAAATGTTCCTCAAAAGGTTTTAAACTATGTAAAATTATAGACTCCTTCTGATGATAAATCAGACCAAAATGGTCAAATTTTGACTCTTGAGTCAATATGTATAGAGTGTTAATGTCTGTGTCTGTGTTTTTGAAGTCTGTGCAGCTTCAATGGAAGTTGATTAAAGATGGCATAGTTGGTAGTGTTGTTATAACCAGTCAACTGAACCAACAGTTCCATGCAGCGCGCCGTCCGTGGTCTGTGCGTTAATGTTCAGACTATATGGCTTATGAAGCATCAGAAGGAGTATATGAGTATGTATAGAGAGCCCAAGATCGAGGACTCTTTGGCCAGAAATATGTTTCTTGGGTCCAATATGGACTATTGGAGCCCAAAAATCCATATGGACCGTGCATGAGCTACTTTCTGACATTCTAACTGAAAGTGGGTGAATATCAAAATACATGATAGAAACATTTTGTAAAATCACTTACAAGTGTTATGTTGACAACACTATTGAAACAATTACTTTTTATTACAACTGTACATGAATAAATAGGCCATTTGGCCCTGGACTAATAGGGTATTCTATTTGTCCATTCTATTGGCTCTATTCTGTTTTGAAGACTTGTGCTGGCTGCACAAGTCTAATTTAAGGCTCTCACAAATAAATATTATGGGTGTATTATACATTTTCTGAGTCATCAGAGTGCCTTGAGTATTGAAGTTGTTGAGTTTTGTGTCCCTGGTGTTCTTTCATGCCACAGGGATAAAAGAAAGCATACAGTTTAGGCGGAAATTTTGAAAAAATGAGTGTTATTTCTGGTTTAAAGAAGTCATGTGACCTCTGTGTTTTTCAGACAGATACTGGGCTTAAATGAAAGCCTAAAAGGTCCCCTTTCCAACGATACCAAGCACCATATTATAGAATATTGACAATATCCCTAGCATGAGCCTAAACCAGATATACACCAGATTTCAAAAACAGAATTTATTTTAGGGAGTTAGTAACTTCATGAGCTGAAAAAAGTGATTTCGCTACCACCCCTGCACTGCTATCATGATTTTTCGAATACTAGGGGTGTATACCTTGCCAAAAAACAATGATAGCATTTGTCCCCCCGATGATACCGATCAACCCCCATGGCTCATGACTTTATTTTTGACAAAACATAATATAAATATATATATATATATATATATATATATATATATATATATATATATATATTTCCAGGATTACTATATATTTATATTATGTTTTGTCAAAAATAAAGTCATCAACTAAGATGTTATTATAGTGTTTGTTCCAATGTAGGCTATATTCAAACTAATGAATCCTTTACTTTGAAATACGTATGATAAAATGTATACTTTAGTTTTTACAAAGAAAGATTACACTGGAAATATTGTTAAAATTGTAATTGTTGTTGTAATTGTATAACCTTTTTAATAAAATAGCAAAAATATATAAATACAAGGATAGATGTAAACAAAATCTTAAAAGGTCAATATAAGCCTTCTCTTTAAATATTCTTTATTGTGTTTTATTAGTGACACATTTGAGAATATATTCCAAAACTTTCTGAAAATACAGTATGAGAATTAACTGCACAATTACTAGAAATGATTACCTTGGATATTATACAATTTGCGAAAAAACAACAACATCTGTGAACCAATTGTTTCCAACTGTGAACCAATTTGTATATATATATATATATATATATATTTATTTTGTCATTGCATTCTTTCTTGTGGCTCAGTGACACACCTGAATGAGAGGCTCATTATGCGGGTCGTTCTCAGGTGTGAACCACTCACTTATTCATGATGGTGTTGGATCATTAAGCCCCTAAGCATATTGCCTTTACAAACAAAAAGTGCCTTACAAAATTTAAATCAATGTATTGTTTTATGTGAATGATTAGGCAGGATGATGTTCACATCATTTTGAAGAAAAAACTCTAGGCAGCAAAATTTGTTACCACACAGTACATTTTCATTATTCCAAATAATATACGTGTGTGGGTAGAAATTATGTTTGAAAGCAATCTTCCAGGATTCTAGAGCTTGTTTATGAAAATTTGAGAGTTTAATAGGTAATTTGCTGCACTTAAAATTACAAGATAATAAAAATGTAAGGTCACCACAGTGTTTAAAGATTAAGTTAGGGATCCAAAACCAGGGTAAACTATTATTAGAAATACAATACTTAATCCAGTTAATTTTGAATGTCTGGTTGATAGTTTGAAAATCTAAAGCGTTAAGACCACCCTCCTTGTAACTTCTTATCAAAGATTTCCTTTGAACACATTCCGTTTTATTTTTCCAAATAAAACGAAATAACAGAGTCAATAGATTTAATCGTTTTTTTATCAACAAATAGGGAAAGAGCAGGGTAAACTAGGCGTGATATGCCCTCAGCCTTAGACAGCAGGACTCTCCCATAAATTGTCAAATCTCTCTGCAGCCAGCAACATAGAATTTTTTTGGTTTTATCTAAACTTGGTTGAAATTTGTTATGAAGACGTTCTGAACCTGATCTGCAAATATCGACCCCAAGGTATTTTACCTGATGTTTAACTTAATACCATCAACAGAAATTTTATCTGAATCATGCACATACAAAATTTCACTTTTCGTAGGATTCACCACCAATCCAGAAGCTTTGGAGAAAAGATTAAAACTGCTTAAGGCACCAGAGACTTGTGAATCATTTTTTAAGAAAGAGACAAGTGACAACTGACTAATTATTAAAGTATTCTCACCAATATTTATACCCTCAATATTTTAATGTTTTATATACAAACTTAGAAGCTCAGCGGCCAATAGAAAAAGAAAAGGAGAGATGGGGCATCCCTGGCGAATACCCACTGAAAATCGGGGAGAGGTGCCGGAAGCTAAGGAGACACAACTGTTAATACCATTATAAAGAGTACGAATCATGTTAATAAAAGAACTACCAAAACCAAACTTAGAAAGGGCTTCAAAAAAAAAAGGAATGCTCAACTGTATCGAATGCTTTGTAGAAGTCGATAAATAAAATTAAAGCCTCTTCATTTATAAATTCAGAATAATCAAGAATATCTATAATTAATCTAATATTATTAGAGATATGTCTACCTTTTAGAAAACCAGATTGAGTGTCAGAAATTATGTCTGCCAAACAAGGTGTGGAATAACAAATTTAAGAATCTATTTCAAATATGCTTCTGTACATAACAAAATGGTAAATTGGAAAGTTTACAAGTGTACCTTCTGTTGATCAGAAAAGGTTTAGTGTTTGTTTGTGTGGTAACAAAGAAACTCACAAAATGGTTAGAAGGAATGCTAGACTGATTCCAACAACTGAGAAAGGTGGTCTTGCAACACCTTTATGGACGGACAGTGAATTCAAGTCTTTGTTAGGAGAACGCATGGACTCCATAGTGACCGAGTCAGTCAGATTGACATTCACAATCTGGCATTCACCCAGAAAAAGTATGGTCAATTGAAGATTTTAAAAATATACTAGAAGTAAGTATTCGCAAGAACAATGTGAAAGCCATTATCTGTTGTCACAGAGAATTTAGCTTATCCATTGCACAAGAATAAGCTCAGTGTATTGCTAAGTTAAAAGAACAGAACAAACAATTGCACACTCAAGTGTCCTGTCTCAAGAAAAAGGTGGGCCTCAAGGCCTCAACCAAATGTGACTCAGAAAACCAACAGTCAGATAAAACTTATCCTGACTTACAGTTTTTCTATAGAATAGAGGACAATGTCAATGTAAATGCAGTTGAAGTGTGTGGAGCAAGACAAAAGGCTCAGAATAGGGGAAAAGGGGTTGATCCAGTTCCATCCGCAACCCCCATACAAGCAGTCAAAACATCTTTAGGTCCTAAAGATGTAGAGAGACTATCCCAGAGCTTACCCTCAGTCCGCACAATTTTTTCTGAATTTAGAAGAGCACTGATCAGTAAAATGCGTCTCTATGACATGACCTAAAGAATATCTTAGGACCCAAAATAAATTGGTCTAGAGTTACTAGCTGTGTACAAAAGAAAGAAGAAACTGTGAGTGAATATACTGAGAGGTTTTGTCAGGCAGCCGTGACTTACAGTGGAATAGTGGATGATTCCGAAAGTGTGCTAGTTGACAAAGGAGCTCTAATCCGAATTTGGGTAGAAGGTCTTGTAGCTGAGTACAGAACAGCCTTGCCATTCCTAGATATTACGTGGTCTAACAGAACTCTCAGAAGTAACCTAGAAAGTTTAGCTATTTGGGAAAGAGATTCTGATGTTAAAGAGAGAGTAAGAATTGCAGCAGTTTCTTTTAAGGTCAACTCAGAGAAGCAAAAGAAACGCAAATGTCCTAAGAGAGAGGGCAGCTGTAATTACTGTGGTAAACCTGGACATTGGATGAAAAATAACTTTAGAGAAGTTAACAAGGTTACTCAGCTTCTGCTCAGCCTGCTTGATACTCTGAAGCAGCCCCTCCCCTCCTCATTAAACTCGTGGGGCAACTTGATAATGTGTTAACCCCCTGAGGTCGGCAATCACGCCGGCGTGATCTGCTCGTTTTTTTTTATATCAGTGCAAATTACTCTGTTGATTTTGATTTTACATACTTGTATTGTACATCATTCAAAATGTCTAAATGTCTTCTTTTATTTGTGTACACTCATAATAAAAACAAAATGTTGTGTTTTTCGTAAAACAAAGAAAATAAACATGATGCGCGTTCTGCCGTCTGTCTCAATGTGAAACTCATTCTGAAACGCGACAGAAAATGACCTGTAACTCAGCGAATGTTTGTCACACAGACTTGAAACGCATGTTTATACAACGCTTGGAATCTCTATTTTTAAAGTATGTAAATTATATAAAAAACAAATATTCTATTTTTAAGTAATCCATACGAAAGCAGCGGCATGTACAGTTTCTCAAACGCGTCCTCATTAACTATAATGTGACCACACCCACGCGCGCACGAGCGATTGACATGCAAATGATCCATGCGGAGAAACACAGACCTGTAAACGCCCTCATCACCTCAAAACAAAGAAGCAGAGACTTCGTAACTTACTCTTCTCTGCTTTCATCGGGTTTGGACAACTGTGAGCTGTGCTGTGCTGTGCTGTTTACCTTGAATTTACCTCGGATTTACCTCAGAAGAACGCGATTTGAAAATGAGAAGATTTTTAAGGTAAGACATGTTAAACTGGTCGTGCCAGATTAAAATGTATGTTATGAAATGAGTTTGGAGTAAAAACATGAACTAAGCCTAATGTCATATATGTACATGTAGACAGAAACATGAAATGTGAAATGTGAACTAGAATGATAGGCAACCTTTCAGTGCTTGTATAGCCTACGTGTTCAACACGAGGATGTTTTTATATTCTAATAAAACACAGCATGGTAAAAGTAGGCTAATATATATATATATGTGTGTGTGTATTCTGTACATTTTAAAAAGCTATTTTAACCTGAAAAATCTAAAATATATTCCCCAAATTGTGCAGCATTTCTCTTGATATCAGCATGTTCACAGCTGTTTTGTTGTTGTTGTTGTTTTTAGAGGAACAAGATGCCACTGATAAGTCCTGCTGACTTCAACATTCACATAAGTCTCCATACATGAACATGCTAAAGTGAAAAATCAAACACCATGGAAATGAAAGGTATGTAGCCTACTATGTTTCAGGAATGGCACAAAGGTGTGTGACAGTTCAAGTCTCTGTCTTTAGTTCAGTGTGTTAAATAATGTGTTTTTTTTGTCATTATGTTGTGTTGTAAATACATTAAAAACAATCAAAAAGCCATTCTTTTTTAAATCTCCTCATTCTTTGTGCAAGGTTGCTCAGAATGGCAGGGCCTGATAGCTCCTAATAGGGCCATTAGGGAGTGTCTTTTGTCTTTCTCAGGTGAGAAAAGCTTACATAATAATGAGATGTCCATGCCTCTTGCATAGAGCTTTCTCACACAAAACACGTCGTAAAATTTTTAAATCAATATATTGTCTTCTCTGAATGAGCAGTCAGGATGATTTTCACATAGTTTTGAAGCAAATATTCTGGGCTACGTGATACAATTTTCAAAAGTCTTATGAAGAAATAATCAGTATGGGTTTCATGAGCTTATTTCAGTGACAATTTTTTTTTGTTTTTTCACAAACCACGCATAAATGTTATTATCTCAAAACTACAAACTTTTATATACATGCTGCTGATATATTATTGTAGCAGAGTTTGTGCTGAATACAGTGTAATCAGACTTTATCCATGAAAATGTCACAAGTAACAGAAATAACCAGAAATGTCAGAGCATGTCAGAACACCTCCAGGGCCAGAAAACAGCTCAGACCTCAGAGGGTTAACCATTTAGGCTGTGAGTGCTTAATTTCCCCAGAAACAACAACAAAGACGAAAGACTGATTTTTGTTTAATAGAACAAAAGGAAAGTGGTTAAGTAGACTCACAGCCTTAAATGTTATACCACACAATATTCCAGTCAGACACCAATCCTGTATTATGATGTCTATTATGACTGATGTTTCACTGAAGAATGGAAATGTGCCAATTTTTCTCACACTGTACAGTGTGCACACAACAGGGACAGAATAGGACACACAGACCAGTGCGGAGCCCATGGAAGAACCGAAGTGCAACAGGCCTCGGGGGTCAGCCATGTGGTGAAGATTTCCTCATTCCCCCTCTTATCCCCACCTCACTGGTCCATAGGTGTCAAATCAATTAAGAAATAGGGAAAGAATGAAACAACAACAGCAGACTCTGAAAACAATACAACCCGTATTTAAACAAATACTGCTACAACCCTAGTGTTTGAACAAATACTGCCCTGTCGTCTTTTGTTTTCTTTTTTCCTCTGTGCAGATACCACTTGATGGCTGTTCCGAGATCCATATGCAACGACCGTCTCACCTGCATATGAAGTCACAACCTCAAGAAGACAACTAGACCCATTGTTGAACGAACTATCACAAAAGAAAAAAAAAAAAACACAACGCAGAGACTCACCTACGGGAGCTTCAGTCATTTGAAGTTGAACAAAATACAACAAGACATTCTTGATCTTTCAACAAAACTACACCAGATGACTGAAGACAATTCTTCATGGTTCGGAAACTTGATTGGTAAACCCTGGATGTGGATTAAAGAAATAGCAAGTCTGCTGTTGTTTCTCCTACTGGCGTTCTACGTATGCGTCCACAGTATCAAGTGTTTCATTCAACAAATGACTCACGCCTCACACAAGGAAATGACTGGTCCAACCATAAAAGAATATTACCCGTAAAATTCACGGACCCTAATTGCATGTTTGTTTCTGTGTCAGCATGCAATTACAGAAAATCAACACAGATCATGCTATGTGCCTGTAACTATCACACGTTACCTTTTAAGTATCTAAATTTGTATTTTGTGAGAGTTTTTAAGAACTCTCAAACGGGGGACTGTGGAATAACAAATTTAAGAATCTATTTCAAATATGCTTCCGTACATAACATCACGGTAAATAATATTGTATTTAGCTTTTAAGGTTAAGATGATGATATCACACGAATGATTCGGCTCAGCAAAGTTGCAATTCCTGTTTTCTCCATTATAAGTTAAATGAGTCAGATCACTGAGACTGTCACCTTTTGTTCTGCAAATGGCTTTCGGAGCCCAAATGGCTCTTGGAGCCCCAGCCCCAGACGTCGAATGGTTAGGCTGATTGGATTAGCAATGCAATAATGTTATGATGATTGAATTAGGATTGGCCAGACCCTCAGTCTAGGGTGTGTTTTCTAAACATGCTTTATTCAGAGTCTCCGCCTCTATGTAATCCCTCCCCTCTTTCAATGTGTATAACTACAATGCATATTGTATTAGATTT
The DNA here is from genome assembly GCF_949319135.1 of Squalius cephalus. Taxonomy (NCBI): domain Eukaryota; kingdom Metazoa; phylum Chordata; class Actinopteri; order Cypriniformes; family Leuciscidae; genus Squalius; species Squalius cephalus. The sequence continues at coordinate 32,068,877 of NC_137131.1, forward strand.
AGATTTGTTGGATGACTGCAGCAACGTACAGCGAAGTTCTCAATAAAGAATAACTTCTGTTTGAACGTCATCCCAATATCTCCTGGTCTTGCTTTGATGAAGGAAAAGAAGTTTCCAACAAAGGCTTGAGCTTTTCAGCATAAATAGAAGCCAATAACTTATAATCAGAGTTCAAAAGGGTGATCGGGCACCAATTATTTAACAATTTGTTATCCTTATTAGGCTTGGGTATAAGAGAGATGAGACCTTGTTTCATTGATTCTGCCAATTCACCTTTCATTGAACACTCAATAAGGGCTTCGTAAAGATGTTTAATGGAGTCCCAAAAGACTTAAAAAAATTCAAAAGGTAGCCCATCTGGCCCTGGGGATTTATTATTTGGCATTCTTTTGACTATATTATAAAGATCATCTATATTAAAAGGATCCTCACAAATTTTCCTATTATGGTCATTAATTTTAAGAATAACAGATTGAATCTTATGAAAAAACAAAGATGAAGCGTTGGGGTCAAAAGATGAAGTATACAAATTTTGATAAAATTTAAAAACATGGGAAGAAATCACAGAGGGGACATTAGATAATGTATTATTAATATATAGAGAAGAGATTTTTTTATTACTGCCGCGTTTCTTCTCTAGGTTGAAAAAGTAGGCAGAATTTTTTCCCCAAACTCAAGCCATTTTGATCTCGACCTAATAAATGCGCCCCTCGCCTTTTCTAGAAAGAGATCATCCAGACAGGCTTGTGAAGTATAAAGAGATTCCTTGTCATCCTCACCCGGGTTAGGGTTCTTTAAAATTTCATTTATTTTTTTAATTAAGTCTGTAATTTACTTATTTTTAACAGACATTCTATTTTTCCCAAATTTAACCGAGAATTTCCTACATTCATATTTAAATAGCTCCCATTTAGAAATGGCCGAGATATTAGTCTGAGATTTAACACTCTCTGCGATTTTCTCAATCTCCTGACAATATGATTCAGACAATAAAAAGGAGCAATTTAACTGCCAGTACCCAGGGTTCACTTTTCTTCTCCGCTTGGATTTATCATCCGATAACCTGTCCTGGAGTACCCCCAACACTGCACGTTTTCTTTGTCTCCCTAATCAAACACACCTGATTCAACTCATCAGCTCATTATCACATGGGTTATTGAGCTGATGAGTTGAATCAGGTGTGTTTGATTAGGGTGACAAAGAAAACGTGCAGTGTTGGGGGTACTCCAGGACAGGTTTGGGAAACACTGTGTTAGAGGTGAGGGTGAAATTTCTGCTGATACCAAAAATGAAATTAAAGAGTCTGATATCAGCCACAGGTCTATACGTGATTTTTGAGAAAAATCTGATTTAAACCAAGTGTACATGTGTATATCGGGGTTTAAATATCTGTGTGCATCGATCAGGTTCAGACAATTACAGAGATTTGCTATTAGGTGGTTGACGCTGTTAGACACATTTCTTGGCGGAAATTTATCAGCAACTAAATCTGGTGCCTCATTGAAATCGCCACCAAATAAAATAAAAGCAGTGGGATATTTAAATTTTAAATTACTTATATAAAAGACTATACTATCAAGTAGAGTTTTGTTGTTTGCAGAACTATTGAACCCATATATGTTAACCCTCTGGGGTCTGGGGTGTTTTTGGGGTCCTTGAGATGTTCTGACATGCCCTGACATTTGTGCTTTTTTCAGTTGCTTATAAACATATCAATGGCAAAAAAAAATTACACTCTATTTAGCACAAACAGGACTACCATGATATGTGAGCCACATGTATGTACATGTTTTCATTTTTGAGAGAATAATGTTTATGCATGGTTATTGAAAAAACTAAAAATGAAAGTTTCTGAAATAAGGCCACAAAACACATACTAAATATATGTCAATAAGACTTTTGACTAATGGATGTCGTCGCCTAGAGTTTTTTCTTCAAAATGATGTGAAAATCATCCTGCCTAATCATTCACATAAAACGATACATTGATTTAAGTTTTGCAAAACACTTTTAGTTTGGAAAGGCAATATGCGGATGGGGCGTAAACGATCATGCATATTTAGTAGTTCACACCTGATGAGACAATGCCCCTGCATACTTAATGAGCCATTCATTCAGGTGTGTCACCTATAGCTAACTTAAATATACAAGCTTCATAAAAATGATCATTCTAGAAGAAATTTTCAGATGGCATTTAGAGGCTTTTGCATCTGAACTCTTCATACACACACACACACACACACACACATATAAATATGCATACACATATATATATATATGCATACACACACACATATATATATATGTGTGTATATATTTATACACAAATATTTTATATACAATTTTTATTTTATTTTTTTTTTACACATTGTGCTTGCAAATTGTATAATATCCAAGGTAAACATGTCTAGTAATTGTGCAGTTAATTCTCATACTGTATTTTCAGTTTTGGAATATTTATCCTCTCCCCAAATTTGTTACTAATAAAACACAATACAAATTATTTAAAGAAAAAAATTATATTTACCTTTTAATAGTTTGTTTACATCTACCTTGTAAATATATTTTTTTTATTAAAAAGGTTACAATTACAACAACAATTCAAGTGTAATCTTACAGTATATTCTACAGTAAAAACTGTACCCAAATCTAGTCAACAAAATGTTGTCTTTCATATTTCGCCTGACTGTAACGTTGTCTTTATGAAATATTAGCATATAAATGTTAATTTGCAGTTTAATACGTTGCTTATACAAATAGCCTACATTTTATTTCAACATATTTCAGTCGATTTTTACTCATCTCAGTATAGCAATACAGTTTGCTAAAACATCATCATTCATTCACACACGCGATTTAAATTTAAACTGTCTTTTGCGAGCTGTGTTAAACAGCGCGCATCTCTGCCGTTCATTCATAAACAGAAACCCGATTCACGTGAGAAGGAAAAAAACTTACTACTGTATTCCTCAGCTCGCTCCTCGATATACCCGCACTTCTGAGGTACATTTTCCATTATTATTATTCCTCACAGCGCTGCGAGATGGTGTAAACAAGTAATGATCTGAATAAACTTGTGTTTTCTCGAGCTGATATGGGGGCGTTCACAGGTTTGCGTGGATTGCCTCTGCCATTTGCGTTTGAATAGCATGCGCTCTCCGTGGGCGGAGTCACATTACATTTGAATCAGCTGTAATGAGCTCGACTGGAATCGCTCTCTTTTAATACAGATTTCACAAGATGAGAATATTTGTTTTTTATATAAATTACTTCATTTAAAAGAAGAGAATTCAAGCTTCATGCCTGTGTGTCTGTATGCCTGTTTGACTGAGTATTCGCTGAGTTATTGTTCATTTTCGGACGCGTTTCAGAATGGACTACACTGACAGAGAGAAGGCAGAACTCGCATCACGTTTATTTTTCTTTATTTGGCAAAAAGCACAACACTTTGTTTTTATTGTGAGTATACACAAAAATAATACACATTTAACAGAATCGATTGATGTATGAAACTCCTATGAAAAATCAAAGTCAACAGAGTATTTATGAGTTTCTTTTACACTGATAAAAAAAAGCGAGCTGGTATCGCCGGCGATACTGCCGACCTCAGGGGGTTAATCATTATTTAAAAAATTTCTATCCAAGTGAACAACTGAGATAATGAATTTTTCATTGTTTACACAAGAATGTGTCTCTTGCAAAAAATATATGTCCCTTTTCATGGATTTACAAAACAATAATAAAGCTTTTCGCTTATTTAAGTCACGTAGCCCCCGAACATTCAAAGAGAAACATGAGAAATGTGAACTAAACATAAAATCAGAACTCAATCTCTTGAGTAATACAACTGTCAGAAACAAGTACAGTAACTAAATATGCTTCTTAGAAGATATGCAGATCTTAAGGCTCGAATTCCCAATAAAAATGAGTAAGGTCAACACACCCTGTCGTGGACCCAAAAATAAAAATAAAAATAAACGCCTCCCCGTTTCGCAAATTCACAATATAAGGGGCATATTAAATATCGTAAACAGAAATTATCTTCCCGTTTATGAAGGCAATGGGCCCATTAAACCCAGCTTTCTTTCCTTCCCTTCTTGCCTTTTCAACGAGTGGCCAAAGTTTGTTTCTCGCCTCTTTGTCTTCCTGCGTCAGATCTTCCAAGATCCGAATTTTCTTCTGTTTCAAAAGTTCGGATCGTTTGGCTTCTGCCCATATTGCATCTCGCCAAGTGCGGGATAAAAACTGAACGATGATCCATCGCGGATTGGTGTTTCCAGACTTGGGGCCAAGCCGATGCGCGATGTTGACCATGTCCTGCAGTTTCTCTGCGGTGTGTGGAGAGAGGTTCCTGAACAGGTCGATAACGACCATTTTGACGTTTTCCCCTTCGCGCTCAGGTATCCCGGCTACACGGAGGTTCCATCTGCATTTGTAGCTGTCCAAACCGCTGCATTTATCATTGAGAACTTTATTTTCCTTTTCCAACTTCACAACTTTTGTTTGCAGAGAAAGCACCTTATCCGTCACGTCCTCCACCTGCTTGTTGATAGCTTCAAGCGAGCAGGTGAGGTTACAGATTGAAGCAGTGTTTTCCTTCACTGATGCCTCGACAGAATGCAGTTTTACCAATGACTCTTCTTGTAATTTGCTAACCTTTTCGATTGCCGCTAGCAGCACAGAATTAGAGACCGTGTCGGAGGCATTGGAACGAAGTTTCTTCAGAGCAGGGGACTTATTAGGAGTGTCAGGAGAGCCCCCAAATGCATCTTCTAGATGCCTTGTGTAGTTATGTGCCTTTAGATTATTCATTGTTTGCAGAAGCCTCGACAGAGGCTGTATCCATATTTTCGTCCATGGTTGTATCAACGGAGCTACTTCACTCAGGCGTAGAAACTAACTAAAATAAATGAAAGAGGGTCCCAATAACGTTGACTGTGTTCACATATTATTTGTATCCGAATCGCGGTACGCTTGTGTCATCAAGTTGCAGCTGGTGCATAATCGTGTTGCTTGTGTAGCCCAATGGTAAACTTGGGTATTATAGTGTAATGGAAACAGGGTAGGTTATGATTAATCTCTCTTACTCAAAAACGAGTCCCATGACTATTAAAAAAGTAAACGTTTATTTACTTTAAATAAATAATAGGAGGCACTGATTTATAAAGAAGGAAATATAATTCATTTGACATAATTAAAAGGAGATCAATATTTGTGATTTTATTTCATGACAGTGATTAAAATTAAAGTTTAAAGTTTATATTATTTAGCTAAATAATATTTTCAGAGGTTTTATACAGTAAGCCTTTTATTACTCTATTCTTATTGTTTTCATGTTATTATTTTTATTGGTCATTTGGGTATTAAGGCTGTATAGTCAATAGTGTTTGGCTGCCGGTATGAAAATGGATACACGTGACCAGAAGAGGAAAAGTGAGAGAGAGTGTGGGAAGTTTTTTTTATCTCTTCTCGTTGGACCGGGGAGAAGACAGGACACTGGCGCGTTTGAGAAAAATATAACGCTAGAAAGAGTGAGTAAAGCCAATGAAACTGAACTGGGTGTTCAGATAAGAGGATCGCGGACTCGGGGTGTTATTGAGCGAGCGACTGAGTGAGAAACGAAGCCGGAGACCCGTCTGACGGAGCGGGAGAGAAGGAGCATAAGCGTGATCGGAGGTAGCCGAGATAGCTAATGTTAGCCACGGTGGGCTTACAAGCTGGCGGACCTGTTGGTTAATCGCGCTGCACGTGAGCATCTGGACCGAAGTATTTCCACGCTCTCAATGTGTTGCAAGTGTTTGTTCAGCGCACTCAATGTTTTGCACGACCAACACAGGCCTGCAACGTGTTTTTTTTCTTCGTTCAAATCGTTACCGTGAGTAAACTGGAACGTGTGTGAATGTGTGTGTGAGTGGGCCCACCACTGCATTAGCTAAGACTTGTTTCAGGACACTTGGCGGGGTTTTTTGTGTTTATTGTAAAGTTCTCTGTGTATTCTCGATTGTTAGGAAAGAGCTAACGTTAAGGGAGGGGACTTTTAGATCATTTATTCTGGTGTAACAAGTGTGATTGAAACTATTGAGGTTTCTAGCTAAATTTAACGAGGCTATCATTTAAAGGGACACTCCACCCATTTGCATTAAGCTTTGCATTGTTAGAAACCCAGTCATACTATTGAATGGTCGTGCAACACTCTCTCATTTTCCCCTGAGACGGGAGAAATCCGTTATTTACCTTTTACACTTCCTCCTACAATGACGCAAAAATCGTCATTTTGCGTCATTGTAGGAGGAAGTGTAAGAGGGGGGGATTTCTGTTGAGACTACAAGCACTAGTTCCTCATCTTTCCCAGGGGGCGGGACCCGCTCACGCTACAGACCTATTACAGATCAGTGGGTGGGACTTTACTCTCTGAAACTGAAAGCAATATCCTCCATCTTGTTTGAAGCTAAGCTAACAGGCGCTGTGGAGACAGATGTAAAGTAATGACAATAGCGGAGGAGAGTGCTCAATATGATATAGAAGAAGAGGATTTCGGAAGTCTGATGCTTGAATCAGGTGTTTGTGGCTACCTTTACAAGCCGCATTATAGCGAAGAGCAGCCGAGGCAGAAGACCTGCCTGCCGCGGACGATGAGCCCGGACTGGCTCGAGTTAGGGCGGACTGGTGGCGCCGGTGATCTCACTATGCAACTCATAGACTGTAAGATGCAACTACGAACACAGAGATAGAGTCCGTCTGCGGCAAAGAATTTCAACGATGACAATTTCTCCTGGACGAAATCTCTGAATCAGACGAGGACACGGACGTTTGTGTTGAGAACTATCCTAGTTTCGCACCGCATATGTTCTGACTGAACATCCAGGTACCATGCAATAATTCACCTTTTCGAAAGAAATACAAACGAGGAGTAATGCACTAATGAGTTCGCCAACTAACTAGACATTTTGTGTGAATGTGAAATTAATTTCAAGCTCTGGTGGTAGCTAGCCTTGTAGACGGAAGAGTGATTTCTCTTATAGGCAGATATGCGCTTTCTGGATTAGTGGGAGTGGCTTGCAGAGCTGTGCAATGTGGTGCATTGTGGGAGTTGTTGTCTTTCATACAAATGCGTCCTGAAGTTATTTTTTGTCTTTCCTCGGTCACGAAGGTACCAAATTCAAAATTTATTTTACATTTCGACTACATATATGACCCACTTTAAATAAAAAACAATGTTCAAATGGGTGGAATGCCCCTTTAAGTGTTTGGGAAATTTTTTGGTTATTTATTTTGTGTATTCGTTGATATTTTGTTTTGGGGAAAGCTTTTATATTCTATTTGCCAATTTCTTTTATTTAAAGGGACAGTAAGTGGGATTTTCTCCCATCTAGTGGTGAAATTGTATTTTGCAATCAAATGAATAGTGCTCTCTAGCGCCTCACATTTTCAAATGTGTGTTGCATCTACGGTAGCCATTATGTACCAAAAAGCTATGACAGGATGTCCTCTAATAGCACTTCATCGAGTTTTCCTTCGGGTGAACTGGTTTGTTATTTCAAACAAACTACAACTTGACACAACGAACAAACGAATGTTACAGTTTTGAACAAACAAAACTTACAACCTTGTTTATAGGGCCTTCTCTACTTTACTCAATAGTAGAAATACTACTTTGATACTATACCTTGAAATGTGCTGGGGTTTTTTTTATTTAATTTTTGATGTGCACAAATAAATGACAGGTACCATAAGATTTTCTTCTTGCTGTTCCTTTTTTTTTCTTTGTTCATGCATGTTACGAATGCATGAATGAATGAATGAATGAATGAAACATTTATGTATGACTTGAGCAATAAATAAATAAATGTATCAATTTTCAATACCACAGGGAAAAACTTATAGGCCTACTGTCATATAGATATTTTTATCTATTATTTTCTTATTTTTTTTGTCCATCCATTTAAAATCTAGGAAATCATTACTTTCTTCTGAAGAGATCACTTTACATAATGACATATTCAATTAACCCTCTGGGGTCTGGGGTGTTTTTGGGGTCCTTGAGATGTTCTGACATGCCCTGACATTTGTGCTTTTTTCAGTTGCTTATAAACATATTAATGGCAAAAAAAAATTACACACTATTTAGCACAAACAGGGCTACCATAATATGTGAGCAACAAGAATGTACATGTCTGCATTTTTGAGAGAATAATGTTTATGCGTGGTTATTGAAAAAACTAAAAACTAAAGTTTCTGAAATAAGGCCACAAAACACATACTAAATATGTGGCAATAAGACTTTTGACTAATGGATTTCATCGCCTAGTGTTTTTTCTTCAAAATGATATGAAAATCATCCTGCCTAATCATCCACAAAAAAACGATACATTGATTTTAGTTTTGTGAAACACTTTTAGTTTGGAAAGCCAATATGCGGATGGGGCGTAAACGCTCCAACAGCATCATGCATATGTAGTAGTTCACACCTGGTGAGACTACGTCCCTGCATACTTAATGAGCCATTCATTCAGGTGACGTGTCACCTATAGCTAACTTAAATATACAAGCTTCATAAAAATGATCATTCTAGGAGAAAATTTCAGATGGCATTTAGAGGCTTTTGCATCTGAACTCTTCATATATACACACACACATATATATATGCATGCACATACATACTTTATAATCTTTTCAAAACTAGTCAACGTCTTTCAAAACTAAAGTATACATTTTATCATACGTATTTCAAAGTAAAGGATTCATTAGTTAGTTGATGACTTTATTTTTGACAAAACACATACAGTATATATTCCTCATCTCAGTATAGCAATAGAGTTTGCTAAAAGCTGTTCATTCAATACAGCAGTATTTGAAAATCGATCATATTTTGTAAAATTACATTTATATTTGCATTTATGTCAAAACCTAGACACTTTTAAACATCAAAAGGACATTTATTAATATGTATTCGTGTCAAAATGACAAATAAACAGATTTTCCTATTCAATTTTGCATGGAAACGCTTCCAAGACGCTTGCGTGTCGCGTGAAAAATAGGCGTCGGTTCTATTTCTAGAATGCACGCGTTTTCCACGCGGCTCGTGCCGCGCCTGAGACGCGCGTCTCACACAGGCAGTATGCAAACTCTAAACTGTTAACATGGATGGGAGCCGAAATAAAAACGGACACGCCACGCAGCTGAGACGCTTACGCCACGCATCCAGTGTTTCACCGGCCTTATCCAGCGGATGTGGGCGTTTCACAGGTTTGTATGGATCGCCTCACATTTGCGTTTGAATAGCGCGGTCTCCGTAGGCGGAGTCACATTAAAACTTAATTAGCTGAGATGAGAACGACTGACATCTCTCTCTTTACATACATATTATATAAACTGTGAATATTTGTTTTTTATAAAAATTACTTCATTTGAAAGAAGATAATTCAAGCTTCATGCCTGTGTGACTGTGTGCCTGTTTGACTGAGTATTCGCTGAGTTACAGTTCATTTTCGGACGCGTTTCAGAATTGACTTCACTGACGGAGAGTAGGCAGAACTCGCATCATGTTTATTTTTCTTTATTTGGCGAAAAGCACAACACTTTGTTTTTATTATGAGCATACACAAAAAAAATACACACTAAACAGGATCGATTGATGTATAACACAAGCATATAAGATAAAAATTAATATATTTTTTTTATTTTTTTTTTGCACTCATACGAAAAAAAACGAGCCTATCGCGCCGGCGCGATAGCCGACCTCAGGGGGTTAAAGTACGAGGCCTGAAAATGGCAAAAACTGCACAAAAATCTGAGAGGAAGTTCAAAATGGCTGACTTCCTGTTGTGTTTAGGGCTATGCTCCAAGAGACTTTTTTGTAGGTATTAGGTCATTACATGTATGTACCGAATTTCGTGCACGTACGTGGAACGTTGCGGGAGGCGCACTCCGTTGAACTTTTATAGGTGGCGCTATCGAGCCATTTTGCCCCGTCCAATTCTGAAACCTATATCAGATGTAAATTTTCGCCAGTTCTGACGCGTGTGCAAAGTTTCGTGAGTTTTCGAGCATGTTTAGGCCCTCAAAAATGCAATTAAATGCGGAGAAGAAGAATAATAATAATAATAATAATAATAATAAACAGAGCAATTCCAAGAGGGTCCTCACACCATCGGTGCTCGGGCCCTAATAATAATAAAATATAGCTGCGAGCAGCGATTACGGGCCCAAGCCGGTGGCACCGCAACCCCGATGCCTTTAGTTACCTAAAGGCACCGGGGTGGCGGTGCCGCCGGCTTTGGCCCTTCATCGCTGCTCGCAGCTATATTTATATATATATATATATATATCTTTAATGTATTTTTATCATGTTGAAAAAGTTTGGTGTGAATAAAATAAACCACTTAGGAGGAGTAACTAAAAACTCAGAGTCTGACATATCCAAAAAATCCACATTCAAACCAAAATATCTGACTTCCTGTTGCTCGGAGCTAATGACTGTAAATTAGAAAGTTGTCCGGCTCGATGAGACCAATATGCGTACTGATTTTTGTAACTGTGGGTAAAAGTAACCCCCCCACTTTTGTCAAAAGCATTTTGAAAGTGACACACTTCCTGCTACCAGTTGGTGGCGCTATAACTTTGACTCACAATAGTTACATCCATCTGACCGGCCTCTTACCATGAACACACTGCTGAAGTTTCATCAAGATCAGTTAATGTATGCAGAAGTTATAACACTTCGTGTTTCTCTTTTCTCGCCATAAATTCGTTTCCTCGCCACGGCCAAACCATTCATGCTGACCGAGTTTGGAGGCGATTGGATGAATTCTCTAGGAGGAGTACATTAAATTCCACAGCATGCGTTTCAAAACAATCCATAATAGCCGACTTCCTGTTGGGCTGGCGTAAAAAGTAAAAGTACGAAAGTTGTTCGGCCCGATGAGATCTATATGTGTACCGAGTTTCATATTATTACATGCAAGCGTGTCTGATTTATGGACCAAGTTTTCGGACCCCGTTCAAGGGGGCGCTGTCGAGCCCCCCTGCCACGCCCGGGTACCAGCTTCAGCCCGGCCCTGATGGCCGCGGGTTCTGACCCGTGTGCAAAGTTTCAAGAGTTTTCGAGCATGTTAAGGGTCTCAAAAGTGCCCGAAAGGTTGACAGAAAAATAATAATAATAATAATAATAAATATATATATATATATATATATATATATATATAGCTGCGAGCAGCGATTACGGGCCCAAGCCGGTGGCACCGCAACCCCGGAGCCTTTAGTTACCTAAAGGCACCGGGGATGGCGGTGCCGCCGGCTTTGGCCCTCCATCGCTGCTCGCAGCTATATTTATATATATATATATATATATATATATATATATATATACACACACACACACACACACATATATATATATATATATATATATATATATATATATAAATATCTATCTATCCATCTATCTATCTATCTATAATATATATATATATATATATATATATATATACACACACACACATACATATACATATATATATATATACACGTATATATATATATATAAGACAGAAAATATTACTTGTCTTACCTTATTCTGATTTTATGATACACTCAAAATATTCCACAACAAATCCTTTAAATTTAATGTAAAAATAAAAACGAAAGTAAGCAGTGTTGGTCTCACGTAACCCTCTCATTAGAATCAAAATGTTTCAATATTTGCGATGTATTTGGATGCAAAACTATTCTTTATTATAGGCTTTGTACTTCACTCATGTTCCAATATCGATGGAAAAAATCATCCTCTTCACACGCGCAAAAATGTGCTTGGAAACATCACAGTGGAGCTCTGCTTTCTGTGAATGGTACAAATTGTACTACTGACTATTTAAACAGAGCAGTGTAATTTGTTTATGTTAGGTTGACTATTTTTATTATTATATTGTATTAGGGCTATAATGAACAGGCTGCGATGTCAAGATTGCAATTCTGGAATGTGTGTGTGTGTGTGTGTGACGCGGTTGCGGTTGAACAGTGGACACAAAAACATAAATAAAATGTTTTAGTTAATTCCTACATCCATAGGAATACATTGAAAATGCTCGCTCTACTCCGCACCATTATCAATGTCTGTGCGGACGTCTGTATTTTACTAGTATATAGTATACTATAGTTAGCGATTTAAAAGCCCTCAGCGGTGTCACACGTCGATTAACCGGTGGGAAAATTTTATCACAGTCACATCCCTAATATATTTATATATAAATACAATAGGCCTACCTGAAAGAGAATTTTAATTGCCCGACCAGAGTATAGCCTGATTAGAACGTCAATAACAAAAAAATAACTTGGGAGTCACTAAAACGAGAGATTATTCTAATTTCATAACATTCATTTTAAGTTGCAATCAGCAGTTAAAAATGAATGTATTACTGATCAATGGTAACAAGGTTGCACTGCTGAGGCTCATGCTGCTTCTCCAGGAGAATTGTAAACAAATGAGCGCAGCACACAAAAAAGCAAACCAGTTAACAACATACTGACTATAAAAATTACAAATATGGAGTTTTTATATATTTTATAACATATGATAGAGTTAAGCAACCTCACTTGACGAGTAGCCAACTATTTCCTGAATACAATCACGATTGAAACTGTGACATTGATTTCATACAACAGGTTAATAAACAGTTACAATTAAGTCACTTACATTTTAGATGCAATATTGACTGTTTTTGTTCTGTTTCAGCAGCAAAAATAGTTAAACAAAGATCACAGCAGAACCATTGCGCATCTCACAGCAACTTGTTTTCTCATTACTGAATGATTCAGCATTTTGAAACGAATCGGTTGACTTAAAGATTCAATGGTCAATCCATAAACATCTGTCTCAATCATGAATGACTCAGTCATTGGAACGAATCGTTTGAACGAATGAATCAATGACTCGCTCATTAAGATGGTCGCCTGGCGACACCTAATGGCGGTTTAGTGTTATGTTTAAAAGTGTCATTTTTTCCAACGTGCACCATTATCAATGTCCGTGCGGACGTCCGTTTTTTACTTTCACTTTTATATTAGCGATTTAAAAGCACCCGCTCGTGTCACACGTCGATTAACCGATGGGAAAATATCCTCACAGTCATATACCTAATAAATTTATATTTAAATACAATAGGCCTACCTAGTAAAACGTTTTAAATACTATTTTGATATCCTTTTGGACACAAGAGGGCAGTATAGCCCTATGTTTGCTTTTTTGTTGAACCAAATAGCACTAAATAACCTGTTTTTAACTTTTTCATACTTCTTGAATTGCAAAAACAGAATAAAATAGGTTTAGTTCTAATATTTGTATAATTTTATATAAAAATAAATGGTGTATAATTACATTTTTAGAAGTTATGAGATGTTTCCTGCTTCCTTTTTGACATTAATTTAATCCCTCGCCATAGCAAAACCGTTTGAGATATTCAATATCCGTTTACAATTTAGCATCATTAATATATTTTTATCATGTTGAAAAAGTTTGGTGGGAATAAAATAAACCTTTTAGGAGGAGTAACTAAAAACTCAGAGGCTGATATAACAAAAAATCCATATTCAGACCAAAATATCTGACTTCCTGTTGGTTGCAGCTAATGCCTGTAAATTAGAAAGTTGTCCGGCTCGATGAGACCAATATACGTACTGATTTTTGTAATTGTGGGTAAAACTAACCCCCCCACCTTTTGTCAAAAACATTTTGAAAGTGACACACTTCCTGCTGCCAGTTGGTGGCGCTATAACTTTGACTCACAATAGTCACATCCATCTGATCGGCCTCTTACCACGAACACACTGCTGAAGTTTCATCAAGATCAGTTAATGTGTGCAGAAGTTATAACACTTCGTGTTTCTCTTTTCTCGCCATAAATTCGTGTCCTCGCCACGGCCAAACCGTTTGAGATATCAAAAATCCGTCCGCAATTTAGCATCCTCAATGTCTTGACTTCATGCACACCGAGTTTGGTGGCGATTTAATTAATTCTCTAGGAGAAGTGTTTCAAATTCCACAGCAAGCGTTCTCCAAACAACCCATAATTGCCGACTTCCTGTTGGGCTGGCGTAAAATTTAGAGCACGAAAGTTGTTCGGCCCGATGAGATCTATATGTGTACCGAGTTTCATATCATTACATGCAAGTGTGTTTGATTTATGGACAAGTGTTCGGATCCCGTTCCAGGGGGCGCTGTTGAGCCCCCCTGCCACGCCCGGGTACCAGCTTCAGCCCGGCCCTGATGGCCGCGGGTTCTGACCTGTGTGCAAAGTTTCAAGAGTTTTTGAGCACGTTAAAGGCCCCAAAAGCCCCTGAAACCTTGAAAAACAGGAATTTTAAACAAATCTCACTCAAAAGACAAATCCCCCCACCCCTCACACACACAGAGACGCAGAGGCAGAGAGAGAGAGGGAGAGAATTCTCCAAAAAATCACATTCAAACCAAAATATCTCACTTCCTGTTGGTCACAGCTTATGACTATAAATTAGAAAGTTGTCCGGCTTGATGAGAACAATATACATAACGATTTTTGTGACTCTTCTTAAAACTAAGCCCCCATTTTTGACTAAAGGTGGCGCTACTGAGCCCCTCACCACGCCCGTTTCTGAAACTTTGCACATGTCTACTGGATAATAAATGTGATGTGTCTGTCGAGTTTCATCCAATTTCAAGTATGTTAAGAGTCTCAAAAGCATCCGAAAAGAATATTAAAGTTTGATGCGTTGCCACGGCAACAGTATCTAAGATATCAATAATCCTTTCACAGGTCTACATCTGCCGTGTGTCTACATTATACACATAAAGTTTTAAGCAAATCGGGTAAAAATAAGAGGGTGATTTCAAACCATTTTGAAAGTGACACATTTTCTGTTGCCAGTTGGTGGCGCTATAACTTTGACTCACAATAGTCACATCCATGTGATTGGCCTCTTACAACGAACACACTGCTGAAGTTTCATCAAGATCAGTTAATGTATGCAGAAGTTATAACACACGTCCTGTGTCCCATTATTCGCCATAAATTCGTTTCCTCGCCACGGCCAAACCGTTCGAGATATCAAAAATCCGTTCGCAATTTAGCATCCACAATGTCTTGACTTCATTCACACCGAGTTTGGTGGTGATCGGATGAATTCCCTAGGAGGAGTATTTCACATTCCATTATATGCGTTTTCCAAACAACGTATAATATCCGACTTCCTGTTGGGCTGGTGTAAAACTTAGAGCACGAAAGTTGTTCGGCCCGATGAGATCTATATGTGTACTGAGTTTCATATTATTACATGCAAGCGTGTTTGATTTATGGACCAAGTTTTCAGACACCATTGCAGGGGGCGCTGTCGAGCCCCCTTGCCACGCCCGGGTACCAGCTTCAGTCCGGCCCTGATGGCCGCGGGTTCTGACGTGTGTGCAAAATTTCAAGAGTTTTTGAGCATGTTAAGGGCCCCAAAAGTGCCCGAGAAGTAGAAAAAAAAAAAAAAAAAAATAATAATAATAATAATAAACAATAATCCTACCGAAAACAATAGGGCCTTCGCCCTTTCAGGGCTTGGGCCCTAATAATAATAATAATAAACAATAATCCTACCGAAAACAATAGGGCCTTCGCCCTTTCAGGGCTTGGGCCCTAATAATCCTACCGGAAACAATAGGGCCTTCGCCCTTTCAGGGCTTGGGCCCTAATAAATAATCCTACCGGAAACAATAGGGCCTTCGCCCTTTCAGGGCTTGGGCCCTAATAAAAAAAATTAATTTCAAGCAATCCAGGGCATGATTTATTTATTTTTTGGACTAAAACATTCTGGCTTTTTTTAAACTCAAACATAATTCTTAAATTGAATAATAATAATAATAAAAGAATAAAATGGGTTTAGTTCTGATTTAGTTGAAATCGCTCGCTCTCCGTACCTAACTTTTCCTGAATACAATCACTATTGAAACTGTGACATTGATTTCATACAACAGGTTATTAACAGTTAACCCTCTGGGGTCTAAGGTGTTTTTGGGGTCCTTGAGATGTTCTGACATGCCCTGACATTTTTGCTTTTTTCAGTTGCTTATAAACATATTAATGGCAAAAAAAAAATTACACACTATTTAGCACAAACAGGGCTACCATGAAATGTGAGCAACAAGAATGTACATGTCTGCATTTTTGAGAGAATAATGTTTATGCATGGTTATTGAAAAAACTAAAAACTAAAGTTTCTGAAATAAGGCCACAAAACACATTCTAAATATGTGCCAATAAGACTTTTGTCTAAAAGATGTCATCGCCTAGTGTTTTTTCTTCAAAATGAAGTGAAAATCACACTGCCTAATCATTCACATAACACAATACATTGATTTGAATTTTGCAAAGCACTTTCTGTTTGGAAAGGCCATATGCGGAGTGGGCGTCAACGGTCATGTATATGTAGTAGTTCACACCTGAGGAGACAATGGGGCCTGCATACTTAATTAGCCATTCATTCAGGTGAGTCACTGAGCCACAAGAATGCAAGAGCAACAGTTGGAAGCATCTCAATTCTTTTTTATTTTTCCACATATTGGGCTTGCAATTTGGCCTATAATATCCAAGGAAAACATGTCTAGTAATTGTGCAGTTAATTCTCATACTGTATTTTCAGTTTTGGAATATTTTTCCTCTCCCCAAATTTGTCAATAATAAAACACAATAAAAGTTATTTAAAGAAAAGGCTTATATTTACCTTTTAATAGTTTGTTTACATCTACCTTGTAAATATATTTTTTTATTAAAAAGGTTACAATTACAACAATTCAAGTGTAATCTTTCTTTGTAAAAACTAAAGTATACATTTTATCATACATATTTCAAAGTTAAGGATTTGATTGAGTATTTGATAACTTTATTTTTGACAAAACATATTATATTTAACATAAGCAAATATTGGCAAACTTATTTGAAAGCTTATTTGAGGTGGCAGATATTTTACATTAAAAATGTATAATCTATCCAAAACTAATCAACGAAATGTTGTCTTTCATATGTCTGTAATATAGGTCTTTCATTTTTATTATAAGAAATATAAATGTTAATTTGCAGTTTAATACGTTGCTTATACAAATACATTTTATTTCAACATATTTTAGTCGATATTTACTGAGTGTAGCAATACAGTTTGCTAAAACCGAAACATTCATACACAAACAGAAACGCCTGACTGTAACGTTGTTTTTATGAAATATTAGGGCATATAAATGTTAATTTTCAGTTTAAAACGTTGCTTATACAAATAGCCTACATTTTATTTCAACATATTTCTGTCGATTTTTACTCAACTCAGTACGGCAATACAGTTTGCTAAAACATCATCATTCATTCACACAGGAACGCAATTTAAATTTAAACTGTCTTTTTGCGAGCTGTGGTAAACAGCGCGCATCTCTGCCGTTCATTCATCAAAAACAGAAACCCGATTCACGTGAGAAGAAAAAAAAACTTACAGTATTCCTCAGCTCGCTCCTCGATATACCCGCACTTCTGAGGTACTTTTTTCATTATTGTTATTCCTCACAGCGCTGCGAGACGGTGTAAACAAGTAATGATCTGAATAAACTTGTGTTTCTCGAGCTGATATGGGGGCGTTCACAGGATTGCGCGGATTGCCTCATTCATTTGCGTTTGAATAGCGCGCGCTCTCCGTAGGCGGAGTCACATTACATTTGAATCAGTTGTAATGAGGTCGACTGGAATCGCTCTCTTTTAATACAGATTTCACAAGATGAGAATATTTGTTTTTTATATAAATTACTTCATTTAAGAGAAGAGAATTCAAGCTTCATGCCTGTATGTCTGTTAGCCTGTTTGACTGAGTATTCGCTGAGTTATTGTTCATTTTCGGACGCGTTTCAGAATGGACTACACTGAAAGATAGAAGGCAGAACTCGCATCACGTTTATTTTTCTTTATTTGGCGAAAAGCACAACACTTTGTTTTTATTGTGAGTGTACACAAAAATAATACACACTTAACAGGATAGATTGATGTACAACACAAGCATATAAGATAAAAATTAATATTTTTATTTTATTATTTTTTTGCACTCATACGGAAAAAAACGAGCCTATCGCGCCGGCGCGATAGCCGACCTCAGGGGGTTAAAATGAAGTCATTTACATTTTAGATGCAATATTGACTGTTTTTGTTCTGTTTCAGCAGCGGAAATAGTTAAACAAAGATCACAGAAGAACGCATCTCACAGGAACGTGTTTTCTCATAACTGAATGATTCAGCATTTTGAACGAATTGGTTGACTCAAAGATTGAATGATCAATCCATAAACATCTGTTTATGTTTATGGATTGGATGTTTATGGATCCATGTTTATGGATCTGTATGTTATGGATTACGAATCATTTGAACGAATGAATCAATGACTCGCTCATTAAGACGGTCACTTGGCGACATCTAATGGCGGTTTAGTGTTGTTTAAAAGCATAATTCTTTCCAACGTGTGTGTGATTTGTGTGTGCACCATTATAAATGTCCGTGCGGACGTCCGTATTTTTCTTTCACTTTTATATTAGCGATACAAAAGCACCCGCTCGTGTCACACACGTCGATTAACCGGTGGGAAAATATCCTCAGACACATACCTAATAAATGTATATTTAAATACATTATTGGCCTAGCTGGTAAAAAGTTTTATATATTATTTTGATGTCCTTTTGGACACAAGAGGGCAGTATAGCCCTATGTATGACTTGAATTTTTTTTTTACTTTACTGTTTTAAAATTTAGAATAAAATTAAAGCTGCAAGCAGCGATGAAAGGGCCCTCGCACCCGTGCCATCAACACTCGGTGGCTTTAGGAAGGCAGAGCATGGTTGGGAAATGTACATTTAAGGAGGTATATATAGTAAGAGTATGTCAAAGTCAGTTACAAAATGTTTTGTATAATGGTGATAATAGCATGCTTCATGACTCAGCTAAGTGTTGCTAGCATGTTCAGTCTGTTTCTAGCATGCTTAGTACACAATAATTATGTGGTTAGTACTGCATTACGGTGTTAACCATGTCAGTTTCTGTTGCCAGTAGGTGGCGTTATGACTATAACTGAATATGAGCATGGATGTGTGTTCAGGACAGAACTCTTATAGTCCAGGCAAAATAGCGTTTTACGACAGACTAATTGTAAAAGAATTTTTTTCAGCATAGATCTTTTCTATGAGGTGTCCAGAACAACATACTAAAAGTCCTAAGAAATCCTAGTTGAGGAAATATGTTAAATTCTCATCAATCCGAGATGTGTGCCAATAAGGCCAGGCAACAATACACCCCAATGGGGCTATTTTTTTCCTTTACTCCTAACAAAATGAAACTTTACACAATGAAAGTACCCATGAAAAGTAACATTTTTTGTATTACAAGTTTCTTTGAAAATGAATTTTATTATGCAAATGAGCTATAGACTAATCGAATATGCCCAAAATACACCCAAATAGGCTTAATTTTTTTCTTTACTCTTAACACAATAAAACTTTACATAGTAAAAGTATACATGAAAAGTAACATTTGTTGTATTACAAGTTTCTTTGAAAATGAATTGTATTATGCAAATGAGCTATAGACTAATCGAATATGCCCAAAATACACCCAAATAGGCTTAATTTTTTTCTTTACTCCTAACACAATAAAACTTTACATAGTAAAAATATACATGAAAAGTAACTTTTTTTGTATTACAAGTTTCTTTTGAAATGAATTAGAATATGCACATGAGTGCCACACTTATTGAATATGTCCTAATTTGCATAGGCAGATGGCAGAAACACCATTATGACAAATACATCGGCCCAATATTCATCCAATCATCCTACTGCCAATGGGTGATGGCAATGCTGCTTATAGACTGGCCTCTAACCTGAAAACTGCCTGGCTTGGTAGTGCCTGCCAGTGGTATAACCCCCACCGGTATAGTCTTCAGGGTCACGGAGGCACACAAGCCTCCCCACCACGACAAGCTTGCACCAACAGGGGAGGGTTCTTTCTGGTGTTTTTTATTTATTTTTTTGTTTTTTTTAGTTTTTCTTTAACTAAGTAGATATTGCTGTTGCTAGCTTCTCATAACACTGCAAAGCTACTTTACAAATGGTGGAAGTCTGATGTGTGGCCTGCCTGGTCTGAAATATTTGCTAACTACAAACAGAGAAGCAGTTTTGGTGTCTGGCAAAATTATTGTAAAGAGCTGGAATGTCTGGAAAGTGTGTCTATCAGTCTTCTGTGTGAGAGTGAATCGTTTAGTTGGTAAGAATGACAGAAGCCTGTAATCTTACCAACAATACCAATCATTTGTAAATCTACCAGCCCAAAATTTAATCTCACCATGTTACTAATGACTAAAATGGCTATTCTAACTTTCTTCTTATGTTATCTGTGTGGGAATGTCATTAGGTAAGGCTTGTTTGCCAAAAGAAAAAAAAAGAATTTAGAAAGCAACTGGAGGCAAGATTGTGCAATTAATTCTTAAAGGTAGGGTAGGTAGGATTTTCTAAAAAACTTTTTTTCAAATTTGTTTAAACTGTCTTTATATACCAATACATAATTAAAATGTAAGTGTTCTGAAAAAGAGAGTATACAAATCGAGTGACTGTAGACCTTTTAATCTGCAATAAACACAGCTCATTATTTCCATCCGGGACGAAACAATTGATTGGTTTGGGCGACTGTCACTCTCTCGCAACCATGGCAACCACCCCTGTTACAAGATTTGCCCATATGCGTGCACCCGACACCGTTTGATTTGAGGAGTGAAGAGAGGCGCGGAAAGAAAGAGCATTCAAAATTCAAAGCACCTGCATATGCAGTCAGCGAAGGCAAACCAGGCAAAAAAAGAAAGACAGTACTAGAAAAGGCAATGAACAAAAAGCATTTGGATAAACAAAGAAATCAAACGAGAGTAAATATTGGCGTGGCTTTCCAGCGATGGCGAGAACTGAGGGACCTAAAGGGGATGAAAAGTGATGCCTTGTGTGTCGTACACACTGTGTTGTGTGTGTGTGTGTTATATTATTTTGTGTCTGCAATACAGTTGTGAGAAGGAGTTGTTTGAGTGTATGTTACTCTGTTTATCTGTAAACAAGACATTATAAAACTGTGGTGATGTAAGTTAGTTGTTGTTGATTTGTATCAACCAGTATCCAGTATCGATATGCTAGCTTGATAGTGAGTAGGCTACTAAAAGCCATCTTATTTGTTTATATTCATAGTGATAAAGTTAGGTATTTTATTACATGTGATTCTGACATGATGTCACTGCATGCACTGCGCTCCTTCCTCTCTACTCGTCTAAGGTAAATAAATGCGTCTTCCAGCTGAGCCTGAGCGTTTGGCGTCGCGCGTTCATGTGTTTTGGGGGTGTGGCTTTGGAAGAAGCTCAGAAGGGAGGGGGTGGAGTGAATGGAAATAATGAGCTGTGTTTACAACAGTCATGAGAGGTCTAAAGACACTCGATTTTTATACTCTCTTTTTCAGATTACTTGCATTTTAATTATGTATTGGTATATAAAGACAGTTTAAACAAATTTGGAATTTTTTTTTTTTTTTAAATCCTACCTACCCTACCTTTAAGGTCAATATAAGTCTTTTTTGTGGCAAGTGACCCAGGTAAGTGTGGCAAGTGACTTTAAAGGATTAGTTCACCCCAAAATGAAAATTTCCTAATAATTTACTCACCCCAATGCCATCCAAGATATCCATGTCTTTCTTTCCTCAGTGGGAGAGAAATTATGTTTTTGAGGAAAACATTTCTGGATTTTTCGTCTAACAATGGACTTTATTGGTTACCATCGATTTTAAGTCCAAATCAATGCAGTTTCAAAAGTCTTTGAAGTGTTTAAACGGGCTGTACGCGATCACAGCTGAAGAAGAGGTTGTTATCCAGCGAAACGATAGGTCATTTAAAAAAATAAATAAATAAATGTATAGACTTTTTAACTTCAAAAGTTCAGATTGAGCTGATCAACAAACGGACAGGGAACTACGTCATCACGTTGAAAGGTCACGCCGGCGCCGTCAATACTATTTGAACTACTATTCTTATTCATCAGAATGTTATTCATATACTATTCATATTCATATTCACTGAATACTATTACTATATATATAATAGCAAACAATACTATTGGAACTATCCTCCTTACGTACGGTCGCATTGTAAACAGTGGGGCGGTACTTCTGCCGGCGCCGGCTTGACCTTTCAACGTGATAACGTAGTTCCCTGTCCGTTTGTTGATCAGCTCAATCCGAACTATTGAAGTTAAAACATTTTTTTTAAAATGACTTATTGTTTTCATTTTGGGGTGAACTAATCCTTTAAATTTATCGTGTTTATGCATAGGTTAATTTACTGAATGGACATGAATGTGTTAGTTATTTGGCCCCTGTTTTTTCTACTTGTGACTTTATGGTATCTTGGCCATACAGTAAGTCAATTAGGCCTAGTGTTGAGCTCATTTGCATATTTAAAATAGATTTTTCAAAGAAACTTGTAAAACAAAAATGTTACTTTTCATGTATACTTTCACTGTGTGAGGTTTGATTGTGATAGGAGTAAAGGAAAAAATAAGTCCATTAGGGTGTATTCTGGACATATTCAATTAGTATATTGCTCATTTGCATATTCAAATTCATTTTCAAAGAAACTTCAAATACAAAATGGTTTACTTTTCTTGTAGACTTTCATTGTGTAAAGTTTTTTTTTTTGTGGTAGGAGTAAAGGAAAAAATTAAGCCTATATGTGGGTATATTTAGCCTATATTCGATTAGTGTATAGCTCATTTACATATTTAAATTCATTTTCAAAGAAACTTGTAATACAAAATTTTTTACTTTTCATGGGTACTTTCATTGTGTAAAGTTTCATTTTGATAGGAGTAAAGGAAAAAAATAGCCCCATTGGGGTGTATTGTTACCTGGCCTTATTGGCACACATCTCGGATTGATGAGAATTTAACATATTTCCTCAACTAGGATTTCTTAGGACTTTTAGTATGTTGTTCTGGACACCTCATAGAAATTATCTATGCTGAAAAAAATTCTTTTACAATTTATTCTATTTTTGGCTCCAAAATTAGTTACTTTGCCTGGACTATTATCAAACATGTGAAGTTTGGTGCAAATTGGACATTGCCTTCTTGAGTAACAACAAAGTCATGTTTCATTGAATTAGCATTCTTTAGAACTTAGCTAAGCATTGTTAGCATGTTTTAACATGTTGCTAGAACGGCATCAACGTGTTAAACATGTCACTTCCTGTTGCCAGTTGGTGGCGCTATTACTATAACTGAACATTCTCATGTAGATGTGTTCAGGCCATGACTCTTATCAAAAGTGTGAAGTTTGGGGCAGATTGGACATTCCATGCCTGAGTTACAGCAAATTCCTATTTAATTGCAATAATAGCATGCTTTAGCACTTGGCTAAGAGTTTGCTAGCATGTTTTAGCATGTTTCT
Organism: Squalius cephalus; assembly: GCF_949319135.1. Classification (NCBI taxonomy): domain Eukaryota; kingdom Metazoa; phylum Chordata; class Actinopteri; order Cypriniformes; family Leuciscidae; genus Squalius; species Squalius cephalus. Next base: position 32,092,375 of record NC_137131.1, read on the forward strand.
AGTATGTTGTTAGCATGTTTAACACTTGCTGGCACTTTTTTATATGTTATTAGGAGTCCACAACAGTGTTAAACATGTCACTTCCTGTTGCCAGCAGGTGGCGCTATGACTGTAACTGAATATAAGCATGGTCATGTGTTCAGGACAGAACGCTTATCAAAAGTGTGAAGTTTGGGGCAGATTGGACATTCCATGCCTGAGTTACAGCAAATTCATATTTAATTGCAGTAATATCATTCTTTAGCACTTAGCTAAGTGTTTGCTATTATGTTTTAGCATGTCTCTAGTATGTTGGTAGGATGTTTAGCACCTACTGGCATTTTTTTATATGTTATTAGGAGTCAAGAACAGTGTTAAACGTCACTTCCTGTTGCCAGCAGGTGGCGCTATGACTATAACTAAATATGAGCATGGACATGTGTTCAAGAGATAACTCTTATCAAACGTGTGACGTTTGGGGTAGATTGTACATTGCCTTCTTGAGTAACAACAAAGTCCTGTTTCATTGAATTAGCATGCTTTAGCACTTAGCTAAGTATTGCTAGCATGTTTTAATATGTTTCTAGCATGTTTAGAACTCAATGGCATTTTTAACATGTTGCTAGAACGGCATCAACGTGTTAAACATGTCACTTCCTGTTGCCAGTAGGTGGCGCTATTACTATAACTGAATTTGAGCATAGGCATGCGTTCAGGCCATGATTCTTATCAAACATGTGAAGTTTGGGGCAGATTGGACGTTCCATGCCTGAGTTACAGCAAATTCCTATTTAATTGCAGTAATAGCATGCTTTATCACTTAGCTAAGTGTTTGCTAGCATGTTTCTAGTATGTTGCTAACCTGTTTAGCACTTGCTGGCTCTTTTATATATGTTATTAGGAGACCACAACAGTGTTAAACATGTCACTTCCTGTTGACAGCAGGTGGCGCTATTACTATAACTGAATATTCTCATGTAGATGTGTTCAGGCCATGACTCTTATCAAACGTGTGAAGTTTGGGGCAGATTGGACATTCCATGCCTGTGTTACAGCAAATTCCTATTTAATTGCAGCAATAGCATGCTTTAGCACTTAGCTAAGTGTTTGCTAGCATGTTTTAGCATGTTTCTTGTATGTTGTTAGCATGTTTAGCACTTGCTGGCACTTTTTTTATATGTTTTTATATGTCCACAACAGTGTTTAACATGTCACTTCCTGTTGCCAGCAGGTGGCACTATGACTGTAACTGAATATGAGCATGGTCATGTGTTCAGGACAGAACGTTTATTAAAAGTGTGAAGTTTGGCGCATATTGGACATTGCCTTCTTGAGTAACAACAACATCCTGTTTCATTGAATTAGCATGCTTTACCACTTAGCTAAGTATTGCTAGCATGTTTTAACATTAGCTAGCATGTTTTAACATGTTTCTAGCATGTTTAGACCTCAATGGCATTTTTAACATGTTGCTAGAATGGCATCAACGTGTTAAACATGACACTTCCTGTTGCCAGTAGGTGGCGCTATTACTATAACTGAATATTATCATGTAGATGTGTTCAGGACAGAACGCTTATCAAAAGTGTGAAGTTTGGGGCAGATTGGACATTCCATGCCTGAGTTACAGCAAATTCCTATTTAATTGCAATAATAGCATGCTTTAGCAATTAGCTAAGAGTTTGCTAGCATGTTTTAGCATGCTTCTAGTATGTTGTTAGCATGTTTAGCACTTGCTGGCACTTTTTTATATGTTATTAGGAGTCCATAACAGTGTTAAACATGTCACTTCCTGTTGCCAGCAGGTGGCGCTATGACTATAACTGAATATGAGCATGGCCATGTGTTCAGGACAGAACTCTTATCAAACGTGTGAAGTTTGGGGCAGATTGGACATTCCATGCCTGAGTTACAGCAACTTCCTGTTTCATGGCGAAACATCGAAATTTGTAAGGCCGCCGAGGACCCGCCCTTCGACGAAAACTCAAGATCTTCGCAATTTAACGTCGCAAAGGCCTTAAGATTACACTCACCAAATTTGAAGATGATCAGATTAAAACTGTAGGAGGAGTTTGTTAAAGTACGAGGCCTGAAAATGGCAAAAACTGCACAAAAATCTGAGAGGAAGTTCAAAATGGCTGACTTCCTGTTGTGTTTAGGGCTATGCTCCAAGAGACTTTTTTGTAGGTATTAGGTCATTACACGTATGTACCGAATTTCGTGCACGTACGTTGAACGTTGCGGGAGGCGCACTCCGTTGAACTTTTATAGGTGGCGCTATCGAGCCATTTTGCCCCGTCCAATTCTGAAACCTATATCAGATGTAAATTTTCGCCAGTTCTGACGCGTGTGCAAAGTTTCGTGAGTTTTCGCGCATGTTTAGGCCCTCAAAAATGCAATTCAATGCGGAGAAGAATAATAATAATAATAATAATAATAATAATAATAATAAACAAAGCTATTCCAAGAGGGTCCTCACACCATCGGTGCTCGGGCCCTAATAATAATAATAAATAATCCTACCGAAAACAATAGGGCCTTCGCCCTTTCAGGGCTTGGGCCCTAATAAATATAGCTGCGAGCAGCGATTACGGGCCCAAGCCGGTGGCACCGCAACCCCGGTGCCTTTACCTAAAGGGGTGGCCAGCTATATTTATATATATATATATATATATATATATATATATATATATATATATATATATATATATATATATATATATATACACATATATAAATATATAAAAGACAGAAAATATTACTTGACTTACCTTATTCTGATTTTACGATACACTCAAAATATTCCACACCAAATCCTTTAAATTTAATGTAAAAATAAAAATGAAAGTAAGCAGTGTTGGGTTCACGTAACCCTCTCATTAGAATCAAAATGTTTCAACATTTGCCATGTATTTGGATGCTAAACTATTCTTTATTATAGGCTTTGTTCTTCACTCGTGTTCCAATATTGATGGAAAAAATCATCCTCTTCACATGCGCAAAAATGTGCTTGGAAACATCACAGTGGAGCGGTGCTTACTGTGAATGTACGAATTGTACTACTGACTATTTAGAGCAGTGTAATTTTTATATGTTAGGTTGACTATTTTATTATTATATTTTATTAAGGCTATAATGATCAGGCTGCGATGTCAAGATTGCAATGCTGGAATGTGTGTGTGTGTGTGTGTGTGTGTGTGTGTGTGTGTGTGTATATGTGTGTTCATGTTTTTCTATCCCGGTGGGGACTTCAACCTGAATGCACACAGACTCATGGGGACTCGTGTCACAGTGGGGACCTAAATAGAGGTCCCCATGGGTAAACAAGCTTATAAATCATACAGAATGAGTTTTTTGGGAAATGTAAAAATGCAGAAAGTTTTCTGTGATGGGTAGGTTTAGGGGTAGGGTTAGTGTGAAGAGATAGAATATACAGTTTGTAAAGTATAAAAACCATTAAGTCTATGGAGAGTCCCCACAAAGATAGTAAACCGTGTGTGTGTGTGTGTGTGTGTGTGTGTGTGTGCGTGTGTGTGTGTGGCGTGGGCGCGATGGAACAGTGGACACATAAAAACATACTCCGTCATTATACAGGACAACATTCAAACTGCAAAGTGTTAACTTATATTTGTGTACAGTCGCAATAAAACACAACATTGTGCTTTTGTAAAATAATTTCAAGCAATCCACCCCCGAAAGGCGCTAATTTTAAAATGAAACTAAAATGCTCATGGCTGCACGGGCATTCATAACGGTGCGCATCCACGGCGAGGAACGAGCAGAACAGAGTGAACGTTTTTCAGTTAATTCCTACTTCCATAGGAATTAATTTGAAACGCTCGCTCAACCACTATCAATGTCAGTGCGGACGAACATATTTTACTTTCGTTTTTATGTTGGCGATTCAAAAGCCCCCAGCGGTGTCACACGTCGATTAACCGGTGGTAAAATATTCTCACCGTCACTAGTATATTTTTATGTAGATACAATAGGCCTACCTGATTTTGAACACAAGAGGGCAGTATAGCCCTATGTATGACTTGACTTTTATGGGACTAAATAGTACAATTACTATTTTTAAACTTATAAATATTTATTAGATTGAAAAAAAAGAATAAAATGGGTTTAGTTGTGATATTTTTATACTTTTATATAGAAATAAATGGTGTTTAATTACATTTTTAGAAGATGAGGCTTTTAGTTTCCTTTTTGTACATTACTTTAGTCCCTCACTATAGAAAAACCGTTTGAGATGTTTAATATCCGTTCACAATTTAGCATCTTTAATGTGTTTTCATCATGTTGAAAAAGTTTGGTGTGAATAAAATAAACCAGTTAGGAAGAGTAGCTAAATACTCAGAGTCTGAAATATCCAAAAAATCCACATTCATACCAAAATATCTGACTTCCTTTTGCTCTGAGCTAATAACTGTAAATTAGAAAGTTGTCCGGCTCGGTGAGACCAACATATATTGTGATTTTTTTTAACTGTTGGTAAAACTAACCCCCCCACTTTTGTCAAAAACATTTTGAAAGTGACACACTTCCTGCTGCCAGTTGGTGGCGCTATAACTTTGACTCACAATAGTTACATCCATCTGATCGGCCTCTTACCACGAACACACTGCTGAAGTTTCATCAAGATCAGTTAATGTATGCAGAAGTTATTCCACTTCGTGTTTCTCTTTTCTCGCCATAAATTCGTTTCCTCGCCACGGCCAAACCGTTCGAGATATCAAAAATCCGTCCACAATTTAGCATCCTCAATGTCTTGACTTCATGCACACCGAGTTTGGTGGGGATGGGATGAATTCTCTAGGAGGAGTACTTCACATTCCACAGCAAGCGTTTTCCAAACATCCCATAATAGCCGACTTCCTGTTGGGCTGGCGTGAAACTTGACAGAGGGAAAGTTGTTCGGCCTGATGAGATCTATATGTGTACCGAGTTTCATATTAATTCATGCAAGCGTGTTTGATATATGGACCAAGTTTTCAGACCCTGTTCAAGGTGGCGCTGTTGAACCCCCCTGCCACGCCCATTTCTGAAACTTTTCACATGTCTACTGGCTAATAAGTGTTATGTGTCTGTCGAGTTTCATCCAATGTCAAGCATGCGAAGAGTCTCAAAAGCATCCGAAAAGAATATTAAAGTTTGATGCGTTGCCGCGGCAACAGTATCTAAGATATAAATAATCCTTTCACAAGTCTACATCTGCCATGTATTTACATTATACACATAAAGTTTGAAGCAAATCGGGTAAAAATAAGAGGGTGATTTCAAAGCATTTTGAAAATGACAAACTTCCTGCTGCCAGTTGGTGGCGCTATAACTTTGACTCACAAAGGTCACATCCATGTGATCGGCCTCTTACAACGAATACACTGCTGAAGTTTCATCAAGATCAGTCAATGTATGCAGAAGTTATAACACACTTCCTGTGTCCCATTATTCTCCATAAATTTGTTTCCTCGCCACGGCCAAACCGTTCGAGATATCAAAAATCCGTCCGCAATTTAGCATCCTCAATGTCTTGACTTCATTCACACCTAGTTTGGTGGCGATCGGATGAATTCCCTAGGAGGAGTATTTCACATTCCATTGTATGCGTTTTCCAAACAACGTATAATAACCGACTTCCTTTTGGGCTGGTGTAAAACTTAGAGCACGAAAGTTGTTCGGCCCGATGAGATCTATATGTGGACTGAGTTTCATATTATTACATGCAAGCGTGTTTGATTTATGGACCAATTTTTCAGACACCATTCCAGGGGGCGCTGTCGAGCCCCCGTGCCACGCCCGGGTACCAGCTTCAGTCCGGCCCTGATGGCCGCAGGTTCTGACGTGTGTGCAAAATTTCAAGAGTTTTTGAGAATGTTAAGGGCCCCAAAAGTGCCCAAGAAGTAGAAAAAATAAAAATAAAAAAAAATAATAAACAATAATCCTACCGAAAACAATAGGGCCTTCGCCCTTTCAGGGCTTGGGCCCTAATAATAATAATAATAAATAATCCTACCGAAAACAATAGGGCCTTCGCCCTTTCAGGGCTTGGGCCCTAATAATAATAATAAATAATCCTACCGGAAACAATAGGGCCTTCGCCCTTTCAGGGCTTGGGCCCTAAATATAGCTGCGAGCAGCGGTTACGGGCCCAAGCCGGTGGCACCGCAACCCCGGTGCCTTTAGTTACCTAAAGTCACCGGGGTGGCGGTGCCGCCGGCTTTGGCCCTTCATCGCTGCTCGCAGCTATATATATATATATATATATATATATATATATATATATATATATATATATATATATAAAACCCAGAAAATATTACTTGTCTTACCTTATTCTTATTTTATGATACACTCAAAATATTCCACAACATTGATTAATGTTGATTAACCCCGTTGATTAACCGGTGGTAAAATATTCTCACCATCACATACCTAGTATATTTTTATATAGATACAATAGGCCTACCTGATTTTGAACACAAGAGGGCAGTATAGCACTATGAATGACATGATTTATTTATTTTTTGGACTAAAAAAATATTCTGGCTGTTTTTAAACTTAAACAATTATTAAATTTAAAAAAAAAAAGAATAAAATGGGTTTAGTTCTGATATTTGTATAATTTTATATAGAAATAAATGGTGTATAATTACATTTTTAGAAGATATGAGGCTTTTAGTGTTTCCATTTTTGACATTACTTTAATCCCTCGCCATAGCAAAACCGTTTGAGATGTATTATCCGTTCACAATTTAGCATCTTTAATGTATTTTCATCATGTTGAAAAAGTTTGGTGGGAATAAAATAAACCACTTAAGAGGTGTGGGTAAAAATTCAGAGGCTGATTTTGCAAAGAAATCCACATTCAAACCGAAATATCTGACTTCCTGTTGGTCAGAGCTAATGACTGTAAATTAGACAGTTGTCCGGCTCGATGAGACCAATATACATATTGATTTTTGTAACTGTTGGTAAAACTAACCCCCCCCCCCCACCACCACCACTTTTGTCAAAAGCATTTTGAAAGTGACACACTTCCTGCAGCCAGTTGGTGGCGCTATAACTTTAACTCACAATAGTTACATCCATCTGATTGGCCTCTTACCACGAACACACTGCTGAAGTTTCATCAAGATCGGTTAAGGTATGCAGAAGTTATAACACTTTGTGTTTCTCTTTTCTCGCCATAAATTCGTTTCCTCGCCACATCCAAACCGTTCGAGATATCAAAAATCCGTCCGCAATTTAGCATGTTCAATGTCTTGACTTCATGCACACCGAGTTTGATAGGGATTGAATTAATTCTCTAGGAGGAGTGTTTCAAATTCCACAGCAAGCGTTCTCCAAACAAACCATAATAGCTGACTTCCTGTTGGGCTGGCGTATAACTTAAGAGTGCAAAAGTTGTTCGGCCCGATGAGATCTATATGTGTACCGAGTTTCATATTAATTCATGCAAGCTAGTTTGATCTATGGACCAAGTTTTCGGACCCCATTCAAGGGGGCGCTGTCGAGCCCCCCTGCCACGCCCAGGTACCATCTTCAGCCCGGCCCTAATGGCCGCAGCTTCTGACCTGTGTGCAAAGTTTCATGAGTTTTTGAGCACGTTAACCCTTTCACACGTAAGTTTAAAATATTCTGGCTGACCCCCCAGCGTGAGTTTTTCAAGGTGTTATTTAGAACTTGTCACTTTATGGTTTCCATGGTGACGAGTCATTGCTTGTCACGTGACATACCGCAGCAACAACAGCGCTGAATGAATGATGATCTGCTTTTATGTCAGTTTTACTTTTTAATTCAAAATATTCACAAATTTGTTAGCTATTGGATGAAATATCTGATATTCCGATTGTCAAATATATGCAAGTGGAAGTATTTTGTTGTTTAAACACCTTTATAACGATCGCGTTAGTTGAGCTGTATGCGCGATGGGCGCCGCCATGTTAGTTTGTGCCGCAGACGCAGTTCAGAGAATCGGATCTGTTGGATTTATTTACAACACGTGAATTCATCCACTTCTCCTGAAATACATAAAAGTAAGTGGCTGGTGAACTGGGAGAAGAATAGAGTAAACTTTAAAGTTACTTACACAATGTGTATCTGAATAAAACGTAATTATAATGGAAATTATTATTATTGCCTCTTCCATAGACATAAGTGTGTATTTTACAAACTCTAAATGTATTGTTTTTTTAGTACTTATGTGGATTTATATGTCTGAAACCTAAAATAAACATTATGTGGTTGAAAACAACGCGCGAAAGCACATTTGAATTTAGCAGTTGATCACGTGATGCACTGACCGTTCTAATCACACCGGTGTGATCGTACGCTCCAGGGACCAGCCTAGACTGATCACACCAGTGTGATCATACGTGTGAAAGGGTTAAGGGCCCCAAAAGCCCCCGAACCCTTGAAGAACAACAATAATAATAATAATAATAATAATAATAATCCTAACGAAAACAATAGGGCCTTCGCCCTTTCAGGGCTTGGGCCCTAATAATCCTACCGAAAACAATAGGGCCTTCGCCCTTTCAGGGCTTGGGCCCTAATAATAAATAATCCTTACAAAAACAATAGGGCCTTCGCCCTTTCAGGGCTTGGGCCCTAATAATCCTTACGAAAACAATAGGGCCTTCGCCCTTTCAGGGCTTGGGCCCTAATAATCCTACCGGAAACAATAGAGCCTTCGCCCTTTCAGGGCTTGGGCCCTAAAAATGAAATCACTAAGTTTATAAATTCTTCCCTTAGTTTGGTTAAATTTATTTTAGGTTACATTTAATTAAATTTCACAAGTTTGTGTGCCATCTTTTGCAGTTCTAACTACTAGGTCACAGTCATTAATATAATATTTATTGATCTCAAAGCATTTTTTTGTTGTTGTTGATATCGTAAGAAAATTAGACTTGTAAATGACTTGACTTATTTTGCCTGTGATTTTGAGAAAACAAGACAAAAAGTAATAAAAATGGCCTTTGTCGACTTCAATTGTTACATTATTTCTTTCACTTCCTATCTCAAACTGGATGATTCCTATGTCAACGCATGGACACGCATGCACACACAAACTTACCTTAGCATCCTTTTTGCCTTATAGCACTGCAAATCATATGAAACAGAGTACATTCCATACAAGGTTGCCTGTACATTTAAGCAGCCAATAAAATCCTTTGGATGGTTTTTGTAAAGATCAAAGGTCAGTTTGGCTACATCCTTCCTCATCTGTTTCCAGCCGAATCCAGGATCACTCTTGGTTGTATTTCTCTGTGTAGTAATGATAAGGAAACAAAAACAAGATTTCACTTAAATGTGTTATCAGGTATTCAGTCAAAAACTCAAAATGTTGGAAAAGGATAGATGAGGAAAAGGGTGATGTGTGCAGGATATAGATTAATATAATGATGAAAGCACTAAAAAGTGTATTTTCCTTTTATATGATCTAACGTATGGAAGCATATGTGACCCTGGATCACAAAACCAGTCACAAGTAGCATGGCCATATTTGTGGCAATAGCTAACAATACTGTCACAGTTCTGTTCTGTCTGAGTATTGTTTTCACTGATCACATGTCTTCCTTTGTTCTGTTTTCCTGCCACTCCTTGGTTTCCACGGTAACTGTCATTTAGTTCATCTGTCACACCTGGTTCCTCGTTAGTATTGTCAGCTGTGTCTTGTTTCCCTGATCATTTCGCCCATGTATTTAAGCCCTGAGTGTTGCCTTGTTCTGTGTCGGTTCTACTTTGTCAGTACGATGTTTAGTGTGCGTTTTCCTGCCTGTTCATCCTGCCTGTCTGTATCTGTGAGTAAGTTTGAAGTAAATTGTTTGTATTGAAGCCTTTGGACTTTGAGTCTCCTTCTACCTGCACCACACCCGTAACAGAAGAACCGACCAAAAAATTACCGACGAACATGGACCTAGCAGCAGCCTTGGAGTGTTTCCAGCCAAGAAGGCGGCCGCGCCTATTTCTGGTTCCCAGGATGGCCGCCTTCACGCTTCCTGAGCTTCTCCACGTCTGCCTCGCCTGCCCGCCAGAGCCAGAGCCAGTCGCCTGCCCGCTAGAGTCTGTGAGCGTCGAGCCAGAGCCTTCTTCTCCGCTGGTCCCGTCCAGCACAGAGCCTTCTTCTCCGCTGGTCCCGTCCAGCACAGAGCCTTCTTCTCCGCTGGTCCCGTCCAGCACAGAGCCTTCTTCTCCGCTGGTCCCGTCCAGCACAGAGCCTTCTTCACCGCTGGTCCCGTCCAGCATAGAGCCTTCTTCACCGCTGGTCCCGTCCAGCACAGAGCCTTCACCGCTGGTCCCGTCCAGCACAGAGCCTTCTTCTCCGCTGGTCCCGTCCAGCACAGAGCCTTCTTCTCCGCTGGTCCTGCCCAGCACAAAGCCTTCACCGCTGGTCCTGCCCAGCACAAAGCCTTCACCGCTGGTCCTGCCCAGCACAAAGCCTTCACCGCTGGTCCTGCCCAGCACAAAGCCTTCACCGCTGGTCCTGCCCAGCTCAAAGCCTTCACCGCTGGTCCTGCCGCCCAGCACCGAGCCCTCATCACGGTCCCTATCAGCCCAATCAGAGACTGTTGTTAGCCATCCTTCTCCTGTACCTGGGACTTTCCCCAAGTATTTTTTTTTGGGGGGGGGGGGGGGGGGGGGGGCATATGCCTCCATCCTGGCCACTCGAGGGACCACGGCCACCCGAAGGGTCCGCACCGCCACGGCCACCCGAAGGGTCCGCACTGCCGTGGCCACCCGAAGGGTCCTCTCCGCCATGGCCGCCCGAAGGGTCCTCTCCGCCATGGCCGCCCAAAGGGTCCTCTCCGCCATGGCCGCCCGAAGGGTCCTCTCCGCCATGGCCGCCCGAAGGGTCCTCTCCGCCGTGGCCACCTGCTCAGCCTGCTCCGCCACGGCCGCCCGAGAGGTCGTCTCCGCCGTGGCCGCCCGAGGGGTCGTCTCCGCCGTGGCCGCCTGAGAGGCCGTCTTCGCCCTGGTCACCTGAACTGCCAGCTCCGCCCTGGAGGCTCCCTGTCCTGCCAAGCCACGCCCTTGTCAGCCTCCAGGGCGCCCACCCTCCCACCCTACTTGTTGGTCTATCTATGGCGCGAGGACGCGCCTACCGGGAGGGGGGAGTTATGTCACAGTTCTGTTCTGTCTGAGTATTGTTTTCACTGATCACATGTCTTCCTTTGTTCTGTTTTCCTGCCACTCCTTGGTTTCCACGGTAACTGTCATTTAGTTCATCTGTCACACCTGGTTCCTCGTTAGTATTGTCAGCTGTGTCTTGTTTCCCTGATCAGTTGTATCATGTATTTAAGCCCTGTATTTAAGCCCTGAGTGTTGCCTTGTTCTGTGTCGGTTCTACTTTGTCAGTACGGTGTTTAGTGTGTGTTTTCCTGCCTGTTCATCCTGCCTGTCTGTATCTGTGAGTAAGTTTGAAGTAAATTGTTTGTATTGAAGCCTTTGGACTTTGAGTCTCCTTCTACCTGCACCACACCCGTAACAAATACATTGTATGGGTCAAAAATCATTAGGATATTAAGTAAAGATCATGTTCCATGAAAGATATTTTGTAAATTTCCTACCATAAATATGTAAAACATTTATTTTTATGAGTGAATGCAGCACAATCGCGGACATAAATGGACAACTTTAAAGGTGATTTTGCACCCTCAGATTCCAGATATTCAAATAGTTGTATCTCGGACAAATATTGTCCTATCCTAACAAACCATACATCAATGGAAAGCTTATTTATTCAACTTAATTTTTTGATGATGTAAAAATTTCAATTTCAAAAAATTGACCCATGTGACTGGTTTTGTGATCCAGGGTCACATATGGGCAGCGATATTCAATTTGAAATGTAATATGCAAAATGACAATGCAATATGTAAAATGGCAATGCATTTCTGTATTTACATTTACATTTTCCATTACATTTGTACAACGTTGTGTGCAAAATGAAAATGAAAATAAAATTATATTATTTACATTTACCATTTCATACACTAGTTTTAATATGCAAATTGAATACATATTTTAACGCTTTATACGTTGCAAAATTAAAATGAAAATGTATTACAGAAATGATTAGATCTGTTTAACATGTTCAAGCAAAAAAAAAAAGCAAAATTATCATTTAAATTTTAGTTTTCGTATTTGCATTTACACTCACAGTTAAGTGCAAATTGAAAACGCATTCCGAGCCAATTCATTGGCAGATGAAGTGGAGCATAAACAGAGAAATGGTAGTGTTTCCATAGATTATTACGTGTCTGCAGGTGATAGAACCAGTACGCTGTTGGAACGTCTGGGAGAATTTTCTGCCATTTCAGGCGGCGACACCTGTTTGGTGTCAACATTATGCTGCGTTGTTGTCTGATACTGGACTGTGTTAATGATGGTTTAGTTTTGTATAAAATATTCTCATTGTATGATACACATGCTAATCTTTATTCTTATTACTATTAACTATAATTACCCAATAATGTTGGAGATCCTATAGTTTTACCTTACAAATGCATAGGCCTATTACTCTGAATATGACAGTTCAGCTACCGAAAAATGTGACCGCTCTTTATTTCTTCATAATTGACTTTAATGTTCAATAAAGTGACTCATGTGATGTATGACCATCTCCCATTTCTATTTTATTAAGCATACTGATTATATATTAATATTCAGAAGACCCAACCTTTTTTGGGTGAATGTGGAGCAGGTTGGGGGCTGGTGACGTCATCGTCTATAATTCAGTGTCCAATATTTTAAAAACCGAAGCAGCACTAACCATTTTTTTACTGGCACAAAACAGCACAAACGAAGCCCAAACAAACAATACTATTTTGGGTGAATGTGGAGCAGGTCGGGGGGGCTGGTGACGTCATTGTCTATAATTCAGTGTCTAATGTTTTAAACACAGAAGCAACACAAACAAAACTTTAACCAGCACAAACGAAGCACAAACAAACAAGACTATTTTGTGTGAATGTGGAACAGGTCGGGGGGCTGGTGACGTCATCACCTGTAATTAAATGTCTAATATCTAAAAAACTGAAACAGCACAAACTAAAAAATGTACAACACTGTTACGTCTTATGTTATTATTTGTTTGGAGTTGTTTTTTCCCCTTCCCTTTCTCTCTTTACTTTCACTCTTAGCAGGACGATGCGGCTACCTGATTGGTTTATCCATCTGTCAATCATCGAAATGCTTGGTGATGATACAACGCGGCTTCACCAATGAGGGCGTGCCATGTGCCTATAAAGAGCGCACCTGTGTGGGAAGTGGGAGTTGATTTGCACGCTAGAGCACACTTACTTTCACTTGATCATTTTGTAATTCATCTTTGCCCTGTACCATTTTAGTGTTTTGAGAAACGTGTTCTTTGAGAACTTGGTAAGAGAGGCTCATTTGGGCTGTCTATTCTCTGTGAGAATTTCGCCGTTTTTCTGTTCTGGTTGTTTGACCTGTTATTAAACAGTGAAGAGAAAGAACAGCTGAGATATCACGTGATATACATGTGCTACACTGAGTTATCAATTGTGTATAGAACACTAGTTTAGCGACACGTACCACTCTTTGTATTTTTCGTTTTTGTTAGCAAGAGTAGTTTATTTAGGGCGTCTTTGACGTTGAAGATCTTTTTGTTTTTGTCTTTGATGAATGTTAATTTAGTCAGACTATACATTGTTTTATCTAGTAAGATTGGTTTTGGTTTTACTTCTTTCTTTGATTTGGCACGGTCTAGTTCTTTTCTCTTTACCTCTTTCTTTTGTGAACCTTCTTTGGTTTGTACAAGTTGTACATTTATGTAATCAATTATTTTGAGGTGTCCTTTTCATATCGTTTCTCATTGTAATAAATTATTACTTTACTTAAACTAGATTGGTTTGTGTGTGAGATGTTTTCCTGTACACGTTCAGTATTTTAATGTTGCACGCCTTATTCTCTCTAGACAAAAGGGGTTTGTAACATTAATGGGGGCTCGTCCGGGATTTTATTAATACTAATTTCTCCCAAGAAAGTAACTTAAAGTTCTCACTGAACTGGACGAAAGGAAATCAAGAGAACGGAACATTGTGCTGTTTGGAATAAAAGAGAGTGACAGGGAGGAGAGGGAAGAGTGACATCAAAAAGATGTAGACGCCGTAAAAGATGTTTAAAACGTGCAAGGTCCGTACAACTGTGGATTCCTTCGTGAGAGTTGCCTGGCTTGGAAAATACAGCAGGAGTGAGGGTGCAGATGAACCTGTGAGACTGGGGAGACCTGTTCTGGTTACTCTGCAAAGTATGGAGTTAACCCCCTGGGGTCGGCTATACCAGCTCACTTTTGTTCTTATTGACTCAAATAACTCCGTTGATTTTTGTCATACAGGCAAGTGTTGTACATAATTTAAAACTGTTAAATGTCTTCTTTTATTTGTGTACACTCATAATAAAAACAAAATGTTGTGTTTTTCGTAAAATAAAGAAAATAAACATGATGCGCGTTCTGCCGTCTCTCTCAATGAGAAACTCATTCTGAAATGTGACAGAAAATGACCTGTAACTCAGCGAATGTTTGTCACACAGACTTGAAACGCATGTCTATACAACGCTTGGAGTCTCTATTTTTAAAGTATGTATATTAAATAAAAAAAATAAAAAATCTATTTTTAAGTAATCCGTATGAAAGCAGCGGCATGTACAGTTTCTCAAACGCGTCCTAATTAACTTTAATGTGACCACGCCCACGCGCGCACGAGCGATTGACATGCAAATGATCCATGTGGAGAAACGCAGACCCTGTAAACGCCCTCGTCATTACCTCAAAACAAAGATTCAGAAACTTCGGGAACTTACTCCTCTCAGCTTTTCATCGAGTTTGGAAGACTGCATGTTTGTGCTGTGGTGTGCTGTTTCACTCGGATTTACCTCAGAAGAACGCGATTTGAAGATGAGAAGATTTTTAAGGTAAGACATGTTAAACGACCAGTTTAAAATGTATGTTATGAAATGAGTTTGGAGTAAAAACATGAACTAAGCCTAATATCGTACATGTATGTATCTATAAATAGACAGAAACATGTTGAAATGTGAACTAGACTGGTAGGCAACCTTTCAGTGCTAAATGTAAATACTTAATATATTGCACTCAGTTTTGATTAGCTTATGACACTGATTATAATGCTAAAATACTTCCTTATGCGTAATGTAGCTTGTTTGCGAATATCAAGACAAATATAATGTGATTTAGTGCTAATATATTTCAGCCTCCGGTAAAATATGTGATAGACTACTGTCTACATTATATTTTTATATAAATGTTTGGTTTTGGTTAGCCTATGACACGCTTCAATACTGCCTTATGCATAGATGTTTGTGAATACAGGTGTAAATGTTTGAAATGTAGTGATGTGTGTTGTTCGCGAACGATCCGTTCATTGCGTGTGATTTAGACCCGTGTTTACTGTTACTGTGTTTGTGGATATCTGCTCAAACGTAGATATGTATAATATGGTAACCATAATGTTTAATATTTTGGAGCGAGCTCTGGTTTTGAATGTATCGCGATCGCGTTTGAAACGATCGCCTTTGAAAAGGAAAACGCACCAAACAAAGGCTTCATGTTTTTACTATTATCTCATTTCATATCATCATAACGAATGGACACATTTTAAGTAACATATGATAATCAATATATTTTTCTCTAGCGTAGTTGTTACTGAAAACTTTTGGAAGATTTATATGCTGCTATAAGTTATTGTTATTATTATTTTATGCAGCACTGTGCATAGCCTATGCTTACAAGGCACAACAAACCTGGTGTTCATTATATTATATATTGTTGGAAACGTGTGTGTGTGTGTGTGTGTGTGTGTATTCTGTGAATTTTAAAAAGCAATTTTAACCAGAAAAATCTAAAATTTATTCCCAATAAATTTTAGAACTATATTCCCTATAGTTTCTCTTGAGTATGTTCTCATCAGTATGTTCACTTTTTTTTTCTTTCAGGGACCAGATGCCACTGAGTCCTGCTGACTTCAACATTCACATGAGTCTCTGTACATGAACATGGTAAAGTGAAAATCAAACACCTTGGAAATGAAAGGTATGTACAATGTTTTTAGGAATGGCACAAAGGTCTCTGTCTTTGGATCATTGTTTTCAATAAGTGCTTTTTTGTCATTTGTTTTGTATTTTTGGATTATGTTGTGTTGTAAATAAATCCAAACAATCAAAAAGCCATTATTTTTTTAATCTCCTCATTCTTTGTGCAAGGTTGCTAAGAATGACAGGGCCTGATCACTCCTAATAGGGCCATTAGGGAGTGTCTTTGTCTTTCTCAGGTGTGGAAAGCCTTACATATTAATGAGGTGATCCACCCCTTCGCATAAAGCTTTATCACACAAAACACGTCTTACAGTTTTTAAATCAATATATGGGGCCCTATCTTGCACCCAGCGCAATTGACTTTGTACAGCGACGCATGTTTCATTCCTATTTTGCACCCGCGCAAAGCGCGCTTTTCCCTCCACAGAAGCACGTCGCTAAACTAGGGAATGAACTTGCGCTCCCTGGGCGGTTCAGCGCAAAAAAAGGAGGCGTGTTCCGGCGCAAACAATCCCTGGTGCTATTTTACTGTTCCATAAAACAATTGCGCCACTGGCCAGAAAAAACCTAGTCTAAAGTCAGTGGCGCGTTGCGCGTTGTTCATTATGCTATTTTAAGGGCGCATGCTTGACCATAATGTATAGCGTGCACAACGCGCATACACTTTGATTCTCTAATCTACACAGAAGCAGCAGTTTTCATTTTTGCAAATCATATTATTACAAACGATAGATAGATAGATAGATAGATAGATAGATAGATAGATAGACAATTTATTATAAACGCATACATCTAGCTTACACATTTACCCACATTATTATATACCTGTTTAACCGAAGCTAATTTGGGTGTGTTTCTCCATCCCCAATGTCACTTCTCTCTGTCTTTTACGGCCGTGACGAGAGCGTTGCTCTCCTCGGCTGTGAACCGCTCCTGGCGCGCGCCTGGCAAATCCGCTGTTATAATAGCAATACGCCAAGGAAAAAGTGCGTCTGCTCTTAAAGGGAATGTGAGATGATGCTCTGATTGGTTTATTTCAAGTTACGCCTAAACCACACCTATGAATAATGAAGCTACTTCAGACCAACCCATTTTAGATTTGCGCCGGGCGCAAGAGTCATTTATCCCGCCGGGAAAATAGCAACAGCGCCGAGACCCGCCCACAAAGTTACTTGCGCTTTGGCACTTGCGTTTCAGATCGTTAAAATAGGACCCAAAGTCTTCTCTGAATGAGCAGTCAGGATGATTTTCACATAGTTTTGGAGCAAATATTCTAGGCTACGTGATACAATTTTCAAAAGTCTTGTGAAGAAATGATCAGTAGGGGTTTCATGGCCTTGTTTCAGTGAGAATTTTTTTTTGTATTTTCACAAACCACGCATAAACGTCATTATCTCAAAACTACAAACTTTTACACACATGCTGCTGACATATATTATTGTAGCAGAGTTTGTGCTGAATACAGTGTAATCAGACTTTAGCCATGAAAATGTCACAAGTAACAGAAATAAGCACAAATGTCAGAGCATGTCAGAACACCTCCAGGCCCAGAAAACAGCTCAGACCCCAGAGGGTTAAAGATCAGCCTGTTCAGGAAGATCTCTGCGCTGCACCAAATGGACAAGCATAGAAGCGTGAGATTAGCGAATGATCTGACAAAGACTGAGAGAGAAAAGGAAAAGGAGCTATATGAAGAAGCAAAGGAAAAACAGCGGAAGTCATCAGGAGAATACACCTTCAGAGTCCGTGGACCTCCCTGGGCAAGGAGAGTGGTGAGAATCACTAAGACTGAGTGACTTAAACAGCCTGATCCCGTCTCTGTTAAAGTAGCACAGGAGTGTAAATCTCCGCCTAACGTCTTATGTTTATACACCAATGCAGACCAATTTCATAACAAATTGCCTGAATTTGCTGTTCGTTTGAGATTACTCCCACTTATTCATATAATAGGAATTACAGAAGTTAAATCAAAGAGTCATAAGCAACAGATGATCCTAACAGAATTCAACTTGGATGATATAGAGGATTATAATATGTTTTCAAGGAATATAGAGAATGATATACTGTAGGTAGAGGCTTACTGCTTTATGTACACAAAACTTTAGAAGCAAAAGAAATGGTAACTGTTTCAGAATTCCAAGAAAGTATTTTTGTTAAGATTAAATGTTGCAATAATGAGAATGTGATTATTGGATTCATTTACAGGTCAGATAGTAGAACAGAGAGCAACAATGATAACCTTTTGGTTTTACTAGAAGAAGTGTCGATTATAAAACATTCATACAAATTAATTATGGGGGAATTTTAATTTGCCAAATATAGATTGGAGATTATTAGAAGTGAAGAGAAATAACCCCATATTATTAGACAACAGGTTTTTGGACTGTATTCAAAATGTATGGTTGTTCCAACATGTTTTAGAACCAACAAGGTGGCGAGGTGGTGATACACCACATGTATTTGATCTTATTGTAACAAATGAGGAACACATGATAGATGACATTCAATATCTAAGCTCTTTAGGCAAAAGTGATCATTGTGTCTTGTTGTGTTATACACAAATGTTAAATAACGTACCCACAAGAAGGCACCACTAAGAAGGCCAATTACGATGAAGCACGCAGGGAACTGGAGAATTTCGAATGGAAATCACATCTATCTAATTATGATGTTAATAAAAAATGGGTACTTATAAAGTCTAAGTTGAAGGAAATAGAGGAAAAATGTGTACCTATTGTTAAAATTAGGCCCTATAATAACAACAACAATAATAAAAAATACTTCTTTCCATTAGACGATATTACAAAAGCAAAAATAAAAGAAAAAAATAATCTTGGAAGGAAAGCATTACGAAATAAAAAAACAAAACAGAAATACAGCAGGCTTATCGGAGAGTTCGAAATATTGTGAGGATGAGAACGAGAAATTTAAAGAGAAAATAAGAAGAAGAAATAGCCAAGCAATCTAAATATAAACCAAAGGACAAAATAAAAGGACAAAAATAAAAGCGGCAGTGGGTGATCTATATTGCAATCAGAATAATACTAATTCTATAAAAACAGAGAACGATATAGAAAAGGCAGATATATTGTCAGATTACTTCTGCAGTGTATTTGTTGGAGAGCCTGATGGGCAGATACCCGAGGTACCAAGGTTGGAAGTTCAGCAAACAGAAAAGCTTGAAATAACAGCTGAAGATACAAAATGGGTTTTACAGAAAATTAATGTATATAAATCCCCTGGACCGGATTTGATACATCCTAGGATTTTGAAGGAACTGGTGACTGAGATTGCTGAACTGCTAACAGTACTATTTAAAGCAGGGATGGGCAACTTCGGTCCTGGAGGGCCACTGTCCTACAGAGTTTAGCTTCAACCCTAATCAAACACACCTGAACAAGCTAATCAAGGTCCTCAGGATTACTAGAAAATTACAGGCAGGTGATTTTTTCAGGGTTGGAGCTAAACTCTGTAGGACAGTGGCCCTCCAGGACCGAAGTTGCCCATCCCTGATTTAAAGCTACACTGTGTGATTTTTACCCCCATCTAGCGGTGAAATTGTATATGACTACCCAGTGAATATTAGTTTCTGTTCCTCTCAGTTCCGAGGGCGTTTTAACTCCTACGGTGGCCGTATTATTCCAAGATTAACATGGCTTCCAGTTATCGACTTCGTCCATGACAATAATAAACAATACGTCTAAAATGAATAAAACTACAGGACAGATGTCAGGAGGTAAACGTCACCCTTGGAATCGGCTATCCCAGCATAATCAGATTAGGCTAACGTTACAATGTGTACAAAGTAAAAGCAATTAAAAATAACTAAAATTTACAGTGTCCTTTTTTTTATATAGCTTAAAAAATTGCGCCTTTAAAACTATTCATCACCTGTGATCCGTCGCAGCACAGATTTATGTTACAAGGTAAACAATACTTTTTCACCATTGACGCGAGGATGAAGTTATACTAGAGGTCGTTCTGGCGTTATGCACAACCATGCTATGGTTAGACAAGCAACTATAAAACTTCGAATTTACACAAATGAATTACAACAGGCTGAATTACCTGTCGAGAAGAAAGCAGGCAACCTTGGCGTCCGTTTTAAAATCTTTTCTCCTCATGAGCTCTTTCCATCTGGGAAAAGTTACTCCAATATTGACTATGGTCTTGCTGATTTGTCTGTCGCGTTGACGTTTTAATTCTCTCTTTCAAATGTGAGTACGCACGCACACACACACACACACACACCACACTATCTTTCAAATCTGCCGGCAGTCGCGACTCGCGAGTGATCTCCCCCTCGCATTCGTCACGGTGTCACTGAGTGAAAAACGCAAAAGGCGAAGCTTGAATTTACAGGCATGTCCCGCTTTGGCTAATGTAGTTTCAAGATGGAGGGGCAACATGGCGACCGGCATTCGAACCCCTCACCCGTATGTACTTTCAATGGCAGATTATAAACTTAAGAGAATACTTTATTACTTGAAAGAAGTAAATATACATTAATGAGCACATATATTTTTTTTGCTAAGAATCAACTAAAAAAGTTACACAGTGTAGCTTTAACAAATCATTAGAGGACTTGGTTTTACCAAATGACTGGAAAGAGGCTCAAATTAGTGCAATTTTTAAAAAAGGAAATAAATCTCTAGCTGGAAATTATCGACCGTTAGCAAAACAATGGAAAAATTGATAAGGACATATATAGTCAATCATATGGAAAGTAATAAATTATTCAGTAGTAAACAATATGGCTTCATATCTGGGCGGTTAACCTCTCTTCTGTTACTCACAGTTTTTGACAAATGGTCACAAGCCTTGGATAGAGGTCAAACAGTAGACTGTATTTATCTGACTTTCAAAAAGCCTTTGATACTGTCCCTCATAAAAGACTACTATCAAAGTTAAAATCCCATTGTTTAGACAACAGAGTTATTTATTGGATACAGGATTTTTTGCACAATAGGAAACAACAGGTGGTAGTGAATGGTGCTGCCTCAGATTGGAAGCCGGTGACATCTGGGGTCCCACAGGGATCAGTCTTGTGCCCTGTTCTATTTGTAATATATATAAACGATCTGCCAGATATGATGCAGTCTGATGTTTACCTTTTTGAGGATGATACTAAAATTTTCAGAATAATAACAAGTGACACAGACCGAGCCTATCTTCAAGAAGATCTATGTAGCACGAGCAAATGGTGTGACCAGTGGCTATTAAAGATGAATCCCGAAAAGTGTAAACACTTACATATTGGGAAAAAAATGACACTATAGCCAATTATGTAGTTGGGGATATAGTTGTTAATCCTGTACGTGAGGAGAGGGACGTAGGTGTTGTGGTGGATGGTTCACTTGAATTCCACACACAAATTTCTGAAAAAGTTAAAAAAGCAACATCTATGATTGCAATAATAAGAATAACTTTTCAAAATGTAGGTAAGGATATATTTTTACCATTGTATAAATCCCTGGTAAGATCACATCTTGAATACGCAAGCTCGGTCTGGTGTCCATATAAATTAAAATATGTAGAAAAAATTGAAAGAGTCCAGAGAAGAGCTACTAAATTAATTCCAGGAATGAAAAATATGTCGTATGAAGATAGATTGAGGAAATTAAGTTTACCAACACTCAAATTTAGGAGATATAGAGGAGATATTATTCAGGTATATAAACTTGTACAGGGAATATACGATGTAACAGTTGAACCTATCTTTCAGTTCTGGAACAATAGGTACGAGACACGAGGGAATTCTTTAAAACTCTACCCTAGAACATGTCTGTCTGAAAAGAGAAAGAACTTTTTTACACTTCGTGCGATAAAATCATGGAATGAGCTTCCAGAAGAAGTTGTGTGTTCCCCTTCTATTCATTCCTTTAAGAACAGGTTGGATGCATTTTGCCTGTCAAAAGATGTTATGTATAATTATAAAGCTTGTTATTAACTAATGTAATTAATTTATGTAATTTAGTTATGATTGTTAGAAAAACTTCAATTATGAAATTAATGTGTTTTTATAAAATGTTAAAATGTGAATTTTATATGTATATATATATATATATATATATATATATATATATATATATATATATATATATATATATATATATTTGTTTGTGTTTTTTAGAGTCTGGAATAGAGGATTGTATATCCTGTACCAGAAATAAATTTCAATAATAAATTTCAATAAAGTAAATATTGTTCATGTACTGGAAAACAAAGTAATGGTACAGGTTATGGACTGTTTGTAGTGTGCTGGATATGGATAATGACTTTGTTTAATTTGCAAACTTTTATTGAGAATCCAACTGTGGAACAATTTGAAAAATGTAGAAAGGATGATTTATTATCCGCTGCGGGTCATTTTCAAATTCCGGTAGTGAGACAGGCTCTTAAGAGGGAAATTAAAAGTGTTGTGTGGAATCGTCTAGTGGAATTAAAGGTATTGGTAGGACCTGTTTCAGACATAGAGTTAGATGATGCAGAAGGGTTTTCTCTTGATCCTGATCTAACGGATCGAGACAATGTGCGAAGTGAGGTATCTGAATCTGTGCTTGGAACTGAGAGGAGGACCGGTTTATCGCCGTTTGATACATTTTCACCTGTTTCTTCGCAGTCCAAGGAGGATACGAAGTTAAAAGTGCGTTTAGCTCGTTTACAGATGGAAGCTCAGGACAAAGCTCATACTCGACAGGCAGACTTGGATTTGCGTCTTAACCCTCTGGAGTCTGAGCGGTTTTCTGGCCCCTGGAGGTGTTCTGACATGCTCTGACATTTGTGCTTTTTTCAGTTATTTATAAACATGTTAATGGCAAAGGTGTAAATTCACTCTATATAGCACAAACAGGGCTACCAAAATATGTGATCACCATGCATGTATATTTTTTAATTTTTAAGAGAATAATGTTTTATGCGTGGTTATTGAAAAAAATAAAAATGAAAGTTGCTGAAATAAGACCACAAAACTCATAATAAATATGTGTCAATAAGACTTTTGACTAATGGATGTTGTTCCTTCGAGTTCTGGCTTCAAAATTATGTGAAAATAGTCTTGCTTTATCGTTCACATAAAACAATACATTGATTTAAATTGATGTTTTGCTTGGAAAGCAAATATGCGAGGGGGGCGTGAACGAGGAGTGGTTTACACCTGAGAATACAATGTCCCACCCACTCTGCATAATTAGCCATTCATTCAGGTGTGACACTGACTGAGCCACAATGCAAGGACAAAAGATATATTTAGAAGAAGACTAATATTGACCATTTAAGATTTTGCTTACATCTATCTTGTAAATATGTTTTGCTATTTTATTAAAAAGGTTACAATTACAACAATAATTACAATTTCAACAATATTTCAAGTGTACTCTTTCTTTGTAAAAAAATGATTATATGCCTACATTTTATCTATGTATTCATTAGTTTGAATATAGCCAACATTGGAACAGCTAACATCTTAGTTGATGACTTTATTTTTGACAAAAATAGTATTTTATATATATAGAAATTGCTAAACAAAAGCTTATTTGATGTGGCAGTATATTCTACAGTAAAAACTGTACCCAAATCTAGTCAACAAAATGTTGTCTTTCATATTTCGCCTGACTGTAACGTTGTTTTTATGAAATATTAGGGCATATAAATGTTAATTTGCAGTTTAATACATTGCTTATACAAATAGCCTACATTTTATTTCAACATATTTCAGTCGATTTTTACTCATCTCAGTATAGCAATACAGTTTGCTAAAACATCCTCATTCATTCACACACGCGATTTAATTTTAAACTGTCTTTTTGCGAGCTGTGGTAAACTGCGCGCATCTCTGCCGTTCATTCATTCATAAACAGAAACCCGATTCACGTGAGAAGGAAAAAAACGTACAGTATTCCTCAGCTCGCTCCTCGATATACCCGCACTTCTGAGGTACATTTTCCATTATTATTATTCCTCACAGCGCTGCGAGACGGTGTAAACAAGTAATGATCTGAATAAACTTGTGTTTTCTCGAACTGATATGGGGGCGTTCACAGGTTTGCCTCAATCATTTGCGTTTGAATAGCGCGCGCTCTCCGTGGGCATGTCACATTATTTTTGAATGAGCTGTAATGAGCTCGACTGGAATCGCTCTCTTTTAATACAGATTTCACAAGATGAGAATATTTGTTTTTTATATAAATCACTTCATTTAAAAGAAGAGAATTCAAGCTTCATGCCTGTGTGTCTGTATGCCTGTTTGACTGAGTATTCGCTGAGTTATTGTTCATTTTCGGACGCGTTTCAGAATGGACTACACTGGCAGAGAGAAGGCAGAACTCGCTTCGTGTTTATTTTTCTTTATTTGGCAAAAAGCACAACACTTTGTTTTTATTGTGAGTATACACAAAAATAATACACATTTAACAGAATCGATTGATGTATGAAACTCCTATGGAAAATCAAAGTCAACAGAGTATTTATGAGTTTCTTTTACACTGATAAAAAAAGCAAGCTGGTATCGCCGGCGATACCGCCGACCTCAGGGGGTTAAAATACGCACCCTTGAGATTGAGGCAGAGAAGCAAGTGAAGATGCGACAACTAGAGTTGGACGCTATGATAATTGTTGGTGGGATAGCCGTGCAGCCCGTTCCTCCTGAAGTTGCGAGCGTTCTTCCTAAAGTCATAAGTGCTTCTCTGGTTTCAGTTTCAAGTTAGGCAACGAACACATTTGATGTAGGTAAATATATATCGTTAGTACCTCATTTCAGGGAAACTGAGGTTGATTCTTATTTCTGCGCCTTTGAGCGTATTGCGACTTCACTCACTTGGCCAAAAGAAGTGTGGACTGTCCTACTTCAATGTAGATTGGTAGGGAAGGCACAAAAGGTATTTTCAACTTTACCTATAGAAGAGAGTTTAAAATATGAGACCGTAAAGCTGGCAATTCTCTGTGCGTATGAATTAGTTCCTGAAGCCTATTGGCAGAGGTTTGGAAGTCATAAAAGAAATTCTAATTCTACTTTTGTAGAGTTCGCTCGAGAGAAAAGTAATTTGCTTGATAAATGGTGTCATGCAAGTAAAGTTGATGACTTTGCGTCACTGAGAGAGCTATTCTTGCTTGAAGATTTCAAGGGTTGTCTACCAGAACGCGTTGTGTTTTATTTGAACAAACAAAAGGTATCATCATTGTCACAAGCTGCTGTCTTTGCAGACGAATTTATCCTTACGCACAAGACCGTGTTTTCTCCATGTATAGACAAGAGTGCAGTAGTTAAAAATTCTCCTAGTTTTGATCAGTCTCCCCGAATGAAATTCGTTCCTTCGTCATCGAAAGAAGTTCGGTAGTGTTTCTATTGCCATAAGCAAGGTTATTTAATTGCCGACTGTAACGTTTTGAAACGAAAACAACAACAGTTTAGACGAAAAGTGTTGGCTTGGTAAACGCTTTAGGTCTACCTCATACCGGACTATCTAATTTAGCAGAGAAGTAGAATATCCCTGATGTGAGTTATAAACCTTTTGTGACAACTGGGTTTATTTCGTTATCTGATGATGGAAATGAACAAAAAGAAATCCATATATTGAGAGATACTGGAGCAAGTCACTCTTTTGTCTTGGCAGATGTATTACCTTTGTCAGCTGAATCATATAGTGGTTCGAGTGTTTTTGTGCGAGGTATAGAAATGGGCGTGGTTAAGGTACCACTGCATCGGGTGTACCTAAAGAGTGCGCTTGTTACAGGGTTTGTTCAGGTTGGAGTACGTCCTTCGCTTCCAGTGAAAGGAATAACTTTCATTTTAGGGAATGACTTGGCAGGGGGTAAGGTCATGCCTATGCTAGAAGTAGCAGATGCACCTAATATGCGTTTCCCTTCTGACGAGTTATCTCGAGATTATCCGGAGGTGTTTTCGGCGTGCGTAATTACTTGCGCGCAGTCAAAGAAAAAGATCACTGATGTTGATTTGGAAGATACTTTCATGGTACAAAATCTGTCTGGTGAAGAAATGATGAAAGCTACATCGGAGAAAAAGTCTAGTTTGAAAGGTCTAGACAGTGTACTCGATGATCATAACATTTTAAAGTTGCCTGTAACTCGCGAGAGGATTATTTTGGCACAAAAGAAGGATCAGTCCTTAAATAAGTGTTTCTCTAATGTTGTTCCATCTGAGACTGTTGAGAATGGAAACGGACTCAATAACACGGCCTATTTTGTAGATGCTGGACTGTTGATGCGTAAATGGAGCTCTGTGGCTGACCCTGATTCAGACTGGAATGCTGTCTATCAAATTGTCATCCCTAGTGAGTATCGTCAATATATTTTATCTTTGGCGCATGAACATGTATTATCTGGTCATCTGGGAGTGACAAAGACATACCATCGCATTCTTAGACATTTCTTTTGGCCAGGATTAAAGAGAGATGTGGCTAGATTTTGTATAACGTGCCATATTTGCCAGTTAACAGGAAAACCGAATCAGCTGATTAAACCCACTCCTCTTTTACCTATTCCTGTAGTGGGTGAAGCGTTTGAACAGGTGCTTGTCGACTGCTTCGGACCGTTACCTAAGACGAAGTCCGGTAATCAGTTTTTGTGCACAATCATGCATAGAGCTACTCGATTTCCTGAGGCCATCCCGTTGAGAAAAATAACAGCTCCTGTGATTCTAAAAACGTTGCTTAATTTTTTTTCCATATTCGGTCTTCCTAGAGTTGTACAAACTGATCAGGGAACTCATTTTTTTATCGCGACTTTTTGCGCAACTTTTAAAATCACTATCTATCGAACACCGAGTGTCAAGCGCATATCACCCCGAAAGCCAAGGAGCTGTTGAACGATTTCACCAGACATTAAAATCAATGCTCAGGAAATATTGCCTAGAAATGGGAAATGATTGGGATGAGGGTGTTCCTCTGGTGTTATTTGCAGTGTGAGAAGCCATGCAGGAGTCACTGGGTTTTAGTCCAGCTGAATTGGTGTTCGAACACACTGTAAGAGGACCACTCAAAATTCTAAAAGAGAAAATGTTGGAGGTTGATTCTGGGTCAGAGGTTCATGTTTTGGACTATGTTAGTCGTTTTCAGGAACGACTACATTATGCTTTCAGTTTTGCACAACAATCCTTGGTGAATGTTCAGTCTGTTATGAAGAAACGGTATGATGTGAAAGATGTTTCTCGTTCTTTTAAACCTGGGGATGAAGTATTAATATTGCTACCTATCCAGGGTTCTGCATTATCAGCATGTTTTTCAGGACTCTATGTTGTGTTAAAGAAAATCAGCGAGACTGATTATGTCATTCGAACTCCTGACAGAAAGCGACAGTCGCGCGTCTGTCATATTAATATGCTTAAAGGTCCTTGCACACTGAATCCAAAATTTTCGCATGCGTTTTTTCGTATCCGTCATTCTGTGGCTCTAAACTGTCAAAACACCATTCAAACCCTTGTTACGGATGCGAAAAACGTAGAAAATCGAACCCGATTCGATTTTTTTTTTTTGACGGACGAAAGTTTCAGAGGCAGTGTACAAGTGTGATTGACATAACGTGTGGTCGTATTTATTTTTTAACGTGCGAAAATTTCGGACGCGAATTTCGGACTCAGTGTGCAAGGGCCTTAAGTCTTATCACATCAGAGATAATTCACAGAGCAGATCTACTGAGGGGACCATAGGGCCCATGGAATCTTCTATGGCTCTGATTTGTGGACTACCATTAAACCTGGAGGATGAGGTCAGTGCAGATGATGACATAATCCTGCAAAATACTTCTTTGTAAATACTTTAAGTTGGAAAACTTAGAATTTGCCGACACATCTTACTCATTTATCTGATGTTCATGTGCAGGACATTGTGGGTGTTGTCACTGATTTCCCATCCTTATTTGGAGATGTGCCGTCGCAAACTACGATGTTGCAGCACGATATTAATGTTGATGGCGCATCCCCTATTAAGCAGCATGCATATAGGATGTACGCTGTTAAGAGAACTATAATGTAACCCAGGTTACTAATAAAACAAGATGAAAGTAAAAAATAAGGAAGAAAGAAACAGAAAAGAAATCACTGATTAAATGAGGTGATGGGCTCTTTAAGAGCTAGTGGCAGCAGTGAGCTAAGCCCCGCCCATCTGCTACCGATAGAGAGAGTGAGATGACGCAGTTACACGGAGCGATCTTCAAAACCCCTCCATGTAAGTGATTAATTCAGAGAAAAGTGATCAAATACGACAGAAAAACAGGATTTCTGATCTGATGCTATAATATGAAGGAGCTGATGCCAGAGTGAGAAGCGGATGAGACGGAGGCTTGTGAAACGGATCGATGCAGATATACACGGAACATCAATGTGCCACAAATGAACTTCTTTGTTAAAACATATAAATTCATCGCCTTGGTGAGTTAAAAACTCAAACACTAACTTGACGTTTATGTAAAAAGTGCCGCGAATCTGATAAAGAGTCAATACAGTGTTTATATAGGCCGTGCGAGCCGAAGTGGATAGCACATGGGCTAAAGCTGACGCACGTGTGAGAATGCTAATGAGCTAACGAAGTATGCTGTTTAAGTGTTAAAGTGTTATGTTTAATGTGTTATTTGAAGTGCATACATGTGATTTGACGATGAAATTGTTGAATTGAAGACTAATTATTGTTCTGCCTTGTGTTTTACAAGGCTGGGTTTTTTTGTAAGATTCAAGTTCTTCTGTGATGAGTTCCTTGATTCGTGCTGGACGCACGAGGTGCAGATTGTATATGGCGAGCCACCCACGGAATCGTTTCTCTGTTGAACTGTGTTTTGAGCCATCAAACTGGTAGGAGAATCTTTTCTTTTATTTTTGGACAATCGGGACTCGGACTCATTGAGATCATCTTGTTTTTCTATTTTTTCCTTTTTGATTTCTCAACAAAAAGACATTGATTGTGATCTTGAATCATTCTAAAAGAATCAACGGTTCTTTGAACTCATCGATTCAATTCATGAACTCTGGTTAACTGAATGATTTGTCAAATCTTGAGTCTCTGATTTACATCGGACAGACTATTAAGTTTTGAGAAGAAAGTGATTCAATTGCAACTGAAAGTGAAAGTTCAGAATCCCATTCTGTGTATTGAATCAAATTGATTGTTCATTTGATTTTGAGGTATTTGAACTATTGATTGCAATACTGTGTGTGAAAGCAATATCTATTGTTTCTTTATTTTTGTTGTGTTACAAGGAATTTGACACAGATTTATTTTATTTATTTTATTATTTTGATCCAATAAGAGTCGAAAGTGTTCATTACTGCTGTCCAAATCTGAGTCCATGAATCTGAAAGAAATAACAAGAAGAGTGTGAATATTATCATTTATTGTATTTTAATTGTTTACCTTTGTGATTCATACAATTTGAGCAAAAGTACATTTTCTTCCAATACAAAATCAAACTAAACCAGAAGCAAGACTTTGTATTGACTGTTCACTCACCTGTTGTGCTGTCTTCCTCTCTTCAGTAGTCGAATCTACCTTCTGATCAATCGGCCCATATTGAATGTTACGCTAGTATGACACGCTAGACACGTGTGACACGCTACAATAATGAGGCAAGAAACTGATTATCTGTTGGAGAATGGGTTAGCAAAACATAGTAGTAGCCCCTGGAGTTCTCCTTGCCTGTTAGTGCATAAGTCTGATGGTTTGTTTCGTTTTTGCACAGACTATCGTAGTGTT
Organism: Squalius cephalus; assembly: GCF_949319135.1. NCBI lineage: Eukaryota > Metazoa > Chordata > Actinopteri > Cypriniformes > Leuciscidae > Squalius > Squalius cephalus. Next base: position 32,122,134 of record NC_137131.1, read on the forward strand.
AATGCAGTTACATCTCACATCTGATATCTCTGCTTTCTCATCCTTTTTGCAGGAGGATGATGTGGGAATAGATTACCTCGTTTGTAACTTTTCCAAAAAGTTTAACAAACATCAACGGAATTATTCCGTCATTGAAAAATAAACTTTGGCTTTGTTGCTGGCCCTACAATTCTTTGAAGTGTACTTGGGTTCTTCGAGTGTCCCTACAGTCGTTTATACACACCATACCCCTTTGGTGTTCCTTGCAAGAATGTATAACAAGAATCAACGCCTTATGCGTTGGTCATTGGTGGTTCAGGGATACAACCTTGAAATCAAGCATAAGAAAGGGTCAGAGAATGTGTTACCCGATGCTTTATCTAGAGTGTAGTTCTATAGATCTGATTGAAATAAACATATGTTTATTCTTATGGGGAGGAGTGTTGCTTCCTATGTTATTATTTGTTTGGAGTTGTTTTTTTTCCCCTTCCCTTTCTCTCTTTACTTTCACTCTTAGCAGGACGATGCGGCTACCTGATTGGTTTATCCATCTGTCAATCATCGAAATGCTGGGTGATGATACAACGCGGCTTCACCAATGAGGGCGCGCCATGTGCCTATAAAGAGCGCACCTGTGTGGGAAGCGGGAGATGATTTGCACGCTAGAGCACACTTACTTTCACTTGATCGTTTTGTGATGCATGTTTGCCCTGTACCATTTTAGTGTTTTGAATCGAACCCGGGTCTCCTGCTTGGTAACGCGGAGTCCTAACCGCTAGACCACAATACTGATTTTTTCAGCAGTCAGCAACAGTCTTACATTGACTCTCAGTCCCAAAGCCTCAAGAAAAAAAAAAAAAAAAAACAATCATTAATGTTCGGGCGCCAAAGATTATTGTCCCGGATAGCTATACCAACCACCCGTTACATACAAAAAGAGAAAAAAAACAAAACCACATAAGAAATTATATACAACTGTGTTTAATAAGAATAAACAAGTTTTTCTTTTCTTTTTATCAACACAGTGTACCTCAAAAATAATACAAGAATAAACAAAAATATTTTTCAAATAGTTACTGGTTTAAGAACAAAACAAAGAAACTAGTTAAATAATAATTATAGAGATGAAGGAAATGTTTGCGTATTTCTGCTTTGCTGTTGGCTTCTGTTGTTGCCACTTGGACAACACCTAAGCACAAACAAACAGTTGTCCCAGGCTGACAACCATCAGTCAGTAAATACGAATGGATTACCGAGATTAAACTTCTTTGGACATGGATACTTTGTCATCTACTCGATCACCAAACAATCTGATCACCCCCGTCGCGGCACGCCGAGCAAACAAAACATTGCCATTTGCTCGAACATCAAACAAATTGAACTCACCCATCGCGGCACGCTGAGAAAGCGGGATTACCAGAGAGGATGCAATTGGCGTGATTTCGGTGTTCTCTTGACTTTGATTTTGCTGTCTGGGGACGTACAATTGAATCCAGGCCCATTTGCTGTTGGCCTTTGCACGGAGGGTGCACCGGCGGGTGGATTGTGCGTGCAGCGGCTGACCTCCGGACGGACGGACGTCTTCCCCGAGGTAACAGGAATTCCATAGGGTGACAGTATCCAATCAGTAAGGAAGCAACGAGAATTCAGATTTTTTCAGACTGTAAATCACGCACGGGTAATATGGGAGCCTATGTCTAAACCTAAGGGTATTCTAGGTGGACATTTGAGCATTCGGAGTATATTGCCTAAACGGGATCAGATCCAACATCTGTTAACTGACTCTAATTTAGATTTTTTAACGTTGAGCGAAATGTGGCTGAACAGTAATATCCAGACCAGTATGATTGATGTCCCTGGTTACATTTGTCATAGAAAGGATAGAACATCTAAAAAAGGTGGCGGGGGAAGTACTATTCTATGTTAGAGACACTCTGAAATGTAATGAAATCAAACTGGATACACCATTAGAATGTTTAGCTTTAAATGTTGTATTATCCCCTAAGATGAATTTTAACATTATAGTGCTGTATAACCCACCATCACATGATGTCTCATTTTATGAGAATTTAGACAAAATATTTAAATATGTAAATACTCGCACTGAATCTGTTTTTCTTGGTGATTTTAATATTAACTGGCTAGAGAAAAGCCGTAGAAAAAAATTAAAGAGACTGTTGTCAAAACACAGTCTTCATCAGATGATTAAAGGTCCAACAAGGATCACACGAGCGAGTAAAACTATGATAGATCTGATAGTTACTAACAGACCACAGAGAATCATTAGAACTTATAATTTACTAACCGGGCTCTCTGATCACAATATGACCATGGTTGTACGGAAACTCACTAAACAGCGTTTACCCAAATTTACGAACGAAAGTAAACAAGGGAATTTGGGTATCCCCAAAAATAAGTTGACACAAGTTAAAAATGATTTAGATCATTTAGATTGGAATAATGTTTTACAATCGAATGATTTAGAAAATTGTTGTAACTCTTTGATGAAAAACCTCACAAATCTGATTGGGAAATATAGTAAGACATTCAAAGGCACGCAACGAAAAGCCTCCTTACCATGGCTGAACAATGACACTCGTCAGCTAATGAAAAAAAGAGACTATGCATTGAAAAAAGCGCTGCTCTCCAAAACAAATACCGATTTTCTCATCTTTAAAGGATTGAGAAATGCAGTAGTCAGAGAACTGCGTAGAGCAAAGACAGCCTATTTTATGCAATTGATTGAGGAATCAGAAGGAAATAGTGCATCCCTTTGGAAGCACCTCAATAGCCTTACTAAACTTAAGCCTAGTCAACAAAAAACAATAGCTGAGTTGGAAGTGAATGGAGTTATCAGCACTAACAATTCAGCTATTGCAAATGAATTTAAGAATTTCTTTATTCAGTATGTATTTGGGTTGGACACTGCCTTTATTAAAACTCACTGCTCTGCCTTGATTAAACCTGTAACCCACCTTGTAAACCTTTCCATCAGAGTGGGCAAATTCCCACAAAGTTGGAAACAAGCCATCATTACACCGATTTTCAAGGCTGGCGCAAAGAATCAAGCAAGCAACTACAGGCCAATCTCAATACTGCCGGCTTTCTCCAAAATTTTAGAGAAAATTATCATAGAATCTTGAAGATAACAAACTTATCAATTCTAAACAGTTTGGATTCAGAGCAGGGTATTCTACAGAAATGGCTAATTGCTACCTTACCGAGAACATTAAGAGTAAGTTGGACAAGGGTAATGTTGTGGGAGCTGTGAGCTTGAGTTTGACACCGTGAACCACAACATACTCTTGAATAAACTTACCACCTTCAACTTCTCTGAACATGCTATTGGCTGGTTTGCATCATATTTGGAGCATAGAGAGCAACGTGTTAAAATAAACACAGAACTCTCAACATCATTACAATCCACAATGGGTATTCCACAGGGCTCCATTTTGGGGCCTCTGCTTTTTAGTCTATATATAAACGACTTACCTACATGCTGTCAGTCAGCCAACTGCCAAATGTATGCTGACGATACAGTAATTTATGCTTCAGCTAGGACACCAACTATAGTAGCAGAGACCCTGACCAAAGAAATGGAGGGTATATCCCAATGGCTTAAAGAAAATCATCTGACGCTTAACGTCAAAAAGACGGTATCTATGTGCTTCTCAACTAGAGGAAAAGCTAAATGTACTATTAAAATAGATCAAGAAGCCATAGAGGAAGTTGAGGAATTTAAATTTTTAGGTATTATTCTGGATTCCCAACTCAAATTCAATATACACATTAACAAACTCTGTAAGACTGTTCGGACAAACCTAAACTGTTTTAGAATGATTAGGCATCATATACAGTGCTATGCATAAGTTTAGACACCCATACTAAAGTTGACTAAAAAGAGGAATAAAAAATCATCTTTTGGAAACTGAACTTAATGCCTTAATTTAAAAAAATAGGAAAAATCCAACCTTTAAGGATACCAATTTTCTTTGTGAATGAATAATGTATCGTAAATAAATAAATGTTCTTCCTTAAAATACAGGGTGCATAAGTTTGGACACCCCTATGTTAAATTCCCATAGAGGCAGGCAGATTTTTATTTTTAAGTATTTTTTTTTTATTTTTCTTTAGGATACTATGCATCCTGATAAAGTTCCCTTGGCCTTTGGAATTAAAATAGCCCCACATCATCACATAGCCTTCACCATACCTAGAGATTGGCATGGTTTTATTTCAGTTAGCCTAATAGCTAGTTTGATTTGCATTGAGAGATGATCTTATGGAAAGTACCCCATGCCAATCTCTAGGTATGGTGAAGGCTATGTGATGATGTGGGGCTATTTTAATTCCAAAGGCCAAGGGAACTTTATCAGGATGCATAGTATCCTAAAAATTTTTTTTTTTTAAAAATACTTAAAAATAAAAATCTGCCTGCCTCTATGGGAATTTAACATAGGGGTGTCCAAACTTATGCACCCTGTATTTTAAGGAAGAACATTTATTTATTTACGATACATTATTCATTCACAAAGAAAATTGGTGTCCTTAAAGGTTGGATTTTTCCTAATTTTTTAAATTAATGCATTAAGTTCAATTTCCAAAAGATGATTTTTTATTCCTCTTTTTAGTCAACTTTAGCATGGGTGTCTAAACTTATGCATAGCACTGTACCTGTCAAAGCAGCTTTGCTGTTTTTTCATGCTATGATACTTTCTCATTTATCTTATTGTGTTACTGTATGGGGCCAAGCCTCCCAGACAACAGTCAAACCCATCATGTCATTATACAAACAAGCACTGAAAATAATGGATCAGAAACCAATTATGTGGCATCACTGTTTGATTGTACAGAAATACAAGCTTTTAAATTTTGACAGTTTTATTAAGTTCTCTTTTCTTAAGCTGATTTTTAAATGCACAAATAATCTAGCTCCAGCCGTACTCTGTCCTTTTGTGACAAAAATAAACACAAGGAGAGTTGCCACTAGGAGAGCAGCGGGTGGCAACTGCATAGCAGAGGGGCGCAAAACCACTTTTGGCCAGTCAAGTTTTTCAGTGATAGGGACCCATTTTTGGAATGATTTACCAACGGAAATAAAAACAGAAACCGACCTGAAAACATTTAATAGAAAGGTGAAACACTGGCTGAAAGAAAATGAAATATTTTCTTTCCCCAATGAAATATTTCCAATATGTGGACATTGAGTCATTTTTGTTGTAATGTATTTTCTGTGCTGGATGTGATGTGTTGTTTTGTGTAATGTGGTCGGGATTGTGTAAAATGTTAATGTTAGTGTTTATAAGGTATTTGTCGCATGATTGTGTAATTTACACAATGTAGTTTTTTACAAATTATATATTTGGTATATGTTTTTAGAAAGGCCTGACCAGGGACTGGGGTTGCAAATTAGCCTATTGGCTAGAAACCTTTTATGCAACACATTTACACATTTTGTTATGGCTTTGCCTATGATAATTATGTATGTAATAATGTGCGCTGCATTGTCCCTGATAAATAAACTAATAAAAAAAAAAAAAAATTAAAAATAGAGAGAGAAAAAAAAAAATAATAATAATAATAAAAAATAAACAACAACAAGAGAAAACTAGCACTCGTTAAATCTGCGGCACTGAGTGCTGTGTGTGTGTGCGATTTAATTTTGTGTTTGGGAATATAGCAACACTGACCAAGATGGCAGCACGGGTAGTCAAAAGTGACTCGGGAACATCAGCAGCGTCAGCCCGTCTTGCTTCAATCGTTTCCCCATGCTCCACCAAGCCACCGGTTTAGGAGTACGGTGCAAAACTCCAGTCCGATTCAAAACTTGAGAAAGACTTGAGAAAGCATTCGTAGGCCAAAGAACACATCCGCTAGCGAGAGGCTAACCAAGTAGCCCTACCTCCTCTCTATGATGCCCGAAAACACACTTCTTGAGAAATCCACCCGCAATGACTGCCTCCCACGGGAATGTAACGCACACACCTCATCAGTTGAACATGACCATGACCGCGCTATACTCTTTAAACCATGCCCTTATATACTCAGTCATTTCCGTTGTTAATTTCCTCTCCTCCAATCCTGCCAGAGTATAATTTTGGGAGGACGTGACAGAAAATGAAAGTACTTAAAGGGGCAGTACAGAAAATATCTGTATTGCTACAATAGAATTTTTTAGCAAGAGTAGTTTATTTAGGGCGTCTTTGACGCTGAAGATCTTTTTGTTTTTGTCTTTGATGAATGTTAATTTAGTCAGACTATACATTGTTTTGTTTATCTAGTAAGATTGGTTTCGGTTTTACTTCTTTCTTTGATTTGGCACGGTCTAGTTCTTTTCTCTTTACCTCTTTCTTTTGTGAACCTTTTCTTTGGTTTGTATAAGTTGTACATTAATGTAGGGCTGGGCGATATGGAGCAAAAAATATATCTCGATATATTTTGCTATATCTCGATATACGATATATATCTCGATATCTTTACAGGAAAAATAACCCCCCAAAAACTACTGCAAAAACAAATATGCCAAATACCACAAAGTCTTTTTTTATTGAAGTGCAAATAGGTAGGCAGTTCATGTAGGAACAAAGTGTTTCTGCGACATTTAAAAAAAAAAAAAAAAAATCCCTGTATACAAAAATAATAATTTAACTGTAAAATAAAGGAAGAAATAATACACATTGCACTATTTTAAATAAACCTGTATAGAAATATCATTACTAATTTTGGCAAATAAAAAAAAAAAAAGCCATATATCCCCCAAAAACTGCACAACTGTAGAGTAAAACATTAATTAAAAAAAAAGTGATACAAATGCATCTAAAAATTGACATGATTGTTACAAAATCACACTGTCTGGGGCCTCTGGAGAACTCAGAACAACTGCTAGCATAAAGTTTAAGGTAAAAATAACTGCCATTAAATTACAGTATCTTACTACTATGCAATTAGATAAACTGTTCATTCATTACATCACTTTACCTCTGTCTTTATCCACCTTTATCCTCTTCTCTTCTTTTTGGCACTGTATCTATAGCAGAATAGGTAGGCTAATGCTAATTTATAATGTGTCATGTAAATTCGGCCATCCGTCACAATCAGGAAACTTTCACCGTGTCTAGACCTAGCGCGAGCTGCCAGGCCCGTTTCTACAGGGGAGCATGTTAAGTGTGAGTGTGTTAAGTGCCCTCAAACAAAAGCAATGCAGCGAGAGGCGACGCTACACAAAAAATTACTAACGACAACTGATCGCGCGCGCGCTGTTTCTGACGCACTTCAAGCACTCGCTGGGCGGGGAAAGATTGATGTGCCTGACCGGACTCGGGGGACTTGGTTGAATGAGACAACACGCGAGGGGAGGGGGAACAAAAGCAAGGAGGCGGAGGAGGGCGGGGGCGAGCACAGCACAGAGAAGGCAAACAAGCAAAGTGGCGAAATCAGAATTAAATATAAACAATATATCGATATATACGATATGTCAAAATCCATATCGAGTATAAAAAATATCTCGATATATCGTAAATATCGAGATATCGCCCACCCCTACATTAATGTAATCAATTATTTTGAGGTGTCCTTTTCATATCGTTTCTCATTGTAATAAATTATCACTTTACTTAAACTAGATTGGTTTGTGAGTGAGATGTTTTCCAGTACACGTTCAGTATTTTAACGTTGCACGCCTTATTCTCTCTAGACTAAAGGGGTTTGTAACATTAATGGGGGCTCGTCCGGGATCAAACGAAGTAAAAATGATTGAGCCTATTTTACCGACTTTATTTAATAATTTAATTTTAATTTAGCAACTTATAAAGCGTTAAAATATGTATTCAATTTGCATATTAAAACTAGCGTTTGAAATGTCAAATGTAAATTATATCATTTCATTTTCATTTTCATTTTGCATCAAACGTTGTATGGGATAATGTAAATTTAAATACAGAAATTCATTGCCATTTTACATATTGCATTGTCATTTTGAATATAACATTTCAAATAGAATATTGCAACCCATATGATACCATACTAACGTCAGTTACTACAATTCTTTTAATAATAATAATAATAATAATAATAATAATAATAATAATGTTCAATTTATAGAGAGCCTTTCCAGAGCTTATGGAGGCTTTAAAATAGTAGTACTAAAATACAGAGACAATGAGCAGTCATAGGCAAGCAGAACATTTAAGCACAATTTTAATCAATTAAAAGTAAAAGTATCTGGCCAGAATCGTACTTGAGTAAAAGTAAAAAAGTACCACATTAAAATTGTACTTGAGTATTAAAGAAGTAAAAGTAACAGCAAGAATGAAAACTAGAGATTCTTGTTTAAGCTTTTAATCTCTAAAAACATGAAGTGAATGAACCACATCCAAGGTTTTATCCTGCTTTAGAACTGTTTGTATTTAATTATCAAACTATAAGACTACTATCTAATGCCAGTATGCAACATGCTTTAAACAATCCACTAAACATTCTTTTACCACTAAAAGAAAATAATTCGCTAAGGTATGGCCACGGGTGCTCTTGCTCCTGTGGCTGATTTTGGACTGTGTTCGCAGCTGAATCACGTTCTTCCTCCATTTTCTTCCACTGATTGACTGTTATAATTTCTCTAATTTCCTGTGCATTGTGATAATAGATGTGACATGACGTCACTTCCAAAGGACCAATGAACATGTCTGACCAATTTCATGGAATGTGAAAACGAATCCCATTGGCAGAATAAATAACATTTAAATTAAACTGGGCATCAGCGCAATTCAATTGGTTTGGCAATAGCAAGGGAAAATAGAATGAAGTGATCTCCAAAAAAGAAGCACTTTTTGACTGTAAATAAAATTGTAAGGAGTAAAAAGTACTTTTTTTTCTTAAAAAATGTAATTAAGTAAAAGTAAAAGTATTGATTTTTTATTGTACTCAAGTAAAGTAAAAATCCCCCCAAAAAATACTTGAGTAATTTTACTTGATTACTGTACTTAAGTATTTTACACCTCTGCAACTGGCAGCCAAAAAGATTACAGACTGATCGTTATAGTTGCTGAAAAACAAGTTTATTTTATTTTTTCAAGCAAGTTGTTTAAAAAAATTGTGCGAACAAATAATACTGCGGTGGCTGTTGGTGGCTGTTGCTGACTATTTAAATCTAGCGGGTTTGGTGTCTCATGTTGCAAATCCAATGATGCTGTTAGTGAAGATTCTCACTAACCAATCAGTGATCTGTAGTGTTTTCACGTCACATTTTAGTATTGGTACCTCAACAGAGGTGGTACCATTTAAAGCAAGCCGTTCCGAGCCGTACCATGCAGCGGAAAAGCACCACAAAGTGAGCCGTACCAAACCGTACCATGCGGTGGAAAAGCGCCATTTGTTCCCTTTCATAGGTTCTCTTGACACTGCGAGACCGTCACTATAGGAAAATCTTTGGTGTGAGGAATGTTTGAAGCCCTCATACCATCACGCCAACTTGATTGGCCAAAAGCACCACCCTAAGAATACGTGATATATGCTTCATATCAGTGTGCTACGCGCTATTTCATCAGATTTTATTCCTTCAGGAATTGGATTTTATGTTGCCAGTAGGAAAGCATATTTATCGTGTTCTTTGTTATAGTCCAGAGCAGTTTTTCCACTCCTCTCAAGTAGACACGATGAGTTTCAGGAAATACATTGACCCATGTGAGAGGTTCATCGCAGGAGGAGACACTCACGACAGGTGCGTGCAATGCTTGGGCCTTAAACATCCCCAGGTGGCTCTTAACAGCCTATCTGACTGTCGACACAGTGATAGCCTGTGTCTAAATATTTTGCGTTCTAGACTCACCTGCTTTTCGAGGAAAGAAGGCTTCGTGTCTAACCCACGCCTCTCCATTTCTGCGGCTGCCGAGCACATGGAGAGTGAGCAGACGGAATATTCGCCCTTTCTCTCTCTCTCCCCAAGCCGCTTGCTCGCAGACGAGCACGGCACGGACCTCGTCATTTTCAACCTTGACGATTTGCGGCCTTCCCCAGAAGCTTGTGACGTGATTTCTTTTGGCTGTGGCCCCTTTGATGATGACGTGCTGTCTACAGCGGCCTTTGATTTTGAGGAGCTCATAGGCGATTTGTGTGGCTCTCTCCCTCCGAGCGGACAGAAGAAGCACACTTCGCCGTCATACAACGAGCTGTTAGAAGTGGTTACTCGTGCTGTAGACAAGCTGGGGCTAGAATGGGACAGCGAGCCTGCTCAAACTCATGCCCTGTCGAAACTGGACGATCGGTATTTGACTAGTCGCACCCCAGCGCAGCCCAGCCCAGCCCCGTAAGCCTGTCCCCTTCTTCCAAGACCTCCACCACGAGGTTTCGAAGTCTTGGAAGCAGCCTTTTTGGCGCGCATCACAAATCCCGCTGCCACTGATTTCGCCACTATTTCTAATCTCGTGGTGTCTTCGGCTCCAGCTTGGAAGTCACAACCCCTGCTGCCATCTAAATTGCTTAAAGAGCTGGATAAAGGAGAAGGCCTGACTCCAGTGGCTGTTAAGGAGCTCAGATGGGCTACTGACTTGGCGCTTAGAGCTACCAAGCACACTGCCCGGGCAGTAGGCCGGTCCATGGTGGGTATGGTGTCAGTAGAGCGCCATCTTTGGCTCACTCTTACTGACATCAAAGAAAGAAACAAGATGTTCCTGTTAGATGCCCCATGTTTAAGGACGGCCTATTTGGTGAGTCTGTGACTGCTGTGGTGGAGAAATTTTGGGCAGCGAAACAGTAATCTGCTGTTTTCTGCCAGCTCATGCCACGCAGGCCTAAGAAAAGCGAGTGACAACCACCTGCAGTATGTTCGCACTCGTCTTCCCTAAAGCGCCCCGTGAGGCGCAACAAAGTGAACCATTGCCTATGGAGCCCCCTGATCAATCTGAAGGATGCGTGCTTCCACATCCAGGTCGTCAAGAGGCACAGGAAGTTCCTCAGGTTCGCTTTCGAGGGCAAAGCATATCAATACCGTGTTCTTCCGTTCGGACTGGCTCTGGCTGCTCGAACATTTACAAAGTGTATGGACGTGGCTCTGGACCGGTTGTGGCTCCAGGGCGTCCGGATCTTGAACAACCTGGACTGATATTAGCTCAATCTCAGGACTTGGCAATAGTATATTGGGACTTGGTACTCAGTCGTTTAAGGAGATTGGGTTTATGCATAAACCTTCAGAAGAGTGTGTTGCTACCACGTCAGACAGGATGTCTAGTCCAGGTGGGTTTATGTCGCAGACTAATGGGTTTTATGGCAGCAGCGTCTCCTGTGGTTAATTTGGGCCTGCTCCACATGCGACCATTTCAATGGTGGATTAAAAGTCAAGGGATCTCCCCCCGTTGCCACCCATTTCGCAGAATATTGATCATGTGCAGAGGCTTTTACGCTCTGCGTCCGTGGTTGAGACTTTCGCTCCTTTACAGAGGAGTCCAGTTGGGGGGCATGTTGTCATCGCAAGACTGTCACGACAGACACATCCCTCACAGGCTGGGGGGAAGTCTATCAGGGATGCCCGATTTTTGGAGTCTGGAAAAAGGAACATCGCAGGTGGCACAGAAATCATTTAGAATTGCTGGTAGTGTTTCTGGCACTCAAACGGTTCTTACCCTGTCCGAAGGGCTGTCACATATTGGTCAGGATGGACAACATGACTGTAGTCTCGTATCTGAATCGCCAAGGAGGTCTACACTCTTGTCCCCTGTACAGGGTGGTGTCCTTCTTTGGACGCAGACCAGGTTGGATGCAGTAGTAAGCTTCATATGGCAGCAGTCTGGTCGAACGTAGGTGGATTTGTTTGGGACTGGATGCTCTGGCTCAGTAGTGGCCCGGGGCCAGGCTTTATGCCTTCCTACCGATTCGATTACTCTTAGCGGTTCTCCTCAAAGTACGAAAGGCCGAAGGTAGACATCTGTTGCTGGTGGCCCCGTTCTTGCCCAGTCAGATGTGGTTTTCAGACCTGGTTAGTCTGTTAGTCGGCCCTCCTTGGGAGGTTCCCCTCAGACCGGACCTGCTGAGTCAGGCCCAGGGGACGATTTGACATCCCCGTCCGGACTTGGAAGCTATGTGTTTGGCCCCTGAGCAGGGCGCACTAATGCATTCTGGCTGCGACCTATGCCAGGGTATGTTCCTAAGGTTGTATCAACCCCTTTTCATTCCCAACAAGTGGTTTTGGAGTTTTTTTCCCCTCCTGACTCGGAGGCAGGGAGTGATGTGCAGTCTATCTGCCTCTGCCCGGTGAGGGCGTTGAAGATCTATGTCGACCAATTGTTTGTGTGTTTTGATGGTAAAAACTAAGGAGTTGCCATCACCAAACAGAGAATGTCTCATTGGCTGATTGAGGCTATCTAGGCGGCCTATGAGGTGCGTGGTTTTGTTTCACCTCTAGGTGTGCATGCTCATTCTACTAGAGGAATGGCTTCTTCTCAGGCCTCCCAGGTCTTATCTGCTTGAGCGGACTCTTTCCTCGGTCTTCAAGCTATTCTCAGGTATGTGAAGGCGTTATGGTATATTGTTCCCATAGCGATGGTCTTGCAGTGTCGAGATAACCTATGAAAGGGAACGTCTCAGTTACGTATGTAACCTTGGTTCCCTTGGTACATACTTTGCAGGATGGTTAGATGAGCACACAGACTATGAATGACAGGTGTGACGGGTTAATATTCTGGTGATTGTGAATGAGTGGACAGAGCTGAATGATCTGGTGCTGATGGCATGCTGGCTGAATCCGTGACACTAATATATTAACTACACACATCATAAACCTGTGTTTTAATGAATTCATTTATATTTAATGTGATAACAATTTAAAAACATGCCACACATGTGGACCAAACAAGCATTGATAAAGCTGTTACTACACTCAAGGTCCTGCACAAAGAAATTATCTGTGCACTCACAAAATGTTCCTTTTAGGACTGCACGTCCAAGGAATGACAAACCTTGTCAGGCTCGTAAGAAAATTTAAAATCTTTTTAAAAATGAAAAAAATAAATAAATAATTATTTTTTTTTTTTTTAATAGGCATTTTTTTACATTTCTGATTCATTTCCTTGTATTGTAGGTACGCATATAGTATTCCGATGTGTCGTCCATGGTACACTGCATATTCTTGCGACATACAACAACTCAAAAATTGAAAGCTAAACATGTCACATATCTTTGGAAAACTGAGACTCTTGTGATTCGAACGATGTCAACCATTTTAATATAACACTTAACACAGCAGGTACAATCATTGTCAGACCATCAACAACCAAATAATCTACTAAAAATATGAAGGAAGTAACCTATAAAGCCTCCTGTTAGTCAACTGGTCCATAACATTACAACAAAAATGGTTTAGTTACACTGTAAAGGGTCCAGACAATCCAATTCGGTGAAATATTTAGTCCATAACACAATTATATATCAATAAACATCCACAGAATGTAGTAGTAGCATTTCAAGTAAGCCGACAGAGCTATCACATTGTCGGCACATTCAGTTGGTCTAGATTATTTTCACATGTAAACATTACAGATTTTTTTATGTCAAAATGGCCACTGACCCCTGAACTTTTGATTGACAGCTAATTTGAGCCAATCGGTTCATGTTTGCAAATGACTGGCTTATCTTTTGAACTTCTGAAAGGATTGATATGCAGTTTTAGTGGGACGAATCAACTTATCGACCACAGAAGTAAGAGTGCAAAGTTTTATGGTGACCCGTGCGTTGTGAGTAAAGCGTACATACATGGCATATGTGACTCTTGGAGAGATGTTTTTGGATGGGGAGACATCACTCTCGACAAGTAAGTGTTTTATATAACAAATTTTACTTTGTATACTGAGGTATGCGTTTATGTTTTGAGATTTTCCTGCCAACTTCTGTTGTGTTTTTGTTTCGCTCATGCGCAAGTGTATGTGTGTTTGGTGTTAGGTGATGTTGTGGGAGAAAGGGGGAATAGGGAGCTGTTCCTTTAATGTCGTAAGGATGTGAAATTGTAGTTCGCTCGGGAGGGAATTATGGGTAGTGTGGTCCGGAACACGCATGGTCGCGTGTACAGCGCTGAATAGAGTGGAGATATATGTTTCCTTATTTTTCTTTGTTATATTCAGTGGAAATGAACCGAGTATTTATGTTCACTGCAACATTGAAAGCCATGTGAATGCATGCCGAAAAGATCAATAAAGCAGCATACTTTACATACTTTACATACAGGCAAGGCTGCTGAGACGGAGAGCGCCGAAGAGAAAAAGGTAACACTGGGGGCTCGTCCGGTATCTTGTTCGTCGCATTTGGTGAGTTATATGGACATTCTGAATGGTAAACTGAAGCAGATGTTATCAGAGAGAGAGAGCAACATAACGGATGCTCGTGAGAGAGCAAGGATGATGAGAAAATACTCAAATACAAATAAGAGCAGTCATTTGAACCCTGCTATGCCTGTAATGGCAGAGAATGAGGAAAAATGGACGCGCATCTCATTCGTGGATTGGTTAAATGAATTGGATGTTCAAGTGTCCAATAATGAAAGTAAAAATAATCCGTTCAAGCAAAGTTTTGCTCCTTGCCCTCAAACAGCTACAGTTAACAGACCAGTGTGTTGCTATGAGCCACAGATATCACCACAAACAAAGAGGGAAACCAACCCTTTCAAAAGTGTTGTGGAAAGTGAGTTTTTGTATGACAGTGGAATTGATACACCATGTTTCATACAGAGCACGCCGGCAAATCTGAACTACTACCCACAAGCTGTGTACAAAGATCTAACGGCTAAACCAATGTCACAATATATGTCACCAATTAATGCCTGTTCTTGTCCACATGATAGTGGTACCGTCCAGCATAGCAATCATGAGGCTGAAAATAAGACTGCTTATATTAATGCTGATGATAGTTGTTTCCCTGAGTTTATTTGACCCTGCCTGCAGGGAAGAAAACCACGTCAGGCATGTTACGATCTATCATCTGACAGTGGAGAGGAATGCAGTACCCCAAGAGAAAGAATTCCTACTCTCCGACCAGGTCAGTTTGATGGTTCAACGTCATGGAGAGAGTTCCTAAATCGTTTGGAGAATTGTGCCAGAGCTAATCACTGGTCTGAAAGGACAATGACTGTGCAGATGAGGTTTTGTTAGGTCGGAGCAGCAGGTGCAGTGATACATTAAAAAACCCATGTCGGGTAGATGGGATTACACCCGCATTGTGGAAGAAATGGATGCCAACACACGACGAACTGAAGCCAGTGTAACACAACTTATGCAGTCGGCCACAAGGCCAGTGTAACACAACTTATGCAGTCGGCCACAAGGCCAGAGAGCCAGAGCTGCAGCAGTCCTTGAATGCCCCGAACCGAGTGAAAGTTCTTAGAATAGCACGCACCACTGTTCTGGAAGCAGGACGTGAATACTGTATATCGTGCCAGGAAATGCACATTTTCGAGAGCATGTGCAGGGCAACGTGTTATTTAGCCCAACAAAAGGGTTTATGGAGAAACACAGAGTGTTGGTGGCATGGATTGTAATTGATGCTCAACCCAATAAACAAATTCCAATAAGACTGTATAACCCAGGTACCATTGCCATGCGAGTAAGGAAGGGGACCATTGCCGGGTTTCTACAGCCTGCAAATGTTGTAAGGGTTGCCGACTCTGAGCTGCCAACTGCAAGCCCAACCCCCGCAACTGTCCCAAGTCATTTACAGTATTTATATGCTGAGAGTATAGTGCATCTGGGGAAGTCGGATCAAGAAGAGCTATCAGAACTTCTGAGCACTTATGGTGATGTTTTCTCGGCTGGACCAACGGACCTTGGTCGCACCAACCTGGTGCAACATGACATCCAAACACGACCAGGTCCGCCGGTAAAACAGCAGCCCCGAAGAATGGCCTTTGAGAAACAGTGCAGTGCAGATGAATAGATCCAGCAAAACCTTGACACTGGTTTAGCTGCCCCTAGCCATAGCAGCTGGGCTTCGCCAATTGTTATGGTACGGAAGAAAGATCAGACGTACAGACTGTGTGTGGATTATAGAATCCTGAATGAATGCACTATTAAAGATGATTCCTTCCAAGAATCCAGGATACCCTGGACATTCTGTCTATGGCGAAATGGTTTAGCACCTTGGATCTGGCTTCAGACTATTGGCAGGTGGAGTTAACTCCAAGGGCACGGCAGGCTGCTGCGTTCTGCAGCAGGAAGGGGCTATTTGAATGGAATGTGATGCCATTTGGCCTGTGCAACGCCCCAACGATGTTCCAAAGCTTAATAGATCGTGTTCTGGCTGGACTACAATGGGAAATTTGCCAAGTCTATTTGGGTGACATAATTGTTCTGGGGAGGGATGCCAAAGAAATGATGCAGCGTCTAGCTCAGGAATTCGAAGGTTTGCACCAGGCCAACCTCAAGTTGAAACCCAAAACGAAATGCCAACATGAAAACGCAGATGTGCTGTCCAGGAGGCCATGTCAGTTCAAATTGTGCCTGCAGCCTTAACCCTCTGAGGTCGGCAAACGCGCCCGCGCGTTTTGCTGGATTTTCTTCACATTGTAGAACTATAAACTTAAATTACTCCTTCATTTATGGTCATACAGAAAAAAGAAATATAAAAAAAGAATCTGTGATATTTCTACTTTTATATGTGTCCACTTACAATCAAATCAAAACATTGTGCTTTTGTAAAATAAAGAAAATAAACAGGGTGTGCGTTCTGCCTCTCCGTCGCGGTGAACTTTTTTTTCTTGAGCACGTCTATAAACTGAAACAAAACTCAGCGAATACTTGTCACACATTTATGAGCCATATACCTTTATAAACATTTAAGTGTGTACTTTTAAATGATCGGATTCAAACTGAAAACAAATATTCTCTGTTTAAGTAATTTGTATAAAACCAACAAGATGTCCAGCTTCTCAAACGCTTCCTAATTATTTTTAATTTGAACACGCCCACTCGCGCAAAAGAAATTCACATGCAAATCACCACATGGAACGCGATCACGCTCATTACCTCAAAAACAAAACACTAAAACACTTCACAAGTCTCTGCTTTTCGTCGAGTTTGAAAGGCGCACCGTGAGCTTACATTGGATTTAGGCTACCTCAGAAGAATAAGAATGCGATTTGAAGACAAGAAAGATGTAAGGTAAGAAATTCTTACATATTAGTTTGTTATTGTTGCATAAATTTCACATTGCAGTTGAACTGTTGCTAGATATATGGTGAATATTATAATATTTAGACCCGTGTTTACTGTTACTGTGTTTGTGGATATCTGCTCAAACGTAGATATGTATATGGTAACCATAATGTTTTATATTTGAGCGCGATCGCGTTTGAATGTATCATATTTGATACATTCGAAAAGCAAAACGCACCAAACGGCTTCATGTTTTTACTATTATCTCATTTCATATCATCATGATAATCAATATATTTTTCTCTAGCTTAGTTGTTACTGAAATATTTTGGAAGATTTATAGGCTGCTATGGTTATTGTTATTATTATTTTATGCAGCACTGCGCATAGCCTATGCCTACAAGGCACAACAAACTTGGTGTTCATTATATTATTGTTGGAAACATTTGTGTGTGTGTGTGTGTGTGTGTGTATTCTGTGAATTTTAAAAAGCAATTTTAACCAGAAAAATCTAAAATGTATTCCCAAAATCGTGCAGGCCTTTCTCTTGATATCAGTATGTTCACTTTTTTTTTTTTTTTTCAGGGCCTAGATGCCACTGAGTCCTGCTGACTTCAACATTCACACGAGTCTCTGTACATGAAGATGGTAAAGTGAAAATCAAACACCTTGGAAATGAAAGGTATGTACAATGTTTTTAGGAATGGCACAAAGGTCTCTGTCTTTGAATCATTGGTTTCAATGAGTGCTTTTTTGTCATTTGTTGTGTATCTTTGGATTATGTTGTGTTGTAAATAAATCAAACAATCTAAAAGCCATTCTTTTTTAAATCTCCTCATTCTTTATGAAAGGTTGCTCAGAATGACAGGGCCTGATAGCTCCTAATAGGGCCGTTAGGGGAGGGTCTTTGTCTTTCTCAGGTGTGAAAAGCTTACATATTAATGAGCTCCCGCATAAAGCTTTGTGGCACAAAACACGTCGTAACAATTTTAAACCAATATATTGTCTTATCTGAATGAGCAGTCAGGGTGATTTTCACATCGTTTTAGAGCAAATATTCTAGGCTACGTCATACAATTTTCAAAAGTCTTGTGAAGAAATAATCAGTATGGGTTTCATGACCTTATTTCAGTGAGAATTTTTTTTTGTATTTTCACAAACCACGCATAAATGTCATTATCTCAAAACTACAAACTTTTACACACATGCTGCTGATATATTATTGTAGCAGAGTTTGTGCTGAATACAGTGTAATTAGACTTTAGCCATGAAAATGTCACAAGTAACAGAAATAAGCATAAATGTCAGAGCATGTCAGAACACCTCCAGGGCCCAGAAAACAGCTCAGACCCCAGAGGGTTAAAGAACCCTCTTCCAGTAACTCACAGTTTTGTCATCAGGTAGTCCAGTGTGATTTTGACATCAGACCTGGAAATGATGTTCCCTTCGTTGGGTAGGTGATTCCTACGGGACATGTTCAGTTCACTTAGTTTTGTTGTGGGAACGTGATAATATGTTGTGGCCATGAGATATTCATTCGTGGGAACTTGATAATATGTTGTGGCCACAAGATCGTTTTGTTGAGGAAATGACATCCTTATGTTGTGGCCATGCTTTGAGATTACTATAATAGTAGTCCTATAGACCTTATGTAGCCCCACCCCTTTTCAAGGCTGAAAACACAGCGAGTGTCATGCAGTGTGTGTGTGGTAAATTAGACCACGCGTCTGGTGACCACCTGATTATTGCTCTGTTACAGGATGTAGATGTGATATTGCGGGACAATGCTGGACATGTGTGAGAGATAACGTTTTAAATCGCCAATAAGTTTTGTTAATTGTGAACGGCTCAGTGACTGGCATTCTATTTGCCCAGGTTCGAATCAAGAGATGCAATGTCATTTTCTCTAGGGACTTATTTAGTCTACTAAATATAATTAACTGAATAACAGGCTAGTATAGTTAAAAATCATATTTTATACTATAACAAATGTCCTTAAGTAGCAACTAGTTTTTCCTTTATTAGACTATGCAAACAATAAATGCGTTTTACCAGATTCAGCAAATCTCGAACGTGTATGTTTTTTGTTGGATCTGGTAAGTTAATCAGGATGGTCTTATCCAGGACATATCTAGAAGCAATCATGGCTGGTGTAGCTATATTTAAGGAGTTTTGATTAGGTCCACACTGGTTCCTTTGCTTCGTCCATGCAGTCATAATCAGTAGAAAAACCCCTCTCAACGAATGCATAGTTTGGATATTTTCTCGCTCTAGCTAGAACATGACGGCTGTGCAAATTTATTTTAAAACGCCAATCACATTTTTTAATATTATATTTCTTATTATGGTATTGTAATTTCAGGGAAGAAATAAAATAATACAGTCATAATTGAAATGCAGGACACTGATTACATATTGCAGGACGCGGGACAAAGCTCCCAATTTCGGGACTGTCCCCCATTTGTCACCCTAGTCTTAACTATTCCTTCACACAGAGACATGCAGAACATTCATCCATGTATATGAAATCATAGCGATTTATATGCTTTTTTGTACTGCAGCAGCATGTCTGTCTTGCTCATAGCTGCATGTTTTGCATGTTTTGGCAGTAACAAGTCTGCCCTTCATCTGCATGCCATGCAGGCTAGAATTGCAAAACATTATTGGATAATTCTTATAACTGACATTTCTCTGGGCCAATCAGAATCTTAGCACTTTTTCTCTTGGCCAATCGGAATCTTAGCACTTGCGTCAGAATCTTGAAGCACACAGCGTCAACTGAGCTCGCCATTGGATGAGACGCCTGGCTACCACGCGAGTCTGATGGAAACTCATAACGTGAAGGAATCTTATGTTAAATTCAAGGTAAGTCAAGCTTTTTGGAGCAAAAACAACAGCTATTTGTTTGCTTGATTCAATTAACGTTAGCTACCGCTTTTTTATGTGATATAATTTACAATAATATCGTATTGTCGTCATACCTATGAATTACGTTAAGCAATGCTAAAAGTGGTACCGCCAGACCCGGAGATCAGCTGAATGGTTTCCAAAACAGTAAAAAAACAATTGTTTTACTCGAGGGGAGGTGGAAAATGATCTTAATTCCCCAAATGGTGGAATATCCCTGTAACGTTAGCTAGGCTTATCGTTAGCCGGGTGCTCTGCCCTGAGTGCCGAGATATACGGCTACTACTCGAATTCTTAGCTACCCTGAATATTAGGTTGTCGTGCGCGCTCACACATTAGGCAGTCATTCGTGATGTGGGTAAGTTAAATGTGACTGTTTACACAACAGCTGATGCGAGAGTAAGTGTAACATAAAGCAATTTGCAATTTGGCAACCGTGTTAATCTCTTGTTGCATGGGATGCGCCGCATACCTGGTAAACAGTAATTTCTAACAACATAGGGCTATTTAGATAAACAATCTGGCGAGCGTGTTGTTTTAGGCTAATACACCAACAGCAAATTTCTGTATAATAAAGGGCTACATTTTGCATCCAAGTCTATCATTTGAAATCTTTACATTGTATTGTAGCTCAGAATTCGAGTAGCCGTATATCTCGAAACACCGATCAGTCCTTGGACCGATGAGATTGGCTAACTTATCGTGTGATTTTCCATTTCAGAATGAGGGAGCTTAATGAGGAGGACTCATTATATATAGTATATAGTATGCTGATTTTTGTTGTCACGCTCAGAAATGTGTAATTTGCATATTAAAATCACAAAAAAATCGAGCTGGGGGCAAGAGTGTTTCTCAGTATTTCTTAGGTCAGAAACTACCTTGTAACCAATCACGTCAACGTGCAAGTGGGCTTTAGCATATCATCATTACTATGCTGCGAAGCAGGGAAGGCTCAAGAGAAGCCAGTTATCCCGGTAGCCAATATTTTTCTGTTGATATGAAAAATCGGATACTTTTAGCTATAGTGGGTGAATTATGTATATCAAGTATATTACGATGTTATGATGTACTATATGCCTTTCTCCAATGATGTTCGAAGTTGTTCAAAGCGCTTGTAAGGATGCTGATTTTCGGAAGGCAGCTGTCCGAATTTGAGATGCAGCAACATTAATACCTGTTTGCTAGCGTAGTCAAGCAAAAGGCTAGTTAAATTAATTACCGTTATGTGTCCGACGTTGTAGAGAGTGATACATAAAACACATTACCATTCTCATACATCGACTAAACTAGCCTGGAGGCGGGGCTCTGCATATTCATGCTTTTTTTTTTTCATCCTCGTAATGCAGGAGAGAAATGACAATAAAAACTGCTTGACATAACTTAAGATATGCTTTGAGGAGGTGTCCCTTCCAATCCATTCTTCTCACTTACTCTTTCTACTTTCTTCTGACCCGGAAGGTGTCTCTGAAAAAGAAAACAAAAATGTGTCCTTTATGTGTGTTGACACCTATGCTATAGTTACTACTTCCACATGTACATAGGTTCACACTTTAGATAATCAATCAAAAATCTTTGTCTGAATCTGCAAACTCACAAAAAAGTATTACTTTGGACCTTTAATATACCTAATTCAAAACTAAGTAAGTAAACTAAATAAGAATATTAAATATAGAAAACCATATTTTGAGAGTAGTATGTCTGTGAAGTGCAATGCAAAATGTCATGAATGCGAGGTCCTTGCAATGGAGATTTTGAATTTGAGCAAGCACATGAAAAAGTGTAAGCAAAAGTGGTTTGGCAAAGTGGGTAGTGTACATGATATAAAATTGACAAATGGAAGACTTGGTAGGATCCATGAGCAGAGTTTAATAAAGGGTAGACAAGAGTCATACAACAGGTGAGAGTTCAATCCAGTGAGACAGTCCAACCAGGCAACCAAATCCAAGATGTCTACTGCACAAGATCTAGGCTAAACTAAGTCTGTGCATTTGCAGTTTGGTGATTTCACCAGCAGGAACATAAATGTTGTCCCTATGGTTAATACTTTACGCATTATTTTGTGTATCAGCAGACCAATATAATTATGGCTTTGTGAATATTGTTAATATTTGTTATAGCAGGGCACAACCTAACACTTTTTGACTTTCTCAGTTTGTGTAAATTCACTTAGGGTTCAGAGTATTTATTTTTCCCCACATCAATTTCACATGTCTAGTACAATTATGTGGTTTTGTTTCATTAATACAGTGTATACTTTTTTTTTTTTTTTTTTGATTTACGCCAAAAGAATGGGGGCATGTTGTAACGTGAGGGACACATTGTAACACGACCATATAACAACTTGAAATTTCATCTGATCTAATCAAAAAAATATAGAAGACAAACTAAAATATTTTGTCAATAAAATACAAGTATTATCTTTTTCATATAAAAGAATGGCATTTTTTTAATAAAAAAAATAAACAAAAATAATTATATATATATATATATATATATATATATATATAGAGAGAGAGAGAGAGAGAGAGAGAGAGAGTTTGACAACAAACACCACAAAACACAACTATGCAGCATAGTTAAAAACTTAATAATAATTAATCATTTCAGAACATTGACTCTTAGGGCCCTATCTTACACCCGGCACAATGCAGTGCCAAGCACGATGCAAGTGTTTTTTGCTAATTTCAGTCCGACGCAGTTATCATTTTCACGTCCTGTGCCACGTTGTTTAAATAGCAAATGCATTTGCGCCCATTTGTGCAGGTCTGAAACGAGGTGTGTTCTGGCACATTGTTGGCACGTTGCTATTTTGAGGCAACAGAAATAGACTGCGCCACTGACCAACTGAAACCTGGTCTAAAGTCAATGTCGCAATATATATATATTTTTTGTTATTTAAAGAGTGCGTTAGTAATATGTGCCTATAGGCAGGTCCACAACGCACATACACTCTGCTTATTAAACACACAGGGACGCACAGCAGCACACAAACATGCCAAATATTTAAAATAAAAAGATTACAATGTAAAATATTATTATTATTATTGTTAGGGCTGTCAAACGATAAATCGCGATTAATCGCATCCAAAATAAAAGTTTGTTTTTACATAATATATGTGTGTGTACGGTGTATAATTATTTTCTATATATAAATACACACACATGCATGTATATATTTAAGAAATATTTGCATGTATATACTGTGTATATATATTTATATTATATATCATTTATATTATATATAAATATTTTATATTACTTTTTTATATATTTATATTATATATCACGTAAATCCCAAAACACACCCATTACTCATTAAGAGAATAGGGACAACTCTTTTAGACCATGCGCCTGGCGCGCCGACCATTTTTCCTGTCTTTAAACTATCAAAAGTGGATTCGGACACGCCCTGAATGAACTTGCGCCCTGCATTTTAGACCATCCCATACAAAAATGTAATATATGGCCATATATGTACTTATATTTTAAATAGCATGACATATATCTATACATATATTTGACTTGTATGAGAACACAATATATGCCTGCAACATATATCTATACATATATTTGACTTATCTGAGAACACAATATATGACTGCAACATATATCTATACATATATTCGACTTATCTGAGAACACAATATATGCCTGCAACATATATCTATACATATATTCGACTTATCTGAGAACACAATATATGCCTGCAACATATATCTATACATATATTCGACTTATCTGAGAACACAATATATGCCTGCAACATATATCTATACATATATTAGACTTATCTGAGAACACAATATATGACTGCAACATATATCTATACATATATTCGACTTATCTGAGAACACAATATATGCCTGCAACATATATCTATACATATATTCGACTTATCTGAGAACACAATATATGACTGCAACATATATCTATACATATATTCGACTTATCTGAGAACACAATATATGTTCAACATATATCTCTACTTATATTTGACTTATCTGAGAACACAATATATGACTGCAACATATATCTATACATATATTCGACTTATCTGAGAACACAATATATGACTGCAACATATATCTATACATATATTTCACTTATCTGAGAACACAATATATGCCTGCAACATATATCTATACATATATTTGACTTATCTGAGGACACAATATATGACTGCAACATATATCTATACATATATTTGACTTATCTGAGAACACAATATATGACTGCAACATATATCTATACATATATTTGACTTATCTGAGAACACAATATATGACTGCAACATATATCTATACATATATTTGACTTATCTGAGAACACAATATATGACTGCAACATATATCTATACATATATTTGACTTATCTGAGAACACAATATATGACTGCAACATATATCTATACATATATTTGACTTATCTGAGAACACAATATATGCCTGCAGCATATATGAACATGTATGTGTCCAAACATGTGAAGAAAATATTTGAGTTCATCCATATATGATACCATATATCTGCATATATTACAGTATAGTATTGGTTTCTCGCATATATGGACAACATTAATTATAAATATGTGACATACATATTTGTTTTCAACATATTTAATAAATGTATGTAAACATACACTGTAACCCTTTACTGTAAATTTACAACGAATTTCTTACAGAATTGTAGGCTACTGTATTTCCATAATACAGTATTAAGCTGTATCTTTTACAGAACAGCTGTAAATATACAGCACATTTATGTTTTCGTCCTGATAAATTCGTTACCATCATACTGACTGAAAAGGCATTGCATTGTGGGATTGATTTCTTTCGCGCTCAATTCAGTTCAAATGTGACGCGTCATGCGAGCAGACAGTAACGTTAGGCAGCTACAACAGGCAAACTCGTTTTGTCAGCGGGATTCAACTGAACAAATAATCATTCCTGTTATCAAGATAAACAATGTCTGCGAATCTGTGAGCAATTTTAAAGCTTTTTTGAGGTTCGGTTCGGTTCGGTTCGTGTTTCAAACATTAGTTGCCTGTGACGCAGCAGAAAATGGACGATGTTAACGGTAGCAGCTACCTGAAGACGGATGGAAGAATTTGTCATTGAATAATCTAACCTGCGCGTGACGATAAGTGGGATTTAGAGTTTGAGAAGATGGAGAATTGTTCAACTGAGTGATACGGTAAGCCAATATATAAGTTTTTTTGTTTTTTTTTGCGTTCGCATTTCTACATTGTTTTCACGTATTTGGTTTGATTTTGCGAACGCGGTTTACTACCGTGGCCGCGCAAGCAATTCACTGACTCTGTTCCACCTGTTTACCAAGTAACGTTAACTTCGACATTTCATATAATAGACAACCTTTACCATGCTATTTGCATGACGTGCATTTGATATTTTTTTCGTTTTAGGCTTTGTAATCTGATGGCCATTGTTAATGTAAGTGCTTTTAAGTAGTGTTACAGTTATAGTCTAGGTTGTAAAAAAAAAAAAATGCTGTCAAATTCTGTCAGTTCTGTGATCGTGCTTTTGAATCGTTGTCAGAATTTTGCTAGCACATGAAAATCCATGTTCCTAATGCTGTTTTCAAATGTAGTAGGCCTGTTCCTGATTGCCATCCCATGGTCCTACAACTACTCCCTAATTCAAAGAAGTTAGACGGTGTTATCCTTCAAGCAGATAAGTAGAGATTATTCAGCAAATCTCATTAATTTGTAATATGTTTTATGTTTTGGGTTCTGTTGATCAAGGTTGTGCTGTCCTTTTTAAAAATTGTTTCAGAAATTTGCATCGCTGATGTCCATTTGCCAGAAAGTCCACGACTTATTTCCTGGTATGTAAACATTAAAGGGGTAGATGAAACCTAAAATGAAAAGCCATCATTTACTCACCCTACTGCAAAATATGTTTTTCTTAATTAGTGTTTTTATTTTGTTTCCAGTCCAGATATCTACAATTCTTACATGAAGAAGCATTTATTAGACACGTAAAAATTGTCTTGTTTTCTGAAAGAATAAGTCAAAATTAAGTGAGTTTATGCTTAAAACAAACAAAATTATATGCCAGTGCATTTTAGCATTCTAACCAATTTTAATTTTTAGTTGAAAAATTTAATTCATAGAACTATGAATAGACAACTACATCGAACCACAGTGGAACCCACAGTAGTTATTTTAATTATTAATATTATTTATTTATTCTTTTTTTTTATTTTTTTTTTTATTCCATTACAGGTCAATCTCTAAGCAACCAGTGCTGGATATTAAGTTTGGAAGGTCAAGGTGTGTGTGAAGGATCACAGCCTCTTCATCACTGGCCTGGCAGCGCTGTTTGCCTCCTCCTATAACTTCAGCTTGCAGTACCAGGAAGAGGCAGCACCTTGAGTTTGGTCAGAGGTTAGTCATTGGCATATTTGCCATTCATACATATATATATATATATATATATATATATATATATATATATATATATATATATATATATATATATATATTAGACTGAATTGTGTCACTAACCTTGACTTGACAGTATTTATTATGTTGACTACTGGTATGAACAATATGGCCCTGGTTTCCATACAGGGCTTAGCTTAAGCCAGGTCTAGGCCTTAATAAAATTAGGGTATTTAAGCAGCTTTTATAATAATGTATCATTAAAAAAAAAAAACATTACTGGTGTGCATCTTGAGATAAAACAGTGGCAGTCATATATTTTAAGATATATCGGTGCAAGTTGTTTTCAGTTGAAGGATTAGTGAAAATTCTGTCATTAATTACTCGCCCTCATGTCGTTCCAAACCTGTAAGACCTTCGTTCATCTTCAGAACACAAATTAAGATATTTTTGATGAAATCTGAGAGGTTTCTGAACCACCCATAGACAGCAACGTCTTTGCAACTTTTAAGGCCCAGAAAGCTAGTAAAAACATTGTTTAAATAATCCATGTAACTAGTGCAACCTTAAAGGAGAACTCCGGTCAATTTTAACATTGAGCTAATTTTTTTGTAAATTTGGAGTGCTGTCAATACAGAGAACAACGACAAAAATCGGTGTTGCCTACACCGTGTTATCCTCTTTTTAAAATTTGCACCCTGTTGACTTCAATTTTTAAACCTGCTTTTAGCCTCTTAACATCCTTGATGTGTCATACAAGTGCCCAGCCATGTGAGTGATTCCTTCAGAGTGAACACGGGTGAATCTGACTGCAGTAGATGTGAAAGATATCTTGTTGAAACATCTACAAATGTCCGTATATAGGTGAAAATGCCCCTTGAAATCAATTTAAGGTGGCAAATATATTACCCCTTAATAAAAAATGTTAATTTCTGTCACTGCTGTAAACTGACCACTGCATAGAATATGAATATCTTTGTCAGTCAGCTGTCAACAGGCCTAAACAAGCCATGGCACCAAGCACAGAAACACAATCCGTAAAATGTTATCTAATTATTATCAAGAAAACTTTGAAAATATCGATCGAGACATATTTTGTCAATATTGCTCACCCCTAATGCATGGTATTAATTTTGATTTCTTCGGGTCTTAAAAAGGTCTTAAAAAGCCTTAAATTTGACTTTAAAAAATGTGCAGAAACCCTGCTTCATAATATTTAGGTTGAACCACTGTAGCTATATATTTACCAATGTTTTTACCACTTTTCTGGGCTTTGACAGTTGCAATGATATTGATATCAATGGAAGGACAAAACTATCAGATTTCATCAAAAATATCTTCATTTGTGTCCCGAAGATGAACAAAAGTCTTGAGGGTGAGTAATAATGACAGAATTAAAATTTTTGGGTGCAAACATGCATTTTAGTCTGGTAAATCATGTTGTCATATATGCAATAAACATTGCAAGGCTTGCAATTAAGTTAAATTATTTCTGTCACAAAGGTTTGGGCTGGATTCTGGCAGTGTGTGCTCTATATAAACGGAGAGTCTAAAGACTGCCTTTCCACTGATACTCTGATGGCACCGGATGAGGGCATGATATTGTTAATGAGCTGGGTGATGAGTAGACAAAAGTTGTAGAATAAAACTTTAAATCTGGCAACCCCACTTCCAAAAATTTAGTTAGTTGACAGTGTGCATGTAAACAGACACATTGAGTTGATGTATTTTACCAGGGCAGAAAAAATATCAGTTATTGATCACAACATCCAACATTGCATTTTTTTTTTCACAACATCCAACATTGCATTTATTTTATTTTTTTCATGTTGTTCAGTTTTAGACCGCTTTTGTGCTGTCTCTCTTTGTCAAAATATATACACTCAGTTAATAATATTTAATTGTTGTTTTTTTCTGCCTTTTAGACGCTTTCTTGACATCAATCCTGAACGTGGATCAAAAACAAAGAAAGGACAAGTAACTTCAAAGAAAACTGGCCAAGTTGTGCAAAACAAGAACACCACTGTAAGCCTACAGGTGTCCTCACTTCTGCGAAACCTTGCAGACTTTGAATGGGATTTCGTTTGCACTTTTATGGACTTCAAAAAAGAAACAGCATTTCACTGTCGTTATAAAGCTTGGAAGAGCCAGGACATTTTTTAATAGAACTCTGATTGTATTCGTCTGAAAGAATAATGTCATATACACCTAGGATGACTTGAGGGTGAGTAAATCATGTGCTAATTTAAATTTTTGGGTGAACTATTCCTTTAATTAAGTGCTAACTGTTACCTGTTTAAGTGTTAAAATTGCATTTTATGTTTAAAAAGTAATTCAGCCAACATGTTCACAGAAGGCAATTTAACTAAATAAATGTTTTAAAACCCAGAAAATGTTTTCTTTTTCCTAGTGTGACTACTCTTATGAAACCTTAAAGTATAATATTTTAATTATGTAATAATAAAAGCAGTATTCCCTGTAAAAATACAATTTATTGCTGTCGACAAGTTTAATGTAAAATGTGGTATATGCTGTATTTGGTAATTACAGTGGAGTACTGTAAATGCTGTTTACTGTAGTAGTGTTGTAAAAATACAGTATGTGGATAGCAACCCAGCTGCCAGTATTTAACTAAATTTACAGTGAAAAGTTTTACAGTGTACATGCATGTGATACTGATGCATTTTTAAAGCTGTGGCATATGGTTATGGTACTTTGTGGATGTATTTGTCAAAAATGACAAAGAAAACACTGCATTATTGTATTAAAATACTATATTTGGTATTCACACAATAGACAATCTCCAACTATAGGCATTTAATTTCAAGGCATTCAGATATAAGGTTTGTATCCCTAATACATGTGAAAGTATGTACTATAGAAATAAGTACATATATGCATGTATAAATATATGCGTCATATATGCGTGTATACATATATGCGCCATATATGCGTGTATACATATATGCGCCATATATGCGTGTATACATATATGCGTCATATATGCGTGTATACATATATGCGCCATATATGCATGTATACATATATGCGCCATATATGCGTGTATACATATATGCGTCTTACATATATTTCACATTTATGTGCATATACGGGAAAATATATGGCACTTACACGAAAACGGCCATTTTTGATATATTTTGAAATATATGTTTCATATATGTATATGTGTTTTACATATATGAATTTTGCATATATTCTCATATATGCAGCAGACATACATGGGCACTAACATTATATATGTAATTTACATATATTGACATATATTACATTTCTGTATGGGATGCGCTTAGATTGTTAAATTAGGGCCCTTAGTCTTTATTCATCTTTTTCTCTTGGTTTCTCAATAGAATTTATAAAAGTATAGAATATAATTGCATAGTTCTAATAGGGACATGTTGTAACGCAGTGTTAGCCCACAACTGGGATTTAAACCCGGCTAGGTTAGTTCTGCTGATTAGATCAGCATTAAAGAACTATCTCAACTGTAACATAACATGTATAAGATTCAAATAATATCAGATTTGTCTAATTTTAAGTAAACACAAAAAAAGAGAGATGAAAAAGAGTGTAGATAGATAGATAGATAGATAGATAGATAGATAGATAGATAGATAGATAGATAGATAGATACAGAGAGCTGTTGAAATTAAGTGCTGTTTAATGCGTTTTCTTTAAGTGAAAGACCTGTTAAAGTTTGATGTTTAGTTATATTTGCATTTAAAAGAGTTTGTTATTTCGATTTTTGAGGTTAACATTATGCCGAAGTGTAGACCTTGTGGTCAGGCTGTGGGTGGCTACACAAATTAAATCAGATGTTCTCAATGAGCTGTAACTGTGCTAATGACAGTGATGAGATATTTTTACTTGATCATAACTTGCATGCTACAAAAGTCACTCTTAGCATATGAATAAGTGTTGCATTGGATATTAGTTTATATAGAAATAAATAAAATAAATTAGTTTGAGAGCTAGCACATCATTTACACAGTCTGCATGTGGTCATCAGTTCTACCCCTCTCAATCAAACGATCATGAACATGTACAGTTGGGAGAACAAGTATTTGATACACTGCCGATTTTGCAGGTTTTCCTACTTACAAAGCATGTAGAGGTCTGTAATTTATATCATAGGTACACTTCAACCGTGAGAGACGGAATCTAAAACAAAAATCCAGAAAATCACATTGTATGATTTTTAAATAATTAATTTGCATTTTATTGCATAACATAAGTATTTGATCACCTACCAACCAGTAAGTATTCCAACTCTCACAGACCTGTTAGTTTTTCTTTAAGAAGCCCTCCTGTTCTCCACTAATTACCTGTATTAACTGCACCTGTTTGAACTTGTTACCTGTATAAAAGACACCTGTCCAAACAGACTCCAACCTCTCCACAATGGCCAAGACCAGAGAGCTGTGTAAGGACATCAGGGATAAAATTGTAGACCTGCACAAGGCTGGGATGGGCTACAGGACAATAGGCAAGCAGCTTGGTGAGAAGGCAACAACTGTTGGCGCAATTATTAGAAAATGGAAGAAGTTCAAGATGACGTCAATCTTCCTTGGTCTGGGGCACCATGCAAGATCTCACCTCGTGGGGCATCAATGATCATGAGGAAGGTGAGGGATCAGCCCAGAACTACATGGCAGGACCTGGTCAATGACCTGAAGAGAGCTGGGACCACAGTCTCAAAGAAAACCATTAGTAACACACTATGGCGTCATGGATTAAAATCCTGCAGTGCACGCAAGGTCCCCCTGCTCAAGCCAGCACATGTCCAGGCCTGTCTGAAGTTTGCCAATGACCATCTGGATGATCCAGAGGAGGAATGGGAGAAGGTCATGTGGTCTGATGAGGCAAAAATAGAGTTTTTTGGTCTAAACCCCACTCGCCGTGTTTGGAGGAAGAAGAATGATGAGTACAACCCCAAGAACACCATCCCAACCGTGAAGCATGGAGGTGGAAACATCATTCTTTGGGGATGATTTTCTGCAAAGGGGACGACTGCACCGTATTGAGGGGAGGATGGATGGGGCCATGTATCGCGAGATCTTGGCCAACAACCTCCTTCCCTCAGTAAGAGCATTGAAGATGGGTCGTGGCTGGGTCTTCCAGGATGACAACGACCCGAAACACACAGCCAGGGCAAAGTTAAGGAGTGGCTCCGTAAGAAGCATCTCAAGGTCCTGGAGTGGCCTAGCCAGTCTCCAGACCTGAACCCAATAGAAAATCTTTGGAGGGAGCTGAAAGTCCGTATTGCCCAGCGACAGCCTCGAAACCTGAAGGATCTGGAGAAGGTCTGTATGGAGGAGTGGGCCAAAATCCCTGCTGCAGTGTGTGCAAACCTGGTCAAGAACTACAGGAAACGTGATCTCTGTAATTGCAAACAAAGGTTTCTGTACCAAATATTAAGTTCTGCTTTTCTGATGTATCAAATACTTATGTCATGCAATAAAATGCAAATTAATTACTTAAAAATCATACAATGTGATTTTCTGGATTTTTGTTTTAGATTCCGTCACTCACAGTTGAAGAGTACCTATGATAAAAATTACAGACTTCTACATGCTTTGTAAGTGGGAAAACCTGCAAAATAGGCAGTGTATCAAATACTTGTTCTCCCCACTGTATGTGTGCACGACAGCTACTCACAACTAGTGTTGGGCGATATGCTTCATTTTCATATCGTCCTATTGTCAGCCTGTGAGATCGGCGATACACGATAATATCGTGAGGGGGCGGGGCTTACTTTTAAAGGATTATTAAAGGACCCCTATTATGGATTTTTGAAAATTACCTTTCATGTAGTGTGTAACATAGCTCTAAAGTGAATGAAAACATCCTGCAAAGTTTTAAATCTGAAAGTGCCCCGTATATAAAGTTATTGTCTTTCAAAAGTAAGAGTCGACTCTGAGTCAATGAAATTAATTGTTTTTCAAACGAGTCATAAGCCGTTTCGTTGTGACGTCAAGATGAAACATTAGAATATTGCCCGCCCACTTATTGCGTGCGCAGACACCAGGGCAAACTTGAACCTCAAACCTGCAGCTGATTCTTGTAGATACTTGAGAGCATCATGTCGAGAAGACGGCGCTGTGCTCTATAATGAGATGGTAAAGCCAGTTTTTTGTTTGTTTTTTTCACTGCCCAAGGATGAGCATGTGAGGAATCAGTGGTTAAAATGAATCTTTAACACGATATCACAGCAGTATAATTCTAAACGTTTGCTGTGTTCCCTTTATTTCACTGACGACGGCTTCTCAAATCTCGGAGTTCAATGCAGGATTCGAAAACCACTATTACCTATAACTGTGTCTATTAATGCAGATCGTCTGTCGTTCTCTCTACTTTGAGTAAATATTAAGCATGGAGCAAGATTTGTTTTACCAACATTTATGTTACATCAGTCATTCACATCAGTCATTCACGCTAGAGCTTGGCTAAAGTATTGCATACATGCACTGTTACTGATACACTTCCCACATGTTCACCGCAATAAATTAGAAAAATACTCTGCAAAAAAATTAGTACAAGTAAAATAATATGTTTGTTGATGGACATGCACAATGCTGATGGTGAGGAATTACAGTTGCAACATCTCATAATGTACCTCAAACTGAGTAGTGTATCACTGAGAAACGTCCTGCTCGAGTCGTCCTTGCAATGGAGGTTCGGGTTGAATAACTAGTTCTCCAGTGTTTCATCATCGGACTCGCGCTTGCATTGATATGGTAAAATCAACGTCATTGTTTGTTACTGTCTTTAGTTTATGGTGTAGAACAGGGGTGTCAAACTCAGTTCCTGGAGGGCCACAGCCCTGCAGAGTTTAGCTTCAACCCTAATTAACACTAGAACGGCCATGGCGGTCATTTTGACCGTTTGGAATTTTATATCTGCAATAACTTTGTTGAAAAAATAAATACAATCCTGCTGGTACCTGACTTTTCCTAAAAGTGTCTGTATTTTCATTTAAAATGTTTTTCATATAAATTACACATAAGGCAAAAAAACAAATGAACATATTTACCTATTTCGGCCATAGACGGTCATATTGACCGCTCGGAATTTCGCGGTATTATTATAGGCTATACCAATATACACAACAATAAAATGTGGTTAAAAATACACTAAACATATTCAACAACAAATCATTTAAATGTAATGATATTCAGAACAGAACAAGAATGAAAAAATAACTATAAACAAGCCAAAATGAAATGCGTTATAAGCGAAAGTGAAAGTAAGCGGCGTTAGGCTCACGTAACTTTCTAATTAGAATCAAAATATTTCAACATTTGCGATGTATTTGGATGGTAAACTATTTCTTTATTATAGGCTTTGTACTTCACTCACGTTCCAATATCGACGGAAAAAATCATCCTCTTCACATGCGCAAAATGGTACGAATTGTACTGACAAACAGAGCAGTGGAATTTTTATATGTTAGGTTGACTATTTTATTATTATATTTTATTGTGGCAATAATGAACAGGCTGCAATGTCAAGATTGCAATACTGGAATATGGTTGGTGTGTGTGTGTGTGTGTGTGTCGGCGGGCGCGACGCGATCGAACTGTGTAAACAAATATGGGCTACTCCGTCATTTTGTTCAGGACATCATCTACAGATATTATTTATTTATAAATGTATAATTAAACTTGTTTAAATGTACAGTTTGGTGTTGTTTTGTTTTTTAAAGACATATTAATACAATAAATGCATTAATCTCTCAATTGGGTATTTATCAAATTAAAGATATAGAGTTTGGAATATAGCGGTCAAAATGACCGTTTGCGGCAGTTCTAGTAGTTATGGAATTCTGGCACTTCTAGTGTTAAACACACCTGATCAGGTAATCAAGTCCTTCAGGCTTATTTGAAAACTGCAGGTGTGTGTGTGTTGAAGCAGGGTTGGAACAAAACTCTGTAGGGCTGTGGCCCTCCAGGAACTGAGTTTGACACCTGTGGTGTAGAAAGCCTCAGGACATCTGACGTTGTTATGACAATGGGCGTTTTTGTTTTCGAAGCGCGCACTCCGCGCTGTACGTGGTAAACCAATCACAACAGACTGAGCTGTATGGCGACAAATCAATGACAAAACTAACGGAGCGCACAAATGATGCTGGCGCACGCAGTAAATGACTTTTGCGATTGCATTGTGTTGTTTAGAGATATTTACTTACTGTAATGACGCATTTCCATGATTATTAGCATTGTAAATCTACCAAAATTCGTATACATTTTTACTTTTTATATTTATAACACTATGATTTGTGTTATTGGCATTAAAATATCTAAAAGAAATTGGAGAAAAATGGGAATGCAAAGTCATATTTGCTGTAGTTCACCACTACATTACCACTATACTCCCTTTCACCACTATTAACGTTTACCCAACCAAAATTTTATTGGATATGAGAACCTCAGAAATGTAAAAAGTGTCCATTAAATAGTTGTAAATATAACAAGGGCTTTGGATGAAAGATAAATTACTTGTTTATATCAATAAGCAAGAGTTTGTGTAAGATTTTTGTTATCATCCTGTGTATTATTATGTCAATTTTGAGTGGTTCATTTTATTTTCTATTAAATGTAAAAGGGGTTCTAGCAGCATGAAGGCATTTTTATTTATTTATTTTTTTAGATATTTTATGTTCAGATGGGGTGTAATCATTCATGCTGTGTACTGTACTTGCCTCATACTTTCTCTTATTAGGAATTCGCTTACAAAAAGTTAGATGATTAAGATCACTATAATGTTGTAATATCAACTTTGCTGGTGTGACCGGATGATCTCCTCCCATGGTTATTAATATTAATTATTAAATTAATTAGAGCTTGCCGCCGACAAATTTCCTTTTAGTCCTTGTGACGCGTCATTTTCGATCAGGCCATGGCGTATTTCCATTCCTGTCGAGACACACGTCATCTCTGATTGACCCGGGGGTTCCCATTTGCTTCCAACGTGCGGGTGATTTGACTGCGGCTGTACGCCAGTTTTTGCGTGTTCCTGAAATGGCGATTTCTTTCGGTAAGCTGTTACTGCAGTAAAGTTAAGTTGTGGGCAGTGTTGGGAAGGATACTTTCAAAATGTATTCAGTTACAGAATACAGAATACATGCCCAAAAATGTAATTTGTAACGTATTCCGTTACGTTACTCAATCTGAGTAATGTATTCTGAATACTTGGATTACTTCCACATTGAATTGCATTTTATAAGTGTCGGCCATCAAATCCTGCTTAATAAACAGGCCTATTCTTGTGGGGTGGGGGTGCGGTGATGCGGTGGTGACGCGTATGCCAATAAAGCACCTAAAAGCTGTCACAAAGAACCGGCAAAAGTAATAATCATGAATATGTCAAATCTAGAAAGGAGAAACTGAAATTGTTTATTAATAAACAAGTGTTTTCTTTGTCAGTGTCGGCCGCGATCTTTACCCCGGTCTTAAAGTAAAAAGATGACTGTAAAAAAAAGCAGTATTTAATTAAATACATTTATGATGGTATTACTACATTTTATTTAATTAAATGCATTTATGGTGAAATTACTACATTTCCAGCTCAATCTGTGTTCATTTTGACCACGAAACATGCGCTGTCACTTTAATTCAGCGTTTGCGGCACAGCAGAAATAGACTCGGTGCGGAAACGATCTCTGCACTGCTGTATACGCAACGCAACTGGGACGGATAAACGGACCGCAGTGTGAAAGCTCTAATCTGTTAACATGGGTACGGAGAAAAAAACAAACAAAAAAAACACTGCACACAGAGTAGGCTGTGAAACGGGCGTTGATTTATGAGACCAGCTCCAGTTCACGCGCTGGCGCCTCCGTGTCCTGATTATCTTTTGTCTGCTATATTTACTTCTTATTTAATCCAGGCAATTGGTTGATGAAACATTGATTAAAATTAAGATACAATTAATACAAAACGAAATTCACTTTAAATAAAGACTTTGTGCTTTTTGTTTGAGGTCTCTGTGAAAGTTTTAAAGCAGTCTTTTAGTGCTGCGTTCAGAGCGATCACGTCCGTAACGGAGAACTGTCACGACCGTAACATTGTTTTTTTTTTCCTCATAAATGCGAATAATAAAATAAAATACATATTTTATGTTCTTTGGAGAGCCAACCCTTCTTCATCCGGTGAGTAGTATTACTTTTGGTTTGCGCAGTGTAGCCTAATTCACAGAATAACAAAACATATTTTGCCACCTAAAAGTTAAAGATTTTTTGTGTCACGCATGTTTATTTCCCTCATATTAAATTTAAAACGCATGTAGACCGATATTTTTCTAACGGTCTGGACCCATTTAATCCCAAATTTTTCTCAGACACAAAAATATCCAAATCATGTGTCATTAGTATCCCTTTGAAACAATCAAACATAATTTTTTTAAATTTTCATGGAAAAGTGTGTGAAAAAGTGTGTTTTATGATCGGTCACAATTGTGACCGGTGGGATAATGTGTTGTATCAACCATGGACAGACTGAATATAGGTCTATTTGACCTGTGCAGTGTGTGTGTGTGTGTGTGTGTGTGTGTGTGTGTGTGTGTTTTTGTGTGTGTGTGTTTGTGTGTGTATGTGTGTGTGTGCATAAGAGTGTATAAAATCCTTATAAAATCCTTAAGATACTATCTTGAGGCCATGGGATAGTATCTTGAGGCCACAGGATAGTATCTTGAGGTAACGAGATACTATCTTGAGGCCATGGGATACTATCTTGAGGCCACGGGATACTATCTTGAGGTAACGAGATACTATCTTGAGGCCACGGGATACTATCTTGAGGTAACGAGATACTATCTTGAGGCCACGGGATAGTATCTCGAGGCCACAGGATAGTATCTTGAGGTAACGAGATACTATCTTGAGGCCACGGGATAGTATCTCGAGGCCACGGGATAGTATCTGGAGGCCACGGGATAGTGTCTGGAGACCACGGGATAGTATCTCGAGGCCACGGGATAGTATCTGGAGGCCACGGGATAGTGTCTGGAGGCCACGGGATAGTGTCTGGAGGCCACGGGATAG
This sequence comes from Squalius cephalus, assembly GCF_949319135.1. Lineage (NCBI taxonomy): Eukaryota > Metazoa > Chordata > Actinopteri > Cypriniformes > Leuciscidae > Squalius > Squalius cephalus. The sequence continues at coordinate 32,159,601 of NC_137131.1, forward strand.
TGTCTGGAGGCCACGGGATAGTGTCTGGAGGCCACGGGATAGTGTCTGGAGGCCACGGGATAGTATCTCGAGGCCACGGGATAGTGTCTGGAGGCCACGGGATAGTGTCTCGAGGCCACGGGATAGTGTCTGGAGGCCACGGGATAGTATCTCGAGGCCACGGGATAGTGTCTGGAGGCCACGGGATAGTATCTCGAGGCCACGGGATAGTATCTGGAGGCCACGGGATAGTGTCTCGAGGCCACGGGATAGTGTCGGCCACGGGATAGTGTATCGAGGCCACGGGATAGTGTCTCGAGGCCACGGGATAGTGTCTCGAGGCCACGGGATAGTGTCTCGAGGTCACGGGATAGTGTCTCGAGGCCACGGGATAGTGTCTCGAGGCCACGGGATAGTGTCTCGAGGCCATGGGATAGTGTCTCGAGGCCACGGGATAGTATTTTGGACATTTAGGACATTTTGATGGGGGGGGGGGGGGGGGGGGGGTTCAGCTTTTCTTCCTAGACCACTTGTGCGTGTGTGTGTGTGTAAAGTTAGGTAGAATTAGTTAGCTAGCTAGTTTTTGTGTGTGTGTTTGTGTGGAAAGTTGCAGTAGGTAGGAAGTTAGGCAGCAGAATTAGCTAGCTAGCTAGTCTTCCTTGGGTCCGTGTGTGTGTGTGTTTCTGTGTGTGTGTTTCTGTGTGTGTGTCTGTGTGTAAAATTAGGTAGAAAGTTAGGTAGCAGCAGAAAGTAAGGTAGAACAGTTAGCCTATGTGTATTAGCATGTAGATACAATGGGTTATCCCACCGGTCACTATTGTTGCCGTTGACATGTTTGTGAGTTCTATGACCACATTAAACAAAGTTGAGTAATTGCAAATGCATATATCAATACTAGACACCTTAAACATGATGTGTACCAAAAATCTATGTCCTATCTTTATGTTAACATACTTTAATAACCTTTTCTTTGGGAGCTTTCTTGCTGCCATCCTCTTCTCTTGGCGCAAACAGGAAATAAACAGCTCTGGTCATGTGACAATTTACAGTAAACATGCGACACTGCACATATTTCATTGAGACCCTTTATTATTTCAATATCTGCAGGAAATGCATTGATAGATCATTCAGTAACATTTTTATAGCCTTAGAAATGAAACATTTTTTTACGGTCACTATTGTGACCGGTGGGATTAAATGGGTTAACAGACGTTTCACTATTGGTATTAATGCATTTTCTGAGAATTTATATTTCAAGTTTTGACTGCACGTATTTGAAAAAAAAAAACGTAGGCCTACTTTAAGATGCTTCTTCAGATTTGAGGTGGAGTCTTTTGGACGCTGAAAGGAGGTTGGTTGCTGGCAAGCAGAGGTTGCACTGCACAGTTATATTTCGTTCTCCCTTCTCTTTCTTTCTGTTCCTCTTCCGACTCCATTAATGGATTGTGACTGGTCACGCAAACTGCGCATTTTTTTCGTTTTCATATTGGGGCTTCTGGGAAATGCATGGAGTTGCCTTAATTTATTTAGAGAGTGAATAAACTTGTGAAACAGAGAAGTATCGTCATGTAATCCATTGATTTCAACAATGTAACTGTATTCTAAATACCAACTATTTAAATTGTAACTGTAACGGAATACAGTTACTCATAATTTGTATTCTGAATACATAACGCCGGTACATGTATTCCGTTACTCCCCAACACTGGTTGTGGGAACTGTGTTTGGGCATTAATTTGACGAGTGGGTATGATTTTAGTGTATTTCAGGCATATGTAAATGAGCTTATGCAACGCTGCAGGATCAAAACGAGACCAAGCGATCTAAAAGTGATACGGTTCAGAGTGTTTGACTGATTCTATTGTCGGGTAAGTCTTTATCATAGGAAGTTACGGGTACTGTGTGCTTAGGCATTGATTGGGAAAATGGGTATGATTTTTAGCTTGTTTCAGGCATACCCAAACCAGTTAATGCGGCGCTGCAGGATCAAAACGAGACCAAGCGATCTAAAATAGTTTGTTCCGAGTGATTGACTTGATTTTATCGTCGGGTAAGTCTTTTTCTAATTGGGTTGAGAACATTGGCCATTCGTGCGGGCGTTTAACCATTGTGTTTCCCTTTTAAGGTGTTCGAGATCTTTCCCCTCTGCCTTTTGTCAGTAACGTTATTTAATGCGAGGAATCGCCGTTGTCCTACAGCCTAGGTTTTTTTTTGTTTTTTGTTTTTTTAGTCTGATTTGTAAGTGTGGTTTGCTATGTGTGCGTTGAATGACGCTGCTAGTAGTTTGTTTTGTTTTTCTTTGTTTCGAGATTATGTGTTAGTGGGAATTATAGTTTTCAGTCAAGTTTCTTTTGGTTTATTATTATTATTATTATATTATTATTATTATTATTAAATTTTTTTTTTTCTGTTGTTTATATTGACTCGATTCGGTCTTGATTAATCTTAATTGTGATTTTCTTGATTTTGTGTGTTTGTGTGTGCGTGAGCAACTAAACAACTTCTGCTAGATGCTGGGGGCTTCAGCCAGGATCCTCCCTTGTTTCCTCCACGTGTTGGTGGTGGTTTGAACACTGGGTGCGGTGTGCAGTGAGACCAAGCGGCAACCTCCCCGTCTCTCTCATGAAACCAACACGGAATTGAGTTAAACTGCAATTCATTGACTGGCCGCTTGAGGCTGGCTGCAGAAGTGAGTCAAATCTGTATCTCCCCCATGTTAAAATTACCAACTTTACGGCAGAAAAAAACATGTTTACAGCCTGGTTCTCTCTGTGGCTTTGGTCTATACAGCTAATTTTGCCCTTCATAACAACTGTGAGGGGGGTGAATTTTTTTATAACTCATCCGTTTAGTTGATTAATATTTAAAGTTCTGCATAATTAAGGGTGTGTCCACTTTTGAGTGACAGGTGGATTCCCGCTGATGTCAATGCTAGCCGTTTGTCTGCTGTTAGCCGCGTCACTACTCACTTCACCTCAGCAAATGTTAGCTGCTGAACTTGCCATCTCTGCAGTGTTTGTGCTTTTTTCGGGATTATTTCATACAATTTATTACACCCATTACTTAGCCCACGGCTTTGGATTCCGTCGTTGTCGTCGAGTATCGTTCGAGAGAACAACCAGCGCTGTATTTCAGTTGTTTTCCTCTGTGAACATGCACTAACGTTAATGGATGTCTGACAATTTCGTTGGTTTTTGGAGTTTTCAGATTTAAAAACGTCTATAGATATAAAGGCTCGTTCGTTCTGCTCTCACGGAACAGATTGATTATAATGTGCTTATGTACCGTCAGATGAAATCCTGCAGGTGTCGGCGCTTTCTCCGTCCATGCTATAAATGCACATCCTTGAATGAGCGCGGATTTCTAGCGCATTTACTTGAACTTCATAAGTAATATATCTATGGTTTAACCCATTTGAGAGGCGGCCAAAATCAGAATTTCAAATGGACTGAATAAGCTCTCTACGAACTTGATGAGCGATGCCGCGCTGACGGACCATAGACTATAAAAAAAGAGTGACTGACATGTAACTGTTATGCACATAAATCACTGTCACACACACTCTCTCAGAGTAATAGTTACTGCATAATACATTTTCAACTAGTCTTACTTGTAGCCATGTCTTTTAATAGTTATACTATTAGTAGGATAGTTCACTTTGAAATTAAATTTTGGTATGTTTTAGCTTACCTGAAGGGCATCCAAGATGTAGGTGTCTTTTTTTCCACAGTAGTTTCAATTTTGATATTTTTAGGTCAAACCATTCTTGTCTGACAGTCATATCATGCAGGTCTATGGTCACGGTCTCAAAGAGCATGCACAGAGTCCAAATTAAAACAATTCCCCATCGTCCAAATTAAACAATTCCCCATCGTAAGTACACATTGATGGCCTAAGACACAAAACGAGCGGTTTGTGTGAGAAAACGAACAGTATTTATATCGTTTTTACCTCTTATAACACAACCACGTCCAAGTGATCTGAGGGCACGAGCGCATCCTGGTGTGTCGTGTGCGCAGACTGGTGCATAGATATATACACTAGATGTCGCCTTGGCTACGGCAGTTCATTGGAACGAATGTCTTTAATGCGACATCTATTCGTGTTAAACAAATTCGTGTTAAATCCAAAGCGAACCTCAGGAACTTCCTGTGAGATGGAAGGATGGATATGTGGAAGCATGCGTCCTTCAGATCTATCGTGACAAACCAATCCTCGGATTTGATTTGACTCACAATGTTGGGAATGGTGAGTATCTTGAACCTGAACCTCCTCAGAGACTGATTCAAGTGCCTGAGATCTATAATTGGACGCAACCCCCATCCTTCTTGGGAACTATGAAGTAGCGGCTGTAAAACCCAGACTCCTTGTCCGGCGGAGGAACACCAGCAGGCCTCCTTTACCAGCAGGGAGTTTACTTCCTGTTCCAATACCCGACCCTGCTCTGGGTCGACTGCAGTCCAATCCACCACGCTGAATTTCAGTGGGCGGAAACCGAACTGCAGTCTGTACCCTTTTGAATGGTGTGCAGGACCCAAGGAGAAATATTCCTTAGATTTTTCCATACATCGAAATATTTTACCAAGGGAACCAGCCTCCCAAGGCCTCTCAACCAACAAGAACGAGATTCACTCTCGACCCCCTGAAGCGGCTCTCCGGCAGGGTTCGATTGAAAACGATTCTGGGTGTGCAGATGCGAGCCCTGCCTGGCCGCAAGCCTGTGGGACAGACAGTGCAGCTTGCGCTTGCTGGAAATCGATAAGTCCCGAAGCGCACTTGACGGCAGGAAGCCGACATCGATTTGCTGTGGGCTCCACAGAGGAGGTGACCTCGATCGCTCCGTCGCGGGTGGGGCAGCCCGAAGAGATCCTATGTAGTACATATGAAAGTGCTATATAAATGCCTCATTCATTCAAACATTGTAACAGGAAACCACTACAATCCTCTGCTGAGTAAGGAGCTGGATTGACCATGGAACTGGCACAGAGAGAGGTGGTGGTGAGCGGTGAAGATAATGACATGATGACTCATAGTCATATGATATGGAGTGTCTTTAAAAACAGGTTGAAGTCCAAAGTAGTCGATTACCAAGTTCACGCGCGTGATCATAGGTAACTAAACCTATGCACGTGAACTCGACAATCGACTACTTTGGACTTCAACCGAAAACAGGATGTAAATACAGGTATTTGCGCTGGCTTAAATAACATCATTTTTATCCATTTCTTTCACATCTACTGCAGTCAGATTCACTCGTGTTCACTCTGAAGGAATCACTCACATGACCTGTGCACTTGTAATGACACATCAAGGATGTTTCACGAGTTCACATCTACATATAATTAATACAATAAGTTTATGCGTATTTGGCGTGCTGTCCGGGGGGAGGGCTCCGAGCTCGGAGTTAGGCCCGAACCCAAAGTACTCCCCCCAGTTGGTAAGTGTAGATGGAACTGGAAGTGTAGATGGAACTGGAAGTGAGGAGATGGGGTGGAGGAGGGATGCTGACAAACTTTCAATGAACAGAGATAGGTCTGCTGTGAATTTATACTCTGTCATTGAGTTGATTACTGATTAATCTCCAGCTGTGCATAATTTGGTTAATTATCTGAACCTGCTCCTCCCGAACTTTGTTAAATAAAACCTCATTTCACGAGTTCACATCTACATACAATTAATACAATGAGTTTATGCGTATTTGGCGTGCTGTCCGGGGGGAGGGCTCCGAGCTCGGAGTTAGGCCCGAACCCAAAGTACTCCCCCCATAAAAGCCAGGTGAGCGCAGGACAGCAATCGTAAAATGATGTGCAATTAATTCCCCCAAAAAGTGCAGGGCATGAGAAGGTATTTACTAAAACGAGCTTGACTGTTCGACCGGGAGGGCTCTCGCGACATCCGACGGGAACTTGGATGCTCACGGCATCGGACGGATAAGCCCATTCGGCAGTTGAACTGTCAACTCGATGACGCAAGATTTTTACGAGCGTGATTTGAGAAAGAGTTTAGCCATTCAACTGGGAGGGCCCTCGCAGCGTCCGACGGGAACTTGGATGCTCACGGCATCGGATGGGTAGGCCTCGCCAGCGGAAGGGAGGGCGCCCGCTGGACTCTGTCGGGGGGCTCGACCGGCGCTTCGAAGGGGGCTGGGACACGGGAACAGAACCCTCGCGGCCCGACGAATGAGGAGCCCACACAGCGACATGAGCGCGGCCGTCCCACGACGACTAAGATGGGCAGACTCTCACTGCGATTCGAACGGGAGGGCTCGATCAGCGCTTCGGAAGGGGGACAGAGCCCGGCCCTTGAACGAGAAGCCATTACGTGTGCGAACGGGGGAGCCTGCCATTGTTTGTAAAAAAATAAAATAAATAATACGCTGTATTGTAGATGTTTATGTATCGAGCTTGAACGCAGCGAACCAAATGATACTGGAAGTGGGTTGGAACTTGGTACTGGTACTGAGAGTGACAATGGATGGAGCGCAGCAGGTCATGGAAATGAATGATTTAATTATGGCTTGGTGAGCGTTTTGATGTGGAAGCGGTTGGATCTGATGTAGGTTTTGAACGCTTCTGATGTGGGCCGAGTAGGGATTTGAACATTGAACATTTAAACTGTAGTAAATCAAACGAGAGTGGTACAGTTGGATGGGGGTTGGCGGACTGAAAATATAAACGAAGTGACCTTTTTGCTCGATCAGTTTACTACTTGTTTGATGAAGAAAATATGGTTTCGATATCTACGATCTGTAAATCTGAGATTGAAGGATGGGTATTTGAGTCAACGTTAGATGTGATAGTCAATTTGGAGCGGTGGAGAAAAACCGAAGACAGCTAGGACAGACGTGCTTCCAGTGTGCAGACGGAGTTGGTGGAATGGCATGCGAGACAGAGTGTTGGAATACATTTGGTGAGTATGTCAATTGCAATAGATTGACTGGTATCCGGACGAGTGGGATAAGTTCTTGAACCTTTAATGAGCAGGGATGTTTGAGATTTATTTATGGTGGAGGCGGGCTTACCGTAGACTAATTTATTGAAAACTGAATGCTGGTTAGATAGCTCTAGTAAGCTTTTTATGCTTCTGGCACCAATGTCCTGAATTTCTGGAAAGAGTAATGGGAGAGAGTCGGCGATTTGATTTTGTGCTCCTGGAACGTGTTTGGCAGTTATTACAAATTGATCAAGCGGAGTTCCAGATGAGGCATCTGAGGAGTGGCAATTAGCGCGGGTGAGTAAGAACGACCTTTGTTGATGCAGTGCATAGTTTAATTTGTCGCGATGGACCAGGATTCTGTTAGTTGACCACTTTCCCCCCTGGGAAAGCCGTGACGATGATTGGAAGGAGCTGTCAACGGCTTAAATCGAGGGGGAGAGAGAGATGTAATCGTAGAAAAAGGTTAAGCCATTCCACTGATTAGAGTAAGTTATCCATAAACTTAGGGCGAGGAGGTGCGTGATGAAAGGGCGGCCTTGCGGAATTATGTGTATAGCATGGTTTAGGTGGCCGAGCGGCGAGAAGAATTCGCGTTTGGAATTATTTGGGCAGTCTATGATGTTGGACGGAAGGACTGCCTCCGTTGTTAGACTGATGCTTGCAGAGAAGAGAAAACATAGATGCATGCAGTGTCCACTGGGAGACCAATGCTCGCTGGACAGAGAAGAGAAAAAAATGGATGCATGCCGTGTCCGCTGGGAGACCAATGCTCGCTGGACAGAAGAGAAAACTTAGATGCATGTTACGGTACATCCTCTGGGAGACCGAAGCTCACTGGACGGAGAAAGGCTGTAGCAGAAGACGAGATTAGCCGGAGAAACAGTTCTCCTACTGGAGACACATCCCTGCTAGCAGTAGAGAAAATGAACTGGAGTAACGAATCCTGTGGGAGCAAAGGAAACCTCACTGGTGTGGCAGTAGAGAATTAGCCAGAGAAACAGAGCTTGCGGGAGCATAGGAGAAATCACTACTGCGGCAGGGGAGAAAGTAGCTAGAGTAACAGAAATCCTGAGGGAGCAAAGGAACCTCATTGCTGTGGCAGTAGAGAATTAGCCGGGGAAACAGTTCCTGCAGGAGCAGAGGAGACATTGCTGCTGCGGCAGGGGAGAAAATAGCCAGTAACAGAAAAAACATGAGAGCGAAGGAAAACCTTACTGCTGTGGCAGTAGAGAATTAGCCGGAGAAACAAAGCTCTCTTGCGGGAGCAGGAGACAGCCTTGTTACAGCAGTATAGAAAATTAGCCAGAGAAATAGAGTTCCTGCGGGAGCAGAGGAGACATCAGTGCTGTGGCAGTGGAGAGAAAATAGCCGGAGTAACAGAAACCTGTGGGAGCAGAGGAAACATCACTGCTGTGGCAGTGGAGAATTAGCCGGAGTAACAGAAAACCTACGGGAGCAGAGGAGACATCACTGCTGTGGCAGTGGAGAAAATTGCCGGAGTAACAGAAAACCTGTGGGAGCAGAGGATACATCACTGCTGTAACAGTGGAGAAAATAGCCGGAGTAACAAAACCTGCGGGAGCAGAGGAGACATCACTGCTGAAGCAGTGGAGAATTAGCTGGAGAAACAGTTCCTGCAGGAGCAGAGGAGACATCACAGCTGTGGCAGGGGAGAAAAATAGCGAGAGAAACGGAAATCCTGTGGGAGCAGAGGAGACACTGCAGTGTCAGTAAACAAGATTAGCTAAGGGAACAGAGCTCCTGCGGGAGCAGAGGAGACATCACTGTTGCGGCAATGGAGAAAAAGCCGGAGTAAGATAAAACCTGTGGTAGCAGAAGAAAACATCACTGCTGCGGCAATGGAGCAAATAGCCAGAGTTACAGAGAACCTGTGGGAGCAGAGGAAACATCACTGCTGTGGCAGAGGAAAAAATAGCCAGACTCACATGAAACCAGGAAATGAGCTCCTGCAGTGTGTGGATGAGCAAAGGGAGGAGGAGAGTGGGGCTTGGAGAGCCGATGGTCATCTTTTTGTGCGTTAATCTAAGACGCGATGAAGAGGAGGTTAGAGATGAAATCGTTGCAGGATTATGCATTTCTGTTGTTTAAGTGACCGAGCACAGATATCAGTTTGCTTAGAACGATATTGACTGTCTGAGAGATGGACGAGATCCGAAAGTCCTATTTATTTATTTATATACTGGAGATCAACTGTGTTCAAATTAATGGCCAGGATTCGATGAGGCTGAACCCATGGTTTTAACCTGCGTTTGGAATCCAGAGCTTAGCCAAACTGTGCAGGGCTGAAAGATCAATTATTGAACGTTTGATTAACAACGTCAAAGTACACTCTGATTTAGATAACGATTGTTCGTTTATCTGTTGCTGGTTTCTACGGAGACAGCTTACGTAAAAGACGACGCTTTGCATAAATTTAGTTTAGGCACTTTGTGTTTGTTTAATTTTGTTTCATTTAAGGATCACTAAACTATTGGTGTGAAGCACATTGCTTGTAACCATGTATAAAAACATTTATGCTATAACTAAGTTTCTACGCGATTTATGCAGATGAATTGCAGGACATAGTTAACGATATAAGTTAGGTTAAAGATTCTGAGCGCATGCGTTCAGCACGTAATGCACGAGGCCGCGAGCTACTGTACTTGTGAGTTTTAGCCATAAGAAAGCAGCGCGTTAATGACAGAAAATAATTTGGACCGACACCATTTAAAACGTGTTCCCCTTGTTATAACTGAACAACTGAATGCAATGCGAAATTTAACCACGGAGCGGAGCGCTCGCCGAGTTCAGCCAACGGGGTTGAGAGCGTAGGCTGGCCGACCGGTCCTGAATCTGCGGCGCTGCTCTTTGAGGGCCTGCGGCTTCGGCCTAGAGCTGCTGGAGAAGCCCGTTCTTTGCGTGAAGAGGGCGGCATTGCCCGAAACGCGAGCGTGGTGCTTTGCAGGCCTTATGACCATTCTCCATGGCAGGAAAAAACATTACTTGAATGATCTGGTTTAGAAAAAATGCGGAAGAAGTTTGCTGGTATTTCGCCTGTGGTGGCAATATAATACCCGAGGATTCTGGCAAATATTCCAAAAGGATGGAAAATTCCTTCATCGGATGGGAGAGCTTGGTTCGGGAAGATAGGGCGCAGCCAAATGCTGACAAACTTTCAATGAACAGAGATAGGTCTGCTGTGAATTTATACTCTGTCATTGAGTTGATTACTGATTAATCTCCAGCTGTGCATAATTTGGTTAATTATCTGAACCTGCTCCTCCCGAACTTTGTTAAATAAAACCTCATTAAGAGGCTAAAAGCAGGTTTAAATATTGCCCCATTGAAGTCAACAGGGTGCAAATTTTAAAAAGAGGATAACACGGTGTAGGCAACACCGATTTTTGTCGTTGTTCTCTGTATTGACAGCACTCCAAATTGACAAAAAAATGAGCTCAATGTTAAAATTGACCGGAGTTCTCCTTTAAAACTACATTATGTGACACTATAAAAGTAGTATTTGTAAATGAATTGTGTTTTTGCTCCCCCACCATTGAAGCTCACTGTGAGAGATGCTGTCAGTATAGATTAGGCAGAAACAAGCAGAGTGTCACAAATAGTGAAGCTGTTTCCGAATGGCATCAGTACAATATCGTATGCCTGGAAAAGGCTCTCAGGCAATCAGATTTGAGAACCAGAACAAACTGTTCACAGAATTCACTTATTTCATTTAAAATGTTACGGTCAGTATTAACAAATATTGCTGTGTGCTGTTAATCCAGAACCTCAGTTTAAAACACTGACCTGCTGTGGGGCCCACTTTTGTCCTTTCCCTAAGACCATGAGGTCAGTGTTGTCCTTTAAGGTCTGAAAAAAGTCCTCAGTATCCACTCCAGTTCCATCCTCATCCAACACTAAAGCACTGACACAATGCATGTGAAATACATCCATCACCTAGAAAGGAAAAACAATGCGTTCCTTGAAAAAGCTTTGGAGCAACTGTGATGGAATTTAATGCAGTGCTTCCGTTCTAGAGCTGGTTCCACATGGCACTAAATATCCAACATTTGAATGATCACATATATTGATTCAATTTGACCACTACAATGGTAAAAGCCAAAGAAAAAAAAAAAAAAAAAACAGTTCTAATGGAAACATTATATTATGTAGTTAAATTTGGCATACTGTAATAGTGTGAATTACAAATATTTCTTCACATTTCACTTTTATTTCAATCTCCTCAATCTACGGTTTTCAGAGACTGAGGTAGCTAACAATACTGGAAAATGAATGATTAAGGATAAGACAACAACATTTTGCTTGAAATATTTTGAAAGAGCATCTCCTGATCTCCACATGTATCTAACAAAATTTACCTTCACTGTTAGAAATTATTCAATCACTAGTTTTTATATACATTTTTAGTGTCATACAGGACCATGTAGTATTGTTTTAGAATATGTCAGACATGAAAAATATGCAAACTTATTGGACTGAATTTCCTATTTGTTATTTGAAAGAGATATTAGAGTATGTTAGTATGTATCTTGTATGTTTCGATGAAAATTTTTGCAATTGAGAGGTAGCAAAGATATAGGGGTCACAGATTTAAGACATACAGCAAATCTGTTTTAACCAAGATTAATAAACTAAATAAGACTCAATGCTTATTCTGACATCAATGTTGCCTTGTCATACTGCAAATCAGATCATGCAGACAGAATAGACAAGCACACTTTTCTAGTCTTTAAGATATTTATTAATATTTATATGTATTAATATAAATATTTAAGATATTTATATTTAAAGATAAAGATTTCATAAAGAAACAAATCATTATTTCTGATTTATTTTTGTTTCTACCGATCCTTTTAATTGCTGTCCTCACCTTGTTCCGTAGGTCTCTCAGGTCACTTGCCATGATGCCTTTCTTAATGGAGCGATCAGAGTCGATGACCCGGAAGGGCCTGGCGTGCTGAGTCCAACGTGGTAAGAGCTGCTGGGTCATAGAACCACAGGCTGATATGCATCTGTGGACAGTGACACACACACACACACACACTTAGTCAAAAAATGGCTTGCTTGAAAACTCAGTTCCCAGTTTTGCACAAACAAATATAAAGAAGCTTCTTCTAATTATGAATTATTAGAACAAAACATTGCATATAAAAGGACAATCGTAATACAAACACCGTTACTTTGACAGCGAGGTCGAGAACACATCAAGAGATTTCTTGGCATTGTCCATTGGAATAAACTGTATAGCTCCAGTAACCTTCAAAAATAGAGAAAATATAACATAAGTAAATAAATACCATTAATATCATATCTTTACAGTAGATGATCATAGACAAGCAATTTCCTACCCCAGTAAGAAACAGGGACACACATAACACTGTCTAAATACACGTAGGACAAGAGGACACTAATACTGTGAACAGTACATCTAGTTTCTGTCCATTATGTCCATAAAATATATTATATTCAGACATTAAAATATTTAGAGTATAAAATCTACTGTAAAGCTAAAACTATTTTGTAAACCTGAACACATAATAAGGATAGATCTGATTAGCTTTCTTGACCTCACTAGTTATTGTAAAAAAGTATTACTATTTTCTAAGAAACCTTAATACAATACTAATAATCACATAATACCTTAAAGCAAGCTCCGCGGCTCCGTTTTCTGCTCTGGTATTGTTCCGAATTTACATTAAATCTGCTTGTCTCATCTCTTTGTGGCCTTAAGTATCATTGCAAAACAATTTTTTTTTTCACCTTTGCTCCACACTGACAGCAAGAGTATTTGGTCATGCTGTGTTGAGCAATAATGTCTAAGAGCCTCTCAGTTCCAGATCACACCACAACAAATAAAACATATATTGATATACTTGTACACTGTAAAAAAAATTTAAGCCAGTACAACAAAAAAAATCTTAGTACTAATTTCCTTCAGCTTTTTCTTGTTTACTCAACTTTTGTAAATAACAGTTAGACTGACTGAAATTAAGTTGTAAGTCTTACAATTTTTTTTTTATTGGGTTAACTTAAGATTGTTAGTTTTCTGGAGAGGTGCAACTATTTTTTAACAAACCTTTTTAAGTTGAGCCAATTCAAAAAAATTTGTCTCAATGTCTGAAGTTGAGTGAACAAAAAAATCCTAAAGGAAATTGGTACTAAGTAATAATATGTTAAGACTGGAAACTACAATAACTTTGCCCAAGTCAAAAACTGAAAACAGTGAGTCAATGTTAACAAAACATTTATTCAGAAGCATGTTGAAGGCAAATAAAAATGTCATTTCAATTAGCTGTCATCATGACAAGAATTTTCTTTTTTTATTCAAAGGAATATATTACCCCAAAATCATAATTATTTACTTTTTTCTGTCTCAAACTCATAGGACACAAAGACATGCAGCTGTAATTTGTATTTTCTGAAGTAATACAGTTTTGGGAGAAACAATAAACTAACAATTCTTTTTAAATCTTGATATCCGATTGTATTCAGAAGACATGGATTAAATCATATGTGTTACATTTATATAAAACATGGTTTATATCTTTATGTTCTAGAGAAGAAATGAAGCCATAAAAAGACTATGCACTAAATAAGAGTACAAACTGGAACAAATAAATGCTCAATCTTATATCCATATGGATTGCAGCTACTTGAACAATAATTTGTTGAAGGACCGGACTCTTGCTGAGCACTTTAAGTCAAGACCAATAAACAATTTTTAATTTAGTCAAAAGTGTATTTTATGTATTTTAATTGTTTAGGACAGTTCAAATTGAGGGCATAAATCAAGCCAAAGATGAGAGTAACAGCTGTGGCAAAGTTCTTGCACATTATCTAGCCCAATCTGCTCTTATAGTACTACAGAGAGGCACCTTATAATTGGGCTGGAGTGGAACAGTTGCAACATCATCTTCAATGATAGTTAAGATCCTCATCTTCTCCCCTTGTGAATGTCTTCTGGAATGTGTCCTGCAGTAGAAAATAAATTGACATAACTTTTTTTTTTTTTTTTTAAATTACGTTACACCACAGAGTGACCCTAAACATGTGCTCATGTACGTTCACTTGAAAAGTAAAGGTGGTCATGTTTTTAAGCTTGTTCAAATTCAGCCATAGAACTAAAACTGATAAACAGAATACATCTCCCAATTTCCTGCACCTGTGCTGTTAGATGCCATATCAGAATTAAAGGGATAGTTTACCCAAAAATGAAAATTAGCCCATGATTTACTCACCCTCAAGTCTGCCACTATATCACTGCCCTTATAAAGCTTGGAAGAGCCAGGAATCGTTTTAATATAACTCCAAATGTATTTGTCTGAAAGAAGAATGCCATATACACCTAATGACTTCAGGGTGAGTAAATCATGGGCTAATTTTCATTTTTGGGTGAACTATTCCTTTAATATAGTTACACGTGGCACAACGTCATGGGGATCTGGTGAACAGGTGAAATTATATCAAGTGTGAGTGTATATGCTGGTGACACACATCTTCTTACCAGGCAAGTCTTCAGGATGTTTCCTGACTTTTCCCTCATAAACAAAGGTAGAGCTCTGAGAGTTGTAGCCTTTCTTTGACCAAGCACATTGTAGTTTCTGTGTCTGAAAGACAGAAAACAAATATGGAACAAGCTATGCATGTTATATCCAAAGAGAAGCATGGGAATTACCTTGAAAAGGAGATGGCAAAATTCAGCCTTTAACCAGAGAGATATGACCACATGCAAAATAATTACCTGATGATTAAGTTGGTCTAGGAGGATCTTCATCTCATCGTATACGCTCCACCACTTGTTTTGTACAATTAGATGTGTATTCATCTAACTAACAGAAAAAGGTGCTCTTCTGATTAGTTTGTGTAAACCTGTAATACTCAGCACAGACCCTGAAAAAAAAAAAAAAAAACATTGTTAAAACAGTAAGAATTAAGTGTAGGCCTACACGTTAATTCAGTTCTACTAACTAAAAATGATAAACTCACCTGATCTTTCAAAAACAAAGGCCACTGTTTTAGCACATCAGAGGTTCTTGTTGCTGTACTTATGTTCTTTAGTCTAAAAGGGACAAATACAACATAACAAAGATTCATATTAAACAAAAAAAAAAAAGTTACAGTAGGTTAATTTACATATAGTAAAAATACTACAGAAATGGAATAATCAAATGTGAAAAAAAATTAATTCATTTTTTCCTTAAAAATACAAAAGTTATTAAAGAGCAGTGAGCGATTTTGTCTTTCGTTGATTAACAGGAAGGACACTGACAGCGGCAGATAACATATTTTCACTTTAAACATTATTTAATATACAAAGCAAACATGCGTATTTTTAACATAATATTATATTGAATTATATTGCACTACTGTAGAATGCCTGAGCCTCAACCTAAGCATGTACAAATTGTCACTGACATTAGTATATAGGCCTATATAACAAATAAACTTGAAATTGAATTTAAATTGAATAGACTACTGTCACTTTAAGAGCTATTGCACAGATTTAACACTGAAACATCTGGATTTTACAACATTGTTTGTTCACTTAAGACATAGCCGACTGTATTTACATCTATTTTTTACAGTCTATGATTTACATGAATACTACACACACAGAGGGTTTTTTGAAATAATTGTGTGTATTTCACTATTAATTAGCAATAAGCCGTGAAAGATAACTGAATTCGCACTCACATTCTGTCTGAGATAAACAGCTCTCTTCTGTCTCAATCAGCGCAAGCACCAGATTTGAGTCTTTTTTAACGACTTACTGCGCTTAACATTTTAAACTTCGTGCACGTTCTTGTCTTTTCTCATTCAAGCATGTTTCCTCACTTTAACGTTAGGTGTCAATAGTTAGGCCTAAGTAAGTTAGCCATGTGCTACGCGGATAATCTCTAACAATAGACACTTATCGTCTCCACAGAAAATATCTTTTAACATAATACTATATTTTACCAACAGATATGTCTGCAATCAATGTAGCTTATTTTCATTCATAAAGCAAAATAAAACTTACCTCAGAGATGAATCCAGTCCCTTCGATAGCGTGGTTGAAGGAGGAAACCCCGTGTAACGTACATAGAGACAGACTGCGCATGCGCGATGGTGGGAAGTTAAACGTTCCAGCGCAGAAATCAAAACATTAAAGGAGCTGTATGTAAGAAATCTATTTCAATTAATCATAAAATGGCCCTGATGTGTCAATAGACATTAAGAAATCATGTTCATTTCAAATACTTATATCACTGACAACAGTAGTATGGCTAGGATATTGTCATTTAAAAAGTGGACTTGCAGCCCTCAACTGATGTTGATGTTGTCATTTTGTGTTTTGGCCTGACGCGCCTCCCTCCACCTATCTACCAATCACGAAGTCAGTAGTGTTTCGGGATCCGGGTTGCCAGCTTTGCTCTAACCTACCCTAACTCTAGTCGGATAAAAATGTCTAACGTTACTAAATCAAAAAGACCTCGTTATAATTCAGAAATTCGTCGTGACAAAGTCCGAAATAAAACCAGAATTTGTATTGGAGATGCTTTTGAAAGATGGAGACGGCTGAAAACGGAGAAGAATTTGAACACAGACACCAACGTTGCTAATTTTCTCCTGGACAGGTAAGATTCATCTATGCTTGACTAACTTGTACTTGTTGTCAATGGACATTTCATATATTCATGACAGTCGAACAAAGTTATGCATGTTCGTGCAAAGTAACGTAACATTAGCTCACATGGACGTATGCTAACATTAGCAATGCATTAGGAGCCCGTTTCTCTGTCATTATGCTGAGACGCTGAGGAAAACAACATTAGCACGCCCATTATGGCAATTTGAAACGTAATTGAGACAGAAGCCTAACTTTACCTCAGAAAAAATTATTCGTCATTCGTTCTTCACGTACAGTATATCGTGGACTAGTTACACATGCTGCAAGTTGACCTGTATGACCATTGAAGCAGCCTACGTTTCTGCTGAATCCTGCAGCTTATCTGGCAACCTCGAGTCAGGGGGTAGGGGGGAGGGGATACACCGCACTACAGTATTTTTAAAGTGATTGCAGTACCAGTTTTGGCCACAATCCTACATACGGTTCCTTTAAGTTTTCTCAACTTATTTTTTTGTGTTCATTGGACAAATAGTACTAAACATGCAGTTAAATAATTTTTATAAGTTAACTCAACATTGCGCTCAAACATTTGCCCACTCAACTTATAATCTTAAGGTGAGTAAACAATTTGCAAGTTGGATTTTTTACAGTGAGTGCATGTTCTGTGTTCAAAAGAACTTCACTTCACATCCACTAGCCCATATAGAAGTAAGGCCAACCAAGGTTGTTTTTGCCACACAATAAAACTTTTTAAAAGATAATTGCGACTTTTTATCACACAATTGCAAGTTTACATCTCACAATTCTGACTTTATTTCTCAGAATTGTGAGATACAAAGTCAGAATTGCGAGATATAAACTCACAATTGTGTGTTATAAAGTTAGAATTACAAGAAATAAACTCGCAATTCTGACTTTATAACACACAATTGTAAGTTTATATCTCGCAATTCTAACATCTTTTCTCAGAATTTTGAGATATAAACTCGCAATTGCAAGTTATAAAGTCCAATTCTAAGGATTTTTTTTCTTTCTCAGAATTGCTAGTTTATATCTCCCAATTCTGACTTTATAACATGCAATTGTAAGTTTATATCTCGCAATTCTAACAACCTTTCTCAGAATTTTGAGATATAAACTCGCAATTGCAAGTTATAAAGTCCAATTCTAAGGAAAAAAACGTCTCGGTTACTAATGTAACCCTCGTTCCCTGAAGGAGGGAACGGGAGACGTGACGTCGACGTGACGACGTAATTGGGATCGCCTTGAGAGACCAATCTACTTCGAGTGTATTAAAACGAGCCAATGCATATTGGCATGCGATAATTGCATCAGCTGCTCTGCTTGCAGCGCGAGCATATAACGAGCAGCAGGTGCGTCGCATATTGTTTTATGCTGAGGAGCCGAGACGTGTTCGGCCAAACAGCGATGGTCAGCAACGGTGGCGACGGGATGTTACGTCTCCCGTTCCCTCCTTCAGGGAATGAGGGTTACATTAGTAACTAGGGGTTGCACAGACTAGTCGAGTAGTCGAGAGATCGACTACTTCAACCACTACTCGGAGCTGTCGGAAACAATCGACTACTCGAGCGTGCAATAAGATCGTTTCATTTATTTCAATTCATTTATGGTCCATAAATGAATTGAAAATAGCGAACGTCACCAACAGACACCACATCAGATGAGTGGAAGTATTTCATCAAGGATGACAAAAATATTGTAATTTGCCAACTCTGTAAGGGGCCGTTCACATGTCGCGTCTAAAAACGAGTGGAAAGCGCGGCTGTGCCACTGTCTCCTTTCCACAAGTGCTTGCGCTCCCGTGGCGTCTTTCATTGCTATGCAACCACCATGAACCACGCTCTCTATGAAACCATACATTCATTTAAAATGGCGAACGTCACCAACAGACATCACACATCAGATGTGTGGAAGTATTTCACCAAGAATGACACAAATATAGTAATTTGCCAACTCTGTAAGACTACTTTAAAATACAACAGCAGTACGACAGCTATGCACAACCACCTACGACTGAAACATCCAACAACGGAGGCAAATGTTAGTGAGACGCACACCACGAAGCAAACAAGCATCGGTGAATTCTGTAAACGCCCGATAACAGATAAGAGAAAACAGGTAATTACAGATTTACTCGTGGATTTTATAGTGAAGGATATAAGACCACTCTCTGCAGTTTCAGGAGAGGGATTCAGGGGAATTATCAACTTCTTTGAACCCAGTTACACCGTTCCATCGAATGCTACACTCTGGAAAGTAATTGGCCACAAATACGACTCTCTAAAAGCGGACATTGCGCGTGAAATTAAAGGCAAGAACGTCTCCCTCACTACTGATCTCTGGACTTCTTGCACCATGGATCCATACATAACAATAACGGCTCACTACATCAATGAACTATGGGAGTTGAAATCAAGGGTGTTATGCACCACTATCATGCCAGGGAGACACACTGCCAACATTGCGCAGATGCTCTCAGAAACCATTAATGAGTGGGAGTTACGCATATTCTGCACAGTTCATGACAACGCAAACAATATGAACTTGGCCATGGAAATCTGTGAGGCCTTGCCCCACCACATTGGTTGCAGTGGACACACGTTACAGCTTGCAGTTAAGGCAGGTTTGGATTTACCTGTGGTCTCGAAGGCCATTGACGCTGCCAGGCGTGTCGTCAGTCACTTCCGTCACTCTTCAGTGGCGACTCGCACATTGAAAGCACGTCAGGAGCAGCTATCCATCAGAGGGAGAAAACTCCAAAGTGATTGTGCTACTAGATGGAATTCCACATTCGACATGTTGGATCGTCTTTACGAGCAGAGAATCCCAGTGCAAGCTGTACTCGCTGACGAAGCGGTAACTAATGTCCAGTATCGAAAAACTCTGGCAATAAAGTCATCTTGCTGGGATCTGATTGAGCAGCTGCTTCCCATACTGAGTCCGCTGGCTAAGGCGACAACAATCATGTGTGGAGAGCTGCACGTCGGCCTGTCCTTTCTATATCCAGTGCTTATCAATCTGACAGAAAACACTCTGCGGCCCAGCGCGGGTGATCACAAAGAGACACTTCGGAAACAGCTGGTTATGCGGTTTAAACTGGACTCTGAAACCGTAGCCAAATCTCTTCCTATTAGCGCGTGCATGTTGGATCCACGGTTTAAGCGTTTGCTGTTTCTACCAGAGAGAGCCAGAGAGGATGCCAAAGATCGTCTTGTCGAATTATTGCATGACAGTGAGACAACGCATTCAGAAACTTCAGGTGAGCTAATAATCCATAGTAAAGGTTTATTTTATATATATATATTTTTTTATAAACCACTTCTTTGCATATTTCACTGTTGCAACAGGTGAACAGGAGGTTGCCGCGGGCTGCAGTGCGACAACCAATGCGTTGCCCAGCGAGCATAAAAAAACAATACTCGAGGCTGATCTCGAGGAGCTCTTTGGATGTAACTACAAAAGCCGCAATCCTACGACAAAGCAGCCAACTACCAGTGAAGATGAGATTCAAGATTATTTTCAGATGCCTGACATTCCCACCATGGGGAATACTCTCGGATGGTGGGCATGTAATGAACGCCGGTTTCCTCGGCTATCCAAGCTGGCTAAATTGTATCTTGCTGTCCCTGCCACCAGTACACCAAGTGAAAGAGTTTTTTCCTTGGCCGGCAACACCGTCACAAGGCAAAGATCAAGCCTGCATCCCTCTCACGTCGATGCGCTTGTATTTCTAAATGCAAACCAGCGATCCACGAGCTCGACCAAAGACTGCGCGTGGCGGCGAGAGGACAATAGCGACGATGACTTGTGTTAGTCTATATAAAACTTTTAAGCCGATTGAAGTAAGATACTTCTTGTTATTACTGTTGAAAATTTGGTACATATAAAATACTAGTAAGATACTTCTTGTTATTACTGTTGAAAATTTGGTAATATAAAATGATTAAATTAAATGTACTCTGTGATAAAATTAACTGTTTTAACTGTTTTACTAATGTTTGAATTTGTTTTATCAATACAGTTTTGAATTTTTGAATGACGCGAATTTATTGTGTGTAGCCTTTACTTTCTATGAATTTTTCTGTTACTCGTAAATTTCTCTGTTACATGTCATAATTATAATGTTTTTGCATTACTTTATTGTTGCATTAGGCTAAGAAATTAATAAACATTTATTGATAAGAACATGTCTTTTCATTTACAGTAGCATGAACCACGAGTAGTCGAGTAACTCGAGTATTGTTTTGATAAGAAACCGACTAGCAGAAATCAGTAGTCGTGCAACCCCTATTAGTAACCGAGACGTTCCCTTTCAGTCACTCACGTTCGACATAACGTCGACGTGACGACGTAATTGGGATCCCTTGGAAAACGCCATGGTTGCTGCCACATCCATCGCCCTACGCAAGACTCTCAGACCCCCAATTGGCTGGGGCAGAAGATCTGCGTAGAGGTAGAGGGAGTTCAACTGCTGTTCCATTATACCCCACACAGAGGAACTCTTTGGATAACACTGGGAAAGCGTGCCTTTCCAGGGAAAGGATGCTGCGGAGCCACATCCTGCCCGAAGGGAGGTAACATGTGGAGAATACACATATGGACTGGCCGAAGGGGCAGTTCAACATATGGAATGTCACTGGGGTGGCTCCAGCCCGAAGGGGGAGGGCTAAACCGGACAGTGACGGCAGAGCAGACTCTGCCAAGGGAAAGACACAGGCTCACCGCAGGGAGCTGGTCGTGGAAGAATACACATATGGGATCTCCGCAGGGATCACACATATGGAACCCAGCCTAGCACAAGTTACACTAGCATACGAGCACTAGGCCTGGCGTCGGACGCTCCGCAACGTCCGACTGCTTAAGGGGTGCGGAGGAACTCCCAGGGTTCGCCAAGTGGGGAAATCGACTGGAGCAAAAAGCGCACGTATCCATTCCTAGGAAGGGAGTGGCGCAGCAAGCCGACACTAGAGCGGGAACTTCAGTGTTACCGGCTGGTTGAAGCGAGCACACAGGAAGAAACCAGCTCATCACGTAGGCTATAAAACCTAGCGAACGTGTTAGGTGTCGCCCAGCCCGCAGCTCTACAGATGTCTGTCAGCGAGGCGGCGTGTGCCAGTGCCCAGGAAGAAGCGACACCCCTAGTGGAGTGGGCTTTCAACCCGGGCGGGCAGGGCACGCCTTGGGCTTCGTAAGCCAAGGCGATGGCATCCACTATCCAGTGGGCCATCCTCTGCTTGGAGACAGCCTTTCCCTTCTGCTGGCCTCCGTAACAGACGAAGAGCTGATCTGAGGTCCTGAGGCTTTGCGTTCTGTCCATGTACAGACGCAGAGCGCAAACGGGACAGAGAAATGCCAGGGCTGGGTCTGCCTCCTCCGAAGGCAGCGCTTGCAGGTTCACTACCTGGTCCCGGAAGGGAGTGGTAGGAATCTTGGGCACGTATCTGGGCCGGGGTCTCAGGATCACGTGAGAGTTATCCGGGCCGAATTCTAGGCACGATTCGTTGACCGAAAATGCATGCAGGTCCCCTACCCTCTTGATAGAGGCCAATGCAACCAGGAGTACTGTCTTACAGGACAGGATTTTTAACTCAGCTGATTGCAGAGGCTCAAAGGGTGGTCTCTGAAGAGCCGAAAGGACCAGAGACAAATCCCAAGAGGGTATAGAGAGTGGGCGAGGAGGATTCAGTCTCCTCGCTCCCCTCAGGAACCTGACAATCAGGTCGTGCTTTCCCAAAGACTTATCATCAACAGCATCGTGATGTGCGGCAATAGCGGCAACATACACTTTAAGGGTGGAGGGAGACAGCCTTCACTCCAGCCCTTCTTGCAGAATGGAAAGCACGGCTCTGATCGAGCAAGATCGGGGGTTCTCCTCGTGAGAGGAGCACCAGTCAACGAACAGGTTCCACTTCAACACATAGAGGCGCCTCGTAGAGGGGGCTCTAGCGGAAGTGATGGTGTCAACTACCACAGGGGGTAGGTCACCTAGAACCTCCGCGTCCCATCCAGGGACCAGACATGGAGTTTCCAGAGGTCTGGACGTGGGTGCCATAGGGTGCCCCGTCTGTGAGAGAGCAGGTCCTCTCTCAGAGGGATGGGCCAGGGAGGGGCTGTCGCGAGGAGCACTAGTTCCGGGAACCAGGTCTGGTTGGGCCAATACAGCGCTACTAGCAAGACCTGCTCCTAGTCCTCCCTGACTTTGCACAAGGTCTGTGCAAGAAGGCTCACTGGGGGAAACGCATACTTGCGTAGGCCCCCGGGGCCAGCTGTGTGCCAGAGCCTCCGTGCCGAGGGTCCCCTCAGTCAGGGAATAGAACAACTGGTAGTGAGACGTGTCCGGGGCGGCAAACAGATCTACCTGTGCGGTCCCGAAGTGCCTGAAAATCAGCTGGACCGCGGGAGAATGGTGACTCCATCCAGCTGCACGGTTGAGCAGGCCCGGAATGTAAACGGCATGAAGCGACCTCAGATGCTTCTGACTCCAGAGGAGGAGATGGCGGGCGAGTTGTGACAGGCGGGAGTGTAGTCCACCTTGGCGGTTGATGTACGCAACGGTCGCAGTGCTGTCCGTACGGACCAGTACGTGCTTGTCTAGTAGCAGCGTTATGAAGCGGCTCAGCGCAAGACGTACTGCTAACAACTCGAGGCAGTTGATGTGCCAATGCAGTTGAGGCCCCGTCCACAGACCTGAAGCTGCATGCCCGTTGTACGTGGCCCCTCAGCCGGTGGCAGAGGCATCCGTGGAGACCACAGAGTGCCTGGACACTTGTTCCAGGGGAACACCTGCCACAGGAACAAAGGGTCCGACCACAAGCTGAGAGTTTGGTGACAGTGCGGAGTCACTTGGACCCGGCACGAGCCGCTCTGCCACGCCCATCTCGGGACTCGATCGTGGAGCCAGTGTTGGAGCGGCCTCATATGAAGCAATCCGAGCAGCGTAACCGCGGCTGCAGATGCCATATGCCCCAGGAGCCTCTGAAAAAGCTTCTGCGTCTGCGTTCTGCGTCTGAGCGTGCTCACACAGTTCAACACTGACTGGACACGGGCCTCGGTGAGGCGCGCTGTCATGTTGATCGAGTCCAACTCCATACCGAGAAAAGAGATCCTCTGCCCGGGGGTGAGTTTGCTCTTTTCCCAGTTGACCTGAAGCCCTAGGTGGCTGAGGTGACTGAGCACCATGTCCCTGTGTTCGCACAACTGCTCTCTCAACTGGGCCAGAATAAGCCAGTCGTCGAGGTAGTTGAGGATGCGAACACCACGCTCGCACATGGGAGCAATGGCTGCCTCCGCGACTTTCGTGAAGATGCGGGGCGACAGGGACAGCCCGAAGGGTAAGACTTTGTACTGATATGCCCGTCCCACGAACGCAAAGCGAAGAAACGGTCTGTGTCGAGGGAGAATCGAGACATGAAAGTACACGTCCTTCAGGTCGATCGCTGCAACCAATCTTGGGGACAGATGCATTTGAAAATGCGTTTCTGCTTAAGCATCTTGAACGGTAGCTTGTGAAGGGACCGGTTCAGGACACGCAGGTCCAAGATAGGTCATAACCCACCGCTTTTCTTGGGTACAATGAAGTACGGGCTGTAGAAGCTGGTCTTCATATCGGCTGGAGGGACCGGCTCAATTGCGTCCTTCGCCAGTAGGACTGCAATCTCTGCCCGGTGAAGGCCGGAGGATGCCGGGCGAACTGAATCGCATAGCCGAGTCTGATGGTACGGATGAGCCAGCGAGACGGGCTGGGAAGCGCTAGCCAGGCTCCCAGACACCGTAGAAGCGGGACCAATGGCACGACAGACGTACCTGAGGTGGGGCAGCACAGCGGAATGCAGGGACCTGACTCGGACGGCATAGCGGCCTGAAGTGGGGTCTGAGTGTGCAACACTAACCTGACTCCACCGATCGGCAGGAGATGAATGAGACGGCATAGGCGTGGCCTCGAGCCCATCAGGCTACCGCTGGCGAAGCAAGAGGGGGCAGAGGGTGGCAAGGCATAGCGTCGCACACTGCCAACCTCACTCTCTTGGGACCCAGAGATAGAGAAGCTGCTTTTGCTGAGAATGTGGTACCACTGGCTGAGACGCCAGCGGCAGAACAGTATGATTCAATAAAAGTTCTCTGCCCGGCCCTCCTCCGGGGAAGAGCAGCTGACTCTGGGTTGCCCGTCTCAGGTCACAGTAGAGCTGAAGCTCAGAAGTCTCAGAAGTCTCAGAAGCTCAACGTCACAGTAGAGCTGGCTGTGGCGGAGTTTTTATTTTATTTTATTTTCGCAGGGGAATGACATCCTTGGCGACAAACAGACTGAGGGCCCACCAGTGGAGCACATTGTGGCAAGCTTTTGGTTACCTCAGCCTGCTTTTGAACTGCGGAGAACCGCTGGGCAAAGTCTCCAACAGTGTCGCCGAAAGGCCACCTTGTGCGATGGAAGCATTGAAAAAGCGAACTTTGGCGATGTCTCACACCTCTCCAAGGTTTAGCCAGGGGGCGCTTCTGGACCACTAGGGTGGACATCATCCGGTCGAGGGCCAGCATTGTGACTTTAACACGGTCAGTCACCAGGCGCAGCTCAACCCCGACTCAGAACTACCCTCATGCATTATAACTGTTTGGTCACATGCAGGGACGAGGCGGTCTGCAGTAGCACTGCCGCCCCACCATTGAGGGTAGTGAGAGAGGAAAAACTTTCTGCAGCTTTTGGCACATTTGGCTTGCCATATTGGCACCAAAATGCTTCCATAATGCAAAAAGTTTTTCAGACACGTCCGGGAAAGCACGGGGGCGGGGTAAGGCGATTATGCGTCGCACTGCACCCCAGTGTAACCCGGGAAAGCATGGCTGTCAAGTCTGAATCTGATTCAGCATGAGCATGCACACCATTATAGTGGGAGCTCAGCATCATCTTCATTTCCAGAGTGTAACAGCCCTCTCTCTGATGCAGCGATCAACATCTAATCCTCCCCTGAAGCCCCGAATGAAATGCTAGGTCCATCATGAGAATGACCAGCATCCCATCCAGAAGCTGCCAGGCATGCGAGACAGTGAATGTGGCCATCAATTTGACGGCACACAGCATGCTGATCGCTCAACCTTAATGAAAAAGGCAAGACGAACAACGTGCTGACGTGACCACCCACAAACAGAGTCTCAACATGTTTGTGATGCGATAGAGGAGTGAGGGGCCCACACGGATTGGTTACCGGGCGGGGAAACCCTCACAATAATCTTCCGGTCACCCTGGCTATACGCAGAAATAGCCCTTTTCTGGAGCACCAGAAGAAGAACTAGATCGGGACATAACGAGGGGACTCCACCTCGTTAAGGCACTTGAGTCTCGACAGCGCATCTAGAGTGCCAAACGACACGGGCTGGGTTGCCGTGACAACCCGCGCTGTCAGCCGGCAGCTCGACGGCACACGGCACGCTGATCACTTAAACCTTAATGAGAAAGGCAAGACGAACAACGTGCCGACGTGGTTATGCTCTCAGAGAGAACATAAGCCACCCACAAGCATAGTTTCAGCACACTTCAAGCCCAGGCATGTGAAACAGTGATCGTGGCCGTCACATGAGGATAGGAAACGACCGCATCCAGAAACACACGTTTTGAATGACGTCTTGAAAAAGATAGCGGCCAGCGCTGTAACACCAACACCAGCTTGAAGAGGCGTTCTCCTGAAGAAGCAGACTCGTCTTCTTCTTTTGAAGTTTAACACTCTCAGAAGATTGTAGAGCAGGAACAGTAGAACCGCTCGGCTCCGAAGCGAAAGACAATATGCGACGCACCTGCTGCTCGTTATATGCTCGTGCTGCAAGCAGAGCAGCTGATGCAATTATCGCATGCCAATATGCATTGGCTCGTTTTAATACACTCAAAGTAGATTGGTCTCTCAAGGCGATCCCAATTACGTTGTCACGTTGACTTTACGTCGAACGTGAGCGACTGAAAGGGAACCCTTTTTTTTCTCAGAATTGCGAGTTTAAATCTCCCATTTCTGACTTTATAATACGCAATTGTGACTCTTGAAGAATAGCAAATTTTAAGAATCTATTTCAAATATGCATCCATACATAACATCACGGTAAAGAATATTGTATTTAGCTTTTAAGGTTCTGCTCAGCAAAGTTGCAATTCCTGTTTTCTCCTTATTGTCTTTAATGGCTCTTGGAGTCCCAGTTTCACTCAGACTGATGGGATTAGCACACGAATGATTCACTGAGAATCTCACCTTTTTTTCTGCAAATGGCTTTCGGAGCCCAAATGGCTCTTGGAGCCAAAGTCCCAGCTCCAGACGTTGAATCGTTAGGCTGATTGGATTAGCAATGCAATAGACTGTTATGCTGATTGAATTAGGATTGGCCAGACCCTCAGTCTAGGGTGTTACCTAAACCTGTTACATGCTTTGTTTGAATTTGTCTCCACCTGCAAAAGTCCCTCCTCCTAAAATGCCTATAAGACACCATGTAAAGTTATGTTACTTTAGACTGTTGGAAGAACTGCAGCAACGTACAGCGAAGTCCTCAATAAAGAATAACTTCTGCTTGAACGTGATCCCAACGTCTCCTGGTCTCTGCTTCGATGAAGGAAAAAGTTTCCAACACTCTATATCATGCAATTCTGACTTTATGGGCCCTATCTTGCACCCAGCGCAATTGACTTTGTACACCGACGCATGTATCATTCCTATTTTGCACCCGCGCAAAGCGCGTTTTTCCCTCCACAGAAGCACGTCGCTAAACTAGGGAATGAACTTGCGCTCCCTGGGCGGTTCAGCGCAAAAAAAGGAGGCGTGTTCAGGCGCAAACATTCCTTCATGCTATTTTGCAGGTTTAGAAAACAGTTGCGCCACTAACCAGGAAAAAATAGTTTAAAGTCAGTGGCGCGTTGCGCATGTTATTCATATGCTATTTTAAGGGCGCATGCTGGGCCATACTCAATGTAGCGTGTGCACAACGCGCATACACTTTGATTCTCTCATCTACACAGAAGCAGCAGTTCCCTTTCAAGGGAACTCGCGTTGCGTCGAGATTGACGCTAGGGGAACGCTTCGCGTGATGATGTCTTGAAGCACATGTAAAATCAGCCCAATGGCGTGGCGGAACGTCAGATGCGGGTGACGTCACGTACCAGGAAACTATAAAGCCTGCTTGAAAACCAGAGAACAACAGCTTCTGTGTCTTCAGTAGCGCTCTATGTGAAATCTGTCTTTGTCTATTTATTGTTGTCTTGTCACTGAAAGCAATTATGTCCAGCGAACAGTTCAGAATGTGTGTGCATCCCTGCCCGCGTTTTATTTCGGGTAGGGACACTCACGCTCTGTGCATTGTTTGTTTGGGAGAGGAGCATGCCCAGTCTGCACTCGAGGGTGCTGACTGTGCATTGCGAGGCGCTGTCCATGCGCTCGCTCCGATCCCGGCTAAGTTTCTTCCGGGAAGCTCGCGTCCCCCAGGGCTCGAGTCCCGCTGCTGCCGAGGCACAGCGGCGATCTCAGTCCTGGGGTTCGCAAATGGATCTATCAGCGGGGTCTGAGACGGGCTCTGCCCTATCTCAGCCCTTATCTGATAGACCCGATGTCACTCATCAGGGTTCGGAAGCACGCGCGGCGGTTTCTTCCACCCTGATGATGGCACAAACACTGCAATTATCCAGTTCTGAGGATCTGGATGTTGTTAGTGTTGAGGCTGAGTCTGAGGATGCCCCACCTCAGTCTCATGCGTTTTAAGAATTGCTGGAAGTAGTGACAAGAGCAGTCGATAGACTATGTATTGAGTGGCGGGACGTTCGTTCAAAAAATAAATAAATAATTTGACGAACGCTTTCTGCCCTCACGTGCACAACCACAACGCCGAAATCTGCCGGTTTTCCCCGATCTCCACACTGAGGTGTCGAGATCGTGGGAGATAAACAGGACGTTCGTTCAAAAAGCAAACTTGACGAACGCTTTCTGCCCTCACGTGCACACTCACAACGCCGAAATCTGCCGTTTTTCCCCGATCTCCACACTGAGGTGTCGAGATCGTGGGATAAGCCAGTTTCATATAGAGTTTTTAATTCACAAACTTCGAATTATTCTTCTATTTCTGGTTATAAAGAAAATGGTTATGGGGAGATGCCAAAGGTGGAAGAGATGCTTGCGAGCTATCTCTCCAGCGACGGCATCTTCCCTAAAAATTTCGGTATTGCCTAATAAGCCCCTCAGAGTTACATCTTCTCTGGGGGGCAGGGCTTATTCCGCGTCTGGTCAGGCTGCAGCATTTTTACACTCAATGTCTTTGCTGCAGGCTTATCAGGTGGAATTATTGGGAGATCTCAATGAGGGCGGGGGTATTGGCCCAGATGTGGTGTGTGAGCTCAATTTGAGCATCATTAAACACAGAGAAAAAAAAAAAATCTTTTTAATGGATTCTCTCCTTTCTACGTCTGGGTTATTTGGCAACGCTGTTTATACTGCAGTTGAGAAATTCCAAGAGGCTTCTAAACACGCTGCAGCGTTCCAAAAATTGCTCCCCCGTCGCTCACATCCTGAGGCTGCTGTGCGGGAACAGCCTCAGACTTCGAGCTCCCATAGGGCATCTAAAAAGCAGAGCGTTTCCTCCCGTGCTCCCCCGCAAAGATCTCGGGGACAGGGAGGACGTTCTCAACCCCAGCCTTCGAAGGGTAGAGCGGATCTGAGGACCGTTATTACCGCCAAGAAGGCTGTGGGAAAAAGATCCTGGCGCCCGAGGGCTCAGGACCATGAGGGTAGTCCCCCCCCCCCCCCCGAAGTAGAGCGGTTAACACCTCCTTTTACGGTGCCCGTCTCTCTTCGGTGCCCTCAGGGGACCATTCTGCCAACCATGCCACCTCCGGTGCTTCAGGGCGTAGCGGTCTCCGGCGAGCACATATCTCAAGGACCACCCGGAAACGTAGTGGCCTCGGGATGCCCGCCCCCTCTGAGGAGGGTGTTAGAGCAGTCTGTTCAGTCGTTCCCTGCCGGTGCGCCGTTACAGGGCGACGAACCGACTACTCAACAACAACAAAATCCAGAAGTCAGTCTCGAGAGACTGATACCTCTAGTAGAATCTTTGGCAGCGTGGAAGCTACTGCCAAATGTTTCTCGTTGGGTCCTGCAGACCGTAGGGAAAGGGTTCCAAATACAGTTTGGTTCTCGCCCACCTCGGTTTATGGGGGTCCTACCCACCGTGGTGGACCCCGAGCAGGTTCTGGTTATGGAACAAGAAGTGAACACTCTGTTAGAGAAGGGGGCCATAGAATATGTACCTCCCTCCAACAGGGAAACCGGGTTTTACAGTCGGTATTTCACAGTTCCAAAAAAAGGACGGGGGATTGCGTCCCATTTTAGATCTTCGAGTTCTGAATGAGTCAGTCATGCAGCTCAAGTTCAAAATGTTGACTTTGAGACAAATCGTGCCACAAATCAGGTCCGAGGACTGGTTCGTCACGATAGATCTCAAGGATGCATATTTCCATATTTCCATCCGTCCATGTCACTGGAAGTTCCTGAGGTTTGCTTTCGGGGGCAAAGCAAATCGAGTTCTTCCATTTGGTCTAGCTTTATCACCCCGCACTTTCACCAAATGCGTGGATGCAGCTCTGGCGCCCTTGCGCCTTCAGGGTATTCGCATCATGAACTACATCGACGATTGGTTGATTTTAGCTCAGTCGCATCAGTTGGCGATTCGGCATCGAGATGTCGTCCTCGCCCATATGAAAGAGCTGGGGTTATGGCTGAACGCCAAGAAGAGTGTGCTTTCTCCATTTCAGAGGACCACTTTTTTAGGCGTGGTTTGGGACTCAGTGTCGATGCAGGCGCGCCTGTCACCGCCACGTATAGAGTCCATCCTTGCAGCTGTGAAAAATGTAAAGCTAGGCCAGCTACTCACTGTCAAACAGTTCCAGAGACTGGTGGGTCTCATGGCAGCAGCTTCCAATGTGATACCTTTTGGACTGCTGCACATGAGGCCCCTGCAGTGGTGGCTCAGGACCAGGGGGTTTTCCCCAAGGGGCAACCCATTTCACACAATCAAGGTCACGCGGCGATGCCTACGTGCCTTGGCTATGTGGAAGAAACCTTGGTTCCTGTCCCAAGGCCCAGTGCTGGGAGCTCCTCGTCGTCGCAAACTGCTAACGACGGATGCTTCCCTCACGGGCTGGGGAGCGATTCTAGAGGGTCGCTCATCTCAAGGTCTGTGGGAAGACCATCATCGATCATGGCATATCAATTGCCTAGAGATGTTAGCTGTCTTCCGGGCTCTGAGGAGCTTTATCACAGATCTCAGGGGACACCATGTGCTAGTACAATCGGACAACACTTCGGTAGTCGCCTATATCAATCACCAAGGGGGTTTGCGCTCGTGCCCATTATGCAATCTGGCACGCCATATCCTCTTGTGGTCCCAGGGGAAGTTGCTGTCACTCAGGGCAGCCTACATCCCCGGGGTCCAGAATATAGGAGCAGACACTCTGTCGAGACGGGCTGAGGCCCGGGGAATGGAGGCTCCACCCCGAGGTGGTGGAGCTGATATGGAGGGAGTTTGGCCAAGCACAAGTGGATCTGTTTGCGTCTCGAGAGACGTCTCACTGTCCACTTTGGTTCTCCCTCACGCATCCAGCTCCTCCTGGACTGGATGCCATGGTGCAGACATGGCCGAGGCTACGTCTGTACGTTTTTCCCCCAGTTGCTCTGCTCCCGGGAGTTCTGGAAAGAGTTCGCAGGGACCGGGTTTGCCTGCTTCTTTTAGCCCCGCGCTGGCTGGGCAGAGTATGGTTTCCCGATCTTGTGTCTCTCCTCGACGGGCCTCCTCTGGAGCTACCTGTCAGGAGGGACCTTCTGTCCCAAGCAGAGGGCTCGATAGTTCACCCTCGACCAGAACTGTGGAACCTGTGGGCTTGGCCTCTGAGGGGGCCCAGCTCATAGAGTCAGGTCTCTCAACCGAGGTTGTTGAGACCATTCTACAGTCCAGAGCTCCCTCCACGAGGAAACTTTATGCCCTGAAGTGGAGAGTATTCACTTCATGGTGTAGTGACCGTCGGTTGGACCCAGTTAACTGCCCATTTGGTACAGTGCTGGAGTTCCTGCAGTATCGGTCCACTGCAGGTCTGACCCCGTCCACTTTAAAGGTTTATGTGGCGGCCTAGGTGCTTACCACATTCCTTTGGGTGGAAGGTCTGTGGGGAAAGACCCTCTGGTATCTCGTTTCCTTCGTGGCACCTGGAGGCTGAGGCCTGCAGTTCGCTCTAGGGTGCCACCGTGGGATTTGTCCATTGCGCTGCAAGGCCTTTCCCTGGCCCCCTTTGAGCCTATTTGGGAGGTTCCTAGAAGTTCTTAACTTTGAAAGCTATGTTCCTTCTAGCCATTTCTTCTCTTTAGAGTGGCCAGACCTATTGTACTGCAGGCCTTCTGTCCTCCTCCCTTCTACCAGGAGACTATAATTTGCTTTGCCCAGTCCGGGCGTTAGACGCTTATGTCCACAGAGCTGCAACCTGTGGCGTAAAAGTGATCAATTATTTGTGTGCTTTGGGTCCCCTAACTCGGGATCTCCAGTGTCTAAGCAAAGGATAAGCAAGTGGGTGGTTGAGGCCATCTCACTTGCTTATGAGGCGGCCGGGCAGCCTTCTCCAAATTATGGCTATCCGGTCCCTCTCTACTAGGAGTTACCTTTCAGGACGTTTGTGTTGCGGCAGGCTGGTCCTCACCGCACACCTTCGTCAGGTTCTACTCTTTGGATTTGGACTCTACACCAGGGTCTCATGTTCTTTCTTCCTAGTGCTGCTCTTCATGATTTCACACAGGACAGACATTTGTAGCTATGGTGGCGTTGGTATAGACGTTCCCCTAGCGTCAATCTCGACGCAACGCGAGTTCCCTTGAAAGGGAACGCCTCGGTTACGACTGTAACCTCGGTTGCCTGAAGAGGGAACGAGCGTTGCGTCACCTTGCCATATCTCCTTCATGCCTGTCAGCGGCTACTTCAGACTTTTCGAAGCTGTTGTTCTCTGGTTTTCAAGCAGGCTTTATAGTTTCCTGGTACGTGACGTCACCCGCATCTGACGTTCCGCCACGCCATTGGGCTGATTTTACATGTGCTTCAAGACATCATCACGCGAAGCGTTCCCCTAGCGTCAATCTCGACGCAACGCTCGTTCCCTCTTCAGGGAACCGAGGTTACAGTCGTAACCGAGGCGTTTTCATTTTTGCAAATCATACATTATTACGATAGATAGATAGATAGATAGATAGATAGACAGACAATTTATTATAAAAGCATACATCTAGCTTACACATTTACCCAAATTCTCATACGCCTTTTTAACCGAATTTAATTTGGGTGGGTTTCTCCATCCCCAACGTCCCTGACGAGAGCGTTGCTCTCCTTGGCTGTGAACCGATCCTGGCGCGCGCCTGGCAAATCCGCCGTTATAATAGGAATCCGCTTTAGAACAAGCGCGTCTGCTCTTAAAGGGAATGTGAGATGACGCTCTGATTGGTTTATTTCACACCTACCACACCTATGAATAATGAAGCTACTTCAGACCAACCCATTTTAGATTTGCGCCTGGCGCAAGAGTCATTTATCCCGCCGGGAAAATAGCAACAGCGCCAAGACCCGCCCACAAAGTTACTTGCGCTTTGCGCTTTGACACTTGCGTTTCAGATCGTTAAAATAGGGCCCTATATCTCCCAATTGCGTGTTATATAGTCAGAATTCCGAGATATAAACATCCAATTCTGAGAAAAAAAAGACTCGCGATTGTGAGTTTATATCACAAATCTGACGTTATAACTCGCAATTGTGACTTTATATCACGCAACTCTGAGATAAAACTCAGAATTGTGAGATAAAAAGTCGCAATTACCTTTATAACTTTTTGTTCTGTGGCGGAAACAAGCTCACTCACATTGTATCGATGTGATAAGAGTCACACTTGGGAGCCACAAACACCTCTGATTACTTCAGAGAAGGTCAATGAAAATTGGCGAGTGGAATTTACATGCCACTTCTTTCAGATTTGTTCTTCGGAGCCAGTCTCCCCACCTATGCACAAATAAGTGCAGGGAAGTTCCCCTGGATGCTCCGACTGCGATCTAAAGGAGTAAAATACTCTAAAAGAGCAAACAGCATCTTTTTAAAGATTTCCACCCATGTATTTCTGAATGTGGTCGTCATCTTTGTCCCTCGGAAGGCCAAGATCTGTGCATCAACTGTTTGGGCCGTGAGGCAGCGTTGTAAGAGTATGGCCATGGGGACGTTGTGGTACTTGTTCTTTTGTGGATGAGTTTAATTTCTCATTAAGGACTCGTGACGAGGATGAGTTATCAATCACAGCATCAGAGGGTATGCTTGTGCCTTCAGAGCCAGATGACTTGATTGGACTTGTTGGGTCTGGTGTGGTGGCTCAGACTGAGGCTAACATTCTTGCCCGGGCTGCCGCGAGCATCAGGCCAGAGAGGAATCCTCAGCCCTCTCCTAAGCATTCACAGCTAGATTATTGGTTTCTGGGCACAGAGCCAGACTCACATCCGCTTATTGTGATTTGATTTAATGTTGACTCATTTGGATAAATATTAGGTACTCAAGATAGGCATTCATTTTTCTCAAGAAAAAAACAACTCACCTAATGCTGTAAACATAGACAGCCCTATCAGCTGGTAGTATTATTTAAGGTTAAAAATAACTCAAATTAAATATAATGCGTTTTTTTTTATTATAATAACAACTTTATTTATTGATATACGTAAAAATGTAATAAATATGTAATATAGAACACATATTTAGCAAAATAGTCTCTATAGCTCTTTTTTTCTTGCCAACTACGTGCTATAGCCTATATTATGTTCATTAATGGCTTTTCTGAGGTAAATGTAACATAATTGTTCTCCAGCTGTGTTATTGACCTCTTCACACTGATAAAAAACAATGATTGATCGATATTATGAGGAGTATACATTTCGGTAAGTTGTAGCCTACTACTGTCTTTCAACAGTGTTTGTGTTTTTTTACTATAGAGATGACCGGTTCACGTGCGCTAGGGATCTGTCACGTAACATTTACAAGCGCCAAAACAGTATTTATTGTTTGAATTTCGTAATAAAATTGACAGAATCTGAAAGTTGAGATTCTTTTATATCATAAAGTAACCTGCTCTGTCTAGTCTGTCGGTCTCCGTGTCCCCTTTGCTTTGCGATTTTTCTGTGAGTGAGAAAATGGATGTGTGGCGTGAGAGCGTGTGAAAAGTGTCAATTGCGTGTGTCTCACGGTGAATGCGTGAGAGTTGGCAGCTCTGTCAGTTATTTCTCTCCAACTTCCGACTTTTCGGCTATTTTTTGTAGCTGGATATATATCATTTGTTGCGTCTAAATATGAATGAGGATACGGTTATTGATAAATCGATTTGTTATTGTTGTTCTTATCATTTAGGGGGGCTTAGGAACATTTTGGGGTAGCTTCAGCCCCCCTAAAATAGGCCTAACGACCTTTATTAAGGGAGTATGGATATATAAACAGTTTCAATATATTGGAATTAAATGCATTTTATTTATATTTCAAGTTTTTACTGCAAATGTCACGTCCACGCTGGAATTGACATCACTTGATTACATTGTATTACCATGATGCCATGACTTGACAAAATTGATCTGCTGCTGCAGCGGCGGCCAGCAGCTCGTGAGTTTTTTTTTGTTTTTTTTTCAAGGCAGTAACGTTAGAATGTTCTGGAACTTTTGCGCGCTTCCACATCCCGCGCAACTACGGATCTCCCAGGAACATTCATTATATATTGCGTACATTTATCCGTGTCGGAGTTCTGAGTAGTAGGCTAGCCTTCCTAGATGTGCATGGCATGCGCGAGCGGTGCGCGATCATGGTTGACTGACAACGAGATTAAGCAGCTGAACAAGAATACGGCCGTGTTCCGATTGTTCTCATCTCAGCTCCACCGAGACAAAATAGACATGCCATTTATTTATAATCAGAAATATGTTTTCAAAAGCATCACTTTCATAAAATTTTATGTGACATAATTTCCAGTAGGCAACTGACTACAAACAGGCACATCAGGACACAAACGAGCAGGCTTATGTGCCGGGGCTGAGCCCCGGAGAGCCCCGGCCCAATTTAACCACTGCTTAAGGTGATTAGTATGCAATTACAGAGAAACTACCAGGGAAAAAAACACCACTGTTAAATATCAACTCAACAAAGTACTGTGTACTTGTTACCTGTTTAGGTTGGTAATAACTCAGATTTAATTGTGTACTTCCTCAGAATGTAGGCAGCCAAGTTTTAGAAACACCTCCAGTATTACCCATCAATTCAAGTTAGGTTTGTAGTTAACAAGTAACAGTAAACAAAGGCGATCGCTATCTGCCCCGAACTATTCATTATCCGCGTGCTGCTCATAGACAGTATAAGGTGCTGCTGCTGTTGTTGTTGTCTTTAGATACAGGAAGAAGAATCGGAAATGACGCATATTGCGTCTTAAGGTTGTCCGTACGTCAAGACGCTAACCGTGCGTCGCCGTTTACATCGGGATATTGCCAATTGATTAAAAATTCCATGTATACAGGAGTAACTCTCTCTACTCACGCATGTAAACAGGTTATTCCGAATGTTTCAGAAACCCAAATAGGGACCTTAACCCGACCATAACCCGAATATTGACAGCTTGTAAACGTAGTCAATGAGTTCACAACTCATGTGTTGGAACAAAAAGTCTTTTGTTAGTCTTGTTTAGTCTTTTTTGTTGAAAAAGACTAAACTTGAAGTTATAATTCAGAGTTAAAATGTCTTATATTCAAATGCAAATGATAAAGATATAAGAAAAAATGCATAGCATTATTTGTGAACCAAACCTGTGATATTATTTTTCTGAGTAACATGAATGAGATTTGAGAGCATGAGGGAAGATTTTCAGAGAATAACTGATTTTAAAAAAACACAAGTACACAGTCAAACAATACAATTTCACACAGAGAAAGTTCATAGTAATAAAGTACTTGCATGTGGTGCAGGTAACTTACTGTAATTCAATGTTGCCACTGAAATGTTCAGATTATTTTAGAAATGTAATGGTTGTTCTGGGGAAACAAAAGAACAAAGCTGATTATTCACAACATAATATTTATTGACCAGTAAATGGCTTTAAAATGGTATTTGAGAGAATGAAGGCATCTGTAGTAGCCTAAGTAAAGCTAGGCTAAACAAAAACAGACCAAACTATATTAACCTGCTTTTGTTATTCATGACAAACGCCAATGAGGACAGCAGAAATCAGCTAAATTAGTTAGGCTATATCAGCAATTTGAAGACACAGTTGTACAGAATATGTTGAATTGAATGACTAAATCAATCTAATGAATCTAATTGAATGACTAAATCAAGACAATAAGTCAATAATTTCCATTTGTTCATTAGATCAACGTAGTTAGCATCGCGGCTAAAACCTTCATACCAGATACTGTGCAATAAACGAGTGGTAAACACTGTAAAAACGTAGTAATGTATAATAAATTTAGTTTATATATATATATATGTGTGTGTTAGAATATATAGTGAGTAGACTCTGTATTTATATTTATTTGGCGAGTTTACAAACCTTGTAACGGAGAGCCGAACAAACGGCGGAAGCTTTGATGAGAGGAGCCGTTACTTTCAAACCCGATGACGTCGATCAGCTGAGCTTTGTTGCGCGCGAGCAGCGCGAGCATCACTGAAGCGACGACAGCAGAGGAATAGCAGCAGTTTCGTGACAGAATAAAACTTCTCTCCTCCTGGTTCTTCTTCTTCATATTATTATTATTATTATTATTATTATTATTATTATTATTATTATTATTATTATTATTATTATTTAGTGTTGTTGTTTAAGGTTTAAATTACTTAATAAAATAGGCCTATACTAAATAAGTGTGAGCTACCCAAGTGAAAAAGACGTAGTATTGTAGCTAGGTGTACTAAAAACACACTCAAGTACATTTTTAATACATTTAATAGTACGTCTTTTTCACCTGGGTATGTATACAGAATCAAACTTAAGTAGCCTATAATAATAGTAATAGGATAATAATAATCTTATTCTGGCCTCACTGAACCATTGGGTTCCTCCAGATGCTGGCTTTAACATAAGAGATCTTCCAGGAACCACTTAAATGTTAAAAGATCTTCCAATAACCCTTTTATCGCATTCAAGTTCCTCTATTTTCCCCCAAAGCACTTCAAGGTCTCATGTAATGAAAAGGTGACTCCAGAACCTCTCAACTAAATACAAAGTGCTTGAAGGATCCCATAAGTTCCAGCAAGAACCTCAAAGATTGTCAATGCTCCTCCAGTAACCCTACTATAGGAGAAATAGCTTTGAGGCACCTAAATTACATTTTGAAGTTCCTTGAGTATCCGACAGGATATTTGAGGCTCCTTTAGTTTTTACAGTGTGGAAAAGGGAATGATCAGATTATATGGTACAATTCCGGTAATACCATGGAAATAAACAAGGCTTCATTTTACAGTACAGTTACACTTTACTTACCGAGTAAATTGTCATGTTTTCCTTGGTAACATTGCAGGACATACGAGGTAAAAAATTGTGACTATATGGAAAAGGGAATGATCAGGTTATATGGTACAATTCCGGTAATACCATGGAAATAAACAAGGCTTCATTTTACAGTACAGTTGCACTTTACTGAGTAAATTGTAAAAACATCTGCAAGAACATACCCAGTATTTAAGATGTGCCATGACATTAGGGAAAACTGTTCCTGCGGGGTAGTTACCAGGTAAGTGTAAGGTAAATTATTTGATAAACCCTCTATATATGGGTGTAGCAATGAACAACAACTATGTAAGACAAGTGTAGCGGGTCCCGGCTAGGTCTCCGCTGGCAGATATATATATAATCCTCTCCTAGGAGTGCTCTGGATATATATTAAATATTAAAGAGAAATCAGTGACGCAGGAACACAGTTGCACATTCTCCATTGACTTGGATTATGAGCTCATCTTGCTCTGCGCATCGCTAAATGTCCCCGTGTGACGCTACTCGCGATTACTGCCACCCTGTGTCCATTTTAGGAAATGCATGTCATTGTGTGCTTTTTCCGTACCCTCTCATTAATATTCAATTATATAAATCAGAATAAAATAAAATACTATTGCAATAACAAAAGAAACAAAAAGTAATAATCTCAACAAAACTTATTTTGTGAGTGTCACATCCACCCCGACAAACAAAAATGGCTCCCGACATTTTCCCATGAAAACAAAACTAAAACTCCTACTGTATTTGTTTTCTAGTAAACGTGTGTAGTAACGGGCATGTAATATGTATAAGGCATGTACATATGAGGTGTATAAGCAGTAGGTAAAATGAACTGGCTATGCATAAGTGGCATGAAAGGTAGGGGGGGTGAGGTAGACTGTGAGGAAATGGACTCTACATGGGTTTGTAATGAGGGTTGGCCCAGTGACTCATAAGTGAATATCGGCCTCTGCCTTCTCTCTCTGGCCGACCTCCTAACCTCTCTGTGTCTCTCTTCTGCAGGCCAAGTCATAGTAGAGGGAGAACTCGGTCTTTCCTCTTGTACTTGCTCCTCATGTCCATTTGTCTCTTCAAGCTGAGATAGGTAAGTATTCTCAAGTTGTTCACTTGTCTGTGATTCCTCTCCCACTACTTCCACTTCTCTATCCGTTGAGCTTTGTTTATCCTCTTTTTCAGGAATGTTTTGTTCATGCTCTCTTTCAGATAAGTTTGTCTCACCCGTGTGTATGTAGTCTCTTACAGGTGTCTCTCGTCCATCTGGTAAGTATGCGTCCATTGGTTCGGTTTCCCTCATCAGTAATGTATCTGGACATTCTTTGTGGGTCATGGTCGGTTTCTTTGGAGCCCGAACAGGCACTGTTGTAGGAGATGACTTTGACACCGTACTTTGCTCTCTCCCTGAGGCTGCTGATCTGTCATGTCCAACTTGATCATTTTCCTTCCTGACTACAGGTGTTCTCAGCCAATAACCTCCTGTCCACTCATCCTCCTCATCAGTGTCCGATATCCCATCCTTGTCAGCAGAGTTTACCCTCTGTTGAGGCTGCTTTTGCCTCTGATGGGGGGTTACCACAGAATCAGCTGGCTGTGCTGGGTTCTCAACAGGCAAGTCATTCACTAACAGCAGCAAGTTTCTGTGTATGGTTCTGTTCCTTGCATTTGGGTCTCCCTCAGGATGGATGACATATACCGGATTGTCTGAGATTTGCTCCTTCACCACATAGATCCTCTTCTCCCAGTATGAACGTAGCTTGCCGGGTCCACCTCGCTCACCCATGTTTCGGACCAGTACTCGATCTCCTGGTTTGAGGACCACGCCCCTCACCTTTTGATCATAGTAGGACTTGTTCTTTGCACTTGATGACAGGCTGGATTTGTTTGCAATCTTATACGCTTCTGTCATCCTTTTTGACCATTTATCCACATATCCTTTGTGTGTCACTGATTTGTTGTTTCCCAATAATCCAAACAAGAGATCCACGGGGACACGGGGGTGTTGCCCATACAGCAGGTAATGAGGTGAGTATCCGGTGGACTCGTGGCGAGTACAGTTATATGCATGTATCATTTGTGGCAAATGTTCTTTCCATCTCTCCTTTTCTCTGTCTGTCAATGTCCGTAACATTTGCCGCAGTGTACGGTTGAACCTCTCAGCAGGGTTACACTGTGGGTGGTATGGAGATGTTCGTGAGTGTCCGACCCCTGACAGCCGTCCACAGATTGTTCTCGAACTCACGTCCTTGATCATGGTGGAGACGATTAGGATAACCCAGACGAGGTATATAGTCATTGTATATCCGTTCAGCTGCAGTTTGTCCTGATTTGTTTTTGGTGGGGTAAGCCTGGGCAAATCTGGTAAAGTGGTCTATTACTACCAGAATGTACTCATAGCCTCCTTTGCTTTTCTCCAGATGTAGGTAGTCTATGCAAACCAGATCAAGAGGGGAAGTAGAAGTCAGACCACCCATTGGCGCACGCACATGTGTGGTGGGTTTCTTTTGCTTTATACAGCTGCATTTCCTGGTGACATACTCCTCTATACACCTCTTCATGTGTGGCCAATAGAAACATTCTCTGGCGAGATGAAGCACACGTTCAGTGCCAACGTGTCCCATGTTGTCATGGAGATGCTTTAGGGCAACCGACCGATACTTGGTAGGTAAGACTAACTGTTTTCTCTCTGATGTTTGGCGGTACAGGACTCCATTCTCCACATGTAGTTGATTCCACTCATGAAGAAGCTTGCGAGTGAGCCCACTCACTGAACTTCTTACCTCATCAGTAGGAACATTATTTGCCTCCTTCAATCTCATTATTTCCCCTATTCCAGGGTCCTCTCGTTGGGCTTTTGCCAGCTCTTCGTGGCTTATTTCGGGCAAGAGTGAATGAGGCTGTGGTATCACATCAGCAGAGGAGGTGTAAAGTGCAGCTATCCATGCTACATCTTTCTTTTGGGCTGCTCGACCCCCTTCCCAAGTCGCATGCAGCACATCCTGAGACAGCTCCTCTCGTGCATGTAGCTACATAGTTGTCAATATCGAGTGGGATGCGTGAGAGCGTGTCGGCATCTATATTGCTTTTCCCAGGTCTGTATTTAATATTGAAGTGGAACTCTGACAATTCTCCAACCCAGCGATGTCCAACTGCATTGAGTTTCGCAGTGCTCATGACATAAGTAAGCGGATTGTTGTCAGTGTAAATGGTGAAATGTGGAGCATAGAAGAGATAGTCTCTAAATTTCTCACACACTGCCCACTTCAGAGCAAGGAACTCGAGTTTTCCACTGTGGAGTCGGTAGTTCCTTTCCGCAGGTGTCAGAGTTCGTGATCCATATCCAATGACTCGCATTTTTCCACACTGTCGCTGATAGAGGATTGCTCCGAGCCCTTTCTCCGATGCATCCGTGTGTAGGACGAATGGCTCCTCGAAGTTGGGGTATGCGAGGACTGGGGGGTTGGTCAGCATACTGACAAGCCTTTCCAAGGTGCTTTGGTGATCAGCCTTCCATATGATGGGTGTTTTGGACGGAAGTTGTGGACCCTTGGACTTGCTGTGACGTGGAAGGGGTTGGGGCATGAAGGATTTAACTTGGAGCAGCTCATACAATGGCTTTGCTATTTTAGCAAAGTCCTGCATGTAGGAGCGGTAATAACTCAGGAAGCCGAGAACCCGTCGGAGGTCACCAACTGTTTGGGGCGCTTTGGTTTTTAAAGCCATCACTGCCTCTAGGTCTTTGGGGTCAATTCAAACTCCCTCGGCCGACACCAAGCGTCCAACATAGCGAACCTCCTTCCGAAACATCTCACACTTTTCTGGCCGTAGCTTCACCCCATGATTCTGCAGTGCTTGGAGGACCTTGCGAATCACCTCCACGTGGTCTCTGAAAGATCTGGAGTAGCACAGTAGGTCATCCAGGTACGGGATGCAGTACTCGTCTCTCAGAGAGCCTGACATCTCCTCCATGCTCCTTTGAAAAGCTGCAGGTGCATTGGAAAGTCCAAACGGGATTCGTATCCATTCGTAAAGCCCCCAGGGAGTGATGAAGGCAGTGAGATGGCGTGATCCTTCTGCTATAAACCCCTGGTGGTAAGCTTTACCTTGGTCCAGTATGCTGAACATTGAGTACCCACCTAGCGTGTCTATCAAATCCTGTATTCGCGGCAGAGGATGTCTGTCGGGTATGTTTTTTTGATTTAGGAGACGATACTCTATACAGAGACGGAGAGTGCCGTCCTTCTTCCGCACACATACAACTGGGGCAGAATAGGAAGACTTAGATTTCACTATCCAACCCTTTACAAGAAGATCTTGAATGTAATCTTTTACTTCTTTAAACAGTGGTTTGGGAATGGATGTGTACGCTCTCTGCACAGGAATATCGTCATTGAGATTGATCACCATTTGCAGATTTGGAATACAGCCAAGGTCATTTCCATCCCTTGCAAAGGCATTTGACTCCTCACGAAGCATCTTCCTAGCAGCCTCTTGCTGTTCTTCCTCCAGATGGTCGAGGTTTACAGGTGGGTCCCACAGAGGTGGATCTGAGTTGCTGACCTGAGTGGTGGTGACCTGACTGACAGTCGCTGCAGGCTGTGATTTGTCCAGGATATCTGCCTCCACAACATTTTCAGCACGCTGC
The DNA here is from genome assembly GCF_949319135.1 of Squalius cephalus. Classification (NCBI taxonomy): domain Eukaryota; kingdom Metazoa; phylum Chordata; class Actinopteri; order Cypriniformes; family Leuciscidae; genus Squalius; species Squalius cephalus. Next base: position 32,202,339 of record NC_137131.1, read on the forward strand.
AGGATCCCTAGAGCTGTTTTACGTGGTATTGTGATCTCATGATTGGTGTTATTACCAATTGGAATGGTGACATAAGGCTTTTGTTGGGTTCTGGATTTCAAACAAACCTGGCCCTGCATCCCACTGTCCAGGCGGTAGGCTGTCCTCATCCGTCTCGAACAACACTAATCGGGTAGAGGCATCCATGTTTGATGGAACCCGACACCTCACCCACAACACTTGACCAGCTGGGAGCACGATATCCTTGGCACCTGTTCTTAAGCGTCCCCTCTGCATAACTGGCTTTGCTGTCTGAATAAAGTGGACGAGAGCTTCAGCTGTTTCTTTGGGAACAGATATGGCATTGCTAAGAAGGCTAGCAAGTACTGGCACTAGTCTCTCTGGTTTGCCACAAATTAGCACTTCCAAAACATTAAAGCCAATCAATGGTTTATCCATGGGGTAGCTGCTGATGAGGAATGGGACACTAATGGACAGGTTGGGGTCCAAATTCCCTGGCAAGTTCACTGTAATCGCTACCCACCCTTCATAGGGAATGAGACTACCATTTGCTGCAATAACCTTCAATTCCTCCTCCCCTAGGATCTCTGAAACTGAGTGAATACTGATGTCAGATAGGTACTCTTCTTTCCAGGCACGGCTGACTATACTGACTTGTGACCCAGAGTCGAGCAAAGAAGTGACTGCTAAACCATTTAGATAGCTCTGAACTAGGGCCTTTTTCCCAATTAGGCTAGCAACCGCTCTAGCTTTAGCTACACGTGGTGACTGGGGAGGGAGCTGAGCTACTTGGTTACAGTGACTTAATGTGCTTCTCGTTACTGGGGTTGAGGGTGAGGAGGGGCGTGTTTTGTCATTGTTGACCTCACTTTCTGGTTGGGACTTATCTCCAGACCCGGCCACTAGATGTCCCTCTCCAGTGCCCGGTTGGAGTTTCCCTGTCTCTTTGGTCGTTTTAAACAGCCTGCTGCACGGTGTCCTTCCTCCCCGCATGTGAAACAGTGTTTACAGTCTTGTCTGTCTTGTTCCACGCAGCTTAGACAACCATAGGGTTTTCCACGTTTTGATGGTGTCCTATTTTGACTGGACTGACGCCCATTGTGAGTTAGCTGTTGTTGGTTTTGTTTTTGCATGGTCTCAACCAGTCTGGTGAGCTCCTCTACTTTGGTCGTGAGCTCTCTCAAAGAATCTGGTTTTGTTTGCTTTGATTTGGACTCTACACTCTCCGACTTTGTGCTAGATGTCTTTACCACATCCGACTCAAGCTGTGCGCTGTGCGCATTCGTTACAGTCTGTCGGTGGGATGAGCCAAGTCTTTTCATTCTCTCGTTTTCTTCACTAGTGATTTTCATCACATGACGCAGAATCATCTCATCAGTGACGTTTGTCAACAAAGGTTTGAGCTCTCTGCGTATGTCAGTGTGTTTGTGTTCAAAGCCTTGGTACACTGTATGTAAGAAAACATCTTGCACTGTAGCTGTAGAGTATTTAATGTTAGTGTCAGCCAGTCTTGATGTCAACAGGATGCGTTGTTTTAAACCTATCACACGATAGAGAAACTGTTGTGGTGTCTCGTTCTCGTCTTGTTTCGTGCACATCAACTCTTGAAATAACTCTGTGCTGTTTTTTTCTCTTAGGTGAGTTTGAAGAAACCCCTTGAGTTCAGTCACTGTCATGTCGTCTTTGTTTATCAACATTTCTTTGAATATGCCTGGTTTCATGATTCTCAGCACACCACGAACAATCTCTGAATCGGGAAATCCTTCTTTGATTCCATCATCAATTTGTCTACAGACATTATTGTAGCTGATGTCTGAAGATTGGTCACCGATCTGTCCGCCTTGCACTTTGAACTCTCTCCGAGGCAGGTAGCTGAGTTCCCTTAAGGACACCATTCCCTCACGCGCCGACTGAGAGACAAGTTCACTCGGTGGTTTTCTGTCTGGCTGTTGAAGAAGGCCTGAGGATTGAGTTAACTGTGTCTGTGGTGCTACAGCATGTGTTGGTAAGCACTGTATGAGTTTCTTGCTAATTTCTTCATAGCTAGCTAGCACTTTAAGTAACTCAGTGTTAGCTGTGTCAGGTGTATTTAACATTGCTGGTGCTATTGGGCCTGAATCTAGTTCAGCAATATCACTAGGTGACGCAGCCCTAGCTACATTGAATGTGTGGTGGCTCTGTTTGTGAGTGTCTGTGGTGTTTTCAGGGGCTGTTTGGGTAATGACTGAACCTTCAATAAAATCAACACGGTCATCAAGCTTACCCCGACCCTGCTCAGTATGTAACTCAGAATCACCTTTTACATTTGACATCGACACATCATCATCATCACGACATTTCACCACATCGTCAATAGCATCTTTCAATATCAACAACTGAACCATTCCCTCGTCCTCCGTGTCAAGTAACTGCTTACTGTACATGAACGAGTTGATGTAATCGTAACATCCTTCCTCGACTCCCTCCACAAGCTCTGACTGGTCCTCGCTCGACACTGGCTCCACCGCTCTGGCGACCTGAAGAAGTTCTCCAGCTGACAGGGTGAGTAAGCTTTTCCTAATGTCCCACACTAGGCTTTTCCTCCCACTACGCGACATGATGGCTTCTCGTCTCCCCACGGCTAGCAACACAATTCGGCGATGATGCAGTCAGCTCCGGATCGTAGACCTCCACTCGTTCGCAGTTCCACGGCTGGACAGGGTTAATCACTGGTCAGCGTTGTCATCATTCGGCTCCCGCTCCGCTAGGTGGCGCCGAAGTATCCCGGACGAGCCCCCAAGAATCTGTAGCGGGTCCCGGCTAGGTCTCCGCTGGCAGATATATATATAATCCTCTCCTAGGAGTGCTTTGGAAATATATTAAATATTAAAGAGAAATCAGTGACGCAGGAACACAGTTGCTCATTCTCCATTGACTTGGATTATGAGCTCATCTTGCTCTGCGCATCGCCAAATGTCCCCGTGTGACGCTACTCGCGATTACTGCCACCCTGTGTCCATTTTAGGAAATACATGTCATTGTGTGCTTTTTCCGTACCCTCTCATTAATATTAAATTATATAAATCAGAATAAAATAAAATACTATTGCAATAACAAAAGAAACAAAAAGTAATAATCTCAACAAAACTTATTTTGTGAGTGTCACACAAGGTAATTTATTGGAAACTACCGTCTTAATTTCAAGATAGTAATAAATAAACATGGACTGTTACCAACATAACCCTAGGATAACTACAAACCTAACTTGAATTGATGGGTAATACTGGAGGTGTTTCTAAAACTTGGCTGCCTACATTCTGAGGAAGTACACAATTAAATCTGAGTTATTACCAACCTAAACAGGTAACAAGTACACAGTACTTTGTTGAGTTGATATTTAACAGTGGTGTTTTTTTCCCTGGTAGTTTCTCTGTAATAGCATACTAATCACCTTAAGTAATTACACACTAAAATACTATAACTAGAAAAATGCATTTCCGGAGGAACTGCAAAGTGTGCTTGCTCGGGTGCGGTTCACTAACGTTAGCAGGTAGTGGATAAGGGTGCGTTGAAGTTTGCTTGATGTGAGAATTTCAACAATAGTACTTTTTTCAAGATTGTGCAAAAAGGTGAAAAGTTATGTGCATTAAGAGACATGTCTGCAATGTAGACTAGTGCCAGTGGCATTGTTTATGTGGCTTGGTTGTTGGTTTTGAAATAATTGGTTATGAATATACAGCAGAGAGTGGGAGTGTTTTGGGTGATAAAATAGCATTGAAAAGAAGTTGACAGTCTTCATTTACTGTATCCAATAAGCCAATACAAAACTCACCCAGCTGTTCTGTGGTTGAGTGTTCCCTTTGATTAGGAACAAATTTACTATCTCAAATTAAGGTCAACCGTAATTAGCGATGCTTTGATTGCTGCTGTAAAGATGGTTGTCATCACCTACACAGAAACGCTGATTTTTATAGCCTACCGTCAGTCCTCATATTGTAATTAAATGAAGAACGCTATCAGTTTCACTATTAGCTTACTCTAGCGATGCAATCGCAACAACATGGATAACGCTGTTTGGCCTTGCCTAACTTTATATGACATATGCGCCATATGCTAGAGTTACACATCCCGCTGCCATTTCAGGGCTTGAATTTCGGTGCGGGAATGTGGGGATTGCGCATAATTTAAACCATTCCCGCAAGGTTAGCTTTTATAGTGTGAGAAATTCCCGCACAAATATATTCGCTTCATCTCAGAACAAATGATTAAAAAATAAATTCACAGATGTGAGAAAAAAAGATGTCAAACTGTCTTTTATTTTCGAATTTAATTCCTCAATCAGCGCTGGACCGCCATTTTCTGTCTTCCGCTGAGCCCTGGCCGTAGACAGATCATATGTTTCACGCTGTCAATGCAGTGGTCTGCGTTGCTGATCTTATTCACACTATTGAGTGTAGGTGCAGCATTCTAACATTGAGTCATAATGAGCTGTTTGTGAAGAAATGATCCGCTTCCAAATTATGTCATTTTAATCACAAAATTGAAACATTAAAAAACAATTTGCTCTTTATGGTGTGCGAGTGATAGAGCGCGGCAGCAACGAACCAACTGATCAGCTTGCAGCGTAACAACATTGAATGCTCGGCCGAACAGCTGACAGGGTTTCTGCAGGGATCTTCAATTTAAATTTAATGCCTTTTTAATGCCATTTTTTTATTTTTAATGCCATACACGACCCATGACTAACCACGGATATTATATATGTATGTATGTATGTATATAAATTAAAACACTTACATTTGTTTAGGTTTATATATTTTATAATGTAATCATTTCACAGTTAATCTAAAAATGAATGTAGAGACAACATAAAGGCCAGTCTCACTGATACTAATACAGCTATTGATATCTGGATAAAAATGATTTCTCCCCCCTAATTTTAAACATTAATTATAGCCATCCAACATTACAGTGTAATTAAAAGCTATCAAGTTTTTAACATTAGGCTTCAAAAAAAATATGACAACTTTTAATTTAAGTGAACTTAACAAACAATCCTCACATAAACCTATAATAAATGTCATATTTACCTTTGGCCTTCCTGTCTAACATACATTATCAAACAGTCTGCACAGCATAAATTATATATTAAATATAGACTAATGCTTATTAAAGCTACAAGAGTTCTTTAGTCAATAGCAGTGAGTCATTTTCTCTGGTGCCTTTGTTCTGTGATTAACTTTACTGACAGAAAGCTTTATTGGCTGCTGTCCCTTTAAGAGCAGCTGCTGACAGAAACACGGATCTAACACGCGCCTCATTCTCTCACAACTCTTTGCGTTCATTAAAGACTTTATTTCACTAATTTAAGACTGCTCTTATTTTATGAGGATACTCACAAAACAGACATTTTGGCAAAATTGTGTGTTATTGATCGTTGCGCGAAAGAGGACCGTTTTCTGGTGCGCAGTCTGTGCGCACGATCTGGCGCTCGTCTTTCTCTCTCTCTCTCTGTGTGTGTGTGTGTGTTACATAGACAGGACATTGGCAGGCAGCGCGTTTAAAAGCATTTACATGAATAAGAGCGGGATCATATAATGTAACGCTACCCAAGGGATGACAAAAATTAACGAATGCTGTGTTTGCGTTAAATATTTTAACGCGTTAAACTGGACAAAAATAATCTCATGCGTTAACGCGTTAAAAAACGCAAAGTGAGCTTCAACAGCGGATGTCGAGCTGATGAGGGAACGTTACTACACATAGTTAATTGCTGTCTGCCTTTTACCGTCGACCTGTGGCTGTCAGACTGCATATGAGATTTTACGCCATTGATTCCCATTGTAGCTACCCAATTTAAATACCTTTTTACAAACGCTGCAAAATCCTTCTTTATTTTGACCACCAACCATGTTCTAAATTGTTTGTCTTCCATGCACTTTCCCAGTTTTCTGGTCTAGTTTTATTCCTGTTGTTCCTGCTGTCCAAAATTACTCGCGCCACCTCCGCAACTTTGCTCCGGCCGGAGGCAATCACCAAACTGTTTTCGCGTGTTTTTAATCACACTAAAGTACATATTTTGCAACGACAGCAAATAAAAATTATTAATCATGAAGACTATTCAAATAAATTGATAATATAACATTTTCTTCAAAACCATAAAAAAAATTTAATGCCTGTAGGATTACAATTTAATGCTTTTTAATGCCATTTAAGGCCTTAATTATCGCAAAATCCATTTAATGACTTTTAATGCTTTTTAATGCCCCGCGGAAACCCTGGCTGATCATAGCTGTACAGGGCGCCTTATTATTTTTCATCTCCATAAATATATCTAGTAGTAAAGCTAATGCAAGGGCTAGAAATCAATTAAATCTTTTGCTGATACTTGTCATCATGGAGATCGGAGTTCATGGTTGCATAGCAACGACAGACGCCACGGGACAGCAAGCGCTTGTGGAAAGGAGAGAGCAGCGCGCTCACGCTTTCCACTTGTTTTTACACATCTAGAGAGACGTTGTTGATTGTTTGAGCATGTGACTGCACGTTTCTCCTTGTTTTCTATTGTTATGCGCAGCATATTTCCCGCGCGCACAAACACAGCCACAGACAATGAATTGTTCGGTTAGCGAAGAAGACCGAATGTATGATGCATAGGCTAATAATCTTTAGATCCCCCCCATGTGACCCATGTAAGCGGTGGAATTCCCTCCCAGTTTAAAAAAACGAAATTCAGGCCCTGCATTTATTAAGACAAACCTAGTAAAAACTAATGCAGTCTATTCACTGACTTGGCAGCTCTGTGAAATGTAATACAACAGTGCCACCTACTGTCTAAATGCATTAACATTAAAAGTGTGAGGTGAAACACTTTTGCATAAGTAAATGTTTTTGTCAATTAGCCTGAAATAAATAAAAAAAAATGTAAAAAATTCAGATTTTGTACATCCTCACATTGGAGTCTCGAGTTAATGTACAAAGTTTGGTTTCGATACGTGACAGCGTTCCTGAAATATGAACTACTTCCTGTTTTGGCGACTACGCCGCCGATTTCGTTTGGCTGTGATGGGCAAACGCTTCCGAAAATCAAAAATCCTTCTAGTAACTTTTGTGAGGCTTGGTCCAAGGATCATGTACATCCAGTTTCGTGAAGTTCGGACCAAATTTGTGACCTGTGAAACTTTAGTTTCGCTTTCTGTTCAATCCACTATGGCGGACGAACGACATGGACTCGTGATGTCATCTTCGCGAGCAACTTACACCGGTACTGACCGGACATTTTAAAGTTGGAACGGTGTCTCTGTCTCAAAGGACCTAGGCGCAGGAGCTGGCTAAAATTTTTCTCCCGGGAATAATAATAACTAGAAAAATGCATTTCCGGGGGAACTGCAAAGTGTGCTTGCTCGGATGCGGTTCACTAACGTTAGCAGGTAGTGGATAAGGGTGCGTTGAAGTTTGCTTGATGTGAGAATTTCAACAATAGTACTTTTTCAAGATTTTGCAAAAAGGTGAAAAGTTATGTGCATTAAGAGACATGTCTGCAATGTAGACTAGTGCCAATGGCATTGTTTATGTGGCTTGGTTGTTGGTTTTGAAATGATTGGTTATGAATATACAGCAGAGAGTGGGAGTGTTTTGGGTGATGAAATAGTATTGAAAAGAAGTTGACAGTCTTCATTTACTGTATCCAATAAGCCAATACAAAACTCACCCAGCTGTTCTGTGGTTGAGTGTTCCCTTTGATTAGGAACAAATTTACTATCTCAAATTAAGGTCAACCGTAATTAGCGATGCTTTGATTGCTGCTGTAAAGATGGTTGTCATCACCTACACAGAAACGCTGATTTTTATAGCCTACCGTCAGTCCTCATATTGTAATTAAATGAAGAACGCTATCAGTTTCACTATTAGCTTACTCTAGCGATGCAATTGCAACAACATGGATAACGCTGTTTGGCCTTGCCTAACTTTATATGACATATGCGCCATATGCTAGAGTTACACATCCCGCTGCCATTTCAGGGCTTGAATTTCGGTGCGGGAATGTGGGGATTGCGCATAATTTAAACCATTCCCGCAAGGTTAGCTTTTATAGTGTGAGAAATTCCCGCACAAATATATTCGCTTCATCTCAGAACAAATGATTAAAAAATAAATTCACAGATGTGAGAAAAAAAGATGTCAAACTGTCTTTTATTTTCGAATTTAATTCCTCAATCAGCGCTGGACCGCCATTTTCTGTCTTCCGCTGAGCCCTGGCCGTAGACAGATCATATGTTTCACGCTGTCAATGCAGTGGTCTGCGTTGCTGATCTTATTCACACTATTGAGTGTAGGTGCAGCATTCTAACATTGAGTCATAATGAGCTGTTTGTGAAGAAATGATCCGCTTCCAAATTATGTCATTTTAATCACAAAATTGAAACATTAAAAAACAATTTGCTCTTTATGGTGTGCGAGTGATAGAGCGCGGCAGCAACGAACCAACTGATCAGCTTGCAGCGTAACAACATTGAATGCTCGGCCGAACAGCTGACAGGGTTTCTGCAGGGATCTTCAATTTAAATTTAATGCCTTTTTAATGCCATTTTTTTATTTTTAATGCCATACACGACCCATGACTAACCACGGATATTATGTATGTATGTATGTACGTATATATGTATATCAGTGATGCGCGGGTCAATGTATAAACAACCCGCACCCGACCGACGTTTTCAACTAACCCGCCCGCAACTCGGACCGCAAAAGAAAAGTAGAAAATATTGTACCCGACCCGCTTCCTGACCCGCATTTTTGGACAGAGCGCAGAGCGGCATTTTTAAAAGGACGGAGCATCGCCCTATTTCCCGCTCCAATTTCGCTCCGCGCACACCACGATTCTGAAGCATGCTCAGTCAAGCCTGACTCAGTCTTACTGTTGATGACTGCAAGATGGATTCTATTTTAAGTCAAAACTCGGCTCAATAATGGAGTTCAAAAAGTAGGCTACTTCAAAAAGGAAAATAAGAAGTCACAGGTGTAGGCTACTATAATATAAAACTAACTATATTGTGGTAGAAGAAAACGAATGTGGAGACATCATTCCAGTCAGTAAAGATTCATTTTGGAATCTAAAAAGACACATCTCTCGTAAACATGCAGTGTGATGTGAACACGCTGGGAAGAAAGCAAAAGGTTAGCAAATTGAATATGGTAACCTGTAACAAAGTAAATTAAATATAGCGTAATATTCAAACAATTGATACAAGCCCATTTAAATTTTAATCCTGCGCGCTGCGCAAAAGTTCAGTTATAAGAATGTTGGCCTAATAGTTAGGCTAATTTAGCCTACTTTTAAAACGTTAATGTATATTTTTTCATATAAATAAATTATATATATTTATATACATTTTATTTATATTATTAGGCCCATTTATTCGTTTTATTTTACAGCAGTTTGTGTGTACAATGGATACGCCCATTTAAATTTTAATCGTGCGCGTTGCGCAAAAGTTCACTTATCAAAATTCTGGCCTAATAGTAGGCTAAATTTACTTTTAAAATTTGTATGTAGGCTATATTTTTGTTTATATAATTGTTATTTATATTATTAGGCCCATTTATTCGTTTAATTTTACAGGACTTTGTGTACGTAGGCTATATTCCTTCTTACATAGGCTAGGTTTAATTTGTAATTTGAAATAAAACATTTCTATTTGAAAAATGTTGTTGTTGCTCATTAGTTCTTTAGGAGGTAAGGCTGTGGTCTAAGCTAAAAGTTATATACATGTAGATTTATTTTATTTTATTTTTCGTTTTTTGGAGCGAGCGGGGGGCGATTTGAGTGGAGCGCGGAGCAAACTGCGTTGAGCGCTGAGCGATGATGAGCGGAGCGGCCTGATGTAGCTTTGAGCGGGGGAGCGAACATTTCCGTGAGCGATGATGAGCGGAGATTCTCACCGCTCCGCTCATATGCTCTCTTGTATAAATTACAAAGGTTTAATTGGCATCTTTATTACAAACGACCCGACCGACCGCGACCCGAATATCATTAAAAATATTTTTGGATGACTCGTAACCGCGGGTAACCGCGGGTGACCGCAGGCACCCGCTCATTTCGGATCAACCCGCGCATCACTGATGTATATATATATATATATATATATAAACTTGATTAATCACACGTTTTTTACGCAATTAAAACACTTACATTTGTTTAGGTTTATATATTTTATAATGTAATCATTTCACAGTTAATCTACAAATGAATGTAGAGACAACATAAAGGCCAGTCTCACTGATACTAATACAGCTATTGATATCTGGATAAAAATGATTTCTCCCCCCTAATTTTAAACATTAATTATAGCCATCCAACATTACAGTGTAATTAAAAGCTATCAAGTTTTTAACATTAGGCTTCAAAAAAAAAAAATGACAACTTTTAATTTAAGTGAACTTAACAAACAATCCTCACATAAACCTATAATAAATGTCATATTTACCTTTGGCCTTCCTGTCTAACATACATTATCAAACAGTCTGCACAGCATAAATTATAGATTAAATATAGACTAATGCTTATTAAAGCTACAAGAGTTCTTTAGTCAATAGCAGTGAGTAATTTTCTCTGGTGCCTTTGTTCTGTGATTAACTTTACTGACAGAAAGCTTTATTGGCTGCTGTCCCTTTAAGAGCAGCTGCTGACAGAAACACGGATCTAACACGCGCCTCATTCTCTCACAACTCTTTGCGTTCATTAAAGACTTTATTTCACTAATTTAAGACTGCTCTTATTTTATGAGGATACTCACAAAACAGACATTTTGGCAAAATTGTGTGTTATTGATCGTTGCGCGAAAGAGGACCGTTTTCTGGTGCGCAGTCTGTGCGCACGATCTGGCGCTCGTCTTTCTCTCTCTCTGTGTGTGTGTGTGTGTGTGTGTGTGTTACATAGACAGGACATTGGCAGGCAGCGCGTTTAAAAGCATTTACATGAATAAGAGCGGGATCATATAATGTAACGCTACCCAAGGGATGACAAAAATTAACGAATGCTGCGTTTGCGTTAAATATTTTAACGCGTTAAACTGGACAAAAATAATCTCATGCGTTAACGCGTTAAAAAACGCAAAGTGAGCTTCAAAAGCGGATGTCGAGCTGATGAGGGAACGTTACTACACATAGTTAATTGCTGTCTGCCTTTTACCGTCGACCTGTGGCTGTCAGACTGCATATGAGATTTTACGCCATTGATTCCCATTGTAGCTACCCAATTTAAATACCTTTTTACAAACGCTGCAAAAATCCTTCTTTATTTTGACCACCAACCATGTTCTAAATTGTTTGTCTTCCATGCACTTTCCCAGTTTTCTGGTCTAGTTTTATTCCTGTTGTTCCTGCTGTCCAAAATTACTCGCGCCACCTCCGCAACTTTGCTCCGGCCGGAGGCAATCACCAAACTGTTTTCGCGTGTTTTCAATCACACTAACGTACATATTTTGCAACGACAGCAAATAAAAATTATTAATCATGAAGACTATTCAAATAAATTGATAATATAACATTTTCTTCAAAACCATAAAAAAAATTTAATCCCTGTAGGATTACAATTTAATGCTTTTTAATGCCATTTAAGGCCTTAATTATCGCAAAATCCATTTAATGACTTTTAATGCTTTTTAATGCCCCGCGGAAACCCTGGCTGATCATAGCTGTACAGGGCGCCTTATTATTTTTCATCTCCATAAATATATCTAGTAGTAAAGCTAATGCAAGGGCTAGAAATTAATTAAATCTTTTGCTGATACTTGTCATCATGGAGATCGGAGTTCATGGTTGCATAGCAACGACAGACGCCACGGGACAGCAAGCGCTTGTGGAAAGGAGAGAGCGGCGCGCTCGCGCTTTCCACTTGTTTTTACACATCTAGAGCGACGTTGTTGATTGTTTGAGCATGTGACTGCACGTTTCTCCTTGTTTTCTATTGTTATGCGCAGCATATTTCCCGCGCGCACAAACACAGCCACAGACAATGAATTGTTAGCGAAGAAGACCGAATGTATGATGCATAGGCTAATAATCTTTAGATCCCCCCCATGTGACCCATGTAAGCGGTGGAATTCCCTCCCAGTTTAAAAAACGAAATTCAGGCCCTGCATTTATTAAGACAAACCTAGTAAAAACTAGTGCAGTCTATTCACTGTGTTGGCAGCTCTGTGAAATGTAATACAACAGTGCCACCTACTGTCTAAATGCATTAACATTAAAAGTGTGAGGTGAAACACTTTTGCATAAATAAATGTTTTTGTCAATTAGCCTGAAATAAAAAAAAATTAAAAAAAAATTCAGATCTTGTACATCCTCACATTGGAGTCTCGAGTTAATGTACAAAGTTTGGTTTCGATACGTGACAGCGTTCCTGAAATATGAACTACTTCCTGTTTTGGCGACTACGCCGCTGATTTCGTTTGGCTGTGACGGGCAAACGCTTCCGAAAATCAAAAATCCTTCTAGTAACTTTTGTGAGGCTTGGTCCAAGGATCATGTACGTCCAGTTTCGTGAAGTTCGGACCAAATTTGTGACCTGTGAAACTTTAGTTTCGCTTTCTGTTCAATCCACTATGGCGGACGAACGACATGGACTGGTGATGTCATCTTCGCGAGCAACTTACACCGGGACTGACCGTACGTTTTAAAGTTGGAACGGTGTCTCTGTCTCAAAGGGCCTAGGCGCAGGAGCTGGCCAAAATTTTTCTCCCGGGAATAATAATAATAACTAGAAAAATGCATTTCCGGAGGAACTGCAAAGTGTGCTTGCTCGGGTGCAGTGCACTAACGTTAGGTAGTGGATAGATGCGAGATGCGAGAAAAAATGCGAGTATGCGAGAAAAAAGATGTAAATTGTATGTATGTATTTTTCACGTTTATTGCGTTATTTGATTTTTAAAAAAGATAATAAAAACACTTGCTTGTCATATTTATTTACTTTTTACATTTATATGTGAAAATAAAAGAGAACAAAACACTACACAACACATTTTTTTTATTCAAATATAGATATAACGGTATATATAAATAAATAACCAGGCATCTGGTCTTATAAATGATTGTTTTCTAACTCGCGTGCACCGTTGCCATGGTGACATTTTTGTTTATTTTTCATTCCCACTCTATCGCCTTATCGTGTTGGATTGTGGGAAATAGTAGTGTCTCAGCAAGTGTACATCGTATGTACACTCGAATTCAGAGAGGATTGGGTATAAGTAGTTAAGAATGGAGGGAATGATGTCGTTCACTCAGAATTCGGACACCTCTACAAAATGGCCGACACCCTAAATAGTGCACTATATAGTGGATAGGGAGCGATTTCAGACACAGCTCTTGTCATCATGGAGAGCGCAGTTCATGGTTGCATAGCAACGACAGACGCCACAGGAGAACAAGCGCTTGTGGAAAGGAGACAGCGGCGCGCTCGCGCTTTCCACTTGTTTTTACACATCTAATGTGCGTTCCATTCGACAGGGTCCATATGCAGTGTTCACTGCTCCTCTGCTCCCTGAGCACGGTATATGAGTTGAAGTGGACTTCACTGACAATAACCGCTCATTTGAAACGCCCTGCAAATGTCATCAAAGAAAGTCAACGACGGAGTCGCGCAGATTATGATATAACATAAATATATATAGGACTACATTCATATTTTAATTTTTATTATTATATTATATATTTACAATTATATTGCACTATTTTACAACTACCTAAAATAAAATCACTTTACTTCACAAACTAGCTAAGCTGGCTGCATTCACTGAGGTAAATTATAATCATCAAAAATAGTATATGTAATATTCACAACAATAACCGTTAAAAATACTGTCATTTGTATAACAATGGCGAAATGTATGAATACTTACACACATACGTAAACTCCTCCATCGTTAGTTATGACCGTTCTGACTGGTGATGACGTGGTGCGCGAAATGACAGTTGGGTGATCATGGCTCTCCACTTCCTGTGAAGTGATGTATCCATGTTCCCTTATTCCCTATGCCGTGCGCAGTGCCCTTCGAACTGAACATGTTCGCTCCCTTCGGATTAGAATCTAACTTAAGATGGCGGAAAACCCTGTGAAGTCCACTTCGCAGTCCACTTATGGTCAAATGGAACGCACCTGTTGATTGTTTGAGCATGTGACTGCGCGTTTCTCCTTGTTTTCTATTGTTATGCGCAGCATATTTCCCGTGCGCACAAACACAGCCACAGACAATGAATTGTTTGTTCGGTTAGAGAAGAAGAGCATGATGTATTTTGTATAAAGTTTTTTTTTTTGTTTTGTTATTAACTGCTTTGAGAACTGGAAATGCACAATTCATGCATACAAATCTGTATATATTAATAAATACAGATGATTAAATTAGACCAATGCAAAAAACGAAATTCATGCCTGCATTTATTAAGACAAACCTAGTAAAAACGAATGCAGTATATACACTGACTTGGCAGCTCTGTGAAATGTAATACAACAGTGCCACCTACTGTCTAAATGCATTAACATTAAAAGTGTGAGGTGAACTCTTGCATAGACATAGGTAAATGGGTTTGTCTATTAACCTGAAATAAAACATTTTTTAAAAAAATTCAGATCTTGTGCTTCCTCACATTGGAGTCCCGAGTTCATGTATAAAGTTTGGTTTCGATAGGTGACAGAGTTCCTGAGATATGGACGACTTCCTGTTTGGCGACTACGCCGCCGATTTCGTTTGGCTGTGACGGGCAAACGCTTCCGAAAATCAAAAATCCTTCTAGTAACTTTTGTGAGGCTTGGTCCAAGGATCATGTACGTCCAGTTTCGTGAAGTTCGGACCAAATTTGTGACCTGTGAAACTTAAGTTTAGCTTTCTGTTCAATCCAATATTGCGGACAAACGACATGGACTCGTGATGTCATCTTCGCGAGCAACTTACAGCGGTACTGACCGTACGTTTTAAAGTTGGAACGGTGTCTCTGTCTCAAAGGGCCTAGGCGCAGGAGCTGGCCAAATAGCTGGGGGGGGGGGGGGGGGGTTGCCAAATAATGTAAAATTTTGTAATTTTTTTTTTTTTTTTTTATCTTGTACATCCTCACATTGGAGTCTCGAGTTAATGTACAAAGTTTGGTTTCGATACGTGACAGCGTTCCTGAAATATGAACTACTTCCTGTTTTGGCGACTACGCCGCTGATTTCGTTTGGCTGTGACGGGCAAACGCTTCCGAAAATCAAAAATCCTTCTAGTAACTTTTGTGAGGCTTGGTCCAAGGATCATGTACGTCTAGTTTCGTGAAGTTCGGACCAAATTTGTGACCTGTGAAACTTTAGTTTCGCTTTCTGTTCAATCCACTATGGCGGACAAACGACATGGACTCGTGATGTCATCTTCGCGAGCAACTTACACCGGTACTGACCGAACGTTTTAAAGTTGGAACGGTGTCTCTGTCTCAAAGGGCCTAGGCGCAGGAGCTGGCCAAATTTTTTCTCCCGGGAATAATAATAATAATAAGAAGAAGAAGAAGAAAACTTAAGAAGAACAATAAGTGTGCTGCTTTCAGCAAGCACACTTAATAATAATAAGAATAAGAATAAGAAAACTTAAGAAGAACAGTAAGTGTGCTGCTTTCAGCAAGCACACTTAATAAGAAGAACAGTAAGTGTGCTGCTTTCAGCAAGCACACTTAATAATAATAATAATAATAAGAAAACTTAAGAAGAACAATAAGTGTGCTGCTTTCAGCAAGCACACTTAATAATAATAACTAGAAAAATGCATTTCCGGAGGAACTGCAAAGTGTGCTTGCTCGGGTGCAGTGCACTAACGTTAGCAGGTAGTGGATAGATGCGAGATGCGAGAAAAAATGCGAGAATGCGAGAAAAAAGATGTCAAACTGTCTTTTATTTTTTAATTTAATTCCTCAATCAGCGCTGGACCGGCATTTTCTGTCTTCCGCTGAGCCCTGGCCGTAGACAGATCATATGTTTTACACTGTCAATGCAGTGGTCTGCGTTGCGCTGATCTTATTCACACTATCGAGTGTAGGTGCAGCATTCTAACATTGAGTCATAATGAGCTGTTTGTGAAGAAATGATCCGCTTCCAAATTATGTCATTTTAATCACGAAATTGAAACATTAAAAAACAATTTGCTCTTTATGGTGTGCGCATGATAGAGCGCGGCAGCAACGAACCATCAGCTTGCAGCGTAACAAGATTGAATGCTCGGCCGAACAGCTGATCATAGCTGTACAGGGCGCCTTATTATTTTCCATCTCCATAAATATATATAGTAGTAAAGCTAATGCAAGGGCTAGAAATCTATTAATCTTTTGCTGATACTTCCTTAGCTGTGTCTGAAACCGCTCACTCGTTCACTCGTTCACTAATCCCGTATAGTGAATGGCAGTTGAGTGCACTACATCAGCAAAGAATTCGGACGCTGACATAATTATCACGCGCCAGAGAGCTCAGACAATTTGTCATAAACATTACCTACCCATCTTTAATATTTCCTTTTTTTGGCTGTATGAATTGTATGCAACAATTGTATGTATGTATTTTTCACGTTTATTGCGTTATTTGATTTAAAAAAAAGATAATAAAAACACTTGCTTGTCATATTTATTTACTTTTTACATTTATATGTGAAAATAAAAGAGAACAAAACACTACACAACACATTTGTTTATTCAAATATAGATATAACGGTATATATAAATAAATAACCAGGCGTCTGGTCTTATAAATGATTGTTTTCTAACTCACGTGCACCGTTGCCATGGTGACATTTTTGTTTATTTTTCATTCGCGCTCTATCGCCTTATTGTGTTGGATTGTGGGAAATAGTGTCTCAGCAAGTGTACATCGTATGTACACTCGAATTCAGAGAGGATTGGGTATAAGTAGTTAAGAATGGAGGGAATGATGTCGTTCACTCAGAATTCGGACACCTCTACAAAATGGCCGACACCCTAAATAGTGCACTATATAGTGGATAGGGAGCGATTTCAGACACAGCTCTTGTCATCATGGAGAGCGCAGTTCATGGTTGCATAGCAACGACAGACGCCACAGGAGAACAAGCGCTTGTGGAAAGGAGACAGCGGCGCGCTCGCGCTTTCCACTTGTTTTTACACATCTAATGTGCGTTCCATTCGACAGGGTCCATATGCAGTGTTCACTGCTCCTCTGCTCCCTGAGCACGGTATATGAGTTGAAGTGGACTTCACTGACAATAACCGCTCATTTGAAACGCCCTGCAAATGTCATCAAAGAAAGTCAACGACGGAGTCGCGCAGATTATGATATAACATAAATATATATAGGACTACATTCATATTTTAATTTTTATTATTATATTATATATTTACAATTATATTGCACTATTTTACAACTACCTAAAATAAAATCACTTTACTTCACAAACTAGCTAAGCTGGCTGCATTCACTGAGGTAAATTATAATCATCAAAAATAGTATATGTAATATTCACAACAATAACCGTTAAAAATACTGTCATTTGTATAACAATGGCGAAATGTATGAATACTTACACACATACGTAAACTCCTCCATCGTTAGTTATGACCGTTCTGACTGGTGATAACGTGGTGCGCGAAATGACAGTTGGGTGATCATGGCTCTCCACTTCCTGTGAAGTGATGTATCCATGTTCCCTTATTCCCTATGCCGTGCGCAGTGCCCTTCGAACTGAACATGTTCGCTCCCTTCGGATTAGAATCTAACTTAAGATGGCGGAAAACCCTGTGAAGTCCACTTCGCAGTCCACTTATGGTCAAATGGAACGCACCTGTTGATTGTTTGAGCATGTGACTGCGCGTTTCTCCTTGTTTTCTATTGTTATGCGCAGCATATTTCCCGTGCGCACAAACACAGCCACAGACAATGAATTGTTTGTTCGGTTAGAGAAGAAGAGCATGATGTATTTTGTATAAAGTTTTTTTTGTTGTTGTTGTTATTAACTGCTTTGAGAACTGGAAATGCACAATTCATGCATACAAATCTGTATATATTAATAAATACAGATGATTAAATTAGACCAATGCAAAAAACGAAATTCATGCCTGCATTTATTAAGACAAACCTAGTAAAAACGAATGCAGTATATACACTGACTTGGCAGCTCTGTGAAATGTAATACAACAGTGCCACCTACTGTCTAAATGCATTAACATTAAAAGTGTGAGGTGAACTCTTGCATAGACATAGGTAAATGGGTTTGTCTATTAGCCTGAAATAAATAAAAAAAAAATTTAAATTCAGATCTTGTGCTTCCTCACATTGGAGTCCCGAGTTCATGTATAAAGTTTGGTTTCGATACGTGACAGAGTTCCTGAGATATGGACGACTTCCTGTTTGGCGACTACGCCGCCGATTTCGTTTGGCTGTGACGGGCAAACGCTTCCGAAAATCAAAAATCCTTCTAGTAACTTTTGTGAGGCTTGGTCCAAGGATCATGTACGTCCAGTTTCGTGAAGTTCGGACCAAATTTGTGACCTGTGAAACTTAAGTTTAGCTTTCTGTTCAATCCAATATTGCGGACAAACGACATGGACTCGTGATGTCATCTTCGCGAGCAACTTACAGCAGTACTGACCGTACGTTTTAAAGTTGGAACGGTGTCTCTGTCTCAAAGGGCCTAGGCGCAGGAGCTGGCCAAATAGCTGGGGGGGGGGGGTTGCCAAATAATGTAAAATTTTGTAATTTTTAAAAAAAATTTTATCTTGTACATCCTCACATTGGAGTCTCGAGTTAATGTACAAAGTTTGGTTTCGATACGTGACAGCGTTCCTGAAATATGAACTACTTCCTGTTTTGGCGACTACGCCGCTGATTTCGTTTGGCTGTGACGGGCAAACGCTTCCGAAAATCAAAAATCCTTCTAGTAACTTTTGTGAGGCTTGGTCCAAGGATCATGTACGTCTAGTTTCGTGAAGTTCGGACCAAATTTGTGACCTGTGAAACTTTAGTTTCGCTTTCTGTTCAATCCACTATGGCGGACAAACGACATGGACTCGTGATGTCATCTTCGCGAGCAACTTACACCGGTACTGACCGAACGTTTTAAAGTTGGAACGGTGTCTCTGTCTCAAAGGGCCTAGGCGCAGGAGCTGGCCAAATTTTTTCTCCCGGGAATAATAATAATAATAAGAAGAAGAAGAAGAAAACTTAAGAAGAACAATAAGTGTGCTGCTTTCAGCAAGCACACTTAATAATAATAAGAATAAGAATAAGAAAACTTAAGAAGAACAGTAAGTGTGCTGCTTTCAGCAAGCACACTTAATAAGAAGAACAGTAAGTGTGCTGCTTTCAGCAAGCACACTTAATAATAATAATAATAATAAGAAAACTTAAGAAGAACAATAAGTGTGCTGCTTTCAGCAAGCACACTTAATAATAATAACTAGAAAAATGCATTTCCGGAGGAACTGCAAAGTGTGCTTGCTCGGGTGTAGTGCACTAACGTTAGCAGGTAGTGGATAGATGCGAGAAAAAATGCGAGAATGCGAGAAAAAAGATGTAAAA
The DNA here is from genome assembly GCF_949319135.1 of Squalius cephalus. Taxonomy (NCBI): domain Eukaryota; kingdom Metazoa; phylum Chordata; class Actinopteri; order Cypriniformes; family Leuciscidae; genus Squalius; species Squalius cephalus. Next base: position 32,221,876 of record NC_137131.1, read on the forward strand.
CTGTCTTTTATTTTTGAATTTAATTCCTCAATCAGCGCTGGACCGGCATTTTCTGTCTTCTGCTGAGCCCTGGCCGTAGACAGATCATATGTTTTACCCTGTCAATGCAGTGGTCTGCATTGCGCTGATCTTATTCACACTATCGAGTGTAGGTGCAGCATTCTAACATTGAGTCATAATGAGCTGTTTGTGAAGAAATTATCCGCTTCCAAATTATGTCATTTTAATCACGAAATTGAAACATTAAAAAACAATTTGCTCTTTATGGTGTGCGAGTGATAGAGCGCGGCAGCAACGAACCATCAGCTTGCAGCGTAACAACATTGAATGCTCGGCCGAACAGCTGATCATAGCTGTACAGGGCGCCTTATTATTTTCCATCTCCATAAATATATCTAGTAGTAAAGCTAATGCAAGGGCTAGAAATCTATTAATCTTTTGCTGATACTTCCTTAGCTGTGTCTGAAACCGCTCACTCGTTCACTAATCCCTACATAGTGAATGGCAGTTGAGTGCACTACATCAGCAAAGAATTCGGACGCTGACATAATTATCACGCGCCAGAGAGCTCGGACAATTTGTCATAAACATTACCTACCCATCTTTACTATTTCCTTTTTTTGGCTGTATGAATTGTATGTAACAATTGTATGTATGTATTTTTCACGTTTATTGCGTTATTTGATTAAAAAAAAAGATAATAAAAACACTTGCTTGTCATATTTATTTATTTTTTACATTTATATGTGAAAATAAAAGAGAACAAAACACTACACAACACATTTGTTTATTCAAATATAGATATAACGGTATATATAAATAAATAACCAGGCGTCTGGTCTTATAAATGATTGTTTTCTAACTCGCGTGCACCGTTGCCATGGTGACATTTTTGTTTATTTTTCATTCGCGCTCTATCGCCTTATTGTGTTGGATTGTGGGAAATAGTGGCTGTTTCTCAATTCCAAGAACGCAGAGAACGGACTTGTGTTCTCGTGGAGACCGGTCTTGCCAAGCTTCCTTGGAAGAACGAACTCGGAACCGGCCGCAATGACTTCTGGGACACCAGGCGAGTACTAGCTCAAGTCTGCATTCGATGCATCCTCGGTATCAAGAACACATCCGGGTTCTTTCATGCGTCCTCTGTACTTGCATTCTTGAGAATTGGTCTGAACTTCGACGGTTAATAATGACGTAAAACGAGAACACAAGGACGCAAGATCGCTGAAGAACGCATATTGAGAAACACCCAGTGTCTCAGCAAGTGTACATCGTATGTACACTCGAATTCAGAGAGGATTGTGGGTAAAAGTAGTGAAGAATGTAGGGAATGATGTCATTCACTCAGAATTCGGACACCACTACAAAATGGCCGACACCCTAAATAGTGTACTATATTGTGGATAGGGAGCGATTTCAGACACAGCTCTTGTCACCATGGAGAGCGCAGTTCACGGTTGCATAGCAACGACAGACGCCACAGGAGAACAAGTGCTTGTGGAAAGGAGACAGCGGCGCGCTCGCGCTTTCCACTTGTTTTTACACATCTAATGTGCGTTCCATTCGACAGGGTCCATACGCAATGTTCACTGCTCCCCTACTCCCTGAGCACGGTATATCAGTTGAAGTGGACTTCACTGACAATACCCGCTCATTTGAAACGCCCTGCAAATTTCATCAAAGAAAGTCAACGACGGAGTCGCGCAGATTATGATATAACATAAATATATATAGGACTACATTCATATTTTATTTTTTATTATTATATTATATATTTACAATTATATTGCACTATTTTACCTAAAATAAAATCACTTTACTTCACAAACTAGCTAAGCTGGCTGCATTCACTGAGGTAAATTATAATCATCAAAAATAGTATATGTAATATTCACAACAATAACCGTTAAAAATACTGTCATTTGTATTCACCTTATTCCGCCCTGCCCACTTTTAATACTTCGCGCTTCCGCATTTTGTCATCCGACTTCCGCTTAACTGACACGGCACATCCGGTAGCTATTTCAGTCGTTAGAAGATTGTTTATAGTTAGCCAAAACTTTATCAAAATGACAAATAACGTTAATACCGTAAATGTTTTAAATTGGGAGCACGGAGAAAACTTCGTACGACTATCAGTTCGTCTCACATTGTCTCATCCATCGTCATTGTTAACGTGGCCAGAGGTAACGTTAACCTATGGGAATATTTAACTACGTCCTCCTGTCAGAAGAAGTTGATGGAGCAGCAATAAAAAAATATTTGTAAATAATAAGGAATTAGAATATTTAGGGTTAAGGATAGGAGATTAGGTAATTGGTTATATGAACGATTAAATAAGTTGTATAAAATCAGTTGTAAGAAGTGTTTGATGTTTTTAGGAAGCTAGAGACACATTCTACTGACCTTCATGGAGATACATTTCACCATTTAAATTTCATAAGTAATAAACCAAGATGGTATTCATTTGCAAACTTGACGTGACTTATTCCTTCTAACTAGAAGACTTAATTCATTTAAGTTTTAAGGGGAATCTACAGAGCTCACATTATATTGTTTTATAATAAATAACTGACAGGTAAAATCTGCTCACATTGTAAAGGTTTATAAAAATAACGATTCATAACAGGTAACATCTGGTCACATTGTAAAGGTTTATAAAAATAACGATTCATAACAGGTAACATCTGGTCACATTGTAAAGGTTTATAAAAATAACGATTCATAACAGGTAACATCTGGTCACATTGTAAAGGTTTATAAAAATAACGATTCATAACAGGTAACATCTGGGCACATTGTAAAGGTTTATAAAAATAACGATTCACAACAGGTAACATCTGGGCACATTGTAAAGGTTTATAAAAATAATGATTCACAACAGGTAACATCTGTTTTACAAGATTCACAAAGAGGACAAGTTTCACCTTCCTTTCATAGAGGAGATCGTTAATGGTGAAGCCTCTGTCTGCCATTACTTCATTGCCTGGACGAAGTTATTAAGTTATTGAAGAAAAATGCGATATGCGATAACTCATTAAACAATGCGATATTCGATATGTGATACGATAATGCTTAAAGTATATAAAAATAACTTAAATTAGATTTAAAATTATATAACCTACATATGTGTTTCACATTCTTTTTGTAACAAGAAAACATCCCTTCAACTTGTGAAAGTGAACATCAGTGTTTTACTGTAGCATAAGAAGTGTTATTTTAACATCAGTGTAAATCACAGGGTTCAGGTTATCCTACATTAGGTCTATTTAAAGGGGGGGTACAATGGTGTTTCATGTATTCAGAGTTGTTTACAGTGTTAAAGAGATGGATTCTCATGCTTAACATGGGCAAAGTTTTTAAAAAATATTTTGGACGAATAACGGAGAATTTCTGTGCCGAAAATCTTACTTCCGGGTTGGTACAAGTTTCGGCTGTTTTTTTTTCGACCGTGGATCTAATGACGTAGACCAGAGTGGAACTCCTTATATGAGCATTTCTCCCGGAAAAGCTCGCCCGCGCACACCTCGACCAGAGGAGAGCGAGACCGCGCACATCAACGCGCTTCAACAGGAAATCATCGGCAGCGCTGCATAGTGTCTCCAAAGTGTGTTTTTGGATGTGAGGGAAAGCTTACCATGTTCAGCTTCCCAAAGAACCCAGCGTTAGGAACAGTGGATGCAGATTGTTTTTCCGGGGCAAAAACGAGTTGTGTAGACTGTTTGTTCCCTGCATTTCGACGATGAATGTTTTATAAACAAAGCCCAGATCGACGGATTCTCTCTATGGCTCTGGCTTCGCCCACACGGCCCGCCTCCAGACGCTCGGATTTTTCCGGAAAGACTCGGTACAGCCTATCTTTCTTTTATAAATATAATAAAACTAAAGACTTTTTGGAGATATGAAGGATGCAATACTACTATATAGGTACTCAAGATTAACAGGAGATTGAGTGAAAATGAGCATTTCACCCCCCCTTTAACAACAGAAACTGAATAATCAAAAGTAAAAGTAAAACACTGCATAGTTTTTCACTGTATTAATTATATAAACTGATTAAAGCTTATTAAAGTGTAGCACCCTGCTAAATTTATATATTGTTTATTTTGTGTTCTGTTAACAGAAATACAATATATCCTGAAATATGGGCCAGTTCAATTGTCCCTGGTGTGCAATACATTTTTGTATTAATACGTGTTAATGCAGTTATAAAGTGGAGGTGTTAAAATATCCTCTGTTGTGAGTAACCTTTGAACCCTCTGTCATTTTATTTTGTATTGGGTGGCCAGGTGTCAGTTTTGTTTGTTATCCAATCAGTGCCATCCAGAGAGCAGTTAGGCAACCTATCGGGTTGTTGAGGGGGCGGAACTAAAAAAAATTGAGCGAGACTGAAAACAAGAGTGACGAGGAAAAGAACCGGAGAGATAGCTACGAGCAAAAGTTAGTTCTAAGTTCGGTATGATTGATATATTACTGGTCATCGAAGTTAAGAGCCAGGGGGGGGGGGGGATTTTTCTTGGTTTTTGTCAATGTGTAACCCTGTTAAAACGGGAGAGTGAGCTTTGTTTTGGAGCTGGTTAAATGGGTCACGGAGATTCTACTGAAGTGAAACTAACGCCATAGCCATGTGAGAACTGCTACTACATAGCCAGAAATCCACTTTGCCACCGAGTTTCTGATGTGCGTCAGATGCTGCCACCCATGTTGCTGCAATAGATGTGCTCAGGATTCGCACTGCAGGCCGGAGGTGTCGCGGTTGCACATGGACGGACGGAGCTTCAGGACGGGTTTCCTCATTGCGTATCTCACCATTGGACGGAACGGTTTGGATAGACGGTCACTATAATCTTTCCGTTATATTCTGCGGCGCGCAGTTTGGACGCATTTCGCACTCATTCACAAAATGTTAGACACATAATATTTTTTTCAGTGTTTGGCGACATCTAGTGGAATCAAATGGAACTTATAATAGGTAGCTGTTGCACACAATACCACAGTTATACACTTTCAAAGAAAGATTCAATGAAAAAAACACACAAAAGCGCCTACTTTTTTGTGTGTTTCTTTTGATATTTTAAACACATACAGTAGTTTTTATTACATTTGACACTTGATTTTGTTTGTTTAAATGGTTTCCTATAAAATGACACCAATATTTTGCATTTACTTCACTGTATGTGGGTAAGGGGAGCCATCAGATTTGGGTATGTCCAATTTCATGCGGAATTCCAAAATTACCCAAAGAGTTTAAGGGGTTAAGGAAAGAATTTCAAGGTCTCAAGACTGATGTTGCACGCCTCCTTTCTGCCTCTGTGACTGCATCAGCAAGTGTGGCACAGCAGGTAGACCACAACCCCAGCCAGAAAGCTACTGGAAACTCATATGCACGTGTGAAGGAGAGGGCTCCCAAACCTCAGTATCGTGCTGATGTCTTTTGCTACAGATGTGGTGAAGATGGTCATTTCCAGCGGGAGTGTCAAAACCCAGAAAATCTCAGAAAAGTGAACAAACGTCTCTTGAAAATAAAACAGCCGACGGGAAACTTTCCAGGGGCTCAGTAGAGGAACGGCCTGACGCTCCGGAGAAGATATGTTCCACACAGTGTGACACGCTACCAGAAAAGAAGGCTAACTTGCCAGAGGGTTTAGTTGGACCTAGCTCTATTGTCTCAGTACAAATTGAGGGCATTTATGCCAAAGCTTTACTTGATAGCGGGTCTCAAGTTACCCTACTGTATCGCTCCTTTTATGACAAGTATCTGAAGCACCTGCCTTTGACCCCTATTGAGTGCCTGGAGATTTGGGGCCTCAGTGCAAAGGAGTATCCATATAATGGTTATATGTGCTTGAAGCTTGAGTTTACTGGAGATGTAGTTGGAGTAGCTGAGACCATATAAACACTTGTGCTTGTGTGTCCAGATCCGGTCATGAAAGGGGATGTTTCCGTTGTGGTCGGCACAAACACCTCTATAGTTCGAAGACTGTTCCATTCATGCAAAATACATGGAGGAGACCATTTTCTTAACACCCTGTCTGTTCATCCAGTAATAAAAGAAGCTTATGAGAAGTTTCAGGAAACTCCTGACGACACAGCTGAGACAAAAAGAGGAACAGTCTGGTTCACACAAGTCAAGCCTTTCACTCTGCCACCTGGCCGCGTTGCAACTGTTGTTGGTATTCCAAAGTTTCCTGGAGGTCTCTCTAGCCAAGCTGTTCTTCTAGACCGTCCGGAGGAGAATTGTTTTCCTGAAGAGCTTCTGGTCATGCCGGTTGTTGAAAAGTCCACTGCTGTCCACTGTCGTCGCATCACAGTCACCATGAGAAATGTGTCCAGTCATAATGTGACATTAAAACGTGGAGTTCCTATTGCTCATCTATTCCCTGTAGATGTAATAAATACAGTCCTTGAAAAGGGGGGGCCTAAGCTGTCAACATCTCAACTGTCCCCGTCCTCTTTCAACTTTGGTGACTCTTCTGTGCCTCCTGAGTGGAAGGAGCGACTGTGTCAAAAGATGATGGAGAGAAAAGAGGTTTTCTCCTGCAGTGGGTTTGATGTGGGTTGTGCAAAGAACACACAACACAGCATTCGGGTGACAGATGATAGACCTTTCAGAGAACGTTCTAGACGTTTACCACCGGGTGATTTGGAGGATGTGAGGAAGCATCTGAATGATCTCAAAGAGGCTGGAATCATTTCAGAATCCAGAAGCCCCTATGCTTCCCCAATAGTTGTGGTTCGCAAGAAAAACGGCACCATACGTATGTGTGTGGACTATAGGACGTTAAACAGGAGAACGATTACGGACCAGTATACAGTCCCTCGTGTGGAAGATGCTCTGTCCTGCCTTGGTGGTAGCCAGTGGTTCAGTGTGCTTGACCTCAGAAGCGGCTATTATCAGATCCCTTTAGCTGCTGCTGATAAAGAAAAGACAGCTTTCACTTGCCCAGCAGGGTTTTATCAGTTTGAGCGGATGCCGCAGGGGATTTGTGGGGCCCCGGCCACATTTCAACGAATTATGGAAAGGACTGTTGGTGATATGAACCTACTGGAAGTGCTGGTGTATCTGGATGACGTAATCGTTTTTGGAAGAACATTAGAGGAACACGAGCAGCGCCTTCTTAAAGTCCTCGACAGATTGAAGGAGGAAGGATTAAAGATATCGTTGGATAAATGTCAGTTCTGCTGCCCCTCTGTTACCTACCTTGGCCACATTGTGTCTAGAAATGGCATTGCTACAGACCCTGCAAAGATTGAGGCTGTGAAATCATGGCCACGCCCAGAAAACATCACTGCTCTTCGCTCCTTTCTTGGCTTCTGTGGATATTACAGACGTTTTGTAAAGGATTTCTCCCGAGTCTGTTATCCACTCAACCAGTTGCTTCAGGGCTGCATTGTGGCTGGAAAGACAGGAAAAGGGGCAAAGAAAAATAAGGACATCAAAGAGCAGAGGAAAGCACAAGCAGGCACAGCAACAAAAGATTGGTACCATCCTTCTGAGACTTTTGGGGCTAGGTGGGATAAAGACTGTGAGAAAGCTTTTGAGGCTTTAAAGAGAAGTCTTACAGAGGCGCCTGTGCTGGCAATCGCCAACCCAACACTGTCATATGTGCTGCATGTTGATGCGAGCAGAGAAGGATTGGGAGGTGTCCTCTATCAGGATCAGGGAGAAGGTTTGCGCCCAGTTGCTTTTGTCAGCAGAAGCCTCTCTCCAGCAGAAAAGAATTATCCCATGCATAAGCTCGAGTTTCTGGCGTTAAAATGGGCTGTTGTCAACAAATTGCATGATTACCTCTATGGAGTCAAGTTTGAGGTCCACACAGATAACAATCCATTAACGTATGTCTGAACTACAGCTAAATTGGACGCAACGGGGCATCGATGGTTGGCAGAACTGTCAACATATGATTTTAGTCTGAAGTATCGGCCGGGAAAACAGAACGTGGATGCGGATGCATTGTCACGCCGCCCTCATGCAAATCACAATGCTTCACATGAGAAGGAAACACTGTTTGCCACCACAGTCCAAGCTGTCTGTCACATGTCCAAAGTCAGAGTACCTCACTGTCACCGGTGCAGAGCTGTAGATCTCATGGGCTCATCCAAAGGTGCGGTGCCCAGAGCCTATTGCAACTTGTCCTTTCTGAACACTCAGCAGTTGCCCAAATTGAGCGCAGCAGAAATCTCAAATTCTCAGCAGAAAGACCCATGCATTGGAGAAGTGTGGCATGCTATCATTCAGAAAAGTGCCAACCACGCCAACAAAGAGAAACATCCTGATGTGTCGTTGTTAAAAGAGTGGGATAAGCTAATGGTCAAAGACTCTGTGTTGTATAGAATGAGCCATCCACCTAACAAACCAGCTCGGCAGCAACTGTTGCTCCCACAAGAGTTCAGAACAACTGTGCTCCAGTCGTTGCATGACCAATCGGGCCATTTGGGGGTTGACAAGACATACGGCCTGATACGAGAGAGGTTTTACTGGCCTCGCATGAAAGTTCAGGTTGAACGGTACTGCAAGAGCTGTCCTAGGTGTATTCAGAGGAAGACGCTGCCTAAAAGAGTTGCTGAGTTGTCACATCTTAACAGTGATGGACCGATGGATCTCGTCTGTATGGATTTTCTGACGATTGAGCCTGACTCCAGAAATATCTGCAATGTGCTTGTAGTTACAGATCATTACACAAGATATGCTCAAGCTTTTGCAACTAAAGATCAAAAGGCAACGACTGTCGCTAGGGTTCTGTGGGAACAGTACTTTGTCCACTATGGTTTGCCAAGAAGGGTGCACTCAGATCAGGGCAGGGATTTCGAGAGTCGCCTTATCCATGAACTGTTGAGCATGCTTGGCATAAAGAAATCCAGGACCACTCCCTACCACCCTCAGGGTGATCCACAGCCTGAGCGCTTTAACAGAACTCTTCTCGACATGCTTGGAACCTTGGAGATGCAAGACCAAAGTAAATGGAGTAAACACCTCAGCCATCTTGTACATGCGTACAATTGCACAGTGAATGAGTCAACAGGCTATTCTCCATATTTTCTATTGTTTGGACGAGAAGCCAGGCTGCCAGTAGACGTGACATTCGGGGTCTCAAGTGATGGCACCTCCACAAAATCCTACTTGAGGTATGTCAAAAACATGAAACGTGAGCTTCAAGCTGCCTATCAGTTGGCTGGGAGGATGGCAGAGAAGAAAAATGATGGGAACAAGCAACACTATGATCAGAGAGTTCGTTTCTGTCCATTAGATTCTGGGGACAGGGTCTTGATCCGAAACCTTGGTTTACAAGGGAAGCACAAGCTTGCTGATCGGTGGAAAGATACTCCTTACATTGTGGAGAGTCAACTGCCTGGTTTGCCCGTGTTCAAACTGAAGCCAGAGAGTGGACATGGCTCTGAAAAGATACTGCACCGCAATCACATTCTGCCGATCGGACAGGAAGTGCAGCTGCGGCCTGAGATGAACAAGGAGTTTCCAAAACAAAGAAGGAGAGCCAGTAGACGGCTCAAAGCAAAGAGAACGGGGAACTATGATACTCCTTGCTTACCAGCGCCTGAACCGGAGGATAGGATTGAGGCAGCATCTGACTCCGAAGATGATGAAATGGGTGTATGGCATGACTATTATGTACCACGAGAGTTACTAGGACCAGAACCTCAAAACATTGATCACTGTGAGCCTTTTAATCTGGATTTGGATCTGGCTGTTTTGACAAGTAACTCAGAAATGGATGAGACAGCTGAAGAACCTGCCGCAGTGGAGGAGGATGACCATTTGGTACAAAATGTGACTGCAGAAATTGTGAAACGAGAAAGAGACTCTGAAATACAGACGTCAGACGAAATAGCTGAGAGACTAAATGGTATAACAGAAATCCCTGACAAGACAACTCGACCTCAGAGACTAAAGAAAGCTCCAACCAGACTAACTTATGACTTTCTAGGGACCCCAACGTCAGTGGCAGTTGGTACACATAGTGCTACCGTAGTTGAGATTAATGACAAGAAGGATTCTTTAGCCCTATCTCCTAATAAGAGATATAAAAGTTATTTTTACAAGTGGATAGGTTAAGGGGAATGGTAATAATCTTCCTAACACAATCTTTCAAGAAAATGTATTTATTTTCTTGAATGTGATTTACGGTGTTAGACATGTCATGAGGGCATGACCTTTTTTTTTTTGTGGGGGGAGAATGTAGCACCCTGCTAAATTTATATATTGTTTATTTTGTGTTCTGTTAACAGAAATACAATATATCCTGAAATATGGGCCAGTTCAATTGTCCCTGGTGTGCAATACATTTTTGTATTAATACGTGTTAATGCAGTTATAAAGTGGAGGTGTTAAAATATCCTCTGTTGTGAGTAACCTTTGAACCCTCTGTCATTTTATTTTGTATTGGGTGGCCAGGTGTCAGTTTTGTTTGTTATCCAATCAGTGCCATCCAGAGAGCAGTTAGGCAACCTATCGGGTTGTTGAGGGGGCGGAACTAAAAAAAATTGAGAGAGACTGAAAACAAGAGTGATGAGGAAAAGAACCAGAGAGATAGCTACGAGCAAAAGTTAGTTCTAAGTTCGGTATGATTGATATATTACTGGTCATCGAAGTTAAGAGCCGGGGGGGGGGGATTTTTCTTGGTTTTTGTCAATGTGTAACCCTGTTAAAACGGGAGAGTGAGCTTTGTTTTGGAGCTGGTTAAATGGGTCACAGAGATTCTACTGAAGTGAAACTAACGCCATAGCCATGTGCGAACTGCTAATAGCCATGTGAGAACTGCTACTACATAGCCAGAAATCCACTTTGCCACCGAGTTTCTGATGTGCGTCAGATGCTGCCACCCATGTTGCTGCAATAGATGTGCTCAGGATTCGCGCTGCAGGCCGGAGGTGTCGCGTTTGCACATGGACGGACGGAGCTTCAGGACGGGTTTCCTCATTGCGTATCTCACCATTGGACGGAACGGTTTGGATAGACGGTCACTATAATCTTTCCGTTACCGAGGAATCGTGAGTACAGACAATATTATTTGGAAAGATTTCAACTGAGCTCCAACAAGTGCGCCAACGTTGTGGTACCACAAAATTGAGACATAAAAGTAGGAAAAACCCCGGGGTAATGTTCATTGTCATTTCATTTGGAACATGAGGACATTTTAGAAGGTTAACTCACCTAGTTCTGAAAAAAAACAATATAAATACATTTTGAGTATAACATTCAATTGTTGTGGTCTGATATTTAAGTGTGTGCGATTGAAATGTGATTGGTGTGATTTTAGTCTCATTTTTGCAAATAAGTGTTATAGTGGCTAAGTATAGGTGCATGGGCGTTTTATGCTCACAGTGAAAAAAAAAAAAACAAACACAGTATAGCTATATATAAGATAACCAGGCCTCTCTACACTCTAGCCAGAGTCGCATGCCCGAAGTTTTAGTTGCTGTGAATAGCCTACATCCCGATTTTAAATTCTAGTAACCCTCTCACCAATTCATTCCCCATGCACATGATAACTCCTTGAAAAAAAATGGAATTGTGTAGGAGGGTTACAAAAGCAAAAAAAAAAATTATGCATATTGCGATATATACATTTGCGATATTTTGATATATTGTGCTCTACATGTTGTGTTTGGAAACTGCTCTCTGAAACACTTCTCCTCCATGATGTCACGCAAACACGAAATCACCTTGCTTACAGTGGACTGAGAAGCACCAAACCTTTCAGCAAGATCACCCTGCAATAAATTAAAGGGTTAGTTTACCCAAAAATGAAAATTCTGTCAGTAATTACTCACCCTCATGTTGTTCCAACCCCGTAAGACCTTCGTTCATCTTCGGAACACAAATTGAGAAAAAAAAAATGGAGGAGTGAGACAGCTCTCAGTTTAATCAAAAATATCTTAATTTGTGTTCCAAAGATGAACGAAGGTCTTACGGGGTTGGAACAACATGAGGGTGAGTAATTACTGACAGAATTTTCATTTTTGGGTGAACTAACCCTTTAAGACGCAGCTTCATCAGAGTCATCAGGAGCTGATACCAAGTGTGTAGCTGAAAGCTGGTGGTGTGTGAACTGGTAAGGTGCTCAGCAACTGAGTGGAATGCATCAATGTCGACCCTGTGTAGAGCTGACAAAGGTGGTTGTTTCTCAGCAGAGTTATGTACTATGGCACTGGCTCAACGCATTGTGTTCCCATTTCAGATGTAGGTGGCTTCAGGTTGAGTTGAGATTTTGAAGCGTAGTTGTGGTCAGAGACAGATGGATCCTCCCATTGTGTTTCTGCATCACAGGTCTGGGGCGTGTGGCTGTGATCATCCTCACAGTTGTCCACTGCAACACTGACGCTCATCGATGTTATATGGAAGTAATATAACCATAAACATTTTTACATTAGTACTTAAAATAGATCATGAGAATTAATTAATTTATGATGGCACTCATACTTAGAACAGTGTGAAAAAGAGAGCGTTAAAAACGAGACAGTATACACACAATCTCCTAACTCTACGTAGGTCAATATCAATATCTGAATGAGAGATGAAGCTAGCTGGCCTCCTTACAGGAATAATGTGAGCTATTGTAAGACTGTAATGTACCATAATATAGTGTACTATCGTGAATATTCATTCATTCTTTATTTCAGACCCTTAGGTCCATATCACAAAGTAAACGAAATATAAGAAATATGACATATAGGTGGCCAATGGTAATCATGCAAGATTCGTTGTATTTTGTGAACGGCTCGTTACTAATCTTAAATGTATTCATAGAACGGACTTCATCTAACGTTAGGCTAACAAGCACATAGATAGGTAAGTTAGGTAACAACAGTTAGGTAGCTTACCTGAATCTGACAACCTGTTCAGCACCCGGCGGGACTTCTTTACCAGAACATCGGAGCCGAGCCTTTACTCGGGGTAAAAGGGTGTTCGTTCGTCAGTCTGCTCTCCGTCCATAAAATGGTACGAACACACAGAACACACATAACACACATGGTACGAACACACAGCTCTTGGGTGAGCACTTCAAGTTTAGCGCCTTCCGCCATTGCCTCAGGTGCTCCTCGTGTAAATCGCAAAGCACACCACAACATTCCGATCGCTTTAGCCTACATTGTGTTCGTAACACCGTTGGTTAAATTGTTCTATCCTCTTAATCCAATTGTTATGTCAGCCCCTAATTGAGCATATAATACTTTACATATTTTACCGTTACAACTATAGAATTATGCTAGAAACTTGCGTCGGTCCTTTCAGCCGGAAGTTGAAGTCCCGCTCAGCCGGAAGTAAGATGACAAAATGAGCGTAATGGCGCCGCCCTTGTTGTCATGGAAAATAAGGTGAATAACAATGGCGAAATGTATGAATACTTACACACATACGTAAACTCCTCCATCGTTAGTTATGACCGTTCTGACTGGTGATGACGTGGTGCGCGAAATGACAGTTGGGTGATCATCGCTCTCCACTTCCTGTGAAGTGATGTATCGATGTTCCCTTATTCCCTATGCCGTGTGCAGTGCCCTTCGAACTGAACATGTTCTCTCCCTTCGGATTAGAACTTAAGATGGCGGAAAACCCTGTGAAGTCCACTTCGCAGTCCACTTATGGTCAAATGGAACGCACCTGTTGATTGTTTGAGCATGTGACTGCGCGTTTCTCCTTGTTTTCTATTGTTATGCGCAGCATATTTCCCGTGCGCACAAACACAGCCACAGACAATGAATTGTTTGTTCGGTTAGCGAAGAAGAGCATGATGTATTTTGTATAAAGTTTTTTTTTTTTGTTATTAACTGCTTTGAGAACTGGAAATGCACAATTCATGCATACAAATCTGTATATATTAATAAATACAGATGATGATTAAATTAGACCAATGCAAAAAACGAAATTCATGCCTGCATTTATTAAGACAAACCTAGTAAAAATGAATGCAGTATATACACTGACTTGGCAGCTCTGTGAAATGTAATACAACAGTGCCACCTACTGTGTAAATGCATTAACATTAAAGGTGAAACTCTTGCATAGACATAGGTAAATGGGTTTGTCTATTAGCCTGAAATAAAAATAAAAAAAATTAAATTCAGATCTTGTGCTTCCTCACATTGGAGTCCCGAGTTCATGTATAAAGTTTGGTTTCGATACGTGACAGAGTTCCTGAGATATGGACGACTTCCTGTTTGGCGACTACGCCGCTGATTTCGTTTGGCTGTGACGGGCAAACGCTTCCGAAAATCAAAAATCCTTCTAGTAACTTTTGTGAGGCTTGGTCCAAGGATCATGTACGTTCAGTTTCGTGAAGTTCGGACTAAATTTGTGACCTGTGAAAATTTAGTTTCGCTTTCTGTTCAATCCAGTGTGGCGAACAAACGACATGGACTCGTGATGTCATCTTCGCGAGCAACTTACACCGGTACTGACCGTACGTTTTAAAGTTGGAACGGTGTCTCTGTCTCAAAGGGCCTAGGCGCAGGAGCTGGCCAAAATTTTTCTCCCGGGAATAATAATAATAAGAAGAAGAAGAAGAAGAAAACTTAAGAAGAACAGTAAGTGTGCTGCTTTCAGCAAGCACACTTAATTAGTATTTAGTTTGTAGTTTCTCTGCATTTACATACTTGTTACCTGTGGTAATTACCAATAACCAACTATAACTTACCATATATTTACCAGGTAAATACCTAGTAATTAGGGGACTGGCCCGATTTATTTAGCCTAATTTCAGCTTTATTTTAGTTAACTTAAATGCTTTTAATAGTTTTAGTTACAAATTAATTAGGCTAATGCCGGTCCAGGACACCATTAGGCCGTGAGTCACAATTAGACAGGCCACCCCATAAAAAATAGTTTGGTTTGATACATATTCCCGCTTTTGGGTCTTCTTTCCTGACTATAGGCCATGTCATGATGATATTGGGGGGTGACAGAATTTGCATAAAAACGGTTTAATTAAATTATATTGTATTAAGAAAGTTCGGGAGGAGCACGTTCAGATAATCAACCAAATTAGCAACCAAATTAGCAAATTGGACCATTGTCTCATCCGAAGCAGGTATTAAATATAGATCCTCGTCTCTTTTTTTCCCTGTGTACCGTAACAGCGTCAAGATCGTTTTTTCATGGATGTATGAAGTCACCAGTTAACATTGTTGCCATAATACTTGCAGATTACCTGTTTTAACACTAGAACTACCAAGGCAGTCATTTTGACTGTTTTAAAATTTTGCAATGTAATAACTTTGTTGAAATAAAACCCATGTAACTATAGGACACTGACTTTTCCTAAATGTGTCTATATTTTATTCTATCATTGTTATTTTATTAAAATTACAAGACACAAAAGAGCTTTGAGTATTTCAACCTTGAATGGCCATAACAGTCATACTGACCGTATACATTTGCATACGACCGTATGACCGTATGCATACAATTTTCATTGTAATTTTACAGCATGATATTTTTGCTCACTAAAACAAATATTGGTTACTAAATCAGTTCGTTTTCTCACAGTTTATTATATTCTCATATTATTTTCCCGTGACGGTCAGAATGACTGTTTTGGCCAGTTTGGGGCATATGTGTTTCATATGTGCCCATAAAGGTTTTACCTATGCATTGAAATGCATATTGGCAATGTGTTTGTAAGTTATTGCATTCAAAATATCCAAGGATGAATACATTTGTTTTCATTTTACAAAGAAAATAATAGAAAATTGATCTCTTTCGACTTTGTATCTGTAATTACAATTAGCTGTTCTGTGGTTGTCAATTAACTAATACATTTTCACATAGGCCTACATTAGAATTAAAATGTAGTGTTCTGATGTGTATTACTACCTATCCTAACATTACAGATCCATTTATTCTTAGATTTGATATAGTTTATTGAAATTATATGCAAACAATGTATGAGCGGTCAGAATGACTGCAATGGCCATTATAGTAGTTATAGAATTCCGGTAGTTCTAGTGTTAAACGTATGTATAGCTTCACATTTTAAAACTTAACCAACTTCATTTTGTTAAATTGTCTGACTGAAATGTTTTTTTGTGCTATATTTCTTTAAAACAAATGCCTCTTGTTTTGATATTCTGTTAAATGATCAAAATATATTTCTACTTTTTAATTAAAGCTAAAATGTGAGGTTTGTCTTTTACATCTGCAGCTTTGCAAAATGACTTCATTGAGTGACTTTGAATTTTGTATATGTTAGATAAGGAAGGAAGTTTTTCAAATAGAATCAGACCCTGCCAAAAGAGCCTTAGTGGAAGAGGTCAAGTGATTTTGTAGTCTAAATTTAACCTTTGCAGCCCACTGCTCCCCTAATGATGATAGCTGTGCTATTTTTAGTATGATGTGGCAGCTGTGAAAGCATTTATTGGCTCTGAGCTGCCAATGACACAGGCTCCAGTACTGTGTGACACATACATTGTTTGGTGGTAGTGAAAAAGAGATGAGCTTAGTCATACTGAAAGGCATATATGAGAAGTACACACAGACTGATCAGGCTCAAGCAACAAACCACGCCAGAAGAAAGAATTGGAGCTCAACCCGAGTGGATTAACATCAATATTAAGAAGCTCGAAGCTCCTGTCGTGTGGAATATTTTCCATGACCTCCTGCAACTGTTAATTAAATGATTTTTTACAAAATCATATAAAAAAAAGAGGTCAAAGGTAATTTCTTAGAAGAAAAGCTGACATCAGGGTCAAAATCCTCTTTGTCTGAAGAAGAGGTCCCGAAGATTAGTGTTTTGGCTGGTCCTAAATGTTAATTTAATACTTCTGTTGACACGTAAGTTTACATGATGTTTACTTTTTTTACAATGGTGTTTTCTTCTTTTCCAATTAAAAGCAATGTCGTAAAAATAATGACTAAGTAAACTGAATCACATTTATGTTTTAAAAATGTATGTTACTAAAATATTTTAAGTATGGGACTGTTCATTTTTATCCTACATAAAATTACTGTTAAAACAAATTAATTTGTAACCTGTATCATACTTTTAGTAATATCCTATACAACATTCTCTTGTACTATTCATGAATCAAAGAACAACATACATGTACACAAGCAGGCACTTGGAACTGAGAATTACTACAAACTACAAAGTAATTAGAGAATGCATAAGCATCCGATATAGGCTATTTGATATATGAGACATATTCAGATAAAATTCTAATCCAATATCTTTCAGATAACCTTGACAGGCAACACTAATTGACTGGGGCCCTGACTATGAACATATGATAAACAAAAGTATGTGGTAACATTTATAATAACTTTCATTAGTCATCCTGAAGAAACATCATATAATGCTTAGCAGATTAATAGGTCCACATTTAAATATTTATCAAACTTTCATGGTCATGATAAAAATCTGAATGTATGTTAACTAATGAGTAAATATTATATGGTATTTATTCATGTTTAAATAATTAACATTATTCTAAGTTAATTCTCATGTATTATACACACAAGCTACCTCACATTTTTATTTACAGCCTGTTTGCTGTAATTTACAAAATCTACTGTGAGTTAAGTCTTTAGTCATGTATATTAATTACATTAACATTATTTTGGCACAAGTGTGTACTATTCATCTGACAAATAAAGAGCCATATTATTTGGACATGGTTCATATTACTTGACTGGATGCTCCTGGAAAACTGACCAAGCATGACCCAATTATTATTTGCATGACCCAATTAATACTTATCTTTAAGCAGCAGAATCAGTAATCAGTAATCTTCTATGCTGCTTTGACTGATATGGCAGTCATTATGGATTTAGACTGACAAATCATCATGGCCCAATACCTGAATTGGTAATGAACTGAACACAGGTTACAAGATTTCTTCTAAATTGAACTACACTTTGCTTGGCACAGGATATTATGGGGCAAGACATTAAAAAGTATGAGGTGCCGAGGAACAAACAAAAACATCTATGCATATGTAAATTGACCAACATTTAAAACACATCATGTGTAAATGCCCTTTAAACAGTAGAAAAGATTCTCTACTGATTTGGATAGAAACCACTGAAAAGCAGCCATAATGTGAAATGCAATTTGTATGTAATATTAGATGGATTAGGATGTTTGCTAACAGCAATGGTATTTTGATGTATAGTCCCTGATATAGAAAAGTGAGGAATTCTGATGCTATGAGTGTTTGTCAAAGTAATTAATCTGAACACGCTTTGTCTTATGTTGCACATGGCCAACTCTCCTGCGTCTTTTTTTGGACAGACTATATTTAAAAGCTTCCTCTTGATATACAGCACCAGCTGTCTGGTCTTAAGCAAGGAATGGACACTAGAGTTATCTTGACTGCTGTAAGAGGACTTCCTTTATGCAAGGAATGTTTCACTATCCCATATAAAGTTCACAACGAACATAGTATTGTACCCTTACAAAAAAAATAACTGCAGTATTTCAACTGCAATAGAAGTGAGTTAATTTGGACGCAATAACAGCAGTACTGAAAACTGCACTTACACTGCATATAAATAATCACCACTGCACTGCAGCACAGAAAACATACCTAAATTGTACTACAGTTATAAAGGAAAGGGTAACACTTTAGAATAACGGTCCTTCTTTAATGCAGGAAGTAATGCAGTCCAAATACGTAGTGCTACATTAACAATTCAGCTACTACTATTAACTAATATAGAAACAAGGTTAACTAATCCATAAGTAATAACAAATTTAGGACTGCAATAGTTTGGTAATCAATAATTACTGAATGAAATCAACCACATTAAGAACTATCAACGCATTCTCATCCTAGGGCGTCATATACTGACGCTTTTGACATTTCGTCTACATCGAACGCACATGGCACCCTTTAGCGTCAATATGACACGCACAGAGCTTTGTTCGGTTATGGGTAGGTTTAGGTCTGGGGTAGGGTTAGGGTTAGACCGCTAGGAGGCGCCTTCTGGCCCATATCTATCTGCGTCTCATATTGACGCTAAAGGGTGCCATGTGCGTTCGATGTAGACGAAATGTCAAAAGCGTCAGTATATGACGCCTTGGGATGAGAACGGGCTGCAACTATTGGCTAACTATGACAAATCATAAATACTGGCCAGTTGATTACTGAACACAACATTCTCATGTGTCTGAGACATGAATATTGTATTTTTTACTCTGAACATGGTCATAAAATGCATCCCTAATTACTCAGGTGTTACCTAGTCACTCTGCAGGAACTACTAGTGATCTGGACCATTATTTAATTTAGCGTTTTGGAGGCCTAAAAATGCACATTTTTAGAAAACTATACTGTTATCATTGCAGTGTAAATTACAAAAACATGAATTTGTGAAAATGTTTATGCATGTGCATGCATATTACGTGTTCAGTCTATATGTGCGTCCTGTATCTTTACAAATTGGCATCGCCAGCTACTGGCCTGGCATGCATAATATAGCGTTTTTAGTAGTTTTTGTGGATCTGCATGAACATGGATCGCTTTGACAATGTTGTCAGCTGTACACAAAAAACGCAAAGGAAGAACTTTTCAGCACATTGACATTATAAAAATCTGAAAATGCCTTTAGTGTGATTTACTGAGCCACAAGTTCCCAGATTAAACTCATAACTCATGACAATAATGTTACAAATGTTAGATTGAAAAATAATGATCAGTGTTGAACTTTTTGTTTTTCAGAGCTGGGTATGTGCCACAGAAATTTGTGCCATTCTTAATTCCAATAATAACACAGAATAAGTGATTACCAAGAAGTAAAAGATATGGATATTTCTGGAGGTGCTCCACGTGTTCTTGGTTACCCGCGCCCAGTTCTGGTGAAACGTGGAACAGATGCTGTGCTTAAATGTCAGATTGGTGGAGAACCCCAACCAGATGTGATCTGGGAGCGGAAAAATGAGCCTATTCTTCCTGGGGGTCGTTACCGTATTACCCAAGATGGCAAGGTGTACACCCTTTACATTTCTGGGGTGACAATGGAAGATTCTGGGCAGTATATTTGCCGAGCCACGAACAATATCGGGGAAACATATGCAGCTGCTACCCTTAAAGTGGAAGAAGAGCCTCAAGAGCTCCAGCAAACACAGCCACCTCCACCACCACAACAAAATGAAGTAAAAGTGATTCCACCAGAACAAGAAATCAAAATGATGATACAACAACAGGATGGGGTGGTACAGAAAGCAGACCCATTTCAAGACCACAAGCCTCGTTTTCTTATCAAACCTCTTTCTCTAAGAGTAGACCGAGGAGAAGATGCTGCCTTCTCCTGCAAACTGACAGGTGAGCCTTTGCCTCAGGTGGTTTGGGAGAAAGATGGTAAACAGTTGAATGAGATCTATGAGAGTGCCCACTACCATGTGGGCCAGCAAGATGGTGGCTGGTTCCAATTGAAGATTTTCAGAACAAGAGCCCCAGATGGAGGTGTCTACATGTGCAAAGCAGTCAACAAGCATGGAGAAGCGATGGCTGGGGCAGTCCTCTTGGTAGAGGCCATTCCAGAACAAAGAGAGGGAAGCATGACAAATGGCTACACCAATGGTCATTACTCACCACAGCTTTCAAGGGCCAAACACTCAAAAGAGCCTCACCTGAATGTGTCGAAAGCTAAGAAGTTCACTGTCACAGAAGGCAAACATGCCAAATTCCGTTGCTATGTCACAGGAAAGCCTAAACCAGAGATTGTATGGAAGAAAAATGGAGAGAATATTGTGCCAAGTCGAAGACATCTCATTTTTGAGGATAGAGAGGGATATTACACCCTAAAAGTACTGTACTGTAAGCAGCAGGATACGGGACTCTACATATGTGCTGCTTCAAATGCACTGGGAAACACACTGAGTGCAGTGCAACTGTCTGTTAAAGGTAACTCAAATTCCAATTATGCTAATTGTTATATAAATTGTACTTAACTAACAAAGCTAAAACAAGTTTTATGACCATTTGTCATTTTTTGTGAAACAAAGCAATGTAACAAAATACGCCATAATCAAAACTTCCTGCTTAAAGGATCTTACAACTAAAAATTTTTGGTAGCTACTGTCATATCACCATTAGCTCTCATTATGAGTTAATATGTTGCTGTAGACTCCCGACCACCAAAATTACAAAATAAAACAGTCTGATAACAGGAGCAGTGGTGTAGAGAGTAAGGCGTGTGGCGTTAGCTTTTGATGCGACCGACCCAGTTCGAATCTGTCCCTTTCTGAACTCATTCTTCTCCCTTTTCTTATCACATATTAGCTGTGAAACATTAACAAGTGTTTGATGGGTATTTAATAGTGAGTATAAAGTATTTAACTGGTATTTAATTGGCCAGAAATTGAAATTGAATGTGGTGTCTTCACATTGATTGGACAGGCTGGCACATCGACCGCAACGCGCTGTCACATTCTCACACCCAACTCGTCACATATTGACGCTTAGACAGGAGCCCTTGGAGCGCAGGGTACTCCATTGCTTTCAACAGTTTTGTCTTGTTTTGTCAATGTTTCCCTTATGTGTCAGATCAAGATGCATAATTCCTAGCATTTGTAAAAGTAGACATGATTTTATAAATATGTTTAGGCTACTTTTATATTTTGGAGCCACTAACCCCACTCCTACCCTAAACCTACTCACCTCACAAGTATTGATTGCAAAAACTGACCAAAAACAGAATAAAAGTATTGACTCATGTTGCACTCCAAATCTGAAACCATACGATATCTTTATGTGAAGAACAGAATGGATCTTAATATTTTAATCGCTGAAATGATCCCACCGCTCCAAACGCAGGCAGTCATGTTTCATTCAAAAGATACACCGTACTCTTTAGCATGACGCTATCGGTCACGAGACACACGAGAGCCAATGCCATTTTACACATAGGTATGTATACGTAGATCCCTCATTCAACCGCTCCAGACACGTAGGCGCGTCTTTTCTTCACACAAATCAATTGCTTGGCCTCGGAACACTTGGAATGTTTGTACTTTTCGAATAACTTCTGCCTGTAGTCGTATCTGCCTGTTATATCCTGTGTTTTATCATATAATTCACAAATGGGTAGGGGTGGGGTTGGGTTATGTGTTCAAACGTGTCTAAATAGCGTAAATAAAAAATAAAATAAATGTAAATAAAATTATGCTGACTGATTAAATTGAGAATCACACTCCAACATGTCATAATTACGGTGGTCCAGTAGTGCACAACACAACAAAATTTAAAAAGCAAACATAAGTTCACAACACAACGAAATGAATCCACAACACAACGAAATGAATCCACAACACAACGGAAAATGTACAACACAACGGAAATAAGCCACAACACAACAGAAAAAATCAGCTGTAGTAAGTCAGTCTACTACCAATACAATCAAGCTTTGGATTTGGAACATGTCTGTTTTTGAATGTTAAAAGTAATTTTAATTAATACAAATTATACGTTTTAACAACTTGAAAGAATTGGCGGACATTCCCTTAGGGATCATGCGCTGGTAACGCGTCAAAGCATTCTAGAGTATAAATATGCAGCTATAATGCACGTAAGTGATTTGAATTAATAAATGTCGATATACAATGGTTAGCTACATACTGTTAAAACTAATAGTGGTGTTGTTAAATTTTTTAGACTCAGTGGCATGGAAAACGCTCCGAGAGCCCTCTAGTGGTCGGGAGCATTTTCGTTGTGTTGCGGCTTTATTTCACTGTGTTGTACATTTTCCGTTGTGTTGTGGCTCATTTCCTTGTGTTGTACATTTTCTGTTGTGTTGTGGCTCATTTCCGTTGTGTTCAGGATTCATTTCGTTGTGTTGTGAACTTATATTTGCTATTTAAATTTCGTTGTGTTGTGCACTGCTGGGCCACCGTACATAATGGCAAAATTATAACCCAATATATAATTTCATCATGATGATAACATTTCCATGCCCAATGCGTCTGTGTATGACGCCAAAGGTTTCTCATTCAAAAAGTCACGCCAAAGGGTCCTAACCAAGCGTCAATATGTGATGAGTTGGGAGTGAGAACGTGTTGGTACAGCTCATTGGGCTATTTTTGAATGGCCATTGAACTAGTTTTGTTGCGCAGACCTGGCAACACAGATTACTTCTACCTATTCCTAAAGCCCTCCCCAGAGAATTTATGTATTTTTTTTTAATTTTTTTTTTTTTTTAATAAATATCACAAACACTGAATATGTTTTATTGCACACTGTTTAATAATATACTATACACTAAGGTGCAAATAGCATCTGCCACTATAACATCTAACAAATGTTTACTTAGCAAATAGCATCTAACTACTTAGCAGTGTTAATTACTAAGTAATCTAATTACTGTAATTTAATTACTTTTCCCTTGAAAAAGTAAAGTAAGTGATTACTCTTAATTTTTCTGTAATTTAATTACAGTTACTTCTGATGTAATTGCAATAAATACTGTTTATGGAGATTGATATGGGATTTAGAAAGTAATTAGTAATATAGTAATTATACTGTTGAAGATGTAATTAGTAGCTAATTACTTACCTTTTTAGAGTAACTTACCCAACACTGCTACTTAGTGCAAAAATGTTGTTTAAAAAGTGTACATATAACATTCTACAGTGCAAATAGCATCTGACATAATCTGCCTATGGCATATTATTAAGGCAGATATACCCAGTTTTGACCATTTGTGTGTGTGTGTGTGTGTGTGTGTGTGTGTGTGTGTGCGTGTGTGTGTGTTTATATTTTTATTACTTAATAAAACTTTGGTTGTAATGTGAACAAATTTCTTTTTCACTATCAGCATGATATAACAGTGTCTGTCTGACTTTTGTGGGTAACTATATTTAGTAATAAAGTCAGTAATAAAGCACTGATTAATGTATTCAATAACATTGTCCAGTAGTCAATGTGTGATGAAAGGTGAGAAAAGCCGCAGGGCTCAGTGCATTCCTGAGTGACAGCATCACTATTATTAACAATGCAATGGGGCATAGCTTACATTTTGTTTGGTGCAAGTAAGCCTGCAGGATTATGGTCTCTATTTGTGAGTGCATGACCACAACTTTGTTTTAACCACTGTTCTTGGCCTGCCACATCCCAATTACCATTTACCATTTATAGATAAGTATATGTTGTGTTAGGAACAATTTATGTTGTTTCACAGTGCAAGCTGAATGTCTGTAGCATCTGAAGTGTGATATGTTTTAGTCACTGGACAAATTTAAAAAATGAAAGCCTTTTTTATGGTATATCTCTCACATTAATAGGACCTGCAGTTCGATTTAAGCGAGCTCTGCAAGATGCAGAGGTCAAGGAGAGGGATGTTGCTGTTCTGGAATGTGAGGTTCCAGAAGAGTGCATTTCCACTGCATGGTACCTGGAGGATCAAAGGCTGCAGCCAGGAAATAAGTATTACATGGAACAGAAGGGCACGCGGAGAAGACTAACCATACAAAATGTTGGGGCAGATGATGATGGAGTTTATCTGTGTGAGATGCCTGATGGTGGAAAGACTATTGCAGAATTGGCAGTTAAAGGTACAGTACATAAAGATAAAGCCGTATTAGGGCTTTCATAGTGAAAATGTTAATGCATTCAGTTAATCAAGTTTAACACCAGCAATTTTCAAAATAGACAAAAGCAACAATAAAAACCGATAACAATATTTAGTGTTGCATGTCCAGCAGCAATTCATTTAAATTTCTTTTAAAATAAAATGAAAAATTATCATTACAAATAATTTTACGTATGTCTCATGAACATTGCAGTTTGATATGCAGTAAATATGAGATAGAAAGATCTGGCTAATTTCATTTACTTATTTTTCTGGTAGGTACAATTGTAAAGAAACTTCCACGGAGATTAGAAGTGATGGAAGGAGAGAATGCAGTATTCTTTGTGGAGGTGGAACAAGATGAGATGGAGATCTGCTGGTTTAAAGACGGACTGCAGTTGCGAGAAACACATCAAACCATTATCAAGTCTTTTGGCAAAACTCACATCCTGGTCTTTGTCAATACGTCATATCAAGACTCTGGCACGGTCACCTTTATGGCAGGCAGATCAACAACAAGTTCCAAACTCAGGGTCAAAAGTGAGAAAACACACACATGGCTTTGTGATGCACAAGAAGTTGCACAATTCAAAAGCTTTATATTATTGCATAATAAAAATGTATCTATTTCTACTAGATCTTTTTGAATATATATATATATATATATATATATATATATATATATATATATATATATATATATATATATATATATATATATATATATATATATATATATATATACAGTGTGGGCTTGATATTTAGAATGTGATATCTTTATTTTCATTCAGCTGCTCGACACTGCCCACCCATCTGCCCTGTGAGTGTCCAAATGAACACTGACAGTTTAAATGGTGCTGTCCTTTCCTGGTCACCATCGCCCAACTTGCAAAACTCCACTAAGTCAGTGTATGTGCTAGAACGACAAGAAGTAGGCTCTCAGGAATGGCAGCGATGCCTGACAACAGAGACAGGCACATCTGCTGAAATCCTGGGTGACAGTGTGCCATGTGAGGGTGATTACCGTTTCCGTATCTCCTGTGTTAATAAATATGGCAGAAGTGGACATGTGGAGTTCCCAAAAGTAGTACATCTGGGTAAGAATGAAAATTTCACAAACTTTCTGTAATTCCAATCTGTCACGAATTAGTTGCATTACAAACTACTAAGAAACCTAAATGAATAAGGTACTTATTGTAGTAAGGTAGAATAATACTACTTACCAAATAGACCCTTATGGAAACACAAAACTGATGCAGGAATAAAACAAGAAATGCAGGAATAAAATTTGCTGCGAAAAAAAAGAAAATGCAGATTATTCTATTCCCCTAAAACCTGCATAAATAAATAATACAGCTTATTATTTTAATTAACAATAAAAAGTAAAGTACTACTAAATAATACAGCTTTTTTTTAATTAACAATAAAAAAGTAAATTACTTCTCTATTTGGCACAGAATCAAAGTCTCTGCTGTTTTTAAGAAGTTAGTAAATGGAATTAGAGTTAATCAATTAATTAGTCAAATAACACTGGAGACTTCATTTAAAACCATAAAAGTATGTTACTCCTGACACATTAACTGTCAATGATTTAATTTTAACCGCTTACACTCCTCGACCATTTTTGGGGATTTCCGCCTGGATTTTCCTACCGAAATTGAAAAGCCTCCCATTTCCACATATTTTTTCCAAAATAGACAATTTTGGTGTCATTTTACAGGAAACCCTTTGCAGATTCATAAAACAGTGCTAAAAGTGATAAACATTTAAGTATATGTTGTCTGAGCTGTAATAAAGCCAAAAAAATATAGGCGCTTTTTGATTTTTTAATTTTAAATTCATTTTTGAAAGTGTGTAACTCAGGCCCTGTGGGGTCTAGCAACATGCAGACACTTATGGCTGTTTCCTCTAGATGCCAGCAAACACTGGAAAAAAGATTTTTTTCTCTACACTAAAAAATGAAAAAGATGTGCATATTAATCTGAAGGGAGGAATATTACCTTTTTTTTATGTAATATCCACCTACCCAAATCTAAACTCTGCTCATACCCATATACAGTGGAATATATGCAATATTCCAGTGTCATTTTACAGAAAACACTTTGAAATTATATAAAACACTGCTGAATGTTATAAATATTATAGTATATGGTGTCTGTGATATAATAAACAGAAAGAAAAAAATAGGCGCTTTATGATTTTTATCATTTTATTCTTTCAGAAGATACAAGACTTATCATTTTACAAATTATTTGCCTAAAATCTGTGGTCTATTACAATCTAGAACAGGATCCTCATCCTCCAGATTTATATAATTCATTATATTGGCATCAGATTTGTCACCTGTGTTGTGCATCACCTCAACATCACCGGCCAGCCTCCTGGAGATCTGATGCCAACTGTGCCAACTGTGCCCACTGTGCCAATCTTCAACAGAACATGAAACAAAGAAAAACACTATTTATACATAGTTTCTGCACTGTAATAATATCCATTTCACAATATCAAAATGTAGATTTACTGAAATGACCATTTTATTCCACTTATGCAAAGTTGTAAACTATTGCGCAATAATATTTTCCATATCCAAAACGTTTGACATTTATTTTCAAATAATAGTTTATCAGATTGGTTGCTGTGCTTTCACATTTCAAACTAACAATATTTTAATTAAAATATTTATATAAACATTGTAAATGCTGAAAAACCATGTACCATACGTACCCAAAAGCTCTGGAGAGTCTGTAGAGTGCGCATTCTCCAACTCCAAATCGTCCATTTAGAAACCAGTTGCACTTCCAAAGATCGCTTTTATCAATGCCATTGATGCTTTTATCTTTCTAGATGCAATTTTAAAAATCAAAACAGTTCATAAACTATAATAACACACGCAAACTCGCGGCTATCTTACTCAAAAGAGAGCTCGCGCTTACCCGGAAGTGATCAAGGAAGCGCATCCGATCCGACTCTGTTGAACTCGCGTCTTTTGTAATAAGTCCGTCACAGATATGCGACGCGAGATTAGTTCCGGTTAGATATATATACTAAAGGCTTGCCTTAGCAGTAGCTTTGTGAGTAAGGCTCGCGCCTGTACAGATGGCATGGAGATCCAGTGTCCTGCGCTCAGAGCGCGTCTTCTCTCAGTTCATTCGAAAAGGTTTTTCTTACCAAGGAAAGCTCACAGAAACGTGAAAATGGTCTCATTTGAAAGATTGCATCCTAAGCTAAAAGGTGATATAGATTATGTGGCTGTTTGTGGCTGACTGAAGCCGCCATCGGAGCAGGAATGTGATACTTTTATCTGTCATCTCTGTTTGATTTTATTTCACTGCGCGATTCTTTTGAAGATATTTCGGTCTATGATTGTCTCACAATGTAATAATCTACATCGTCAAATTCCTTAGAATGAGAGCTTTCTTGTGATATATGACTTGACTGTTTTGTGAAATATATAAAAAATAAATATTTGTAGAAATATTTCTTCGCAATCATAAAGCGGAATTTTTTGCCTGGGACCAATGCATATTTAAGCTAATATTTCATTCGACATGTATCATGAAAACGAAACTGATGGTATTCTTTGTAAAGCTTAGATTCTAAGCTTTAAAATGATACCATGAATTGTCTAATACCATATAAGGAAGTTTATTAAAAGAACGTACGAACATCATAACAAAGATTTTCGATCCCGGTACCGGGTCGGTGGAGTTTACTTAATTTACATGTATTTATTTAGCAGACACTTTTATCCAAAGTGACATACAAGCGAGGAACAAACAGTTGGTCATAAGAGCCCACAATATTCATAGTACAGAATGACAAAATAATAATAATTATTTTTAAATAAATAGGAGTCATAATAAATCGTCTTTGCTTATGGTTTTGGAGTTGTTTAGCGCTTGCAGAAGATATGTCTTCTGCTGTTTCTTGAAAGCTGTGATGTCTCAGAAGGGCAGCAATGTCTTAATAAAAACATAACAACATTTCAGAAATTATTATTATTATTATTATTAGTAGTAGTAGTAGTAGTATATTGTTTTTATGTTATAATAGATATGATAATGTGGATTAAAGTGTTAAGATAACGTGAAATAACTTTTTATATTTTATTGTCTGCAGTCCCAGGTCCAAAGATCAAAACCCCCATGAAGAATGCTGTGGTGACTGAGGGGGAGGATGCTGTGTTCTCCATTGAGCTCTCTGCTAACTTGATTGGCACATGGTTCCTGAATAGCCAGCAGCTGCAGGATAGTGGACGGTTCTCCATGACTCAGTCAAAGAACCAACACATCCTACGAATCCACCATGTGCCAAATGTGTATGATGGAGCTGAAATCACCTTTATTGCAACTGGCGTACGAGATTCAGCTGCCCTACAAATTAAAGGTCAGGTCTTACATGGGGATCGTGATTTTTTTTTTTTTTTTTTTAGGTTTCAGCCACCATAAATTACTTAATATGAGTATTCAGATGTTAACAGACATCATACCCATCATGAAGTTCTTAAGTTTGTTACAATTAAAGTTATAGTGAAACAGAAATAGTGACAGATCTTTTCTTCATATTGTGATGTACAGTATGAAACGGTTTATCAGAAAAGAAAAAAAAATTGGCGGGACTTGGTTCGTCCAAGGGGATTGGATAGAGGCAGATGTGAATGCAAGGCTGCAGTCGATTATAATAAAGGGGCGGGAATCACGGAGACAAAATGATTGGAGAAGTCTGGCATGCATCAAGGAAATCTGACATTTCACAGGAAAATCAATTTATCAAATTTAGATCAATCAGTCAATCAAGGAATCCTTCCCAATAAGAGCAATATGAATTTAGAAAAAAACTCTAAACTCTCATTTTCATTTCAAGCCAATTTTAAGTTTGTAAATTGCTCAGATAGAGGCACTCATCTTTCTAGCCAATATACTTAAGTGCATTCTTTTTAAGATTTATGACATTGACAGACTCACTTTCTCACAGAAAATACTTAATGTTGTATTTTGCAGTACCTGAGGTGAAATTCTTACCATTGTCAGAGATGGACACCAAGAAGAGCACTGAGGTGGGAAATCCCATTGTTCTGTACTGCGAGGTGTCCCACCCCACAGCCACTGTTCAATGGTTCAAAGATGGACAGGCTCTACATGTAGAGGAGGGTCTGAATATCCAATCAGATGGAAACATGAGGAGGATCGTTATTCAATCAGCAGAGTACTCTCATTCTGGAGTGTACACTTGCCAATCAAACAATGACATGCTCACATTTAATGTGAATGTTGAAGGTGAAAACATTACTATACTCAAGCACACAATATTTGTTTTCTTTTTTGACAATGGCAGTGGTCACATTCCTGGAACAACAGTAATTTAGGACATTTGAATTGTCTGCTGGACTATTGTAACATTAAACATAACAAGAAGGAATTCACCTAGACAGCATTGTTCACACTTTATTATAATTTTTGCTGTTTATTACACATGCTATCTAAATTGTTTAGTGCTAGATTCACTGATGGAAATATGCAAATCAGACAATGGTATAAACTCTTAAAATCAGTGCTAAATGCAATCTGGCTTAGGGCACTTGATTATACTGTGCATCTAGATATATGTCTGGTTATATAGTGCTCTTCCACATAATTTGATCATCATTTGAATTATTGAATGTATACACAAACATCCCTTTTAAATTTTCTGTGTGTGACTTTCTGCAAAATTAACAGCAATTGTTACTAAAAACCCTTCCTGATTATTCATTATTCAATGTTTGTCTTTTCTCCTTCCAATATATCAATAGATCTCAATCTCAATACAATAGATCTCATGTATGACTCTCTGTGGTCATTAAAAATCCCAGGATGTCCTTCGGAAAAAAAGAGTAGGGGTTTAACCCCGGGATCCTGGCCAAATTTGCCCATTAGCCCCTGTCCTCCTGATCATCCCCATACATACTGATTTGCTTCATCACTCTGTCTCCTCTCCACCAATAAGCTGGTGTGTGGTGAGCGTTCTGGCGCAATATGGCTGCCGTCGCATCATCCAGGTGGATGCTGCACATTGGTGGTGATTGAGGAGATTCCCCCCCTTCTATGTAAAGTGCTTTGAGTATATAAGTAATGAGTAAATAATAATAAGTAAGAGAGATCAGATGTTTAAATGTATGTGCGTGTCTTGAGTTCCCGTTTGCATGCGATTGTATAAGTGTGTCCAAGGCCTAGTCCTTGTTTTGTCTAGGTGTGTCCATGATGTGCACAAAACATAACGGAAAGAAGTTACACATGGGCAGTCTTACACAAGGATAGTCAAAAGTGGAGCCTACGAAATAAGAAAATATTAACAAACTTGTAAACTGGGGATTTTCAGAGAGCTCTGACCACATGACCGCTGTACCACCTGACCGCTGCAGATTCATTAAGTCATTGATAGTGTTGCTATAGAAACAATGTGTATTGTATTTTATTGTTAATTTAAATAATTAAAATGCTCTTTTTTTCCATCAGCCCCCCCTGTGTCATTTAAAGAAATTATGCAGGATGAGAGGCAGAAAAGCGCTATGGAACTGGACCCTGTGGTCCTGACATGTGAACTTTCTCGACCAGATGCACCAGCCTGCTGGTTTAAAGATGGAGTTGTAATTATCCAGTCAGAAAACATCACCATCCAGTCTGAAGGCACCATGGAAAGACTTATAATCCGTTCAGCAGAGCTGGTAGACGCTGGGATGTATACTTGCCAAGCAGGCGAACAATCAATGTCGTTTTCTGTCAACATTAAAGGTAAAGTTGACAGAGTGGTGCTCTTTAACTATTAGTTTTGCATTAAAATCATATTGCATCTAAGGTATGTTATTAGTATGTTAATATATCAATATCTTACAATCTAAGGTGAAGCATAGTACTCTAAATGGCAAAAAATAAACTAATCTAATGATGATGACTGACTTACATTTAGAACCTCCGGTTACAATTGTGGACCCAAAAGATGACATCCATTTGGAGCGTTATGTCTCTGAGGAGATAGTCCTGAACTGTGAGCTCTCTCGATCTAATGGAGAAGCTCACTGGTTTAAAGATGGCCTAAAACTCCAGGAATGTGAGAATATCCGAATCAGTGCTGAAGGCCCGTACAGGAGGGTAACCATTCTCTGTGCTTCCAAACGGGATTCAGGAGAGTATGTATGTGACACAGGAGGTGACTCGATTTTCTTTCAGCTCATTCTTACGGGTAAGTATCAGAGCATAGGTTTCAAGAGATTTTCTTCCTCTTCTTTCTCTCTGTGTTATGCCTCATTTCTAGATTTATTTAATTATTAATTTAATTATGAATAATTATTTAACAATCATCAAGAAAGCAATTAGAATGGCTGTTTATTAAATAGTAACCAATATAGTAATTCATTCAGTTATTATCCAAAAAAAATATGAGTTATATTCATTTATATAGTGCTGTAATTACCTATTCCTCATTGTAGTAAAAAAAAAAAAAAAAAAAAAAAAATATTCAGCAGCATGTATTCATGTTTTGTCAACTATTACACACTGTTACCTTTCTTAAACGCAGAGGCTCCAGTCCGCATTGTGTCTCCCAGTGAGTCAGAGGTAGAGGTGTGTATACTGAGCTCTGAGAGGCTGGTCCTGAGCTGTGAAATATCAAATGCAAACGCAAAAGTCTGCTGGTTCTGTGATGGCATGGAGGTGGATGAGAATGACAACTTGAAACTGGAGGATGAAGGAATTTACCACAGGCTGGTAATTCCCTGTGCCACAATAGATGATTCTGCGGAATACGTGTGCGAGACTGCAGATGACTCTGTCACATTTTGGGTGAAAATAGAAGGTAATTTTGTCTCTTACCTAACTTTTGAAATTGTTCATAATATTCTACTCTAGGCCTTATGAGTTTATGTATGTATGTATGTATGTATGTATGTATGTGTATGTATATGTATATATATATATATATATATATATATATATATGTAAGGAATAATTGACGACAGGCTTTATTAGGCTTTATTATCAGGCTTTTTTATTATTTTAATTCAGGCTTGAATTATTAGAAAAATAATGCACATTACCACCTCGGGTGTGCATTATTTTTCTAATAATTCAACGGCCTGAAGTAAATTATTCCGCTTATACTACAGTTACCACACCTCGAAACATTGTTCAGATTATGTATTTCGAGACGTTTGTAAAGTTTTTGTCATTAAAACGCTCTTGTATGTAGGACTAATTTCTTACGCATCTAATCCAATGCCTCCGTTGCTAATTCCAAAACGTCATTTTAGAGTTAGTAACGGAGGTTTGAGCCACTGATAGCAGACTAATGCTGGACACACGACTAGCTGACACATTCTCTGACTGTTTTCATCGCAGCATATTTTAAACACAGACTTTGAACACAGACTGAACGCGCTGAACACGCGTTTGGGCATGATCAGTCATCAAATTACATTCATAACCGGCCTTAAAGTGTGTCCTCGGCTCGGCTTTATGCAGTTATAAGAGAGAGATGTTGCAATAATGAGACAGAAAAGCATGGGTGTCAATATTATTATTTATTTATTAATTCAATTCGTTTTAATTAATTCGTTCATTCTTTTTTTTTTTTTTCTATTATTGACAGATGACAGTAGACTACCCAGATAGCAAGTTGACATTGATTATAGCCAAATAAATGAGAAAAAAAAAGCCTTTTAACAAGTAAGGCCTATCAATAATTATTTATTTGTTATATTATCTGCAATAAAATCCGTGCTGCAGGACTATCCATTTATTTAGCCTATATTCAGTTTAATTTTCTATTGATTATAGATAGGAATATACTTTATTTATTAAAATTAATCTGCATGTTTCCATTGATTGTGAAGCTAGACATTGAAAATTGCAGATAAAGCGCATGGGGCTAAAAGTTTTTTCTTGTTATGAATTGTATCCTATTTTCCGTTATTTCAGTTAACTACGCGAAGTGATATGGAACTGTAATGCGGTCAAGACCTGCCTGGAACTACTTTAGCTGTGCGTTTCCCTGAAAATAATGCACACCTTATATTATATTATTAGAACGTTCGTCAACCAATCAGATTCAAGCATTCAACGGTTATTCAATGATAACCAGCAGGAGTGCCCTTGAAAGCCTCTAGAGGGCACTCCACACCAGACTATCATGTTTCACTCACAAACTACATTTCCCATAACTCACTGCCCGGACTCATCACTGATCACATTCACCTGTACCTCATTCACTGATTGCATTCACCTGTGTCTCATCCTGTTAGTCTGTCTATTTATACCATGTTCATTCATTCATTCACCGCGAAGTCTTGTTGTACTGTTAAGTGTTACACTGCCATTCTGAGCGTTTCCCTGGTTGTCTTGTTTCTTGTTTTTGGATATCTTGCCCTGTTTCCTGGATTACTCTCTTGCCTCTGGTCCCTGGATTACTCTCTTGCCTCTGGTCCCTGCCTGTTTTGTTTGTTTGTTTGTTTCTTTGTTTTGGACTGCTTTCCTGTGTATGACCCTAGCCTGTATGTTGGATTACGCCTCTGGATTGCCCCACAAAATAAAGCTGCATTTGGATCTCCTACTTCGTGTCTCTGAGCAGTACGTGACAGAAGACTTCGCCACTTCAGATCCAGCAGCCGAGAAAGAACCGAGACCCACCATGGACCTACTAATCAGTCTCTTCCGCCTCCGCCAAGGTAACCGATCTATAGAAGAATATGTTGGAGAATTTTGTGAGCTCTGCCATGGGGTAGATTTGGACGATGCCGTCTTAAAGGATAGTTTCCGATATGGGCTTGAGGACATGTTAAATTATCTCATGCCAGACAACACCCCTCAATGGACTTTATGTCAATATATTGAATTCGCCCTGAGGATAAGCGGCTCATCCTTTTCTGTGGGCCCTGTGGATGAGGGGGCGTTTCCAGAGACCGTGCCCGTCACGTCTGCTGAGCCTGAGCCTCTTCACGCCAGTCCAGCCGAGCCTGCACTTCACGCCAGTCCAGCCGAGCCTGCACTTCACGCCAGTCCAGCCGAGCCTGCACTTCACGCCAGTCCAGCCGAGCCTGCACTTCACGCCAGTCCAGCCGAGCCTGCACTTCACGCCAGTCCAGCCGAGCCTGCACTTCACGCCAGTCCAGCCGAGCCTGCACTTCACGCCAGTCCAGCCGAGCCTGCACTTCACGTCAGTCCAGCCGAGCCTGCACTTCACGCCAATCCAGCCGAGCCCGCACTTCACGCCAGATCTGCCGAAGCCGAGGCAGTATGCGTCATGCCCGCCGCCCCTGAGACTGAGAGCGTCATGCCCGCCGCACCTGAGACAGCAAGCGACATGCCCGCCAAGCTAGAGCCTTCACCGCTGGTCCCGTCCAGCACAGAGCCCTCTTCGCCGCTGGTCCTGTCCAGCTCAGAGCCCTCTTCATCGCTGGTCCTGTCCAGCTCAGAGCCCTCTTCGCCGCTGGTCCTGCCCAGCTCAGAGTCCTCTTCGCCGCTGGTCCTACCCAGCTCAAAGCCCTCGCCGCCACTGGTCCCGTCAAGCTCAGAGTGTGCCGATCCAGAGACTGAGCTTCACGTCACTTCTGCCGATCCAGAGACTGAGCTTCACGTCACTTCTGCCGATCCAGAGACTGAGCTTCACGTCACTTCTGCCGATCCAGAGACTGAGCTTCACGTCACTTCTGCCGATCCAGAGACTGAGCTTCACGTCACTTCTGCCGATCCAGAGACTGAGCTTCACGTCACTTCTGCCGATCCAGAGACTGAGCTTCACGTCACTTCTGCCGATCCAGAGACTGAGCTTCACGTCACGTCAGCCGATCCAGAGACTGAGCTTCACGTCACGTCCACCCGTCAGGAGTCGTGTCCCGCCGAGACTGAATCTGTTCCTGAGCCTGAAACTGATCCTGATACTGATCCTGAATCTGTTCCTCTTCCTCTTTCTACGCCTGTGTCTTCGGACAAGATGGCCGAACCCACGCCTGTGTCTTCGGACAAGATGGCCGACTCCACGCCTGTGTCTTCGGACAAGATGGCCGAATCCACGCCTGTGTCTTTGGACAAGATGGCCGACTCCATGCCTGTGTCTTTGGACATGATGACCGACTCCACGCCTGTGTCTTCGGACAAGATGGCCGACTCCACGCCTGTGTCTTCGGACAAGATGGCCGACTCCACGCCTGTGTCTTCGGACAAGATGGCCGACTCCACGCCTGTGTCTTCGGACAAGATGGCCGACTCCACGCCTGTGTCTTCGGACAAGATGGCCGACTCCAAGCCTGTGTCTTCGGACAAGATTGCCGACTCCACGCCTGTGTCTTCGGACAAGATGGCCGAAACCACGCCTGTGTCTTCGGACAAGATGGCCACCGCCGAACCAGTGTCTCCGGACAAGATGGTCTCCGCTGAGCCGGTGTCTGTTCCTGAGCCGGTGTCTGTTCCTGTGCCCTGGCCGCCTGAAGGGTCGTCTCCGCCCTGGCCGCCTGAAGGGTCATCTCCGCCTTGGCCGCCTGAAGGATCGCCTGCACAGCCTGCTCCGCCCTGGTCGCCTGCACAGCCTGCTCCGCCCTGGTCGCCTGCACAGCCTGATCCGCCCTGGTTGCCTGCTCCGCCCTGGTCGCCTGCACTACCTGCTCCATCCTGGCCTCCTGTATTACTGCAGTCTCAAGGTCCTCTTCCGCTCCACGGACCTGGCCCTCCATCCCGCCCCCGGATCCGCCTCCGGGCCACCTCCCACCTGGACAGTTTTGGAGCGTCTGGAAGCCGCTCTTTGGGGAGGGGCTATGTAATGATAACCAGCAGGAGTGCCCTTGAAAGCCTCTAGAGGGCACTCCACACCAGACTATCATGTTTCACTCACAAACTACATTTCCCATAACTCACTGCCCGGACTCATCACTGATCACATTCACCTGTACCTCATTCACTGATTGCATTCACCTGTGTCTCATCCTGTTAGTCTGTCTATTTATACCATGTTCATTCATTCATTCACCGCGAAGTCTTGTTGTACTGTTAAGTGTTACACTGCCATTCTGAGCGTTTCCCTGGTTGTCTTGTTTCTTGTTTTTGGATATCTTGCCCTGTTTCCTGGATTACTCTCTTGCCTCTGGTCCCTGGATTACTCTCTTGCCTCTGGTCCCTGCCTGTTTTGTTTGTTTGTTTGTTTCTTTGTTTTGGACTGCTTTCCTGTGTATGACCCTAGCCTGTATGTTGGATTACGCCTCTGGATTGCCCCACAAAATAAAGCTGCATTTGGATCTCCTACTTCGTGTCTCTGAGCAGTACGTGACACCTGTAGTATATATATATATACAGTACCAGTCAAAAGTTTGGAAACATTACTATTTTTAATGTTTTTGAAAGAAGTCTCTTATGCTCATCAAGCCTGCAGTTAAAAACAAAAAACAAAAAAAACAAAACAGTAATATTATGAAATATTATTACAATTTAAAATAATGGTTCTCTTTTTTAATATACTTTAAAATGTAATTTATTTTTGTGATGCAAAGCTGAATTTTCATCAGCAAGTACTCCAGTCTTTGGTGTCTTATGATCCTTCAGAAATCATTCTAATATGCTGATGTATGATCAATGTTGGAAACAGTTGTGCTGCTTAATATTTTTTTTATAACCTGAGATACTTTTTTCAGGATTATTTGATGAATAAAAAGTTAAAAAGAACTGTATTTATTTAGAATAGAAATCTTTTGTAACAATATACACTACTGTTCAAAAGTTTGGGAACAATAACTATTTTTTTTTTTAAGAAATTAGTACTTTAATTCAACAAGGATGCGTTAAATTGATAAAAGGTGATGGTAACGATTTATATTGTTAGAAATGTTTTTATTTTGAATAAATGCTGTTTTTATGAATAAATGCTGTTAACGTTTTACTCATCAATGAATCCTGAAAAAAGTATTCCAAAAAAATATATTAAACAGCACAACTGTTTCCATCATTGATAATAACTGAGTATCAAATCATCATATTAGAATGATTTCTGAAGGATCATAAGACACCAAAGACTGGAGTACTTGCTGATGAAAATTCAGCTTTGCATCACAAAAATAAATTACATTTTAAAATATATTAAAAAAGAGAACCATTATTTTAAATTGTAATAATATTTCATAATATTACTGGTTTTTTTTTTGTTTTTTTGTTTTTTAACTGCAGGCTTGATGAGCATAAGAGACTTCTTTCAAAAACATTAAAAATAGTAATGTTTCCAAACTTTTGACTGGTACTGTATATATACAGGTGCTGGTCATAAAATTAGAATATCATCAAAAAGTTGATTTATTTCAAGAATTCAACTTAACAGGTGAAACTAATATATTATATAGACTCATTACATGCAAAGTGAGATATTTCAAGCCTTTATTTGTTATAATTTTGATGATTATGGCTTACAGCTTATGAAACCCACAAAATCAAAATCCCAGAAAATTTGAATATTACATGAAATCACACAGTAATTACACAGTAATACCATGGTCATTGAACCAGGTTTTGCTTCTTTTGGCAGTGTAGGCAGGTGCAAATTCTGCTGGAAAATGAAGAAAGCATGAAGTGCTCTGAAAATGTCCTGGTAGACGGCTGCGTTGACTCTGGATTTAATAAAGCACAGTGGACCAAAGTCCTCTTTTCTGATGAGCAAATTTTGCATCTCATTTGGAAACCAAGGTCCCAGACTCTGGAGGAAGAATGGAGAGGCACACAATCCAAGATGCTTGAAGTCCAGTGTGAAGTTTCCACAGTCTGTGTTGGTTTGGGGAGCCATGTCATCGGCTGGTGTTGGCCCACTGTGCTGTCCACTCAACGCAGCCATCTACCAGGACATTTTCAGAGCACTTCATGCTTCCTTCAGCAGACAAGCTTTATGGAGATGCTGACTTCATTTTCCAGCAGGATTTGCACCTGCCCACACTGCCAAAATAACCAAAACCTGGTTCAATGAACATGGTATTACTGTGTAATTACTGTGTGATTTCATGTAATATTCTAATTTTCAGGGATTTTGATTTCGTGGGTTTCATAAGCTGTAAGCCATAATCATCAATATTATAACAAATAAAGGCTTGAAATATCTCACTTTGCATGTAATGAGTCTATATACAGTAATATATTCGTTTCACCTGTTAAGTTGAATTCTTGAAATAAATCAACTTTTTGATGATATTCTAATTTTATGACCAGCACCTGTATATATATATATATATATATATATATATATATATATATATATATATATATACACTCACCTAAAGGATTATTAGCAACACCTGTTCAATTTCTCATTAATGCAATTATCTAATCAACCAATCACATGGCAGTTGCTTCAATGCATTTAGGGGTGTGGTCCTGGTCAAGACAATCTCCTGAACTCCAAACTGAATGTCAGAATGGGAAAGAAAGGTGATTTAAGCAATTTTGAGCGTGGCATGGTTGTTGGTGCCATACGGGCCGGTCTGAGTATTTCACAATCTGCTCAGTTACTGGGATTTTCACGCACAACCATTTCTAGGGTTTACAAAGAATGGTGTGAAAAGGGAAAAACATCCAGTATGCGGCAGTCCTGTGGGCGAAAATGCCTTGTTGATGCTAGAGGTCAGAGGAGAATGGGCCGACTGATTCAAGCTGATAGAAGAGCAACTTTGACTGAAATAACCACTCGTTACAACCGAGGTATGCAGAAAAGCATTTGTGAAGCCACAACACGCACAACCTTGAGGCGGATGGGCTACAACAGCAGAAGACCCCACCGGGTACCACTCATCTCCACTACAAATAGGAAAAAGAGGCTACAATTTGCACGAGCTCACCAAAATTGGACAGTTGAAGACTGGAAAAATGTTGCCTGGTCTGATGAGTCTCGATTTCTGTTGAGACATTCAGATGGTAGAGTCAGAATTTGGAGTAAACAGAATGAGAACATGGATCCATCATGCCTTGTTACCACTGTGCAGGCTGGTGGTGGTGGTGTAATGGTGTGGGGGATGTTTTCTTGGCACACTTTAGGCCCCTTAGTGCCAAATGGGCATCGTTTAAATGCCACGGCCTACCTGAGCATTGTTTCTGACCATGTCCATCCCTTTATGACCACCATGTACCCATCCTCTGATGGCTACTTCCAGCAGGATAATGCACCATGTCACAAAGCTCGAATCATTTCAAATTGGTTTTTTTTTAACATGACAATGAGTTTACTGTACTAAAATGGCCCCCACAGTCACCAGATCTCAACCCTTGTTACCACTGTGCAGGCTGGTGGTGGTGGTGTAATGGTGTGGGGGATGTTTTCTTGGCACACTTTAGGCCCCTTAGTGCCAATTGGGCATCGTTTAAATGCCACGGCCTACCTGAGCATTGTTTCTGACCATGTCCATCCCTTTATGACCACCATGTACCCATCCTCTGATGGCTACTTCCAGCAGGATAATGCACCATGTCACAAAGCTCGAATCATTTCAAACTGGTTTCTTGAACATGACAATGAGTTTACTGTACTAAAATGGCCCCCACAGTCACCAGATCTCAACCCAATAGAGCATCTTTGGGATGTGGTGGAACGGGAGCTTCGTGCCCTGGATGTGCATCCCACAAATCTCCATCAACTGCAAGATGCTATCCTATCAATATGGGCCAACATTTCTAAAGAATGCTTTCAGCACCTTGTTGAATCAATGCCATGTAGAATTAAGGCAGTTCTGAAGGCGAAAGGGGGTCAAACACAGTATTAGTATAGTGTTCCTAATAATCCTTTAGGTGAGTGTGTGTGTATATATATATATATATATATATATATATATATATATATATATATATATACATATATATATATATATATATATATATATATATATATATATATATATATATATATATATATACAGTACTATACATAGTGGTTTAATATGAATTAAAAACAAAAAAAACTAAAATCTATTCTGAAAATGTCTCGGGTTACGACTGTAACCCTTGTTCCCTGAGAAAGGGAACTCGAACTGCGTCGATATGACACTTTGGGGAACCGCCCCTTAGCGTAATGCGTCTGAATTATGAATGAAACTAGTCCAATCCTATTGGTGTTGCGTAATGATGTAGAGTGTGACGACACACCTGGAAGCTACAAAGGGACGCCGTCACACAACAGTGTTAGCTTCACAATGAAGCAAGTAGGTCCCAGGCAGGAGGAGGCATGGCAGAGGGACGAAGTTCTCGTTCCCTTTCTCAGGGAACAAGGGTTACAGTCATAACGCGAGACGTTCCCTTTCGAGGGAACTTAAACTGCGTCGATACGACACTTTGGGGAACAAGTACCCACTATGCCACAACAACACCTGCCTATCCCAGTGTGAAGCTGTCTCAGGCACAACTAGGAAAAGAGCACTCGTGCACCAGGTGTCGATGGGAGGTCCAGACTATAAAATCTTGTGAATGCGTGCGGAGTGGCCCAGCCAGCCGCATCACATATCTCATGAATTGGTACTCCTGAAAGGAGGGCCATGCCTCTGGTAGAGTGATCCCTCACAGCCAAAGGTGAAGGCAAACTGCGCACCTGATAGGCCAGGGAAATAGCCTGAACAGTCCAGTTACTGATGGTCTGCTTGGATGCGGGAAGCCCCTTCCTGGCGACCCGAAACACACCAGCAACTGGTCCGCCTTTCTCCACTGAGAAGATCTCTGAACATATATGTCGAGTGCTCTAACAGGGCAGAGCAGATGAAGTCTATCCTCCTCCACTGTCACATGAGGTGGGGGATGAAATACCTGTAGAACTGTCGACCTTGCCAAATTAGACGGCACCTTCGGAACGTAGCCCGGTCTAGGGTGCAAGATGGCCTTAACCCTCCTAGGAGCAAACTCCAGGCACTGAGGAGATATGGAGAGTGCCTGGAGATCTCCTACTCTCTTAAGAGAAGTAATGGCAAAGAGAAAGACCACCTTAAGCGACAGGTTCTTAGCCTCAGCCAACTCCAGTGGTTCAAAGGGGGCCTCAACCAATCCTTCGAGAACCACTGCCAGGTCCCATGTGGAAACTCTGGTCCGAGTTGGAACTATGAAGTACCGGCTGTAGAACGCGGACTCCCTGTCTGGTGGAGGGACATACTCTATGGCCTCTTTTGCCAGCAGCGAGTGAACTTCCTGTTCAAATACTCGACCCTGCTCTGGGTCCACTGCAGTCCAAACCACCCTGTTGAACTTCGGTGGGCAAACATGGAACTGCAGTCTGTACCCCTTTTCTACAGTGTGAAATGCAAAATTCACCCTCGGGGCTGGTGTCAAGTGTTTTGTGAGAGCTCTTGACGATACCCTGAAGCGGAGGACCGGCAGGGAATAATTGAAAACGACTCTCGTTTTGCGGACGCGTACGCTGCCTGACCACAAGCCTGTGGGGTGGACAGAGCAGCGAGCATTCGCTGGAAACTGATGTGTCCCGAAGTTCATTAAAATTCCCTTCTACGATGCTGAGCACGTCTAATTCCTCAGAATCAGAGAGCTGCAGCACAGGATTCTCGACCCGAGCGGAAGAAGCCGTGGGGCAGGCTTCCGCACGGGGAAGGAGGGGATCCGAGCTATCAGACGAGGATCGAGAAATTGCCGAAGCAGTCTTGATCACGTCTGCTAGCTCTCTCTGCTAGCCCCACGATCTGAGCCAACGCTCTACCTCGGCGGGGAGCACGAGCCTGGCCGGCTTCATCAAATGCCAGGCTCGAGGGCTGCCCGGCTGTGCTGCGCTCCCAAACAGTAAACACACATATCGTGTGATATATGATGCACATATGATGAAACTGCTTGCTTGCCATCTGTTTTCTTTTGATATATCTATAGGACAAACAACAACAAACAGATGTTTCACACAACAGAGAGCGCTTGCTGAAGAGCGAAAGCTAACACTGTTGTGTGACGGCGTCCCTTTGTAGCTTCCAGGTGTGCCGTCACACTCTACGTCATCATGCAACACCAATAGGATTGGACTAGTTTCATTCATACTTCAGACGCGCTACGCTAAGGGGCGGTTCCCCAAAGTGTCATATCGACGCAGTTGGAGTTCCCTCAAAAGGAAATACAATTCAGTTACATCTACTGTAGTACTGAAATAGACAGTAAAATATATTCAGAGTGATTATTGTGTTATGATATCCAGACACATTATTTTGTTCATTTTGGTTTTATAGCTAACCGCCTTAATAGTTCGGATTGAGAGTTTTTTTCAGTTAATTGATTTGTTATATTTTTATAATTTTGTATATATATATTTTTTAAAATATATCAGCAACATTGGTAGGGTCTTTTAAACCAATTGGTCTGACACATAAAAGGACTTTGAGACTTGTATTATAAAGATATTGAAATGCCAAACAAAAATGATTGCTTTTTGTAAAGTGTTGTTGATGAGACTTTTTTCCACAGAGCCCCCTGTTAAACTTTCTTGCTCCAAGGACCTAGGCAGCATTACAGAGAGTATTGCTGGTGATCCTGTAGTCCTAGAGCTTGAGGTTTCTCATGATAATGCAAAGGTGTGCTGGATGAAAGATGGAGTAAAGGTGGAAGAGAGCAGCAACATCACAATTACTGAGAATGGCCTCATACGCAAGCTAACGATCCATTTTCCAGCTCTGAAGGATTCTGGGATATACACCTGCAATGCCATTGATGACACAATAGATTTTAAAGTCAAAATTACTGGTATGATGTTAAAACACTACCTGGTTACCTTAATTACATGTCTTTTAAAAAAAAAAGTATTACTCTTTTTTTTTCACTAAAATATTTTTTTAATATTTCTCTCTTCCAGAGGCACCAGTAAAAATCCTGAATAAAGATCAGATCAAGAATGAGCACAAGGTTGTGTTATATGATGACGCTGTATTGGAGTGTGAGCTGTCTGCGGCCAATGGTGTAGTCAACTGGTATAAAAATGGCAGCCCTATTAAGGAGAATGAGCGCTTCTGTTTTGAGGAGGAAGGGACATTCAGATCCCTGGTCATTCTCTGTGCAGAGTTGCAGGACTCTGGAGAATATATCCTTGATACTAAAGATGATACAATTTCATTTCATGTCACAGTACAAGGTAAAAAGTGTCTTTCAGTTGTATTGATTTGAACCTGTGCATGAGCGCTAAAGCAAACAAAAGGTATGATGACACAGACTTTTGAACTCTCTCTCCTCCAGAGCCATTAGTGAAGATCATTGGCAATTCTGGTGATCCTGATTATCAGGAGATGGTGACAGGAGATGACCTCATCTTAGCTTGTGAAGTTTCTCGAGCCAACGCACCAGTAAAGTGGCTATTCAATGATAAACCACTGGTCCCTGATGAGCGCACGGATATTGAAAGCCACGGAACACTCCGGAAACTGACCTTAACCAACATCCTCCTTTCTGACTCTGGGAAATACATGTGTGATGCTGTTGATGACAAAATGATAACTGTTGTTAAAGTTCAAGGTACTGTATTTATTTTCCTTTTTTATACAATAATTGTGTTTAATTGAAACATTTTTTGAATGGTA
The DNA here is from genome assembly GCF_949319135.1 of Squalius cephalus. Classification (NCBI taxonomy): domain Eukaryota; kingdom Metazoa; phylum Chordata; class Actinopteri; order Cypriniformes; family Leuciscidae; genus Squalius; species Squalius cephalus. The sequence continues at coordinate 32,265,921 of NC_137131.1, forward strand.
TTGAAGTATTTCAAAACCATATAAAACTAACATGAATAAATTTAGTTTTAAACTAGATTTTTCTTTATCTTGGACACTCTTTGTGTCATTGCCCCACTTACATGCAAAACGCAATAAGACCTCATGTGCCTTACGTGTTGTATTTTTCTCCAGAGCCTCCCGTTGAGTTCCTCAACAAAGAAGAGGTGAACTTGGTCACTGGTTATGAGGCAGAGGCTGTCACTCTTACTGCCATGGTTTCCAGACCTAATGCTCAAGTGCGGTGGCTTAAAGACTGGACTCCATTCAGTGGAGAACGTTTCCACATAGCCAGCCTGGGCCTAACCCGCACTTTCACCATTGACCCATTAAAGAAGCTCGACAGTGGAGAGTACACATGTGATGCAAACACGGATGAGATGCACTTCAGTCTCCTGGTCAGAGGTTGGTAGCTGCAATCATGCTTTTACTTGTGACATGAACAGATATTCAGCTTTTAAAGGAAAGTCATAGTAGCATTGCAACTCATACAATGTATAATAATAACCATGTAACCTTTATGCGTTACAGATATGCGTATTAAATTTGTGAAGCCGCTGGTTGACACAGTGGCCCATAAAGATGGTATGATCACACTATGCTGTGAGATATGCAAAGCTAAATCAGATGTCCAGTGGAAGAAGGATGGAGTGGAGATCATACCCAGCCGTCGCTTCTCTATCCGTGCCAACGAGACGGAGAGGAGTCTCACAATCCATCGTATCAGCAAAGAAGATGCCGGAGAGTATGCTTGTGAGTCCAAAGATGACTGCACCAGTGCCAGAGTAAGGGTGGAATGTAAGTGTGAAACAAGTTACTTGTTGGAAGATACTAAACAACACACTTAGTCAATAACCTCCATCTGCTTTCCCTCTGCAGTGCCTCGTGTGGTGGAATTCCTCACAGAGCTTCACAATACCACAGTCATGGAGGGTGAGGATGCTACCTTTAAGTGTGTGGTCTCCCCTGATGATGTTCAGTTGGTCTGGCTCATGGATGGACAACTCATCAAAACCAGTGATCGCTTCCATATTGAACAAAACAGCCTCTGCCATACTCTGATTATCCGGAAGGTCCAGCTACTTGATTCATCCCGGATCACTGCAGAGGCTGAGGGTATCATTTCTAAAGCCAGTCTCAAGGTCCAGGGTATGTAAATGTTCATTATACTAAAAAAACAACAAGCACACACACACACACACACACGCACGCGCGCACACACACACACACACACACACACACACACCAGGCATTAAAATACAGAAAACAGAAAGAAAAAAAACAGCCATTAAAAGGGCATTATTTCTACAAACAAGAACTTAAATATGTGTACTGTATTCCAAGTCTTCTAAAGCCATGTAATAGTTCCTTGATGAACAGACTGTAGCCATGATTGAGATTTGACAGCAACAGTGGAAGGGACTTTTTCAGCAAATAGTGACATCAGTTTTGGTCTGTTCAATTGTAAATTATAAAGTCAGAATTGCCAGATATAAACTCTATATTTCTATATATTTCTATATATCTATATATAGTATAAATATACTATATATAAATTTCTCATAATTGCAAGTTTATATCCCGCAATTCTGACTTTACAACTCACAATTGCGAGTTTATAATTGTGAGTTTTTATCTCGAAATTCTGACATTTTAACTCGTAATTGCAACTTTATATCATGCAATTCTGAGAAAAAAAGTCAGATTTGCGAGATATAAACTTTGTAAGATAAAAATTCACAATTATCTTTTAATTTTATTTATTCTGTGGGGGAAACAAGCTTCTATATAAATCAGCTCTTAAAATATAGTATTATTATTTAGCATTTAATAGTGTCTAGGGTTCTACATTTTATCATTGATTGATGTTTTGTGAATTTGTTGTTTTATTTGATGGTTTACTGAGCGTGTACAGCATTTTGAAACAATATGCGTTGTATTTAAATGTGCTTTAAAAATAAATGTAATCTAATTGAAGATTAAGACGTAACTATTTTCTTTTATGATAACAAAATGATAGAATTTTCATTTTTGGATGAAGTTTAATATAATTATTAGGAAATTATCAGTGTTTGTGATTATTTCTCAAGATTGGTTGAAAGTTTAATTTCAATGGCAGTTTTGTTTTTTTCCTCTAATATTCAGGGGGCAAAAATTGTAAATGTTTGACTTTGTAACTTAGTAACCTTTTACATTTACATGCAGAGGCACAGGTATTGTTTACAAGGAGAATGGAGGCAGTGATGGCTGAGGAGTTTGGAGAGGCTACATTAGAGACAGAAGTGAGTCTGGAGTCTGGAGAGGTGCAGTGGATGAGGCAGGGGGTGGTGATCCAGCCAGGACCCAGACATAAACTCGTCCAGAATGGCTGTAAACGTATCTTGGCCATCAGTAACCTCAATCTGTCTGATCGAGGGACATACCGCTGTGAGACCCTCCATGACCGTGCGCAGGTCAAGCTCAATGTGGAGCGTAAGTGGCCTTGAGCATGTTTAACTCTGAGCATGTCTCTTGATTGTTTAGAGAAATTATCAAAGCCACATGAATTACTTAAAGGGGCATTTGGAGTTTTAGCTTAACTAAATATAACTCTGCTGAAACAGTATACAATCCAATGATAATATTGAGTAAAATAATGCATGTAAAATCTTGGCAGGCATTTCAATTTAAGCATCAGCTATAGTTCTGGTCCCTGGCCTAACAGTTCTGAACTTGTCTGTACATTATGTAAAATTTGTATTCAGTTTTTATTAGAAGCATTATTGCATTCTAAATAAGCTATGCTACTATTTAAAGCGAGGAAGATTGTCATACGCAAGGGGCTGATGGACATTGAGACATTTGAGAGAGAGACAGCGTCCTTCGAGGTGGAACTTTCTCATGCTGATGTGGAGGGTGTGTGGCAAAAAGATGGTCTGCGTGTCAAACCCAATAACAACTGGCGTGTTAGTTCCAATGGACTAGTACATGGCCTCACTCTCTCCAACCTCACATTAGAGGACACGGGTAGCATTGTCTTCTCTGCAGAAGGTCTGAGAACTACTGCCAGACTGGTAGTCAAAGGTCGGTATATAGGGGAGAAACATTTATGCTTGGGATTCAACAAAAACTAATAGTGTGTGTGTATATATATATATACAGTGCTATGCATAAGTTTAGACACCCATGCTAAAGTTGACTTAAAAGAGGAATAAAAAATCATCTTTTGGAAATTGAACTTCATGCCTTAATTAAAAAAATTAGGAAAAATCCAACCTTTAAGGACACCAATTTTCTTTGTGAATGAATAATGTATCGTAAATAAATAAATGTTCTTCCTTAAAATACAGGGTGTATAAGTTTGGACACCCCTATGTTAAATTCCCATAGAGGCAGGCAGATTTTTATTTTTAAAGGCCAGTTACTTCATGGATCCAGGATACTATGCATCCTGATAAAGTTCCCTTGGCCTTTGGAACTAAAATAGCCCCACATCATCACAAGATCATCTCTCAATGCAAATCAAACCAGCTATTAGGCTAACTGAAATAAAACCATGCCAATCTCTAGGTATGGTGAAGGCTATGTGATGATGTGCGGCTATTTTAATTCCAAAGGCCAAGGGAACTTTATCAGGATGCATAGTATCCTGGATCCATGAAGTAACTGGCCTTTAAAAATAAAAATCTGCCTGCCTCTATGGGAATTTAACATAGGGGTGTCCAAACTTATGCACCCTGTATTTTAAGGAAGAACATTTATTTATTTACGATACATTATTCATTCACAAAGAAAATTGGTGTCCTTAAAGGTTGGATTTTTCCTAATTTTTTTAATTAAGGCATTAAGTTCAATTTCCAAAAGATGATTTTTTATTCCTCTTTTAAGTCAACTTTAGCATGGGTGTCTAAACTTATGCATAGCACTGTATATAAATATCAATATTTTTTTGGGGGATTTATATTTGTCACATAATTGCCAAAAATAACAAGCTTAGTGCATCAAAATCTTAGAAACACCAGTAATGATCATTAAGAAGCTGTCTGATGTCAGACTTGAGGAGGAATCTTCAGTCATTTTGGAGTGTGAGCTGTCTAGACCAAATGTGGATGTCAAATGGCAGAAGGTATTGCTAAATAAATAAATAATGCACTGTACCTTCCTAAATATGTTTTCACTTTTTCTCACTAAACTCTCTATGGATTGATTGGCAGAATGGGTTGGAGCTGAAATCCAGTAAGACTTTAAGGATTTATTCCATGGGGCGTAAGCGCTGTTTACAGATCTTGGAATCCAGCATCAGTGACTCAGGCCTTTATACTTGTGAAATAGGTGATCTCAGCACTTCCTGTAAACTTGAGGTCTATGGTAAGCCTATATATCACTTCAGTTTTCATCACATTTTCCAGCTTGTTGCTTTTTGGAAACTTTGAGAGAATGCACACTAGCAGTGAAATTGTCCTGTTGTTTTGGGAAGGATTTTAGTTGAGACTAGACATTTTTCTGGTTGCTTAAGCTTCTACTCAAAATTCAAGATGGATAAAAAAGAAGAGGCTCACTACTTTTGCTAATATTTTATTATCATGAATGGTTAGCTGGCGTTAAACATGGCATGAAATCAAAACATATTACTGGTCTCTGTGAATCATTCATCCGTCTATACATTATCTTTATAAAATATTTTTGGCCTTGTAAAAAGTCATAACTTGCTATTCCTGTGATATGGCTCCCTTGATATTTATGACTAGGCTATATACTGCAGTTAAGCCAATCACATTCAGATCTGCTTCCATTCCATTATGCAATGCTGATTTTTCACAATCCAATCCACAACAGATGGATCAAATAGGCTGTCCTTGTTTCCTTTTTTCATGTTCAATTATCCATTAGAAATCATAATATAATAATAACATTGGTCACAATTTCTGTATCATGCCAAATTTAATAAGATCATGTTCTATGTAAGGGCCCACAGTTGTACTAATACTGGTAACTCTTGAATATTTAAAAATCTGTTGTTCCAAGGTAGAAGTATGTTTTGTGCTAGCATATACTTTGTTGTCCTTTATCATTGTCGCTTCTATGTCAGTGATTTGTGACAGTGATTTTTATGCAATTGCTCATCAGATAATCTGTGCCTTAAATATGACCACTTATATTCTTCCAAGCTTGTCTCCACATTGTTTTCAGAACATGAATTAGAGATCATAACTGGCTTGGAGGATCTTTGGATTAAGGAGGACCAGAATGCTGTCTTTATGTGTGAGCTGTCTATGGAAGATATGCCTGGGGAATGGTACAAAAATGGCAGCAGGATACGTCCCACTACCACAATCAAGACTCGTACAGAGGGTGAGGATAAACTGAACTAATGTTGTAAATATATGTGGCAGTAATTCAAGTTTAGGGAACAGTTAATCTCTAATAATTTAATCCGACTACGCCACCCTGGGGGGGCACCAGGGAAATAACTCCCAAGGAAGACACACAGGTAAGTGTTACCATTTGGACAGGCAGATAACTGGAGACGCGAGGGACAGTACAAAAATACTTTATTATAAAATTATCAACACCAATAAAACTCGCTCTCAAGACTCTCACACCATAGCAAATACTTCCTCCGAGCCAAGCTTGGCGGGAACAGGGCAGGCCGGCTGCAATTCCAGAGGTTGTCCAAACCCACCTCAAGTCACAGCAAATCAAACCAGCACACCCACACCATAAGGACGTTTTGTCACCACACAGGGAGGCACACACAGCACCCGGGGTCGCACACCACTCGAAGGAAGCAGCTAGCCTCCCCCGTTCCGCGCCAACTTCTCACTGGCTCCTGGAGAGAGATGAAAGGGACTCGCATTAACAATCAAATAAAGTACACAAAATAATGAAAAGAAAACTAAAACACAGCCACCAAATATGGCAGCTATAATACTCCAGCCCCCTAACGGTGCCTTCCGCCGCTCAAGCTGACAATCAGCGACTAGTGGCACCAAAATAACAGGACCGGGGATGAAGGAGAAACAACTACTTACAAACTTATATTATAAATTATAAACATGAAAAATGCCCACAAGTAAATCACACAAAACAGAATTTACCACAAAATAAACCTAGACATTAGACGAAACCAAAGTTCAAGAAAAACAATATAGAAAACAACCCGGCAAAACAAAACAAAAAGAAAATAAACTGTACTTAAAAACAAAACAAAAATATAACTGCGAGCAGTGATTGCGGGCCCAAGCCGGTGGCACCGCCACCCTGGTGCCTTTAGTTACACTAAAGCCACCGGGGTGGCGGTGTCACCGGCTTGGGCCCTCCATCGCAGCTATATTTATATATCGTCGCTGTCTGATGAAAACCACGTATGTCCATTTTGCCGATTTTGAGTTTTCGACAGATAGAATGTCCAGGTTCATTTCCGTATACAGTATGCTTCACATATCTAAATGACCAATGAAAAATTGTGAAATCATGTCATCTGATTTTCACGTATATCCATTTGGTGTCAAAGCTGTCAATCACGCCGCGTATCTCCCGCCCTGTGGAGGCATCTCGCCGGTCTAAGCGTCTCTGGAAGCTCAGCCTTGGATAGCGAATAACTCTGTGAGGTAAAGTATCAGCAAACGTTTGTTTTTGACCACTGTTCAAGTTTATTATATATTCGCAATATATTCACAACTGTTATTTACCGGTAAATGGTCTAGACGAAGTAATTGTCACTGTTTATTGTGGAGATGTTAACGCACGGGTCTGTTAACTTAAGCAATACTTTTAAGGTAGTCTAATATTTTTCTGACTAATAAATTACTGACACAGTAAAGGGTAGATTTAAATAAAGAATAACAAATTTTAAATAAAGAAAAACAAAATTTAAATAAAGAAAAAACTAAATTTAAATAAAGAAAAACCCGAAATTTAAATGAAGAAAAACGAAATTTAAATAGGCCTAAAGAAAAACAAAATTACGTTAAATTAAAAACGAGATTAATTTAGATTAATAACGGGTAAAAAGGCTAATAGCCTGTCGGGTCCATGCACTTTTTCGTTCATTCATTATTCTATTTCGGAATGAAAGATGTAATGTAAAAAAAGGGTGCAGCTTTTTTTTTTTGTTTAAAAGAAAAAAACAAAACAGAAATGGCTGTATTTTTTTGTACATAGCATAGCCTACTTTGTTATGATTTTAGTAGCCTATTATAATGATTAATAAATGCACGCACAATTATCCGTGAACTTGATTTGAAGCCTTTCAACTTGTATGTGCAAAATGCAGAATTAAATGAATGTGCAGCAATTTGTACAAATAGAGTCTGTAGGTCTACTATACTGTTGAAAGTATGAAAAGTGAACAGCACGAGTAATAGGATGCACAATTTGAGACGGGTCAGACATGATTTTGACCACTTCATTAAGTTTTGTTTTGTAGAAAGACTTTCTTTAAAGTGAATTTCGTTTTGTATAAATTGTATCTTAATTTTAATCAATTTTTCATCAACCAATTGCCTGGAGTGGATTTAATAAAAAAGAAGCAAATATATAGCAGACAATATAATGAGGCGCCTGCGCGGTCACTTGCATTGCACGTTAAGCGCATCTCATCCTAACTTAACGAAACTCAGTGTATGCCCCACACAGACATGAGAAAGACATCAAATACACAAAGCTTGAAAAGTCTTTAAACGAAATAATTCAAAACGAAAAGAAAAAGGCTACTCTCTGATTATGTATGATTATATGATCATAGCCTATAGCCTATTTTGTGAATTGTTCATTCCCGGTTGGCACACATTTTTACTGCCCTTACAAAAGTGCCGCTCTAGGCAATTGCTTAGTTTGCCTATATGGACGCGCCGGCCCTGGGGTCAGCAATTAGTGTATTGATTCATTGTCCCTTCATAGTTTGCAAGAGACATTTAATAAACTGAGACGTAGGCTATTTAATAAACTGAGCGTAGCCTATTCATCTGTCAATATGAAACGCGACTTGGCCATTCTAATTAATGATCGGAAGAACGCGTATCGACCACCGTTACTGTAAAATATGCACGCATGTCCATTTAAACTCGATTTTGGTCAAATGTGGATTATATCATTACACTGGAAAGAATATGGTTACATTTAAAGATGCCGTACCAAGTATGACAACGCTACGTTCAACTGCTTTTGAAATTACGGTGTTTTTTTCACTTCCTGAAAAGTAACCGTTTTGGACATACGCGAGTTTCATCGGGCAGCGACGATTATTTATATATATATATAAATAAGAAAATAAATAAACCACTATTAAATTGAAATAAAAAAGAATAAAATGGGTTTAGTTCTGATATTTGTATAATTTTATATAGAAATAAATGGTGTATAATTACATTTTTAGAAGATAGGAGGTTTTTAGTGTTTCCTTTTTTGACATTACTTTAATCCCTCGCCATAGTAAAACCGTTTGAGATATTTATTATCTGTTTACAATTTAGCATCTTTAATGTATTTTCATCATGTTGAAAAAGTTTGGTGGGAATAAAATAAACCACTTAAGAGGAGTGGGTAAAAATACAGAGGCTGATTTTGCAAAGAAATCCACATTCAAACCAAAATATCTGACTTCCTGTTACTCGGAGCTAATTACTGTAAATTAGAAAATTGTCCGGCTCGATGAGACCAATATGTGTACTGATTTTTGTGACTGTACATAAAATTAACCCCTTCACTTTTGTCAAAAGCATTTAGAAAGTGACACTTCCTGCTGCCAGTTGGTGGCGCTATAACTTTTACTCACA